>NW_020947062.1:22451220-22461958 GCF_900497805.2 Vombatus ursinus
CTATCTATCTATCTATCTATCTATCTATCTATCTATCTATCTATCTACATATATACAAGGAAGTAAAAGACAAAAAAAAAAGGCCTTATATTCACCGAAATAAAGATAGCAGCACTTTTTGTAGTGGCAAAGAAATGGAAACAAAATAAATCTCCCATTAATTGGGGATGGCTAAACAAATTGTGGTCCAGGAATGGCATGGAATATTACTGTGCTATAAGAAATAATGAACAGGAATGAACAGAGTGAACTGATGCAAAGTGAAATAAGAACTGGGAAAACAATAAACATAGTGACTATAATACTATAAATGGAAAGAGCAACAATAATAAAACAGTCAAGATTGAATGCTAACAATCAAGTTTGGCTCCAAAGAAGAAATATGGAACCCCTCCTTTTCACCTGCTTCTTTACAAATGTAGAGGCACATGAGTGAAAAACTGAAAATAATGTACTTTTTGACAGGATAGTGGTTGGTTCTGTGGAACTTTCTGCTTTTCTGTCTTCCTTTTAAAAATTCTTTATAATAGAAGATGACTTTCTGGGAGTGACTGAGTGGAGTGATGTAGCAACAAATGTAAATGATATAAAATCAAAATGCAGTAACAAAAATTATATTTAAAAAAAGACTCTAAGGAACTTATCATTTTATTGGTGAATGATCCTCCTCTCTCCAAAGCCAGGTCTGTAAGGCAGCATGGATTTTATAGACTCGGTTTTATAGTGTACCTTTGCACTGTCTGCACTGCTGGAGTTTACCCAGTGAGTTGACATCTGGAACTCTTAGAGTTCCCAGTCTTTATGCTGCTAAGTGCTCAGGGACCTGCCTTAGTTTGCTTGGTCAGACCTGTTTCTGACTGAACTTCTTAAAGGGGATTGTCTATCACTGTAGCAGAAAGGAAAGAAAGAAGAGAAGAAAGAAATACATTTTTATTAATTGCCTTCTATGTGCCAAACACTCTGCAAATATTACTTTATTTGATTCTCACAACAGCTGTGAGAAGTAGGAGTTATTAGGATTCCAATTTTATAGTTGAGAAGCCTGAGAGGCAGACAGAGGTTAAATGATTTAGTCATATAATATCTGAGGAAGGATTTGAACTCTGACCCAGAGTTCTATCCACTGCACCACCTAGCTACCTAGCTACTTTTAAAAGCATTGGATTTGGAGTAATATAGCTTGGGGTTCAAATCCCAGCTCTGCTACTTGCTAGATGGCCTCAGCAAGTCATTTCAATTCTATGGTCTCAGTTTCAGCATCATAAAATGAGGATTGGGCTAGATTAAATGGAATTAACAAATAGTGATTAATATTATCTAATTAATTGTGTCATTAATGATAATATGTAATAAATGATAAATCATAACATATAATTATGTATTATTTCATTATATATTAACATAACATATAATATATATTGTTTTATTAATTAATAATCACTTAACTTATGGCTACTAGTGTAGGGTCCTGAGCTTGGTGCTGGGAAATGAGAAAAAGAACAATAATAATAATAACAACAACAAAAACCGTCACAGGAGCTAGAAGGGACCATTAGAGCTCATCTGGTCTAACCCCATCATTTTACAAATGAGGGAACTGAGTGCCAGGGAGATGAAGTGGGTTGCCTAAGGTCAAATAACTAGTAAATAGCAGAGTTGGGATTTAACTGAGATCATCTGCCTCCAAGTCCAGCATCCCTTTCTATTACACCAGACTATCAGGGTCTCTGCTTTCAGGGAACTTATGTTCTATGAAGGGGGAGGAGCATGTCATGTAAACAGATAAGTAATTCAAGATAAATTGAGGAGAGAGAGAGAGAGTGTGCTTACAATTGGGAATTATAATCAGGAAAAGGTTTTGGAGAGAGCACCTGAGCTCAGCCTCAAAGGAGGGGTTCTAAGGGTTCTAAGAGGCAGAGTTGAGGAGAGAGAATATCTCTGGGATAGGGGACATTCTAGACAAAGGCACAGGAAATGATTAAAGGAGCAAAGTCTTTGAGAAGTAAAGAATGGGGTCAATAGTATAAGTGGAAGGATGAGCCCTGGCAACAAGTGATACCTCTTCATCAGAGACTGGAGCAAAGGTGGAGAGAACAGGAATGATATAGAGGGATTTGTAGGTATAAATAGGAGAGATGTAGGACTTTGGAGGACGTTCCTTCCAGCTCTAAATCAATAAATTACCCACTGATCAAAAATCAACTCCAGGCTAGTTTTATCAGGGAAACTGTTTTTTGAGTATACTAATGTTTATGGACTGCCCTCCTCCCCCACCCTCCCATCTCCAATTATAGAGAATCAGTATATTGTCATGGAAAGTCTACTCGACTGGAAGTGAGGACTCTTGGATTCAAAATCTGGCTCTAATTCTTATTATATAACCTTGGACAAATCATTCAAACCCTGAGCTTTAGTTTTCCCACCTGTAAAATTGGGTCAACAATACCTGCATTATCAATCCCAGAGAGCTCTTGTGAGGAGCATGCTTTGTAAACTTTAATTTTTTTATAAACATAAATTATGACTAATAATCTATGTTATAGACTATTATATATAATAGTAGCACTTGTTGACTGTACCATAGAATCTGGTACCTAATCTTACTGTGTTTTGTGCTATTCTTTTATTGTTTCATGTGTGTTAGGGTTTGTTTCCAAGAATTCCAGAGGTGAAAAAGATGTAATGAATAGAGTGCTGGTCTTGGAGTCAGGAAGATGTGGGTTCTAATCCTGCCTCAGACACTCACTTGTTGTGTGACCCTGGGCAAGTTGCATTCTCTCAGACTCAGCTTCTCTGTCTATACAATAGAAATAATAATAGCATCTAACACATAGTTGTTGTGAGGATCAAATAAGATTATAATATACTTGCACATACATGTGTATATGTGTGTACATATATGTGTGTGTGCCTGTCACATAGTAGGTGCTTAATAAATGCTTATTGAATGTTGACTTTTATGACCAAGAGCCTTTCTAAAATATGCTTGATGAATTGTGAATCAGCCTTCCGTATAAGACCATCAGGCAAGGGAAACTCATTACCTCTGAAATCAATTTATTTGATTTTGATATTATTTTTGGAATTTTATTTGCTCAACTAGAATCCAAACATTCTGGCATTCAAGGTCCTTCACAGTTGGATTCCAGTCTCCCTTTGTACCCTTTCCCTCCTTTGCACAATTCATCTAATCCAGCCCAAATGGATTGTCTCAAGGCCTCTGAATATGTCCATGTGATCTTTCCTCTGGACCTTTGCTCTTGCCACTCCTATGCCTGGAATTAGGCATAATCCCCTCCCTTTTTATCCTTGGAAATCATATCCAATTCAAATGTCACCTTCATAAATTGTTCCTTGGTCCCCTAGTCCATAAATGAACACGTTCTTCTTTGTACCTCCATAGCAGGGTATATCCCTTATTTATAGAAATCAGGACTGCACAAGGTAGAATGTGGTAAATGCCATGTCTTACCTTCTCTATCAGAGTGAATTTCCCAATGCATGGCTATATGTCATTGACCTTCATATCCCATTAGATTTTTGTACAGGGCCTTGTGGGTGGTAGTATTTGATAAATCCTTGTTGAAGTGTAAACTCCATTAGGCTTTCTATGACACTTCTCTCTCCTGGTTTTCCTCCTACTTCTCTGATTCTTCTCGATTTCTTTAAGTGGAACTTCATCTAGGTAGCACCAAAAAATTATGGGTATCCCCCCTAGTCACTGTCCTGGGCCTTCTCTTATTCCTCTATACAATTCCAATTGGTAATGTATCTCATGAGCTCCCATGGATTCAATTATTATCTTTATGCAGATTTGCTCAGATCCATTTATCCAGCCCTAAAGTCTCTGGTTTTCTGGCTATCATCTCACACTGGATGCCCAGTAGACATCCTAAACACAACTTGTTCAAAACAGAACTTACCTTTACCCCAATTTTCCTATTACCTCCAAGGGCCCCACCCTTCTCCCAAATGTCCAGGCTTACAACCTGTCAGCTTTGATTCTTTACTCTCTCATCCTTCATATCCAATTTGTTGCCACATCCTATTGATTTTACCACCAAAACATCTTTTGCATCCTTCTCTCTTCTGGCATTGCTTCACCTTCAAGCCCTCATTGCCTTGAGCTAAGACTATTTGCAATTACATTCTGGCTTGTCTCAGTCTCCCTACTCCAGCTCATCCTCCACTCACCTATCAAAATAATCTTCCTTAAGCTCAAGTCTGATCATGTCACACTCATGTTTGATAAACTACAGTGACTACCTCTCACCTTTGGGGCAGCTAGGTGGTACAGTAGATAGCGGAGTCAGGAAGAGCTAAGTTTGAATCTAGTCTCGGATATCGACTAACTGTGTGACCCTGGGCAAGTCATTTGAGATTATGCTACTTGCTTCAGTTTCTTCAACTGTAAAATGGAGATGATAACAGCACCTATCTTACAGGGTTTTGTGAGGATTAAATGAGATAATATGTAGTAGATGCTTGTTTCCTTCCCCTATTCCCTTTCTCTAGGATGAAATATAAAATCTTCTGTTTGTCTCTCAAAACCCTTCAGAGTCTGTCTCTTTCCTGCCTTTCCAGTCTTCTTGTATCCCTCCACATACTCATACATATGGTACTGGCCTTCTTGTTCTTCCACATATAAGACATTCCATCCTCCCTCTCTGTATTTTCAGTATCCATTTACAATACCTAGAAAACTCTCCCTCTTCATCTCAGCCATTTGGCTTCCTTCAAGTTTAAAACTGAAGAAGCCTTTCCTCATCCTCTCAATACTAGTGTCTCCCCTCTGAGATCATCTCTAATTTATTTTGTTTGTATGTAGTTTACATATATAGTTGTCTCTATCATTAGAACATATACTTCTGGAGGGCAAGAACCATTTTTGTTGCTCTTTGTAGCCCAAGATTTAGCACAGTCTCTGGCATATTGTAGGCACGGAACAAAAGGCTTGATGTCTTGACTTGACTTGACTTTAAAGTCTTTTTTTTGGACTTAAAGTCTTTATTGTTCTACCCAAGTGCTAGTGCTCTCCCTCCAAAGAAAACTGCATTGTCTTTATAAGTTTCTTGAGAGAAGAGATTATTTCATTTTTATCTTTGTATCTCTAGTACTTAGTACAGAACCAGGCACATAGTAGAAACTTAATAAATGCTAGTTGATCAATTGATTATTGAATGAATTAGTCATCATAGTGTGTTACCTTTTTGATTTGCAAGTGAAGACACTGAGGAGAGGAGGATTGAAAAGTGCTGGGGACAGTGAAAATGGTTTGTATTTTAAAAGAGAAGCTCTTTGGTTGTTCATTTGTTCAGTTGTGTCCTACTCCTTATGACTCCATGGACCAAAGCCCGCCAGGCTCTTTTATCTGCCGTTGTCTCTCAAAGTCTGTCCAAGATCATGGTCATTATTTTCATAACACTATCTATCCATCTCATCCTCTGCCATCCCCTTTTCCTTTTGCCTTCAATTTTTCCCTAGACCAGGGTCTTTTCCAGTGTCTTCTCATTATGTGGCCAAAATATTTAAGCTTCAGCCTCAGTATTTGACCTTCTTGTGAATTAATTTAAGTATTGACTGATTTTATCTCCTTGCTGTTCAAGGGACTCTCAAAGGCCTTCTCCAGCACCACACATAATTCAAAAATGTCAATTCTGTGATGCTCAGCTTTCCTTATAGTCCAACACTCACAGTCATAAATTGCTACTGGAAAAGCCATAACTTTGAGTATGCAGACCTCTATTGGCAAGGTGATGTCTCTGTTTTTTAGTATGTTGTCCAGATTTGTCATAGCTTTCCTTCCAAGGTTCAAGTGTCTTTTAATTTCATGGCTACAGTTGCCATCTGCAGTGATCTTTGAGCCCAAGAATATAAAGTCTGACACTGTTTCCATTTCTTCTCCCTCTATTTACCAGGAAGTAATGGGAGCAGTTGCCAAGATCTTATTTTTTTTTTTTTATGTCAAGCTTCAAGCCAGCTTTTACACTTTGCTCTTCCACCTTCATCAAGAGGCTTCTTAATGCCTCTTCACTTTCTGCCATCAGCTAATTATCCTCTGCATATCTGAAATTGTTGCTCAGGCAATGCTTAACCCAAAGTGGGATTTATGGGGTATTCAGGGAAGACTAGCACCTTTGGTGTGAGGGCTTGCCAAGCCCTTTTCAAGGCTGCTCATCCACCTTTGGTGTTCACCTTCACCAAACTCCCACTTGTGGCTCCAAGAAGTTTCAGCATGCACAACAGCCACATCCAGGAAAACTGTCTTGGCAAAAAGGTTAAACCAGGTTGAGGGTAACTGACAGTCCTCAAATCTGTTGGTGAATTTGGGGGATATCTACCCAAGCATGTGAAGACTTTCCTGGTAGAATGGGCAGATGAAAACAACTTATTCCAATGGATCTGAAGGCAGCTGAAGCAGGCTCTGTGGAGCGTTTAGAGCTTGACTGGGCATCGAAGACACCAAGGTCATCCACTGCATCCTGGACCATTGCCAATCATCTTGACTTTTGTCCTGACGGTGGACTTTGATGACTCAGGAAGAGAGAGTGAAGCTGAAGACTTTGTGCAACTCTTCTTAACTTAAATACAATTCAAGAAATCATCTGTGATGTTATTGGTCCTCTTTGAAAACAAAGGATGAACAACCCAAAGGAATGAGCTGCTAGTTGGAAGGTTTTAGGCACTTTGTGACATCTAGATAAAAGACATATTTTTTTTTTAGGCAGGAAACATCCCAATTTATACCATGTCAACTTATAGTGCCAATCCTTTGCTAGGCATCAAGTAGATGCCAAATAAATACTTACTGACTTGGATCCATGATAGTGGAAAAGCATTTGATTTGGAGTCAGAAGTGGGTTTAAATCCCTGATCTGCTGCATACTAGTTGTGTGAATTTAGGCATATCTCTTCATGTCTTTGGCTCCCACTATTCTCATCCATAAAATGAAGGGTTTGAAAGATAACTGGAGTAATGGAAAGAGTCAGAGGACTTGGGTTCAGATCCCATCTCTGCTAATGTGATACAGGGCAAGTTACTTAATCTTTCTGGGTTTCAGTTTCCTCTTAATAAAGTGAGGGGGGATCGATTTATTTGGTGATATATGTCCTTCCAGCTCTATAGGTATAATCCTGTGATTACACTGGGATGTGAGGAAGTTATAGGGATACATATGTCCCAGAGGGCTTTGTTCATAAGCCTCTCTTCCTATTCTGAATCTCATCCACAACATGGGGAACATTGCCTGCTTTAGCTTGCTTTTTTTCTCAAGCCCCTGGAAAACATCCTGGAAAAGGTTTTACTGGACAGGATTTTCCAAGGTGAAAAATATGTCTTAGCTTTAAAAGTCAGACCTGTAATTAAATAAGGGCCCAGTCCAGTGGGTGGGAATTTGGGAAAATCATGGCAGACTGAGCTCATCACTATGAGCTGGTAACTGATGATGAGTATAGGTGTGAGTGATCAGCTTGAGCAGATTCCTTTCCAGCTCACCCTAATATTAATGGAGCCAAGATCCGCCCTGGATTTACTTTACAAAAAAAAATCTCTGTCTTGGTTTTTGGCAGGAGTAGGGGACCCGTTCTCCCAAGAATAATTACATCTACAATGCCATCATTGACATTTCTTGAGCAACAGCTCTGTTGTGAGATGAGATATTCAGCAAAGATGTCAATCTCATCTTTGAGCATCGAGCTTGCCATCAAAATTATTCAAGACACAAACAAAGACAAGCTGGAAAACAGAAGGGCTTTAAATTGGGTGTGCTTGGCTCTTGAACAAAAGAGATCTATTTTAATTATGACCCAGAACTCTCAGTGTGTAAAGACTAGCTGTGTATAGTTTTAATCTCATTTTTCATCTCAAGAAATAGGCTGTTTTTGATTGTAGGCATGTTTACAGAGTTTGTTTGTGCTTCAACCAGGGCCTGACTAATGTCAGTTGTTTCTGATAGAGAATTTGGGTACAATTTCTTGTTTGGTATACATATAAATGTTCTTGTTGTGGGCTGGGTGTGCTATGTTCTACGAATATCTATAGGTACCCAGTAGAAACAGGGAAAGGAATGGGGGGTGGGGGAGTGGAATTGCCTGGGAGTAAGACACCCAGATAAAATCTTCCCCTTGTGTTTATTCATTTACTCATTCATTTCCCAGGCATTCATTAAGTGATGCTGAGTGCCAAGTAGTGCTAGATACTGGCAAAAAAAAGACCAAAACAAATACCCGCCCCAAAATAGTCATTGTCTTCAAGCAGTTTATGTTGCATTTGTCTAGAAAGTCCTGAGCTCTTGAGGGTAGTGACTCTTTTACCTCTTTTTGAATCCCTAGTGCTTAACACAGCGCCTAGCACATAGTAGGTGCTTAATATATGTTTATTGATTGATCTGATTTCAAAATGAGTTTATGGGTTGTTTCCATTTACATTGTTTCTTAGTAAGGAAAAATAGGTTGGGGATGATTGGGCTATCTTTTTTTAATTTTTTAATTAATTTGTTTTGAGTCATCAACAATCAGTTCCATAAGCTTTTGAGTTTTAAATTTTTCTCCCCCTTCCTTCCCACCTCCCTCCCCAAGACATTGGCAATCTGATATAGTCTATACAATGAGTAGGTTATCTTGTGACATCCAAGATAAGGATTCTGGAGCTCCTGAAATATGCAGGATCCTTTGATCTATAAAATATCCCCATCTGTGTGGCAGCTTGAGAATTGCTTTGCGCAACTGGTACTTTTCTTGCTTCTTCTTTTAGATTGATTTCAGACAGTACTGTAGTAAGCTAAATTCAGCAGCTGAAAACTCTAGGCCCACCAAGCAAATATCTGACTTTCCAGAACAAATTGGACTTGTTAGATTTATCCCCTTTCTTGTCACTGTATCAGCATGATATTCCTTTTCCTATTATACAGACCAGTAACTGGAAGAACACATGGATGGGGCAATGAGGTAGAAGAGAATCTGTATTCAGGGTAATCATGCTCTGTAATAACTATTACAGGTAAAAGTTATTATTTATGATAAAATATAATAATGGCTATTATAAATAATTAAAAACAGAGTGGTATCATGATGAGAGTGCTAGGCTTGGAGTCATGAAGACCTGGGTTCAAATCTCACCGCTGGTAATAGCTGTGTGACCCTGAACAAGTCAGTTAACCTCTATGAGGCAATTCCATAGGACTTAACTAATTCAGAGGTGGCAGCCATTTGGAAGTTCTCCATGCTGATGAAAACACAACCCCTTCATATTCTTGCAAAGGTAATTGATGGTAATAACATGTTGCTTTATGTCTAAGATACCTTTCTGATATTGTTTTCACATAGTTCTTCCTGGATACAAGACAAGCAATGTGGTCTCATTAGGCTCCCTTTGGCACCCGGACACTGGGCAGGTAAGTGGTGCAGTGGATAGAGCATCAGGCCCAGAATGAGGAAGACCTGAGTTCAAATCTGGCCTCAGACACTTATTAGCTGTGTGACCCTGGGCAAGTCATTTAACCCTGTTCCCCTCAGTTACCTCATCTGTAAAATAAGCTGGAGAAAGAAATGGCAGATCATTCCAGTATCTTTGGCAAGAAAATCTGCAATGGTGTCATGAATAGTTGGACATGACTGAAAAACAACTGAGTGCTGGAGCCAGTAGGGTTAGGATTAAAGAGGAGGCACAAGACTGGCTAGTCTAGCCTGACTAACTGGGCATGGAATCCCATGAGATTTTATACCAGTAGAACACAGGACTGTAAATTTAGAATTGGAAGTGATCTCAGAATCCATTCAGTCCATCTCCCCCATTTTGCAGATGAGGAAACTGATGCAAGTAATTTGCTCAGGATTATACGGGTAGTTATTATTAGAAATAGGAGTTGAAACCAGCTCCTCTGATTTTAGAATCAAGACTCTTTCCACTGCACCACAATGCTTCCCTTTCCCAATGTGCAGTGCGGGTCATGTCTCTTCCCTCCTCCCATTTCCTACCGTTACCCCTCCCTCACCCTCGTTCTGCTATACCACCCTCACCCTTAGAGTTAACAAGACAATTTTTTTTCTTTGACAACATTCCCCAAGTATCAGGTAGTTACTAGGGGTGGAAATGATGACACCATTTTCTGATGGTAAGTTTCCTTCTTGGCTGGTTGTGGAGGCCTAACCTTCAAGTACCCTTGGCCTTAGAAAAATATGGGGAATAACAAAGCCACCAGTGACCAAATGACTAGGATGGAATAATGTAAGTAGTGTAATAATAATAGCAGGAAGAGAAGTCAGACTAATATTTTGAGCTTTTTTTTTTGTCATCATCTCCCAGGCAGTGTCATTGTACTAATTTGAAATAGTGATTCAGTTCATTTTCTTTCTATCGTCATCAGCCCTATAAATACTTAATAGTTTAAGATTCCAGAATTGTAATGGTAATTCTAGTGCAGTCAATAGGATCGGGGGCACAAAATAATCTTTGTGCTCTGGGCACTGCCATCATGCGGAGTGGACTTCAATAGTGCTTATTTTGGGTCAGCTTCTTCTAAAGCCCCAGCAGGATCAGGGAAATGAACAGTCTTCCCACTCCCAGGACTTGCTGTCAAGGTTTTAAAAATGATGTGTTGTGACATACTGTGGAATGGCTTCAGGTTATGTGGGTGGATAGCAGCACTCTAACTGGCAATTAACTCAATGGTTTAATAGCAATTACAAAGGAGGAGAGAGAGAGAGAGAGAGAGAGAGAGAGAGAGAGAGAGAGAGAGAG
>NW_020947062.1:22461968-22628917 GCF_900497805.2 Vombatus ursinus
AGAGAGAGAGAGAGAGAGAGAGAGAGAGAGAGAGAGAGAGAGAGAGAAAGCTGATCAGAACAATATGAGGAAGACAAAACCCTCTTTGTGGATGCAGAATATTTTTATATGCCTGTTGTGAGAAAGCTGCTTCCACTGCATAACTAATAACTAACACATCTACTTTGGAATGAGAAAAGTGATCTGAAACTTGGAGACTCTCAGAATTGAGGGAGACAAGTCAATGACTCTTCAGATGATTAGATTTCAGCATTTATTTGTGTAATGTAATAATGGGTCCAGAAGACAATTTGCATTCCAGACTCTAGACACTTCATTGAAATTGAAAATTATTAGTATTTTTAAAATGATGCAAATGGAGATTGTGTGTTATCACTCTTAGAATCCATCTGAATATCCTGGGTTCTAAATTTTGAAGATTTGACTTGATTTGCGGTTTCTTTTTAGCATGGGCAAATGACTGAGCTATTAGAGAAGTAATATGGTAAAAGAGGAAAACCTTTTTCAGGTTGGGGGACTTGGGTTTGAATCCTGGTTCTGCTCTTTACTATCTGTGTGAACTTGTACTAGTCAATTCATCTCTGGGAGACTAGATGACCTGCAAGGTCCTTCCAGCACTAAATTTGTGACTTCACCTCTTAATTCATACTCAAGTCCCTCAGGGACAGGGCAAGTCCACATTTCTCTCAGTTTCTAAATTACTCCATGAGAAAAAAAGTCTGATACTTTGGAAGAGGTAGTATCTCTGTTGGACCTTCATAATTTTCTCTATAGGATCACTTGAAATCCTAAATTTCACATTTTTTTTTCCCAGAGAGCAAATTAAGTAGGGGGACAAGCCATTTATGTCTCACTGGAACACTGCAAGGAAATTCATGAGCATCTTTGGCCTAGGAGTAGTTGGTTTCCACATCATGGGTATTCCCAAGTTCTCAGATATTCTTTAAGCAGGATATTTTGGGCCCAGTGCTTATCTCAGTCCCTTTATTTGCTAGAGATTTTAATGGCTGCAAGGAGACAGTCCTTCTTAGGCCATGGTAATTTGGGCTTGTCATCTATGAAGACACCTTTATACATCTTCCACAGGAGCCTGACTTTCCTTGTAAGAAAAGACTCGGGGTTGGAGGGAGGGGTTTGATGTCTGCAAAACCGAAGAGAGATTTAATGGATTTCAAAATCAGTGAATAGGCTTAGGTAACCAGTCTGTAATCACTGATCATTTATGAGCATGTGGCCCTATGCTGGACTTTGGGGATGGAGGGCAGAGATGTGCAAGAAAGGGGCAACTATCACAGACTCCATGTAACTTACAATCAGAAGTATGTGGGTAAATGTTTGACAACCAGCTCTCTGAAAGAAAAAAAAGTATATCGGAAAAACTTTTAAGTTTAATCTGAATTATGAACATTTTGTCTATCACTTTCTTAAGTCCAGACAATCAACAAAACAGATTTCTGAGATGTAAATGCTCACAATGAAATTTAACAATCCTCCAGAGCAAAGCTGGCTCCAGAACAGTCCTGTCTGATTAGCAAGACAAAAGGTACACGAGTGAAACAGGAATGCAAAGTAGTAGATATTAAAGAGCTCACCTGTTGAAGTGTAGACATTTGGAGAAGGGAGAGATCCCTCAGGGCTAGAGGTTATAAGGAAAGACTTAACGAGGATGGCACCATTGTTGGGCCTGCAGGATTGGTAGAATATCTCTTTCAAAGTTTTGACCTTCTGTTTTTGTAGCACAGTAATTTCTTTTTAATGGACCCAACCCTATGTTGAACACTTCCTTGTAACAAAAGACATTTAAGCAAGCCAACTGACACAATGACTGCCTATGATTGGGTGTAGACCATTTTTCTCCCCTTCAGTAGGTCTTAGTTCTCAACTCAGAGAAGGAAGGCATGTTTTGCTCTCCCTTTTCCTGGGCCAGGATTGTTCATTACGATTCCTCAGATTTGGTGTTATTAGTGTTTACACTGTTTCCTTGGTTCTTCTTTCTTCATTCTCTGTGACTTCCTATAAGTTTTCCCATGTTACTCAGAATGCTCATTTCTATGGAGCAACACTCATATCACATTCACATACTATGACTTATGCAGTTGGTCTCTAATTGATAGATGCTTGTTTTGTTTCCATAAAGAGTGCTGTTATGAGTATTTCATTTTATATAGGATCTTTCTTTCTGCCCAGTGGGTATATGCCCAGTGGAGGGATTGCTGGGTCAAAAGATATGAAACTTAGTGATTCTTCACACATAATGCCAAGTTTCCAGAATGGTATGGTCAATTCATAGCTCTGTACTTGTCTTCCTGAAGAACCCACCATTGACTCCATATATGTGTATGTGTGTGTGCATATATATATGTATGCACATATATATTATAATTTTTGCCCATTTGGTGGATGTGAGGTGAAACCTCAGATTTATCTCAGTTTGAATTTCTCTTATTATTAATGATTTGGGGGCAATATTTTATATGGCTATTGATAATTTGCATTTCTTCTTTTGAAAACTATCTCTACGCTTCTACCATTTATCTACTATTGGGGAATGGCTCTTGTCTTATTATCTTTGCGCCAATTCTCTGCATACTTTGAATTTTGTAGAATTTAGATGGATTTAATGTTGTTGTTAGGGACCCATTTACTAAGTAGCTGTTTATTTCTGAACCAGTGGTAACTGGTTACATGGTAGGCTCCCTCAGGGGTGCAGTGAAAAGAAATTGATTTCCCTAGGCCCGTAGAAATTCTAGATTGTCAATGCAACCTAGACCTTGAGACATGAAGCCAAATGGCTCCTATCTTCATAGATGAAAGCCAAGTTTCCCTGTCCGTTTGGCTTCTTCCACTGAAGCTTATAACTTAGCCTTTGTTCCTACTGTTTTTTTTTTTTTAATAATGTCTGGCCTGTAGCTGTGCTAATAGTCTCCATCTGTGCCCCTCACTGACTCCACTGAAACCCCCATATTCTGTCCTGCTCCTAAGCCTCTGTCCTTTATGGAAAACTGAGCTTTGGATGTACTACTATAAAAAGATTACTGAATTTGACTTTGGGTTTGATTGCGTCAATCAAGTTGTGTGACTTCAGTCTTCTTTTGTCTTGATATCTTTGGGGCTCAGTTTCCTTATCCATAAAATGAGGGCATTTGACCAGATAATTTCTAAGGTACTTTCCATTTCTAACTTTCAGAATCCTATGGCTTCCTCCCATTGGAATTGGCCAATTCTTGATTGGCTGAGGCCCTCCTACAAGAAGATTTTGCTTTATATATTTGTGGCTTAAGTTACCAAAGTACTTCCATGTGGCCTTGACAGGGAAGTATTATGTTCAGTTCGGATTCCCAACCTAGGCTGGGACCACAGGACATTTATAGTGTATTCCACAGAAAATTCAATCTCATTCCACAAAAAGGGCCAAATCTGACACTGTAGTTGGTATCAGGCATTTGGGGGGGGGGCTAGATTTAGATGAAGAACTATAATTCAGTCCTAAATAATTTTTAAAAAACTGGGTGGGGAAAAGAGTTGGAATCCTTGCGGCAATTATATGATTATAGGGTCACAGATTTTTAGCTGGAAGGTACCAAAGAGGGAACTATTCCAATCTTCTTATCTGACAGACAAGAAAACTTAAGCCAAAAAAATTTAAGTGATTGTCCAAGGTCACTCAAGTAATAGGTAGCAAAGTCAGTATTTGAACCTAGGACCTGAGAAGGTTTCAAGGGGACATTGAGATCCAGAGTTATGGTACTGAACATAGTTTTGGCAATGGTGGCAAAATGTCAGGTTATGTACATTGCTATCTATGCAAATTGCCAGATTAAATAATGGACTTTTCCCACATTCTCTGTTCTCAGGCTAAGTAATAAATGATAATTCATACTAACCAGTTTTTCACCTTTTTTCCCTCCTCACTAACCATTTAAAAATATTTCTATTGTTTTTTTCTGATTGGGAATGGGTGGTATTTCTCCATTCTACTCTGGATATTAGGAACTTGGGAGAAATAGGACCATGGAAATAGAATCATAGGATTATAGAAGTTTAGAGCTAGAAGAAACTTTAGATAACATCTAGCTCACTGCTTTCATTTTATTAAAAGAGAATTGAGGTTCAGAGAAATAAAGGGGTTTACACAAGGTCATATTGCTGGTAATTAGGAGAATCAGGAATTTGAACTCCAGTCTTCTAAATAATACTGTCTTCCCATGATACCATATAATTGTGGGACACATGAAAATTCATTAAGAAACTGGAGCTTGGGTACTTCAAATAGAGTAGGACTCTAAGTGTACTTATTGTGGTGATCATCTTGCTTAGATAACTTCAGTATAGTAGGGAAAGGCAGTAAATTGACATTTCTGATTGGGTTTGTAAGCACAGCAAATGCTCAACTCTTGTTTTCTCCCTCAGGGTTTTGGCTTTAGCTCTTACCAACATCTGGCAAATTCTGGTTTTTCGAAAACCTTCCCATCCTTACTATGGTTCTGTGGTCAAAACTAAGCAGGATCATTTGTAATCGGCCCTGACAAGATGCAGTAGGAGAGCCCAGAGAATGTTTGGCCTAGTATTTCCAGTCTTGGTATTATGGGAAGAAGTGGATTAGAATAGCTGATTCCTGCTAGTAACAGCAACTTTTCCCCAGGGAACCTTGAGCAATCTCAGTCCCAGACATGGCTCCTGGATGTGTACCATGGCCTAGTAAAACTCACAGCAGTCCTTCCTGGAAATTAAACATAGTTCATCTGATTAAGAGCTCTGCATAAGGAATAGAGGAGTTCAGCAGTTTTACATATTGGACACAGCCCTGCATAGTAGTGCAGTGTGTATACAGTAGCCAAGACCTTGGGATTTTGGACTATGTTAGTAGTTTTCATCTTTTTCTCCCTTGAAGTTTAGAAACAGTAGAGACAAATTATAAGCAAACTCTAAGCTCAGTGCCTACTAACATAAGCCATCTTGCCTGTTTCTGCTCAAGAGTGATGCACTTCATATGACAGTTTAAAAAGTAACATCCAAAAGTCTCTTTTTCTTCTCATCCCTCCTCCCACATCAACTCTCATCAATCCTCCAATAGGGATGATTCCTGCTTGGAGAATTCAACTTCATCTAATCCAGTAAACATCCACTAAGCTTTTAGTTATGGGTTTGGCACTGTTCTAGGCATTGTAGATATAAATACAAATAAAACAGAAAACAGTTCCTGTCCTCAAGAAGCTTACATTCTATTGAAGAAATAAACATTGAAGGGAGAAGAAAAATGAAATAACTTCAAAGAAGTATCCACATAAGGCAATATCAATTAGCCACAAATGTTCTTTCCTCCACCATCAATAAAAATGCCACCTTTGAAGATACTGTTGAAATCAAGCAGAAAGACTTTTGGTGTTTATACCCCTTATAACAGGGATGCTGTAAAACCGCACTCAACAAAAAGGCACAGTTATCAGTTACACAATGTGTAACTTCATTGCCATTTTGGGACCTCCAAACAATTTGTCACTACAGGTCAATATCACTCCATTTTTTTCCTGCTGTAATGGAGAAAGGTGGTAGGAGGAAATAGCAGAGATGATGGCAGCGGAGGATGACAGTGGAGAGATTAGGATATTCCTTTCCTATTTTTTGTTCCTGGCTTGATAATAGCATCTTGCCCAACTTACCAGCTCTCTGCTTCAGCTTAGCCTTTGGCAAAACAAGTAATTCACATTTATTCAATGGATATATATTATGTAATTTGTGTTCAATGTACTGTGACAGATTTAGAAGAGTTAAAAAGAAGGACAGAATTTCTGACCTCAGGAACTTATGGTATGTGCAACCAGCAAGTAATAAATGAATTTTGGATGGATTTTTGGAAGATATAATACTATAATACCAATAAAGACCATTTAACCCTTCACTTTGAGCATATAAGCACTAACATGATATATAATGCCTCACTTATTAAAGACTTCAGCTTTTGAACTCAACATAAAGTGTAGGGTATAGGGGTACATATTATTTAATATTGTACGTCTGACTTCTGTGGGAGATTGTTGTGGGAGAAGGAGTTGGAGAAGTGAGTACTTGAGGGAAGTGAAGTGAGTACTGACCAAGGAAATAGATGTGAAGGCAATTTGTAAGAGTCTGGAGTTGTGAAGGCCAGAGATTGACTTTGGAAATGAGAAAATAGTAGGTTTATTTATTATGAGCTAATTTAGGGGGGCACTTGTAGAAAAGTGAACAAAGGATAAAGGAAAGGAAAATATCAAGAATGAAATTCTTACAACACAAAAGGAAGAAAAAACAGGGAAGAAGAAAAATGGGAGTTGCTAAGAACACTGATGGGGATGCATAGGGGATTTACCAACCAATTTAGATTTTAAAATGACATGTACACAAGACAGAAGCAGGAGCAAATAACAGAGAATGAATATGAGCATGACGTGATCTTGTAAAAATAATGGCAAGAGTGCTAACATTCTGTGGAAAGCTAAGGACAGCAAAACAGTTTTGATTTCCAGCTTTATTGAGGGAAAAAGCAGGCTCAAAGAATGAGCTTGTTTAGTTAGATGAAGGAAGGATAACTGACAACTAAAAGAAGGCAGAAATACTTTTTTACATTGGAAATGGCAACAAAATCAGCTCACAAGGAGCTCATGACAAAGAGAAGTAGGACAATGCAGGGGGTACTTGGTTGTCTTTGATGAGTTCAGTCACCTGGCTTAGAGGAACTCTATGTTGGATATCGAAAGAACTGGTGGCTGTGATTTCAAGTCACTGCCAATGATCTCTGAAAGATTATGGAGAATGAGAAAGACACTGCAAATCTGGAGAAGGGCAAATGTCTTTGTATTTTAAGAAAGAGCAGACAATAGAGTTTAAAATCTATAGACCAGTGAGTTTGATTTCAAGTCCTTAGAAAATTTTAGAATTTATCTACTTCTATGTATGATACAGAGAGGATTCCTATACAGAGATGGGTTGGAGATAACTTCCAACTTTGACATTCTTTCATTCTAATTTTTCATCTTTTAATCTTTCACCCTTTAGTCTCAGCACTTAACTATGCCCAGTGTGCTTGGTATCTGAATCATCCTTTCTAATAACCCTGTCATTGATTCTTAAGTGTTTCTAGTAGATTTAAAAATTAAGCATTAAATTCTCAAAAGAAAAAAAAGAAATCAAATAAAATCGTTAGCATAAACTACTATAAGTTAATATTCATTAATATTAATATCTATCAGTCTATACACATGTTTTGGGAAGAAATGATTTCTGGTATAGAGAATGCTTATTAAAACCAGTTTCATTTTGCAAATCTTAGTTTTCTATGAACTGAATTTCAGATAATTTATAGCCTGTCTTCTTTTTCCACTCTACTTAACTAGGTTTTCAGTTTTCCTCAGTTGTACCCAGATGAAGATAAGAAAAATGAGGTTATTTTTTAGCCAGCAATAATTAGAATAAATACATTCAATGGAGGTGACAATATTCTTTGAAATATGGCACAAAAGCAGTAACTTTGTTTAGTAGTGCTTGAGCTAATAATATCAAACAAAGAATAAAATAGGAAGATGTTGGTTTGTCAGAAGTATTTGCCATCGTCATGGAGGATCTCAAGTACGGATTCTAAATAGAATAGGACTTTGTGCTAGACGGTGAGGCCCTCTAAATGTGCCAGTTGAAGATGACATTGTGTTAATTTCATCAAACCCTGGAACATTGAAGAGATTCCTAAATTAGAGCCATGATCATTCAAAAGAGTTCATCTTAACCATTCAGATGAGAAAAACCAAGTGGCAGAAAAATGCTTGATGCAAATTAAGAATAAGATATATGTTTGGGTAGATAATCGAAAGAGTTGCTTCATTAGTGCACATCTTGGACAGACACTGGTGATGGACAACAAGCTTAGGCCAGAATTGAAGAGGAGAATGGGATGAATTGCATTTGGGAAATTATTCAATGTTTTAATGACCCCACACTTCTCATCTTTCCTCAACATTTTAACATTCTTTCAGTGATACTATATGGAACTTTGGAATACCATAGTCTTCAAAGAATTAAAGTTGTAGAGTGCCAAAGTACTCAATGGAGAATTGCATGGTAGACACAGTTAGGTTGCCATATATTATCAATGAAGTGTAAAAACTATTATCAGAAATATATCAGAAAGAGATTTTTAGTTTTGTGGAAAGAAAACTGACTTTAAAATTTAGAATACAAGTAAAGTAAAAAAAATCTTTATTATATTTATAGTTACAAACAAAAGCAGAAAAAAGTATTGGTTGTTATATGAAAAAAGAAGAATCTGTGAGGCAAGCTGACTTCTGAATATGAACCATTTCCCAGTTACTTATAATATACAAAGCTAAAATTTACATATTACTTTAAGATTTAAAAAATGATATACATATATTATCTTATTTCTGTATACTTAAAGTAAATAGTTCACAGCTAGTATTCAGCCACTGGCCTTGAGAGCAATTAGCTGTGTTCCAGGGAGTGGTTAGACTTCCCAATTTGCAGGTTCATCATTGGCCTCAGGTATCTGAGACATGATAGATTCTATTTGTCTTTTGGTTGTCCTTGCACATGAACTAGAGCAGGGGAGAACCAAAACATAGGGATTAGACTTGATTGTACTGTTTATACTGAAATGGAGGTTTATTTTAAAATGGCACTACTCATATAAAGAAATGGAAAATGTAGCGTCTTCCTGTCTTGGCCACCACATTAGAAATGTAAAATAAGAAAAGGAGGTGGGTCTCCATGTGGTAAGAGTGAGGAATAACTGAGGAATAACCTATGATGATATCCATTCAATATTAATGGATTGAGAGGAAGGTTTGCAGTATGTGGACAGGTTATAATATGTACTATTGGAGAGATTACCCACATCACTTAGAGTACAAATCTATTGAAGTATCAATGTAACTCAGGGAATCCCAGGATTTCTAGTTACATATATATACATATATATGTATGTATACACACACACACACACACACACACACACACACACACGTATATACATTTTGGCTTTTTTGTTGAGGCAATTGGGTTTAAGTGAGCTGCCCAGGGTCACACAGCTAGTAGGTGTCAAGTGTCTGAGATTGGATTTGAACTCAGGTCCTTCTGACTCCAAGGCAAAAACACAGTTAGATGCCACAGAGTAGGTGTCAATGCCTTAAGCGTATATATGTTGTAAAGGCCACTAGGACCTCTTCCATCCTTATCAAGGGGAGTGCTAACCTTCTCTCCTTTCACACAATACAGAACCCCAGGGTTTCTAAACCATGCAGAGGAGAGGGAATTCATTAAACCCAATAGTGCCATGAGTATAGATAAATGGATACAAACCAGAAGTCTCCTAAACTGTCAAAACTGACCTGAACATTTGTAAAAATCCCAGCTTAACTTCACACACACACACACACACACACACACAGACATCTGGATGAATAATGACTATATTTCATACTATGATATGTAGTTAGGTGGATAACCCATAGTCCATTGGTACATGTAAAAGTCACAGAAAGTCAGTTATGTGGCAGATTTTCATATAGTATCAAAGAGACTCTGCAGGATGATAACATTAATCTTTGCAGCTTTTAAACACTTCCCAGTATGCTTCACTCTTGCTGCCATCTGTTTTATATAACAAAATTTAACAAGTCAGGATCTATGACTAAAATACTTTCTTCTTCCCCTCCCCCCCAAAATATTAAGATTTGAATTTTAGAAAGATGTGAGAAGTTTCTTTTAAGTTCCTTAATTTTTCTTCTCTGCTCCCCCTAGTGAAAAGACTTAGAGGAGATTCAATCACAAATATCTTCAAATAAAGGAAGGGGTCCTGTTCTAATTTTACCAGCTGCTTTCTTTTCCCCTGAAAGTTGAGTAGAAGACTTCGGACTGTAATAAGATGGACTTAAATTAGACACATGAAAAAAGTGCCCTTTGCTATTGATTATAGTTTAAACAATGGGATGGGTTGCCAAGGGGGTGTTTGGAGGAGCACTGAGTACCGAATACACAGCAGATACTCAGCAGACTTTCCTTGATGGAATGCTTTAAAAACAGGAGGATTCTGGAGTGTCTTTGGTGTAGTTGTGGGGATGACCCTAGTGGACCTTCTGATCTTTCAGGTCCAAGTGGGCAACTAATAGTGCTGATTTTATTTTTGATGAATGAACAAGAGGAGACAATTATATCCTTGAACCTGGCATTCTTATGAGAGACCAAAGAGCTGTTCTTCCATTTGGATTTTTTCTTGAATAGCTTATCTGCTTCATTAAGCCTGTATCCATCTGCAAAGCTTAGAATTAGGAGATGAAGTTAGAGCAGAAAAAGGAATTATCCCTTTACATCATCAGAATACCTCCAAGCATTAAAATCTTTATTTTGTTTTTTTTTTTTTTACTTGTATTTCTACCTCAAGTTTGAGAACATGAATATTTGGCCTAATTCATATTGCTTTGGGCTATAGGTGAGTATGAAATGATGATACAGATTGATTTTTAATTAAAAAACAACCAACAGAACATAATTTGTTTTTTAAGATCTTATCTAGTTAATAAGCAGAAGCAAGACAATGTAGTTGGAGTTGGTTTCCAAAGCAATGTATTTGCCAAGCTCTAATGAGAAGTTTGTTTAATTTTTACAAATTAGATATGGGGGTAGGGATGGGAACAAGGTAGGGAGAACTTAACAAATACTTAGGCTAGTTCTGACACCTTGAAACTTCCTGGCTCCCAACCATTTATCCATCCTCAGAGCACCATTGATTTTACTAGATTTCTTTTCCTCTGGATTCAAATCCTCCTCTGATGACTCAACGTGGCATGGAGATATTGCTGAGCTGACAGAGGCTGTGCTAGTGGAGAGCAAGCTCTGGCAGCATCCACTGAGCTGGAGAGGCTTTGAGTATGCTTTGGTGATGGTCCAAGGCCAGCTCACCTAAGTTGGGAGACACTCATCACCAGGTTGGCTACAAATTGTTGTTGTTGTTTTTGGTAGAATATGACTTGCCAAGGATTAGAGAGGCTATGGCTGTGTTAGTGAAGGGAGCTTCTATGTCAACAAAAACCCAAATCCTAGAAATCTTGAAGTATTGTTTCAAGATGGAGGATGGGGGCAGGTAGGCTGTAAGAGACTGAGCAGTTTTTCGGGTGTCCATGTTGCAGAAAACAGGGTGAGCCAGGGAATGCGTTTAAGAAAAGGATGGACAAGAAAGAAAGGGATTTGGGGACTTTGTAGGAACATTGCTTATTGGCGGGTATCTCTTACTTCCAATGAGGGAATTTTTTCAACATCTGGAATCTGAGGGAATGGGCCATGTTTGAGCAGGACCATATTAATCACAACCAGACTATTTCTTAACTCCATATACATGAGGCCTCAATCTGCCTCCAGCATCGCTACTCAGAGAATCAAGATGCTAGTGCCATTTGCAATTAGCATTCTAAACAATCTATTTGTAATAAATATACTGGGAAACTGTTTTTTTTTTTAGCTTCTATTCATTAGCTAATAATGTATTATTATTTGGAAATAATCTCTTTTCTACTTATTTCCTCAGTGAGGAAATAAAAGGAAATTTTGCCCTGGATTTTGTGCTGCTTTTTCCAAACAATATGTGCCCAACCTCAATTTAAAAGCTCTTGTCCAACTTGTCTCAGAAGTACCCTGTGGGTCTACTGGGGCATGGGTGGGATTTGAGAAAAAGAGCACATCTTTGTAGGAGGGCCACTAATTTAATCATTGCATCTGAAGAACACCAGTTTAAGGCTTTGGAAAGAAAAGGGCTGAAAGCACTTTCAAAGCACCCCAATTTGAACACAGCCGGGAAATTAATGTCATCTGTTGAATTAAGCCCACTGCCAATCGCCCCTTCATGAGGGACAAGACACATAACATGGACAAACACACATAAAAGCCAGCATGAAATATCTAGGAAAGGAATGCCTTTCCTCATAGAATAGGAGAAGAAAATGAAATAGATAAATCCTAAATGCAAGATTGATAGGTAGTTCTATTTGAGAAGGAAAATAAATTATCTTTGAGAACTCTTCTCTTATGATAATTATAAAAATCATATTTATATGTCACTTTAAGGATTGCAAAGTGATTTCCTTTTGCAACCCTATAAAGCAGGTGTTATTGTTGACACCTGTACTAAAGGTGTTATTATACCCATTTTATAAGTGAGGAGGCTGAGGCTCACAGACGCTTTTGGTTTGCCCATATTTGATTTGCTCATAGTGACACAATTAGCCAATGTTATATTTGGGGAGGGCATGGGTGTGAGATAGTCCTGACCTGTGATTTTTATCCATGTGGGTAACTGCCAGGGTGGAAACCCTTCGCTGATGTACACTAGCAACTTATTTGACACAGTCTTAGAGAGAGTTGCCTGGTTTTGCAATGACAGGCCAAGTGATTTGCCCATGGTCGAGTAGCTTGATATTTTTTAGAGGCAGAATTTAAACTTAGGTCTCCTTGACTGTAAGACCTGTACACTATTCACTACAGCACTTGGCTTCTCTTTTAAAATTATACATTTATATAATATAGACATGTACAGCAGCATATGCTATGTAAGTATTGCAATTTTTTTTATAGCCTCAGCTGTTCAATTAGTTTTGAGTGGTTTCCTGAGCAAAAAAGTAGGGAAAATCAGAGCTCCAGCTGCAGGGGTGGCCAAGCGCGGCTTGCGAGGATGGAGTGGGCGGGCAAGCCCCCTCTCAGAGCACAGACTAAAAATACAGAGTCTTTGGAAAACTGACCAACTTTTAAATGTGCTTCAGCTCATGGCTCTGCTTTGTTCTGGTTAGCGAGAAGTCGGCGTGTAGCTTCTCTGGCAGGCTGTAGCCTGCAAAGTTGTTCCTGGGCATTTTGTTTGGTCATTTTCTGGCACTCTGTGCCTGATGAGTGGTACTGGCTTATCTCTTGAGCAAGCAGCAAGTTCCTAGCTGCTCTCCGCAGGGACTTGGCCATGCCCACCCTTGGGGGGAAGATGCATATGATTTGTCTTAGGACAATAGACCTAGACCTGGAAAAGACCTTAGAGGCCATGGAGTCTACCCTCCTCATTTTACAGGAGAGGAAACTGTGACCCAAGGATGTTAAGTGACTTGCCCAAGGTCAGGAAGGTAGTAAGTGTTAGAGTGGGATTTGCTTCTTCATCATTAGACCATATATTTTTATTTTATTAACTAATTAATCTATTTATTTATTTATTCTTTTATTTATACTTCATTGAGACAGGCAAGATGCTTTACATTACATAGTCTGGTCAGTAGTTGTGCCATCTGCCTTTGAAAGACTTACGTTTGAAGAAGGCAGAAAGCACAAATGGATAGATGGGTTGAACCTGTATGGTGTGAAATTAGGGCAAAGCCTTGGAGGCCAAGATGGGATACCTTGGCTATGCTTATCCTTCGTTAATGCTAAGTCCTAGGTGAAGTCATTACTTACATTTTCCAGGAAAGAAAATGAGGGGAGGATATTGTTGAGATGAAAATGGACAATTTTCACTGCTGCCCTCTCCTCTTCCACCCAAAATCTAGGCAGCATGAGCACCAGCAAAGCCAGTGAAGAGAATAATGGGTTATCCAGGGACTTGCTTAAAACTATTTGAAGTAACATCTCTAAATTAATTCTAAGGAGAAAGCGAAGATAATTTTAAAAGAAATTTGATTCATTAGCATTCTATTAAGTGCCTGCACTGCATACTGTGAGATTCTTGAGTTTCTACGATCAGGATTTTTAGAAGTTCTGCTTTCCTGAGACTCATTCCTTATGGGTTTACCTAAACTAGTGCAAACAACCATCAATTTTCTGCTCCATGTTTCAGATGGAGGCTGGACTAAAGGGAAATCAGCTCTCACTCAATTAAATCACATAAGGGAGCATTCATGTCATTTTGGTGGTGGGGAGCTGTAGACAGTTTTTATTTTGGTCCTTTACTTCTTTTTGCTTCAGATTTCGAAATACAGATGTTAAGCCACAGCTGGTTTCCTACTCTTCATAAAAGCCCTTTGATAGCAAGTCAACGGAGTTTTCCATTGCTATTTTTCATAAGTCTAATGGCTGCTGGCAACTTCTTTGTGTTATTTTATTCACATAATTATTCACTGAGCATGAAATACCCCCCAAATAATGATGGACTTCTCAGCTGTGTGTTATTGCTCATTGGCCCCACCATTAGGAAGCAGTTAAATCCTTGAGTGGTAAACATGAGAGTTCTAATGAGGTTGGGGCAGCCACTTTGGGCCAAATCCCACACATGTGCGGAATTTCAGCTTGTGCAGAGTTGTGATAAATACAAGAGTGAAGGACTCTCGAATCCTAGCAGGGCTGTCAGTTTGAATGAGTTTTCAAGAGCAAAGATTTGAGAGAAGAAATAACTGTCACTGATGATGATGACATATTGTTTAATTATTATGAGGAGAGCATGGGCTATTGAAATTCACAGAGAAGAAAAGGAAGTAAACAAACATTTATTTACCATAGTCCAGGTGTTGTGCTGAGTGTTTTATAAATATTGTCTCATATAATAATAATAGCTAACATTTATATTGTATCTACTGTATCCCAGACAGTCTGTTAAGTGCTTTAAAGTTATTATATCATTCGATCCTTGGAGATAATTATTATCCCCATTTTAAAGATGAGGAAACTAAGGCAGACAGAGGTTAAGTGACTTGCCCAAAGTCACATGGCTAGTAAGTTTTTGAGACTGAATTTGAACTCAGGTCTTCCTGAGTCCTTGTTCAGTGTTCTATCCACTATGTCTACCTAGCTGTAGACCTAGAATTTGAAGCCAAGTCCTCTGACTCCAAATCCAACACTGTTTTCACTGTACCCTGCTGCCTATGACCTTCATTTTACAGAGGAGGAAACAGAGTCTCAAAGAAGACAATGACTTGTACACAGTCATATAGATAGTTAGTGAAAGAGAACTAGGGTCAGATCTCAGATCTCCTGACTTTCAGTCATCTCTTTCCTCATCAATGTTATAAACAAACATTTATTGGGCACTTTCTATATACTTGTTCCTAAGTACAAAGGATGTCAATAGGCATATGAGACAGGCCTTTCTCTCAAGGGGCATAATATTTAATTGAAGGCACAAGATAGAAATACAGAAGAAGAATGGTAACAACCTAAGTTGGCATATGTGGGTGCCATACTAGGGTTATAGTTCAGAGGAGGATAAATGAATAAAAAGACCCTGTTATTTCCTCTGTAACTAGAAGAAGAACTAAACAAATCTTTAAGTCAGTGATGGTGATCTAGGGAAGAAGGAAGAAGAAAAATTCTAATTTTGCTACATAGTAGTAGATGGTGAAAGGTATGTTATTGAGAAATGATGACATTCATGTTTGAAGATAGATGAAAACCTTTCAATGAGAGGAATAACCATAATAATTGCTGAAGCATCTAGAAAATGGTCTTAAAGCCAAGGAAGACCAACCCATCCTGACTAATACTGGGCAAGATCCTTAACCTCTAAGTAGAACAGGTGCTGACCTACCTGGGTAGAGGGAGTTCTCTCACCCAGGAGGCCTCCATACCAGTGAAATCATCAATCCACTAATCATTATTCTCCCTAAATGGTGCTTTACTTCCATTACTTTACTTAAGCCTCTCAACAACACTCTGAAGTAGGTACTACAGGTATTATTGTCCTTATTTTACAGACATTGAGCCTCAGAGCTCCTCAGACAGGTTAAATAACTTGTTCATGGTCACATAACTATCAGAGTTATCAAGAGATACTATCCTAGTATCAAAGTTGAGATTTAAACCCAGGTTTTTCTGACGCCAAGTCCAGAACCCTATCAGGTAGAAAAAGCAAAAGCCTTGAGTAATTCACAACATAGGTAAATAACTCTTGAATAATCAAGAGTTTAATATGTGATTTTGAGGTATAGCACCAGGAAGGATTTTGAGTCTTTCAAGAAAAAAAAATTAAAAATAAAAAGAATTTCCTTTTGGTAAACTCATGGGGAAGTTAATTTCAAGTTGACTATTGGGGGAATAGAAAGAAATTTAGTTTCCCACTAAAAGGATTTGCAATTTAGTAGTATAAGTAGGGATCTTCATTGCAGATGTACATATACAGTAAAAAAGCACTTAGAAGCAACATTGACTTTCTAGATTATATATTAGAACATCAGGTCTGGGTCTTTCATTTCAAGTGTGAACTACTTGTTTCTGTTTGGAGTTTGAATTTCTGAAAAAAGAATTTGATCACATTTAACAAGTACTTAATTTAATAAATTCTGCTTTGTATAAATTACTGTGTTAGGTGCTTTCAGGGAAACAAAAGAGGTATTTGACTTAACTTTCCCTGTATCTCCCAAGGCTTCTGGAATCTGTAATAGTCAGCATCATTTGGTGTTATACAATTTACATATAATAGGACACATTTACGTCTCCTGGACTGCAAACCTATATATTACTAGCCCATTCAGCAGAGCAGAAAACAAGCTTTTCCCTATAAGCAGAGCTTATAATATTGTTTACTGGTGTCAATATTGTGGAACTCCCATTCTTTTTCCCCTACCTTGGCTTACCTTCCTGGATGTTGGACTCTAATAACTTTTCAGGATTCATAGTATTGGCTTTTATCTTTCTGTCTTCATAGAAATTCAGCACTGAGCAAAATGTCTTAGACATGGTAGGCACTTAAATGCTTGCTCAATTTAATTGTGTTAGGTCATAGGTTCCAGGCTTTTCTTCCCTCTCTGTGTCTATGGTCTTTGCTTGCTTCACTGGAAACAAATTCAAGCCTTCCTGGATACATACAATCTAATTAACTGGACTCTTTTGCCCTGACTTCAATTGATTCATCTCATTTTTGGTGCAGTGGATAGAGAGCTGGGCCTGGAGGTAGGAAATCTAGGCTCAGACACTTACCAGATATGTGACCCTGGCAAGTCACTTAAACACTATCTGCCTCTGTTTCTTAATTTATAAAATGTGGATAATAGTATCTACCTTCCAGGGTTGTTGTGAGGATCAAATGACATAAGATTTCAAAAGTATTTTGCAAGCCTTAAAGCACTTTATAAATATATACAAACATATATACATATATATGTATACACACAACAAATATTTAGCAAGACATAGATATCTCTAGCAGGATATTTATATCTACCTATATTCCAGGTATATATGCAGATATAGATATCTATATCTACCTATTATATTTATCAATTGATTAATCAATCAGTTGATAGATATGCTCTGGCAAATGCTCCTTGCACTTCAGGAGTGTACTATCTCTCTGTGGAAACAAGGCCGATAATATGAAACAACTAGAAATGAGTATTGAGTATAAGGCACTATAGTATGAAGAGCCTAAAGGAATAACAATAGTATAGCATATAAATTTAGGGAGGGAGGAAACTGATGTGGGCTGTAGTGCATCAAAGAAGGCTTCATGGTGAAGATGAGATTTGAACTCAACCACCTTGACGGATGGGGAGTATTTGGCTAGGGAATTCCATTCAAGCGTTTATGATGTGCCTATCATGTGCAGTGCACCTTGGTAGGTAGTGTGTAAGGAAGGAGGGGGATAGGCATTCAAGGAGGGAAATAGCATTAGCAAAGGCTAGTGCCCGGAATGAGCAGGGTGTATGTGGATGGGATGGAATTGCTTTCAGAAGTTTCTGGGCCCACAAATGACTCAAAGCATCATAGGCATGCATAGGGCATGGACTAGCAGTGCTGCCACACGCTAAGGAGGGCATTACCCTGGGGCAAGGGGGAAGGGTCAATGGCAGTGGTCACCTCAGTGTATCCTGCCACATGCAGGATCACCTGACATGCCTGTGGTTAGATATCACTTGTTGGTGTCTACAAAAATATACTTTCAGGTAGTGCAAAGTATGAAATGTTGCTTCATAAGCATCTGCCAGCCCTTGGTGGTAGAGTCTCCTACAATATTTCCTCTTTGAGGTGTTCCTTTATTTTTCTAGCTGTCTCTCTTATTTCATTGCCTATCTGATATTGTTTCATTGTCTATCACCTGAATGATATAGTCTTGGCTTATTCTTTAACTTAAAAATATTTTAGTGACATCTTTTGTTGTTATATCACCTTGAATTCCCCCTGTATCCCTACCCTGACTCATTCTCTGAGAACCAGACGAATCTTAATGCAAAAACTTTTCAAAACAAGATTCTCTATTTTATGCCTGAGTATTGTGTCCTTAAGTAGACCTTGAGCTTCCCGAAGGAAGGTGACCATGTGTTTTTCTGAACCATAAGTGCTCACTAAAGCATTGTTAGTTTTTTGGTTAATGCTATTGACCTTGCAAACATCAGATTTACGTCTTCTCCAAAACATTCCCATCTAAAACTCTAATTGTTACCTAAGGCCAAGATAGTGTTTGGGCCCAGGAGAAAGATTACTGCTAATTTTTAACTTTTTTTCAAATTATATATATATATATATATATATATATATTTGATCAACAAAAATCTGACTTCTCTCCCTTCTCCACCTCTTTTCCTATTGAAAACTAAGGAAAAACAAAACCCTCATTACAAATATGTCTAGTCAAGCAAAATAAATGTCCTCATTGGTCATGTCCAAAAACCATATTTCTCTCATTCTGTAATCTGAATCCTTCATCTCTATATTAGGAGATGGGTAGCATGTTTCATCATTAGTCCTCAGGAATTGAGGTTGGTCATTATATTGATTAAAGCTCCTAAGCTTGCAAAGTTGTTTGTCTTCACCATATTCTTATTTTTATATAAATTGTTCTTAGTACCATTTAGTTCACATTGCATCAGTTCATCTAAGTCTTCCAAACTTCCTCTGAATACATCTCCTTCATAATTTCTTACAGCACAATAATATTCCATCACATTTATATGCCATACCTTGATCAGCCATTCCTCAGTTTATGGCATTTCCTCAGATTTCTATGTTTTCTACTTCGAAGAGTCCATAAATATTTTCATACATCCTTAGGATTTGTTTTGCTTAGAATTAATCCCTACCTTAATGCACCCTCCCTCCAATTCGACCTTCTCCCTTCTCCCCTTTCCCTTCTATTTCCCTGCTGAGTGAAATGTATTTTTATATCCAACTCTCTGTCTGTATTCTTTCCTCCTTTGATCAGTTCAGATGAGAATGAAGTTTCAAGTTGGCATAGATTTCTACCTATGCACCTTGACTATGTAAGAGAATTTTCCCCAACCTTTCCCCTTCTTTCCACTCCCCTCCCATGTATTCCTCTTTCCTTCCGTTTCCATTCTTCTCTTAAGATTGTCAAGACATAACAAAACCATTCCAAGATATTCTGTCTAATTAAACTCCTTCTATGATGCCTGATGATGACAGGGTTCAGAGGGGATACGCATGATATGTTCATATTTGAATATAAGCTGTTTATTCTTGTTTATCCCATTGTCATTGTTTGTGTTTACCTTTTTATGCTTTTTCTTTAAACTTTTAGGTGTGAACTACAAAGATTTTATACAGTTTTGGTCTTTCATCAAGAATATTTAGGAAATCTCCAATTTCATTAGAGGTCCGTTTTTTTCTTCCTATATTCTTACACAGTTTTTTCTGTGTAAGCTTTTCTTGGCTGTAAGTCTACATTCTTTCTCTTCTGGAATATGGTATTCTAAGCTCTCTGTTTAATTATGGTGGTGACTGGTAACTTGTGTATGATCTTTTCTATGTCTCTTCAGTACTTGAATCCTTCCTTTCTGTCTGTTTTTAATATTTTTAAATGACCTGGAAACTCTGAATTTTAACTATAATGCTCCTGTGGGTTTTCACTTTGGAGTTCCCTTCACAAGGTGACTGATGGATTCCTTTTATTTCCACCTTGCTGTCTTGTTCTAACAACTCTGGGAGTTTTCTTGAATTAAGATGAATAGATTCTTGTTTTGGTCATGACATTCAGGTAGTCTAATGATTCTGTTTTCTGTGTCAGTTGTTTTTCCTCTAAGATAACTTATATTTTATTTTTTTCCAGGTTTCTTTGGTAGCCTACTTTGGATCTATGACCAGGAACTCCATAGTGGGCAACAAAACTGCCAGTCTGCATCTGTTCCTATTAAAGGTCTGGAGCTGCTCCAGAATGCATCTGAGACTCCTTCTTGCCCCAGTTCATAATCTCTCCCTGGATGCTGGTGCCCTACTGCTTTAGACCACATCCTCAGTATTTGCAGACTTCTCTATATCTGTCTCCCTATTCTAACCTGGGCTGTAAAAATGACTCACTGGGACTTTGTCTTGGATTCAGTCTAGTGCACTTTCAAAATCTGTTTAGAGAGTTTTGCTATTGTACCCCAAGGACCACAGGACTATCTGACTTATGGCTGAAACCTTCTACATATATTGTCTCTCCCTATTAGAATACGAACTTCTTGAAAGCATGGGCTGTCTTACTTTTCTATTTGTTTATCTCCAGAGCTTAGTAAGCACTTAATACATGCTTTTTTCCTTCTCTCTCCTTTTCTGCTTCTCTCCTTCCTTCCCTCCCTCTCAGCTTAAGCACCATATCCTACATGAGATCCTTCCTTATCTTCACAGTTGCTTCTCCATGAAAATGATTGTGTATTTATTCTATATATATTTTGTACATGTTGGCATGTACACGTTTTCTCCCCTGATAGAATATAAGCTCCTTAAGAGCAAGAATTATGGTATTTTTGTTTTTGTTTCCTAGCACCTGGTTCAGCCTAAGTATTTCATAAATGCTTATTGATTGATTGGAAGAGGTCCTAGAGACCATCTAATTTGAATTGCTCAATAATAATAATATTAACTTTATATGGTTTTATGTGCATGTAGCATTATAGTTTATAAAAACTGCCAAGAGTCAGAAAGTTTACAAAGTTTTCAAAAGACTTCCTGGAGTCAGGAAGACCTGAGTTCAAATCCAGCCTTAGACACTTAATAACTGCGTGATCCTGAGCAAGTCAGTTCATCTCTCTTTGTCTTAGTGTCTTCATCTGTAAAATGGGGTTGACTATAACTGCACCTGCCTCCTAGAGTTGTTGTGAGGATCAAAGGAGATGATAATTGCAAAGTGCTTAGCACAGTGCCTGGCACATAGTAAGAGCTATATAAATATTGTTATTATTATCATTATTATTCTTTCATTTCGCCATCACAGCAGTGTTGTGAGAGAGGCTGGGTAGACATTGTTATCCTCACTATTCAGAACTGTAAAGCATAGCAGAAATATGAGCTCTTGTTATTGCCAAGGTTATATGGTAGGCTTATAACTTAAACTCTAGTCTCTTGTTTAAAAATCTAGGGGTTTCCGAAATTCAGTACAGACTGCTTTTTTCATAATCTTGTTTTGCTATGAGAAAATGTGTCACTTCATTTCTTTGTCACTGTGCAAGGTGTGTATGTTTGTGTGTGTGCAGATGTTCTTGTATGGATCAGGCACCCTCTGTAGGTGGAGGGGATCGTCTAATTCCAGACAAGGCTAAGTGGAATGGTCTGGGCCTAGGGGGCACCTCCTCTCAAATGTACCAACCCACTATGCTTCTCTGCTTATTTCCTCAAAGTCTCAAATTAAAGGGCTCATTTCCTCATTAAAGTGCATCTTTGTGGGTCCAAGGAAGTCTAAGGCACACTCTGAAATACTTTCAGAAATTACCAAACAGTGCAGAATATCTTTACGTAGTTGATTTACCCCCACCTCATTCTGACTGGGGAAAAAAAAAAATCTCTTCTTTCCTTAGATTAGCTTTCCCCTCTCAGCCCCAAACCAAGCACTTATAATTCTGGACAAAAGTATAGTTAATGACCATTTACTTTAATGGCAGCATCAATTAGCTTAAAACACAAGTAGGCATTAACATAATGTACAACAGGTTGCAATATGATGTAGCTGAGGGCTGGGACTGTCATCTCCTTTCCAGTCTCTTTCCTTCTCCATGAGTTGGAGGAAGAATAAGGAAAAATAATGGTTGGGTAGAAGTTTCCCGTTAACAGTGCTATAGAAAATGGAGGTGGTACACAAAGAATAAAGTATGAACTGGACTTTGGTTTCTTTGGCTACCACAGCTGCTGGGTTCCAGGCAGACTTCTACTCTGATGGACTGGTCAGCACATTCCTTTCACTCTTGGTCTTGATTTGACCTGGATGGCAACTTGCTTGTGTTCTCAGTTTTTTTTTCCTCTCTCTCACTATTCCCTCCTTTCAGTAGCAAAGGGCCAGCAGACATTCCAAGTTTCCTGACACAAGTTAAGTTCCTTCAAGGTGAAAAAAAAATCACACAAAACTTGGGGAACTCTGGTAAATTACTGTGTGGCCATATATAGCTATTTCCTCCCCCCGAGACTCCATGACAACATTTTTGTCAAATGGGCCATTTCCTTTCAGGATTATAGTTAAGCAATTGATAATGGATTTAGAAGTGGAAGGAAACATAGAATCATAGATCGAGGACAAGAAAAGCCTCCGAGGTCAGGTAGTCCAACCTCCTCATTTTTATAGATGAAGAACCAGAGAGTCCCAGAGAGATCAAATGGTTTGTTCTATGTTATCTAGACAGTAAATGGTACAGTAAGGATTTGAACCCAGAGCTTTTGATTCCACATTTCTTTCTATCATTATCTTGCCAACCTCATACTCAGTAATATTCAGTGATTTGCTCAAGGTCATACAGGTAATAAGTAGCAAAGCAAGGATTTAAACTCAGGTTCTCTGACTCCAAATCCAGTATTCTTTCTATAGTACTTCTTGTCAACCAATTATTCTGTAACTTACTTAAATGTTCCCTCGGATGAATGAATGCAAAAGCATTTATTAAGCACTTAGTATGCACCATAGGCACATAGGAGATGGGGATACAAATACAAAAGTAGACAAACACTGCCATTGAGGAGCTTATAATTCTAAAAAATGGAGACAACATACATAGGGTGGTAGAGACCAGGTTGGAGTTTGAAAAGTCTCTGGGATGATAAGTGGAGATGTAAGGATGTAAACCAACACTCTTTTTCTAGTAGCAATGGTGGTATTGACTTGATCATGAGTCCAGAGGTTAAAAGAAGTACTTGGAGGATAGAATGAAGCAATAGGCTGGAAAGGAAAAAGATGACTGAGCATAAAAGAAAGAATGATTGGGGCCAACTAGATATGTATGTGTGATTTCATCAGTGTAGATATGACCTGAGACTGAGCAGTGGGTATGATTACCATCATGTTGACAATATTCTCCCAGGGTATCAGTTACTCACAGAGAACCAGGCAGGCACTTTGTAGAAAGTATTCAATACCAAGTGTTCTTCCAGCGGCAAATATTTGACCTTAGAAGATCTATGGTAGGAATGGAGACACATTTAGGGAGGCACTTAGGTAGAAATTTGGCAAATAGAAATTGTGTGAAATGGTACATAATTCATGTTTCTCCTTTTAATAATTAATTGATTTAGAATCACAATAGTCCTATGGCTGACACAATATTATACTTATGATTGATAAATATTATAGCTCACATTTCTATATAATTTCAAGGTTTAAAAAGAGTCTTCTTCAGAACAATCCTATGAAGTGGGTGGTGGAAGTATTACTCCCTTTTTTTGTAGATAAGGAAACTGAGCATCAGAGGGCTAAACAAGAAGCATCTATTAAAGTACCTACTGTAGTAGTATGCCAGGGACTATATTTGAGGTACTTGGGCTACAAAAACAAAGATAGACTAGATCTTGCCCTCAAGGAGCTTACATTCTATGCCATCATCACACAACTAGGAAATATTAGAGGCAGGGCATAGGATCAGAGATTTAGAGCTAGAAGAGACATTTTGAGGTCATGTAGTCCAAACACTTCATGTTACAGATGCAGAAAATCAGAAAAAAGTTAAATGACTTGCCCACAGTCAGTAATGCCAGGACCAGGATTTAAACTTGTCTCATTTAAAACTTGAGTTTGAAATTTACTGTTCTTTCCCTTGCATGACTCTCACCAAATTGGTGCTCTTCACACTACACTGCTCTGCTTTTCCTTTGAGGAATCTGCCACTAAAGAAGGGGATAAATCTAAGACCACTATACAATTATAGTGATTTTCAAGAAATGATCCTTTACAAGCAAGCCTCCAACATTTAAAGCCATTGAACATTTATATAATTCAACTAACTTTCATTTGGCCTCTAGGGAACTATTGATTACAGAGACCTCCCACTCTCTCCACAAATTCCTGCTACAATCCTCATCAAATTAATATTTAGAAACTCAAAATTATTTAATTTTTTAAAACACGGGAGCCATATGTTGGAAGAGGTAGTGGAATGCCATGGAGAGAGCTGGGAGTATTATCTTCATGGTGGTCTGTCTGCTTGTGGACATGAGAACACTACAGGGTGAGGAAACCAAATATATCATTAGACATCCCCCCTACTTTTAAAAAAAATCTATCTAGACTTGTGGTTTCATCGGTGTGTAAGAACTTCCAATGCAGGCATTCCTTCTACTGATGCAACCTAATTTTACCTTATGGTCTTATGGAATTGCGTGGGGTTTGGGGGCAAGGCACTGGGAGGGTTAATAACTTTCCTATTGTCATAGGGCTGATAGGTGTCAGAAATGGAATTTGGCTTTGGAGTCTTCCTAACTCCAAAACCAGCTTTTTCAAAATAGGTACTTAAATATTGTTTTGAAGAGGGGAGGAGAATGGGCACTAAACTGTTCTGGTTCCAACTCAACTTCTTATTACCCATGTGACCATGTCACTTTCCTTCTCTGGCTTCAATTTTCTCCTTTGTACATGAAGAAGTTAAACCTGATCACAGAATTTAGAGACAAATGAAACCTTTATGAATATCTAATCAAACTCCATCATTTCAGAAAAGGAAAATAAAGCACAGACAAGTGAAGTAATTTGCCCAAGGTCCTTCAGATAGTAAGATCTGGTATGTGAACCCAGGTCCTCTGCCTTTGTTTTTTTAAATTAAAATTTATTTTTAATTTATGGACTAAAACAAGCATTTCCATAACATAGTATAATAAAAAAGATGATTGCAGATGGAACTGCAAATCTGTTACGTACCACTTTTTATTCTTTTTCAATATATAATAGTTATCATGTAAATTTCTTTTTTCCCTTTTTTTCTCCTTCCCTGCCCTAGAGATGGCTACCATTAGACACAAATATATATGTATATATTTTATATATATAATACATATATATATAATATGTAAAATTATTCTAGATGTACTTCTATTTATCAGTTCTTTCTCTGGATGTAGCTAGCATCTCTGCTATTAAAACCAATGCTTTTTCCATTATATTAAACCAGTTCTGGGCTTGAAAACGTACCTTCTGGCTCTAATACTCTATGCCTCTACAGGGAGAAGGGAGCTATGAAGCCTACTTGTTTATAGGAAAGTATATTTGAAATTCATGAGTGCTTATGATTTCTCATAAATATTTGGAATGAGTTTTAAGTAAGACTAAACACAGTCAAAATGACAGAAATGTAAATGCTAGTGGCAACAGCCCTTATAGAGGTTTTTTTGATTAGTAAAAGAAAGACTGAGCTGACAAACTAAACTCAGGGGTAAAACCTTTATATTCCAACTACTTTCTCCCTAACATTCCTGGATAGTTTCTTCTTAATTGCCAGTTGTTGGTGCCAACACACTGCTTTGTTTCACGAGCCAAATATTTTTTTTTCTAAGCAAAGTCTCACTGGTGAACCAAAGACTATACTATTAGGACAATACTACCATTACCATGAAATGAAAACTAAGTCCCTTATCTCCTTAAGAAGAACAATAACTACAACATTCCTTTAATAAATCGTAAGCTCCTTCAGTGAAAAAATGGTGTTTTTTTTTTTTTTTGATTGAGGGCAGAGATTTTTATTTTTGTCTTTGTATTCAAAGCACCTAACATAATGTCTGTCAGGTAGTAGTTGTTTAATCAGTGCTTGCTGATTCATTAATTTACATCCCAAATGCTCAGCACAGGATCTGACATTCAGTAGGAACTTAATAAATATTTAGTTGCAGTGAGAATTTCCACTACTGGGACTGGGAAGCTTTTGAAACTCAAACCCTTCTGCAATCTGACATGAGGAGTCCTATCTTTCTTGCTTTCTTTTTTTCTTGCTTTCTTGAGTATGAGAGTTTGAGGATTGAAACCTGTCCCAAGCTGCAGAATTAGATGGAAGTGGTGGAAGTAGCTCTAGCCCACTAGTTGCTCTGTGGAACAACTGTTAATAATAAGGCTGAAAAAAATAACAAATTAAGATCAGACTTTTGATTGTTTTGGATATTCTCCCAAGAAAACTTGGAGAAACTTGCAGAGGATTTAAAATCAGGGTGGGCCACAAACTTAAATCTATAATTTAGTCAGTGGAATGACCAAAGTGAACCTTTTAATAAGAGGGTAGAGAATTATGATCCTGATTCATCTGATAATTTTATCAGATTCATTTTGTATGGCAAGCCAGAGAGGATCTTGGGAATTTCTAACCCCTAAATCAGCCATTTAGGACAAGAGACAGTCATCTCAGTTACCAGATGATAATATGAAGAAGACTTTAATTTTGGTATAGGGCCACTCTGCTTAGCTTTTGTAAATGATTATTCTTGGCTATGATTAGTTATTCATTTGCTTTTACCAGTGAGAGGCTTCTAAGCATCACATTCTAGTATATTGGAGCTGAGAGAGATTGCAAGTGACTTAGAAGAGCTGAACCACAGAAACTGATAGCAGGGAATATTATCCAGTAAAACAATTCAAAAGGACATATTCAATCAAAACCAGAGAAGCCCATAAAATTGTGTGTGTGTGTGTGTGTGTGTGTGTGTGTGTTGTGTGTGTCTGAGATGTGGTAAGATGCCCAAGTATAGGCTCACCAGAATACAACACCCTTCAGGGAGTTAAAACTAAGAGACAAGAAGTTTTTAGTAGTCCTGCAGCATCAGAGACGTGAGTGGTACCTTCACACATGGGTGAAGGACATGTGTCCAGGACACATGTGTTCCCTATTCATCATGTTGTAGTGCTAGAGAGTTGACCTCAAAGCCAAGAAGACCAGGGTTCAAATTTGAGCTCTGACATGTTACAGGCTGTATGACCCTAAAGAAGTCACTTAACCTGTCAATACTCTACGCATGTCTCCAAGACTAAAAGTTGCAGAGAATGTGCTCATCTGCATTCAGTATAAAGAGCTTCCTCATTTGAGAGTTCCCTATATTGATGAAATAGCAAATTTCTATCCTTATATCTTTTTCTATATCATTTTAGTTTTGCTTCCCCAGTGCCTAGCCCAGTGCCTGGTATATTATAGACACTTAATAAATGCTTGTTGAATGAATATGTTATTCCATTAAATGCCTTTACTTTGAATAATTGTGTGCTTCGTCTGATTAGTAAATATAAATGCAACAGTGAGGATATATGACTATGATTTTGAGTAGATATTTACATATGGAATTCTTTGAACTTCAAATCACCATTCTGGAGATACCAAATGTATGTATGTGTGTGTATGTATATATATATTAGATATAGATATAGATATAGTATATATATAGATATATATATCTAGATCTCCTAGGTCCTCTATGTGTATGTGCTCTGCTGGTGTAAGGTATAAACAAAGACTATCAGGGTTTAGCTTAGGTTGGAAATTTGCAACAACACAAGAAGTTTAGAAGGCTCTGACAGTACTTATCCATCTTTAAGGAAGGAGGTAGTTTGGACAAAGCCAGAGTGTGGAACAGCTTGTGCTGGGGGGATGTGTCCCTGAATAGGGAGAAGAGCCGACAGAGAACCAAGATGGAGAAATGTGAGCTCCACCCTGCCTACAGCAGGAGAGGGAAGCCCCCATCTCAGCAAGTTTGTCTCCTCTGAGTCCACAATAGTGTTCCCAGGATCTCTCATGACTAGATAGGAAGGGTAGGTAAGTTTAGTGCCTATGTCCATACTCCAGAAAACCAAGCCCCTTGGTTTTCTATGCTCCCTGTTAAGGACTGTTTGTGTGGCCTACTTGACTTGGATAAGTTTGGGGCCAGTGTCCTGAAACATAAGGGGCTCCCTTCCTGCTTAGCTGCTGGTCCTGAGTTAGTGGTCAATATTTGGGAAAGATTGGCACCCCCAGGGAGCTTTGATTATTTCTTAGAAGGTCAAATTTAAGCATCCTGAATGAAAAAGTGCTGGCCTAGAAGTCAAGAGGTCTGGGTGCTAGGCCTTGCTCTGCCATTAATTCTGGAATTCTGGTAGTGTTTCTTCCTCTGGAAAATTGTGTGTGTGTGTATGTGTAAGTGGGTGGTTGCGTGGGTGGGGGGGTTGAACGAGGTGGTTTCTAAGGTCCCTTATAACTAATAGTCTTTGAGTCTTGCCAACCTCATCTTCACCTTTTAGAATCCTTTGTTGCCTTCAAACAGAGGTTTTGGAAGGCTCAAATGAGATAAAAGATATAAAGTATTTTGCAAACCTCAAGCACTATATCAATGCCATTTGTCATTGTTGTTAGCCTCCAAGCCTCCAAGCCTCCAAGTCTCCAGTCAGGTGATTCCCTGAGCCTTCTCCTGCACTCCAGCTGAGCTCAACAAATGTTTATAGAGCAATATAGATCGAGGAATGTGTGGGCAGATATTTAACAACCGGAGTCTTAGAAAAAAAATTGTACATGTGTACACATGCTAAGTTTAATCTGCCATATTGACACTTTCTTAAGTCTAGAGTAAGGGGTGGGAAACCAGAAGCCTCGAAGCCACATGTGGCCTTCCTTGGGTGCAGCCTTTTGACTAAGTACAAGTTTTATGGAACAAATCCTTTTATTAAGGGGTTTTGTTCTATGAAGTTTGGATTCAATCAAAGGGTAGCACTTGAGGACCTAGAGGGCCACATGTGGCCTTGAGGCCACAGGTTCCCCACTCCTGGATCAGCAAAACAATAAATGAAGCCCTGATTTCAAGTGATTGCTAATTTTTTATTTCCATGGAACAAATGCTCACACTGAAAATTTAACAATCTGTTTCTACAAGCCATTACTCCTATCTTCAAAACTCTGCTCAAGTGACCCCTTCTATGTTTAGTCTTTCCTAATTCCCTTCCAGCTACTAGATCCCTTGCATCTTGGCCCAATTTACCATGTATTTATTGTGTGTGTGCGTGTGTGCGTGTGTGTGTTTAAAACTATATATGTATACATACATGCATATATTTATGTATGTTGTTTTCTCTAATAGTGTGTAAGCTTCTCAAGGGCAAAAACTGCTTCATTTTTGAATGACGCCTAGCACAGTATCTGGAATAAAGTCTTAATAAATGGTTATTTGATTGATTGATTGAATGAGATTTGGATTCCATTTGATAGCGTTAGTTTAGCTTTTATTTAATTAGGAACTGAATGAATTTCTCTCTTTGATATTAGAAAAATCACTACCCCTCTCAGGGGCCTCAGTTTCCTTCTCTGCTAAATTAAAAAAAAAAACTCAGCTTGATGATTCTCTCCAGGTCCCATATTCTGACACAATGCTTTGAGGATTGGCTTCAAACCCTTTTTCAACTTCCTCCCTAAAATTATCCAGCTATTTGCTATATTCATAAGATCATAGAGAGGGAGGGAAGCTCAGAGGTCATCCAGTCCAACCCTTTCATTTTGAGATGGATAGCTGGGGCCTTAAAGAAGTTAAGTGGCTTGTCCATGGTCACATAGGTATGTAGGTATCTAAGGAGGGTTTGAACTCTGGTCTTCCTAGCCTTAAGTCCAGTGCCTTTGCTGTTCTGCTCTACCTCCATTGCCCCAGTAATCAGGCTTCTTGGTTGAGAAATGTGAAAAAACTTACCTTAGTACCTAGTTCTCAAGAATCCTTAGTCAAAATAGGAACCCACCAGATGAATTTCTATTAGTATTGTAGTCTTCTACAGTCTCTGTCTTTTCTAAAGGTAGTGGTACCCAAACCCTGTCTTCCACTCAAACTGAAGCTGACTTTCATGTTGTTTCCTCCAGGTTTATATAATTTGTGGTACCTTCTCCAGGCACAAAAATTCCTAGTTATGTTTCTAGGTATAAGGGCGCTGTGTGTGTGTATGTGTGTGTATGTGGTATAGGAGTTGGAAGATTCTCTGTATTTGTTGTGAGAATATGCGTTTAGGGACAGCTAGGTGGTGTAGTGGAGTTAGGAGGACCTGAGTTCAAATCTGGACTCAGACATGTAACACTCACTAGCTGTGTGACCCTGGGCAAGTCACTTAACCCCATTGACTCATCAAAAAAAAAAAAGAGAATGTGCGTTTAGAGGATATGTGAGTTATGTGTTTAAGGTCAGTGTGAGTATATGGGACACATGAATCTAAGGAGTATGAGTTTGAGTGGCTGAGTATGGAGTATATATGTGTGCATATATATACGTGCATACACACACAAAACTACATATAAATGTATATATGATATGTGAGTTTAGTATGTAAAGATTTGAACATTAAGGGTTGGATGATTGACTACTGTAGCTGAAGATGCATGAGTAAGACTATGTGAGTATTAGGCATGAAACTGCATGTGTACGGACTGGATGACTGGGCAGAAGTTGTGTGTTTAAAGAACATGTAGTTGTATCGTGTGTGTTTGTGTATGTGTGTGTCTCCCGTTGGAAGGACATATACCTATAGTTTGAAGTAACTCTCAAGGGGTTATTTCATTGAATACACCAATTGGTCAGCATTCGTTAAGTCCTTCTTTCTCCTGGGCATTGTGGGTAGAAAGACATAAGTAAAACAGACCCTGTTCTTAATGAGCCTTACAAAAGTTTCTATAACATATATACAAAATAAACCTCCTAATGGATTCATTAAAGAAAGTGAATTAATTAAAAGAATACTATCCTTGTGTGGCCAGTGTCAGAGGCCATACTCTCTTCCTGCTTAATTCTCTGACAATTCACAATTTTTCCAAGGACTAATATTAATATTTCCTCAGGTGGCCCCACTGGGAAGATTAAATTTCCACCCACTGGCCAAACATTGGGGAGAGCTGGCATGAGCAACATGGAATGTGCTCATGCAGGGCTTCTCCAAGAATGCTCAAGTGTGAAGAAAATACTGAAGGGAAAGAAAATGGTTCCAGATCTGCCAGAAGGAGCTTCTCCTCTCAAAGGACAAGGCAGATACGGGTGTGGACATGTGTGTACGTCTTATATTTTATCACACACTAAAAGTCAAAGTTCATCCCAGTGGAAGGAGGAGTGAGGGAGAGAGAGTATACAAAGCTGAATCAATCAATACTCATTCATTAAGTGCCTGCTATGTGCCAGGCACTGACAATATAAATTAAAAAATGTCATGCCCTCAAAGAGTTTACATTTTATCTGGAGGGATAACATGTACCTGTAAGAATATCCAAATATATAAATAATAAATACAAAGTAATTGTTTGGGGAAAAGGCATTAGATCAAGAAAGACCTCATTAGGACATGACATTTGAGCTGTATTTTGAAAGAAGCTAGAGATTCTAAGAGGAGATGGTAAGAAATGTGCTTCATGCATGGGTGACAGTTTATGTGAAATCACAGATTTGGGGGATCAAGTGTTCTGTGTGAATAACAAAAGGAAGAGGAGATGTCATACACTAGAAAGGTAAAGAGAAGGCAGAGATTGATGGGAAGGGAAGAAAAGGACCTTGTATTTTCACCCTTCATCCCATTCTGGAATGTCCTCCCCTCTCTTTATCCACTTCCTTTCAAGCCTAATATTATCCTATTATCTCCATAAAGCCTTCCTAGAAAACTCTAGGTTTCAGGAATTCCACCTTCTTAACTTCCTGCATCTCTAAAACATTTCTGTCTGCTTGATTTTTACACTGTATTAATTGTTTTCTAATTTCTTCATTTGTGTTTATCTTGTCCCTCAGGCTAGACAATGAACATTTGTCAGGTCAACGACTGAGTTTTCTACTTGTCTTGCATTCAGCCCAGGGACTTGTCTACATGCTCAGTAATTGATAGACCAATTCACTTGGAAGGACATAATAAAAATAGAGAGGAAACAGAGAAAGAAAAGAAAGGGGAAAGATTATGAATATTTTGCCAAATGATACCAAACACTTTTGTGGTTTGATAAAAGGATTTTGATTTGATAAAAGGATTAATAAAAAAGGAAATCATAGGACACTTTTAGGCTCTGGGTTGGAACCTTAAAAAACCAGTATAATAAGTTAGAAAACATTCCAGTATAGAAAGTATGACAAGTTTATGGGAATGGGGAGTGTGGTAACAGATAGTTCCCAGCTTCCTGCCACCCCTATCCTCCCATTAGGATTATAGAATGTCAGAACTGGAAGAGGGCCTTTGGGATCGTCTAGTCCCACCCTCTCATTTTACAGAGAAGAAAACTGAAGCCCCAAAGAGGGGAGGTTGATTTGCCTGTGGTTGCATAACTACCAGCCCCCCTTCATCCCTCCCCTCAGCCTTCCCCTCCCATCCTTCTACTACCCTCTTCTACTACTCTCTCATGTAAGGAGTAGAGTTATTATTATAATTCACATTTATAGTTACAAAACACTTTATAGTTTAAACAAGCTTTAAAAAATTCCCTTGTTTTATCCACGTATTTCCTTTTTAGGTAGATAGTGCAAATATCAAGTAACAAGGTTGTGGAGAATGCTCAGATTGGCCCATGCATTGCACGTTGTACAAAACACGCACAAATATTTTCTTCCTGCTTCCAATTGACCATGTAGAAGCTTGGGGGGAGGGCAAGGCTACTTCTGGCCATGTGCACAGACTTGCAGTAGTTTGTGATAGTGAGTTCCCTAAATGCAGCGGAGTCAGAGCTTAGTGAATAAACAAAAGGGACAACCAACATGTCCCTTGGACTTTGTTTTTCTTTCTGGCGGTGAAGCGTGAGAACTACTTAGAGATGGTTTGAGACCTTAATAGAAAAGGGGACAGTTTCTCTTTCCTCACTCCTTCCATGGGGCTATGAATATATGGCTGCCTCTATAACTTTGTATTTGTTCTTTCCTGATCTTGGGCAATAGGTATCCTGAGATGGACACGTCCAGGTGATTTTGTGAGCTCCAAAGGCCTAAAGATCCAGAGAGGCCTGCAAGGAGGCTTTTGTGGTCTCCCTTCAGCAGAAATGGCTGAAAACAGGAGGGGCATCTATATCAGGTCGGAGAGATACACTAAGGATAAACAGATAAGGAGAGATGATCACCTGCAGGGAGTATGACCCCCTTGCGGTGCAGAGAAATGTCAGCTTTGGATCCAAGGAAGTAGTCAATTATCAGGTCCCAGTTGAGGATCTCACCCAGTAAAGAGGTACACCCAAGATGCCCTGTGGGAGGACTCTAAGAAGGGAAACAGGACTTCCCGTAGCTCAGGAGTTGTCATTTGTCTTGGCCACATGTGTTTCCTGATGAATGACTCCATGATACCATAAGTATAGTCCCTGAGTCCAAAAGAATTCTCCTGAATCCTGTAATCATCATTATCTAGACTACTCATAATTGTACATTTGGGGGAGCCATATGTGTATACAGGCTCCAGTACCCTTTGTTCCTATTCATATAAAACAGTGGTAGTTCTGACCACTTCAGGTCACTCAGAATCAGCCTACAGCTCAAGGGATTGAGAAATGAGTGGCAGCAGAGAAAGTGGATAAGAAGAGTATAGTGGATTTTTTCTAAGAGTTTGGTTGTGAAAGGAAAGAGAGATATAGGATTGAGGGAATGGCAGACACAAATAAAGGAATCCTGTTTGAAGATGGGAGGTTGTGCTGGATACAAGGATGAAGCCAGATGGAGAAACTGGAGAAAGAGAGGAAGAAAGAGAGAGGAGAAAGAGAGAGGAAGAGGGGTGGGAAGGAGGGAGAGAGAGAGAGAGAGAGAGAGGTTAATGGAGGGAGGGAGGGAAAGAGAAGAGAGAGAAGAGGAGAGGAGAGAGGGAAAGATAGCGATAGAATGAAAGTGCTCAGGTGCACAGGTGGAAAGGCTATTCTTGACTGGAATGAAAGAGTCACATTTGTTGCTAAGCAAGCTCAAAGGCTGTAGTGAGCAGGAACACGGAGAGTACAGTTTTAAAGATTTGCCTCATTTCTGGTATCCAGAAGGTGGGAGCACCATGAATCTCATGAATGCTGAGGTCTCTTTTCCATATTATGAGAGGGAGCTTCCTGACTACAGAAACGATTCTCACTAGGAAGCTTTTTGGGCCAATGAGAAGCCACCGACTGTAAGGGGAAGGATTAGTCACAGACAGAGGGGGCAGCTTGGAGGGAATGATGTCAGAAGAGGCCAGGTCTTCTGGTTCTCAGTTCTGCGTGCTATTCCCATGAGTCCAGAATGGATTGTAAGAACCATCTGGGAAATCCTCCATGGCCTATAGGGCTGACCCTGGAACTCTCCTGTAGTATCATGATGGATATTTTGCTAAGATTGAAAAACTGCTCAACTCTTCATCTGACTGTGTACACTGTGACTTAGTTGGTTTCTTTTTCTTTTCTTTTCTTTTTTTTTTGGTGGCACAATTGGGGTTAAGTGACTTGCCCAGAGTCACACAGCTAGTGAGTGTTATGAGTCTGAGGCCAGATTTGAACTCCGGTCCTTCTGACTCCAGGGCTGGTGCTCCATCTACTGTGCCACCTAGCTGTCCCCCCTTATTTGGTTTCTTACAAACATACACATGAGTTTTATTTTTCTCTTTTGTTGGAGGCTATTTTTAGTTTAACAATCATACCTCAAAATTACTTGAAGTCTGTGAGAGCTAAGAGCTGACATCAAGGGCATGTAATGAGGGGGAGGGGTGGTTCATACTGTCAGAAAACTGAGTGAGGCATGTGTGTGTGTGTGTGTGTGTGTGTGTGTGTTTGTGTGTGTGTGCATGCATGCGTGTGTGCACGAGTGTGTACATGTGTAGATATAATGCTTCCAGGGAGAGGCGATTTAGGAACAATGCAGATGTCCCAGAAGAAAAAGAAACTTAGGAAGGAAGATATTGATGTAGGGTGTAGATGATGATTTAGGCATATTGACACAGGAAGTTATGTGTAGATTTCCTTCCTGCTCTTGCCCATCTCCACCTCAGTTAATAAGCCCAAACTATAGAAAGGTAAGTGCATCATGGTAAGGACTCCTACCTCACCTTTAAGGTCAGATGATGATTTTTAGTTACTTTTCTATCTGTGTACTCTCACCACAGAAAATATTAACTATAAGAGAAAGGTTAGGAGAGCACCATTATGAGGATGGGAGAGAGGGAGATATGGTAATTTTCTTGTTCTTGGTTGTTGGTAGATACCTGCGAGAAAGAAACAGAGAAAGAAAAAAGCATTAACTCTCACGATGGAATTCAGTCTTAATAGATTTTCTGCTTTCTCTATGTAACTTGCTTGTTCCTGCTTACCACATACTTGGTTTTGCCCATCCAGAATGTTCTCCTTCATGTCTCCTTCAACTTTACATTTCCCTTTCTCTGGGAAGCCTTCCCTCATTAGCCCCAGCCTGTTTCAGGATACCTTTGGTTCACGTGTATGTGTTGTGGGTCATGTTCAACAACAGCCTGATGTCCAGTTAGCCATCATCTGTGTAACAGTGTCTAGATATTGGATAGACCATATTTTTCTGGGGTATCTTATCGCTTCATTAATTAATAGGACCCAAAGTTTAAAGTGTTTTAATACATTATTGTATTTGATACAATAACCCAGTGAGCTAAATGTTTTTAGGGTTATGGCAAATGTGGGTAGTAGAAGTTGGTGACTTTTCCATAGTCTCTCAGCCGGTAAGTGTTCCTACTCTTGGGAATTTCTCCTGACTCCTAGTCTAACACACTTTTCATTACTTCATACTGTCTCACATTTCTGGAGCCTTTTCTACTGTTCCTACGTATCTTTCTATGTCATCTAGTACAGGATTCTTCATGTTGTAGTCACTTAGCTATGACAGCTGATTTAGTGGCCCATAAACTGGAAAGAAGTCAGCTCTTCTGTAGCTTGCAAAGCAGATACAATCCTAGTACATGGAACCTCTTCTATTTTTACTCTATGTTGTCTCATTTGGTGATCTCCAAATGGTCAGCTCCAATGTACTCAATAATTATTGCTTGGTGGATAATTCCCATCTCCAGCCCTAATCTCTCTGCTGAGCTATAGTCATGCATCTCCAGCTGTCTCTTGGACATTTGGAACTGGAGTCCTGTAAGCATCTTAAACTTAATACAACATCTCCAATACAGAACTCATCCCCTGCCCCCAAACTCTCCCCTCTTCTATACTTCCCTAATACTGTGGAGGGTACTACCATTCTCCTAATAGATCAGGCCCACAGCCTTGGTGCTGCGCTTTGACTCTTCCCTTTCACTTGTCCCAAATATCCAATCTGTTGCCAAATCCTGATGTTTCCTACTTTTATAACATCTGTCACATATGTCTTCTCTCCAATCATTCAGGCATAGCCCACTTCAGGGCACTATCACTTCTAATCTAGATTACTACAATAGCCTTCTACTTGCTTCAAAACATTCCATACTCCAACCACTATCCTACTACTCACATTGATGAATCAGGACCCCACAGAGGAAAGTGATATACATATATACATACACACACATATAATCTTCCCCTCAAGGTTCTATGGGCCTTTTATAATGCTGGAGAGTCAACTCCCAATTTGGCCAAGTTCTTTCCAGTAACAATCACTAGTTATAGTTAGTTTCTATCTTAGGTCACTAATACCCTGCAATGATTATTGTTCAGCTTCATTTAACCAATTTACACCAATTGGCTATTTTAAAGGGACATTTTTTTGAGTAGATGTAATAAGAAGAGAAGTACATAAATTTAACCCTAACGCTCAGGGACACACTCTACCCTATCCTACCTTTTTCCTTTGGGAGAATAGGCCCAAATCAAAGTAGTTTATTTTTTTTAAGGCAATTGGGGCTAAGTGGCTTGCCCAGGGTCACACAGCTAGTGAGTGTTATGTGTCTGAGGCCAGATTTGAACTCAGTTCCTCCTCACTTCAGGGCCGGTGCTCTATCCACTGTACCACCTAGCTGCCCCAAAGTAGTTTCTACAAAGCATTTGACCCACCAAGTTTACTTCTCAATGTGGTATAGTTCATGGATGAGTCCTTTACTCTTAGAGGATCCAACTAGGCTTTCCATTCTTAGGATGGATCCTGGTAGCTCCTTTGAGGTGTGCTGATGGACCAGGCCTGGCTATCCACAAATTGTGACCTGGAATCAAGTTTTTGTACCTCTGGTAGTTTTCCTGACCTTTTCTCACAAATTCTCGTCCTAGTTCATTACATCACCAGTACTCCTTCCCCATAGGCAGGGAAGAATAGACAGAACAGGGACAGAAACAATAGTGGCACTATGTGCTCAGGTAGGTAGAGTAAGCTGCTGGTGATAGTTTTATTTTTCCGCCTGGAGGCTCACAACAATCTTTGCCTACTCACTTGAATAGAGAGAGAGAGAGTGAGAGAGAGACAGAGACAGAGACACAGAGACAGAGATACAGAGAGACAGAGATACAGAAAGAGACAGAGAAAGACAGAAACATAGAGACAGAGAGAGGCAGAAGAGGAAAGAAAGAGAGAGAAGGAGAAGAGAGAGAATAGACAATCAGAGAGAGAAAGATAGAAAGAGACAGAAGAGAGAAAGACAGAGACAGGAGAGAAGAAAAGAGAATGAGAGAGAGGATAGAAGAAGAGGAAAGACAGAGAGAGAGAATGAGAAAGAGAGAGAGACAGACAGACAGACAGACAGACAGACAGACAGAGCTCAGAGGCTAGTCAACTATCCATTTCTTCCTATAGGGTTAGCTGACTAGAAATAGTCAACCCCGTCCATGCTCCAAAATATATGTTGTGTGGTGGGGCTGTATCAGGCATTGGGCAGGTTCTTAAGGATTACGTTCTTCTCGGTCAGTCTTCCTTCCTTCCTCTTTTTGTAACAATAGTATACACAATGCTCAGCATAGTTTCTAGTACGGGATGGGGAACCTGTGGCCTTGAGGCCACATGTGGCCTTCTAGGTCCTTGGGTGCAGCATTTTGACCAAGTTCAAGTTTTACAGAACAAGTCCTTTCATTAAGGGAATTTGTTCTGTGAAGTTTGGATTCAGTCAAAAGGCTGCCCTTGAGGACCTAGAGGGCCACATATGGCCTCGAGGCTGCATGTTCCCACCCCTCTTATAGAACACAGAAATCACTTAATAAACGTGTTGACTTACTGGTTCCATTTCTTTTTGTTACCACCTAGCTCAGATCTTTCCATCTTATTCCTAAGAATATTATGGGAAATTTTGTTAAATATCTTGCTGAAATCCAGCCCACAGTGTTAGCTGGATCTGCTTAATCTTAGCAAAACTGGGAAAGGAGTTAATCTGGCATGATTTGCTCTTGACAAAGCTATGGAAACTTTTAAATTAGATTAACAAGCATTTATTAAGTGCCCACTATGTGCCAGAGACTGTGCTAAGTGCTTTAAAAATATTATCATTTTAAAAAAATCTTCACAACAATTCTGGGAGGTTGGTGTTATTGTTAACTCCATTTTATAGACAAAGAAACTCAGACAGGTAGAGTTAAATTACTCGCCTAGGGTCTCACAGCTACTAAGTGTGTAAAGCCAGATTTAAACTAAGGTTTTCTTTACTCTAAATCCAGGGTTCTATCCACTGTGCAACCTAGCTACATCATGATTATTGTGTCCCCTTCTAAATATTCATAAATAATCCTTTTAATGAAATACATTACAATATTTTGCTAAGGAATGAAGTTGATATTGCCAGTGTCCAATTTGAAAAATTTGCCTTTTCCTTTCTTGAAGATTGAAACATTTGCTTCTCTTCAACACAAATTGCATTTCTCTTGTTCTTCATGCTTTTCCAAAGAGCAACAATAGTGGCTCAGCAATCACACCTGCAAGTTATTTGTTTCCCTTTTGAGTACTGTGTCCATTTTGATGTTCCATCCATCATGTTAGATCCAAGAATCTCATAATTTCAGCATTAGGAGAGACGTAATAGGTCACTGTAGTCCCATCTCTACCTGGAAAGACTCCCCCCACCCTCAACATCACTGGCAAGGAATGTAAAAGGATCATTGAATTTTGTATCTGGGTCAACTCAACCCCTCTAATTCAAAAGCTAGAGGAAATGAGGACCAGAGAGAGGGAGTAGATTTATCCAAGGCTATGTAGTATGTTGGTTGGTGAATTTGAATTGGGAATAGAATCCTGGTCTCTTCACTCATAGTTCAATTTGATTTTTGCTCTACTGTCCTGTCTCCCCAAGGCAAAAGACTAAAGGAATATAATAAAGAGCTGGATTTGATAGAAGGGATAGTTTTCCTACCATTGGAATTAAGACACTGAAAGAGGCAGAAGGAGTAAGCCATCATTTCTTTGTCTCTGTAAATCTTTAAGAATGAAGTTAATACCCATCTGTGTAAGTTGGGGCAAGTACAACTGTGCCTCAAGGCAGGGGGTGGACCACATGATATGAAGAATTCTCTTTCAGTACTTGGATATTGTGAGAAAGATGCTCTTAGGATTTGAAATAAGTTTTTAGAAGATGACCCAGAAAAAGAATTGGAGATATATACTTTCAGAATGAAATATTAAGGGAATTGTTGGAAAAGATGCAACTTCTGGAAGAGATTATACAGAAATGTCTTAACTGCAGTGTTGTCTGCCTCCCCTAGTTGAGAAAGCAAACAAACATCTACATTGTGATGTGACTTTTTTTTCATTGGGTGAAATGATTTCTGCCTTAAGCTATGCACACATTGCCAAAATGAAGTGGGGCAGCCTGGTTCTGATGAATTTGATTTGGGCCTTATGGCTGCTATGGATAATTCAAACCGAGGGAGGCTTTCTGTACTTGAATTTCCTCACATATACTCGTGAATAATTGTGCATTCCTGAGTGTTATTGTGGCTTCATGGTTCCATGTGATACAGTGGATGGAATACTACATCTGGAATCAGGAAGACATAGGTTCAAATCCTGCTCCATATTAGTGGGGACATCACTTAACCCATCAAAGTCTCAGTTTCCTCATCTGAAAAATGGAGATAATAACATCTACTTTATAGGATTATTGTCAGGCTCAAAATAAATAAGGTACATAGAGAGTTTGTAAACCTTAAAGCTTTCTATAAATGTCAGATTTTAAAATTACTATTATGCACAGATATTTCCTGTGCACTAAACATTAAGTCACACATTGGACACAGGCATTAGCATTATGAAAATGTGTCTATCTACAAAAGAGTCTATCTGTGGTGCAAAAAGAATGCCGGATTTAGAGACAGTAGATGAATTTAAATCCTGCCTGAGAGATTTACTAGCTGTGTGAGCCTGGGTACATTGCTTCATGTCTCAGAACTTGTTTTCTTTAATTGGGGTGATGAAAACAATTGTACTATCCATTTTACAGAGTTTTTCTGAGGAAAGTACTTTGTAAACCTTAAAGTGCCATATAAATGTGAGCCATTATTGTAGAAATATGCATGACTAGATCTCTAGAGATAGACAAATATTCACATGTGCAATTCATAGAGCTGACATTTTCCACAGGACTTTGGTTTCCAGGGCTTTGAGGCCAGCGCATAGTGTTTTCAAAAATCTCAGCCTAAAAGCCCTTGTCTACAGATTGCTTCACCACATCCTTCCCACGGCTGTGAAGTTTGGCACCAGTGGCTGCCTTTATTGCTCTGGGATCAGAGTGTATAACTTTTGCTTTTTTTCATTTTCTTTTCATTAAGTGCTTGATGTTTGCATGTGTGTCTGTGTGTACTCACACACGTGCTTGCGTATGTGCGTGTGTGCATGCTTCTATGGAGGACAGGCCTCATGTTATTTTTATGCTACATTCAAGGACAGGGTGGTCTTAGTTCCTCATTGGCCTTCCTGGTCATTGTCACTGACCATCAGCCTTGATCTACAGCTCAGTCTATCTTAGTCAAGTCAAGATGCAGTTTTGTGTCTCTAAGTGCCGTATAACTAGGTCAAGGTACAATATGTATTGATGTAATTACTGTAAAAATCATTGAGATTATATTATATTTATTATATGATAATGTATGTTTATATGTATTCTGTATAAGGGATATGTGTTATTATGTCTCTTGTATGTAAAGACTGATGTCTGCTAATATTTGTAGTGAATGACCAAACAAGATCATTCTTCATTTTGTCTTCACTCCTCAAGTCTAAACGTCAGTTTCAGTTATCATTTGTATCTTAGTCATTTCTCATAGTGTTGATAGAGCTTGGGTCTCTGGCATTCATGGCCAGACTCATGATGTTTAAACATTTATGATGTACAAACTCATTTGAATTTATTGCTGACCGTGAACCATCAAGGCACAACCAGCAGTGTTTGGGAAAACAAATGGCTTGTTTCTTAGTTGAAAGGCTAAAACATAAGATGATGTTTCTTCCTCACCTTTTCCTAGTTCTAACTCCTTCCAAGATGATTCTATTTCCCTTCATTGCCCTTCCCCTTGAATAGCCCACCTCACAATCTGCATGCCACCCTCTTGCCTACTTATCTCCTGTTTCTTGGATCATCAGGTCTGTCGCTCTTCTGTTCCCTGAATGAATAAATGAATGAATGAATAAATAAGTATTTATTAAGCATGTATTACATGTAAAGCACTGTGCTAAGTTCTAAGGATATAAATACAAAAGCAAGATAGTTCCTGTCCTCAAGAAGTTTACATTCTAAAAGGGGAGAGATAATACATGTTGGAGAGTTGTCAGGGAGTAGTGTTTTAGTTTGAGAAGTCATAGGGATAATGAGTGGAGTTACAGGATTGTTGATTAACTTATCCTTTGTAATAGCAATGGGAAGGAGGACAAACAGAGGCAGGAAAGGAAGGAATTAGAAGGAGGAAAGTTGATGTTTGGTTCCTCTATTTCCAGTGCCAGGAAATCCCCAAATGTGACTACACTGAACTTTGCCTTTGTACCTTGGGAATGACTTCTCACCAAAGAACCCCTTTTGAAATTCAGGTGGTGGTTTCTGGGAACTGGAGGACATTGCTCTGGGCTGTTGGTGTGTGCTGTAGTCCAGGTGTTAGTTTCTGGTATACTTCAGAGGCTGGGAACATCCACCACAAAGATGACATTCAGAATAATCAGGAGGCAAAATTCCCGGCATGATTCTCCCAGCAAAGTTTTATGGAGGCTGCCTTTACCCCTCAACCTACCCTTAATGAGCTGCCACAGAACATGTATATGGATTCTCTGGACAGATGACATCAGCAGCTCCTGTCAGTTTTCCTCTTCCTAGAGCTGTTCATCTTCTATGGTGGCCAACTTAAACAGTACTCTCTGATCTATTACTGGAGTTGGATTTGGTTGTTCTTGGAGGCTATTAAGCTAATATATTACCTTACTATTATATTAAACCTTATTATATTACCTTATTATAATATTAAAGCTGTAACCAACCAGGATGTTCTGATTTAAATAGTTCCACTTTTCTATGAACATAAACTTATAGATAGACAAAGGGAGAATCTTAAATGTCATCTAGTCTTAGAGGCAAAACTAGGGCAGAAGAATGGAGGCTTTTCCTCAGGGCACCAAAATTTATAGGATTTAACACCTTTACTCTTCCAGTGGTATATAAGTCACTGTCCCTCTCATTTGGTCAAATTTGTCTTAATTGTTTTTTGTATTACTTTCTTATCATGACTCATAAAATTGATTTGAAGGGAAGATTAGTGCTGCTAGCCCTGGGTACATTTCTTGATTCCTGCCAAAATCATTATATAGCTTTATAGTTCAACCCTTTTAGATCAACAGATCAGGAAACTGAGGTCCAGAGAGGCCAAGTCACTTGCTTAAAGTCACGCGTATAGTTACTGTCAGAAGTGGGATTCAAACCTAGGTTTTCGATCCAGTGCTTTTTCCACCCCTAGCTGCTTACACTTAAATTTATAAATTTAAGAAGCTTTGGGCACTAATTTAGGTATCCCTTTGTCCAATAAGTTTTAAATGTGTTAATTAAAATTGCTTTATCTTTAGTTAATTAGGCAGGAAAAGATAAACGCCCTCAGGAAGGCAATCTTTGAATAAGTAGAACTCTTTCTTGAATTTTTCCTAGTGAATGAATAGGTTTCAGACAAAACTCATTCCCCATTCCACTCTAGTCTGGGAATTATCCCATATGTTTTCCCCAATGTGGATTCTGCATTTTTTGCTCTTTCCACAAATGCCTTGTTATGAGAATATTTGATTTTGAATGGCTCACAGACAACAATAACGAATGCTTGTGTGTGCAAGAGCCATTACTGTATTCCTGTTACAAGCTGGGATTCTGGAGCCTAGGGAGAATTAGGTGTTGAAGCATGAATGATTTTTGGTATATGTCTGTACTAGGTATTGTAGGCCTCCCCTCTTTCCCTGGGCCTATAATTTTGCATATTTTAATTGGCCAATATTTTAGGTCCATCTGCATGAAATTTAATGTTGGCTCAATCAGAGGGTCTTCAGCTCAGTCAATTCAGTTGTGGGGGAGACAAGGTTTTTATTAGGTTTATTCTGGGGTAGATGTGCCCTATGTTGCAATAACATACTAAGTCCTCTTCCATTTTGCTAGTCCTTAGGTCTTAGTTGCAATTGCCTGAGTTCTGTCAATGATGAACAAGAAAAATCTGATCTAAAGTATTTGTCATTCCTTCAGTGGTATAAAATTCATAGGCTGTACTTCTAATGGGGCATCTTATAGATGGGTGCCACTGGCTTTTCAGAAGATAGAGTATGTGAGGAAATAAGTGAGAGAGTATGGTTGGCTCTAAGTAAGTTTTTTCTCAAAATCAGAATAATAACTCCAAGAACTGATGATAGTTCAGGACAGTTCAGTACAGAGCAGCAATTAGGGATAGAGGCCTGAACTTAGAGTCAGGAAAGTCCTGCCACTGACACTCACTAAATTATAGGGAAAGCATCTAACCATTATGAGTCTTAGGTCCCACATCTTCAAAAGATGGGGTTGAACTGGATATCCTCTAAGGTCTATTCCAGCTCTCGATCTCTGGTCCTATAAAGTAATTCTAAAATAATATCTGTTGAGCTCTTGATTAGCCCTGGACAATGAGCCTCCCTAGTAAGTCTTTCAACCACTTGAAATCTTACATCCTTTCCAAAGCTCCCATTTGCTTCCTAGAAGATGTAATTTTCACACTCTTCCATCCCCACAAAGCCCATAACACACAAGATAAATGATTGTACAAAATATGCATATTGACGCTTAGGAATTTAGACCTGCAATCTAACACTTAATAAAATAATATAGACTTCTGGCCAAGATGGCTGCTTGAATGGGAGGCAAGCATGCCTATTGGGGGATTAAAAGGGAGGGAAAAACAAAGCAGAGAATTAGAATCTAAGGTGGAACCTTAAATTTACTTTTAGTCAGTTGGGGAATGACTGAACAAATTGTGGAAATAAATGTTTTAGAATATTATTGCTACATAAGAAAAAAGATATTTCAGATATTCCTGGGTACTATGAACTGATACAAAGCAAAATGAGTAGAACCAGGAGAACAATTTATAGGATAGCTACATTGTTAAACAAAGAAATTTTGAAAGGTTTGAGAAGTCTGATCAATGCAACAACCAAATATATCTCCTGACAGAGAGAAGAAGGATGTACAGTACAGAAAAAGACGTATACTTTGGAGATGTCCATTGTGTGCATTTCTTTTACTTCACTTCACTTGTTTGTTACAAAAAGTACTGTGGCATTCAATAAATCAGTATTGTTGTGTTGCAAAACCAGATAACCTCAAAGTTGGAAGGGACCTCAGTGACCATCTAGTTCAGCTTCTACCTAGACAATTATCTCTTTGACAACAGTCCCTAACAAGTCCCCTCTGCTTGAGGACTTCCAGTGATGGGAAACTCATGATGTCAAAAGGCAAAGCCATCCCTTTTTTGGGTAGCTCCCATTGTTAGGAAGTTTTCCTTATATCAAGTCTCAATATGCTTCTCTTCAACTTCTATACATAGCTCCTTGTCCTGACATTTTGTCCAAACAGAATAAATCTATTTCCTCTTCCATATAACAACATTCCTTTAAGATTATTAGTATTCTCTATCCCCAAATCTTCTGTTATTAAAGTTGAATATTCTTAGTTCCTTCAACCAATCATCATATAACATGGTCTCCATTCCTTTCACTACTTTGGTCATCTTCTCTAGAAAAGAGAGCTTCTTTATTTCGGAATCTGTCATCCAATGTGTTAGCTAGTCCTCTGTGCTTTGTGTCATCTGAAGATTTAAGATCTAATAAATAGCAATTTGTTGCTTCTTCCAAATCATTGATTAAAATGTGGGACAGTACAGAGCCAAGGACAGATCTAGGGTACTCCACTATAGTTGATATGGACATATTAATGACTGATTAATTCAAACAATTCCAAATCTACTTAAATGTACTATCATATAGCCCACATCTCTCAATCCTGTCCTTGTGAGACTTTGCAAGGAAACAAGAATTTATTAAACATCTACTATGTACCAGTCACTGTACTAAGTACTTAACAAAATATTATCTCATTTGACTCTTTTCTTCTCACCTTTCTCTTTTAAGACTGCTGCTCCAGACCAAGTAGTTGTTGTATACCATGTATCTAGGGCTCTGAGCATATTATCTACAGATTTTTACATGTTTCATTATGTTGATTATCAAAAAATTCTTGGACAATTTCTGTCGTACTGTCTTTGATCCTGTAATGGTTTCCCTCCTCATCCCTACTTCTTGGCTTCCTTGGTTTCTTTCAAGACTCAGTTCAAACCCTATCTTCTTCAAGAAGTCTTTCCTGATCTCTCTACCCTCCCAGCTCTTCCATTTTCCATAATGGGAACACAGCCAGATGTAAGCAGGAGAAATGGGAAAGCCTTCTGTAAGGCTGGCATGGGGAGCTGCTATGAGGTCTGTTGATTCCAGGCTCCCTCTAAATATGAAAATGTCATCAAATATAAAGATAGTGACTGCTCCATATGGTCTTAGGCATAGTTATGCTATATATAGTTACTGTTTTTTTCTTTTCCTTTCTGAAGTTGCTATGGTTACCAGTGAACAACCAGGAGTTTGGGGGGGAAGCAAGCAAAATCTTATTTCTACATCAAGTGAAAATTTGACTCCTTTCTCCCTGGGCTTTGAAATGTCCCTGATCATGTAGTCAAATCACCTTCTCTATTTGGTCAGTGCTACGCTAGTGATAAACTACATTTGTCAAAAGTGAGTATATAAGTGCAGGAATTGTGGTTGCAACTGTCGGAGAAAATTGTGTGTGTCAGAACACATATCAGAATCAGGGTTCTCTACTAGGTCAAACTCCCTTTTTGTGATTCTTAAATATCATACCATGGTATGTTATAGTTATAGTTAAAGTCCATGAGCCATTTAATGTCTAAAGGCAGAGATTCAGTTTGCATTGACTATCCATTCCCAACCTAACAGACTATTTATAACTCCCTAGATTAGGGGTATTAGCTGATCAAAAGGAATATGAATTTTACTTATGTTTACTTTTAGGTTCTCAAGGCTGATTGTTACTTAAAAAATAGAATTTGATGTTATAAGCACCTTGATGAGGACTAACTAATGTTTGTTTATTCAGCAAACCAACCATTATGTTGGGACTAGAATTCTAAACATGTAGACTGAATGTACACTTATAAAGACGGTTATTATTTAGTATGAGCCAATTGACAGAGGGAAAACTGGAACACACTACATTCAAATGGAGGTTACCAAGAAAAGTATGGCACTAAGAAATAGGAGAGTTGGATTCTTCTCCCATCTCTGCCCCTACTTACCATGCTACCTTGGCTAGCTCATTCAACTCTTTTGCTCCAGTTCTCTGTTAAACAGATGAAATGCTTCCTTCTCTGCTTCATCTTGCAGGGATCCTACAAGATTTAGCAAAGTGGTAAGAGCTTTGAACCTAGAGTAGAAAAAAAAACACTTTCAGAGAGGAGGAATTATTTTCATAATGTCTCTATTTTAAGCTGGAAAAGAATCATGATGTTCTCCAGACAAATCCCTCTGTGAGCTTATATTTTCAGATACCTTTCTCATAAAATGCTTACATTCCAGAAGAAGTCAGCCAGATGAAACTATGAAGGGAAAGCCAGTTCCAGTTACTCCTAACCTATATTCATTTCTCCTCTGCAATTTCCTTATATTTCTAGTAGCAAACAACTGATGTTTATTATTGAAGCTGCCATAGAAAACTAAGTCAATAGCTATAATTGTTTGGAAAGATGTTTTGGTAGTTTTTACTAGCAGATCCTTGATGAGGGTATGAGATGGAGAAAGGTTTTTTGATTTGAACTTTCAATAATAGAAATTATATAACTATTGATAGTAGTTCTGGTTTTCAGTGGTGGATTGGAAGCAGGATGGGAGTGAGCAAGGAGATGAGATGGAGGAAACTCTTGGGAGCACAAAAAAATCTACCTTGTGGCAAAGACTTGGCTTAGGGCATCATTTCCATAATTGTACTTTGCTGTATTATGATGGACTCCTTAGCCTATTGCAACATCCTGACTGTCAGGATTGGTTTTCCTTGGGAGATTAGATAGAGATGGAGATAGACCACAGTAGAGAGAGTAGACCTCAGAGAGTGTGTTTGTTTAAAGTGTTTATATGTATGCACCATCCATTTTTTCTAGAGATTTAGATGTTCCATAGAAATGAATTTTCCAAAGAACTGGACTCCATCTTAATTTTGACCATATGGTCATATCTTCCTTTAATGAGTCCGAGAGAATGTAAGCTCCTTAAAGTCAAGGAATATTTTCATTTTTGTCTTTATATCCCCAGGGCCTAATATGGTGCCTGCCACATATTAGGGGTTCCATAAATGCTTATTAAATTGAATTAAATGATATATTTCCCTGTATTCTTAAACAGACAATTGCAAATATCATATAAACTTTTTTTAAAAAAAGTTCTCGGGTCATCAGTGAGAAGATCAGTATGATTTAGTGGAAAGAGTTCATGTTTTGGAGTCAGAGGATGTAAGCAATGCTTTCCCTAACTTTCCACCAACCTCCTCTTTAAAGTTTTAACAAGTGACTGTCTCCATGGCAGGAAGATCACACTGTAAAAATTATCCTAGCCAGTATACTTAGCACACTGTAATGATAAAATTACTAAATTGATTATCTCCCCCTCCCCTACCACAACTTCCCATTAGAATCTTTTTCAATGGATCACTTGTTCCACAGGTAGTTTTAGTGTGAGACAATGAGCAAACTGTGCATAGGAGCTATGAATGGCTACCATCATCAGCGTATCAGCCATGTCTGGGATTAGCCCTCAATCTCTTTGTGAGTTGGAATTAAAATTTCTTATTCCTTGATTTAAAACTTTCAGAAGTAAACTAGAATGAATAGAACATACTCTGGAAGGGTATCTTTTCCAAAAGGAACAGAATAGATAAAAGAGGAGAATCTGCGGAATGATTTCACATATTAAGAAGATATGCTCGTGATAAAATCCAGGAATCAGAGGGAGAGAAAAGATGGAACAGAATTTGGATGAGGGTCAATGGAGGGATATCATTGTGGGAGTAAACTACAGGCCACCTGGACAGCAGGCAGAGATAGACAAGGAGTCCAAGAAATATATCACAAGTATAACATTACATATTAATAATGAGGGCCTTCATCATATGGACATCTGCTATAGCTCTGTCTGCCAAAAGCAGAGTACCTAATAATACAATCTTAACATTAATCTTGTTCTTCAAAAAATTGAAGAATCAATAAGGAGAATGGTTATTCTGGATCTGATTCTGATGAACAAGGAGAAACCAGTTGCTGAAGTAGAAATGATGGGAACATTGGCCAGAGGAGACCATTCCATTTAGAATTTGTGATAGAAAAGGAGAGGAAGACTTGGGCCAAGATGACCACCTGAACAGGAGACAGGCTGCCTAACTCCCACATATCTGCTTAAGCAAAACCCTGACATTTTCATCAAACTGACCGGTTAAGAAATTCAGTGAGAAACTGTAGTAAGTCACATCTTTTATACTAGAACTTAAAAAAAAAGTCTTATAGTAGCCCATAAGAAAGAAGAAAGTGCCTTCACTTGGTCACTCCCACCCCTAATCTAAACTAAGCCAGTAACACTGACTTGAAGGGGTAGCAGAGAATGGACACGCTGCCTGTAAGGCTCTGTCCAGGGGCAACAGAAGTGGATTGCTCTTTTGGGAAACCCTCAGGGTAGGGCCTTGAAAACTCCAAGGAGTAGCAACAGGAAGCTATCAATACAGTCCCTGCTCTCAAGGAGCTTGTAATCTATTGGGAGACAAAATATGTAAATAACTATGTACAAGATATATATACACACACACACACGCACACACACACACACACACATATACATACGTATATGTATGTGTGCGTACAAATAGATATAATAAATTGGAGATAATCTCAGAGAGATTGTTTCATTGAAGGTATATTTTTCCTCCTGTAGGATTTAGCTTTGCAAGGTAAGATCTTATTGGTGGTAAGCCTATCTCTTTTACCTTTTGGAATATTATATTCCAAGATCTCCTCTAGGTTTTAGTAGAAGCTACCAGGCTTTTTGCAAGCCTGACTCTGATTCCTTGGTACTTGAATTGCTTCTTTCTGGCTCCTTTGCCTTCTGGAATATCATATTCCAAGCCCTCTGATCCTTTAATGTAGAAGGTACTAGGTCCTGCGTAATCCAGACTGTGCTTCCATGATATTTAAATTGTTTCTTTCTGGCTGCTTGTGGTATTTTCTCCTTGACCTGATAATTCTGGAATATGGCTACAATGTTCCTTGTTTTTTTCAATTTGGAATCTCTTTCAGAAGGTGAGTGGTGGGTTCTTTCAATGACTAATTTACCCTCTGGTTCTAGGACCTCAGAGCAGTTTCCTTGATAATTTCTTAAAATATGCTGTCCAGGTTCTTTTTTTTTTTCATTTTGACTTTCAGGTAGACCAATAATTCCTAAATTATTTCTTATGGATATATTTTCTAGGTTAGTTGTTTTTCCAATGAGGTATTTCATGTTTTCTTCTATGTTTTTGTTCTTTTGATTTTGACTGCTTCTTGATGTCTCATAGAGTCATTAGCTTCCACTTGCCCAATTCTAATTTTTAATGAATTGTTTCCTTCAGTTAGCTTTTGTATGTCCTTTTCCATTTGTCCAATTCTACTTTTTAAGGAGTTTTTTTCAGTGTACTTTTTTTTTTTTTTTTACCATTGGCCAATTGTGTTTTTTAAGGAATTGTTTTCTACAGTCAATTTTTGTCCTTTGTTTTCCAAACTATTGACTCTCTCTGCATACCTCTCATTTCTTTTCCCAATTTTTCTTCTACCTCTCTTATATGACTTTTAAAATCCTTCTTGAGCTCTTCCAAGAAGGCTTTTGGGGCTTGAGACTAGTTCATATTCCCTTTTGAGGTTTTGGATGTGGGTATATTGACAATGTTGTCCTCTTCTGAATTTGTGTTTTGATTTTCCTTGTCCTCGTAGAAAGAAACTGTGGTCATTGTCTGTTTTGGCTTTTTGTTCATACTGTTTGCTTATTTCCTGGCTTTTAAAGTTGAGTTCTCCTACTGGAGCAGACAGGGCACAGTTCTAGGCTTCTTGTGTTGGGGACCAGGGACCTAGTTATGTGTTCTGGGGCCTCAAGTGATGACAGTTGAAGGCTGAAGGGGTCTGGCAGCTTACCTGGTGCTGAGCTGGGGTCCTATGGTGGTGGCTGGAGTGTGCTGAGGCCAGGTAGGGGTTTTTCTGCATTTCCCAAAGCTACACTGAAGCTGTTGGGATGGGGGTGGGGTCCCGGCTCCTGGAGAATGCCTGCTTATCTGGGCTGCACTGAAGCCTGGGAGGTTTAGCTGCTGGAAGACACCAGACCACTGGAGCACATGGTGGTTCTCTGAGCTGGAGTCTGCTGGTACTGGTGTTGGAGCTTGCTTGCTTCACCATCATGGGGCTCAGAATCTCCCACTGGTTTGCTGAGGTGGGGCTTGCCATGATGCCTCCTATCCTGTACTGTTTCCCTTCCAGTGGAGTGAGAGAGACCTTTATGGTTAGTCACCGAAACTTCCCGAGCTAAAAGGCTGCTGTACCCTGTCTTTCTGCTGGCTCCTTTGTTCCAGGTTTTTTCCTGGAGGTGATATTTTCTGGATTTCTAGAGGTCAATAAGGGAAAGTGAGAGCAGCTTACAGCTTACTCTGCCATTTTGGCTCCCAGAAGTCCCTTACCCTAAATCTTGCTACCCTCTACAAATATATCTCTTCCATGTTCTTGAACTCTGAAATTCCTTTATCTCATCATAATAGGTTGTGATTCATCTTTCTCCTCTATGTTGTAACTGAAAATTTCCTGTTCTTGATCCTCAACATAATGTCATTCTTCAGCCTCTTAGCTCTATCCCAGGCCATCATCCCTGCACTAGTTACATGCTTTCCTTTCTTATCTTGACCCCTTGGTGAACCAGTTCAATTGTCTTTTTCTCCTGAGTTCTTTATCCCTTTATCCCTGCTAAACTTCAGCTTTGGATCACTCCCATCATCCACTGCCTTCTCTCCTACTCAGATGTTGCTGAGCAATGCTGGAAAAAATAATGAAACTGCGCCTAGTATAAGTTTGTGTTATATTATCTCAACTGGGCTCTCACTACATCAAGACAATCTTCTACAGTTCATTATTCCACTCACCATAATGCTTTTCCCAAACAGTCACAGCTCCACTTCCCCCCATTCTCCACTCTCTCAGCTGAAAACCTCACCTCATTTTTCACTGGAAAAATTTGAGGTCATTCACTAAGTTCCCTGTTCTATACTGTTCTTCATCTCACATCACTTAGATACCTTATGCTACTATCTCCTCTTTCTTCTCCCATTTCACATGAAGTGGAAGCCCATCTCCCTGTCAAGGCAAATCCCTCTATGTGCACAAGTGATCTCATTCCATCCCATCTCCTCCAGCAGATTGCTCCCTCTCTCTTCCTTTAGCTCTTACTAATCAGTCTTTAATCCTTTCCTCTCCACTAGCTGCTTCCACACTTCCTACAAACATGCTCACATTTCCCTTGTCCTTAAAAAGTCCTCCGGTTGATCAATTTATCTCCACAAGCTATCTTCCTATATCTTACCTTCCTTTTGTGGCTAAACTCGGTGTGAAGGCTGTATACAGTAGGTTCTTCTCATTTTTCCCCTCCTTTTTAAAAAATTTTATTTTTAATTTATGGAATAAAACAAGCATTTCCATACTATAGTATGATAAAAAGATGATTATACATGGAACTACAAACCTATTATGTACAACTTGCTATTCCTTTAAACCATGTAATGAAGTTATCATGTAAATTTCTTTTTTCTTTCTTTTTTCTTCCCTTCCCCTCTCCCCACTCTAGAGAAGGCTACAATTAGACACAAATAGGTATATATATATATATATATATATATATATGTATATATATGTATATATGTATGTATATGCACACACATATATATATAATGTAAAATATAATATATACAATTTATTACACACACACTTCTATTTATCAGTTCTTTCTCCAGATGCAGATAGCATCTTTCTTCATATGTCCTTTATAGTTACTTTGGCTATTTGTAATAGCCACTGTATTTGTAATAGACACTGTTCTCTCATGGTTCTCCTCCTACTTGAGTATCTCCCTTTTCCTTTTTCGGGCCTTCATCCACATCACTCCTTGGCTCTGTCTTGTACCTGCTTCTCTTCTTCTGCTACAATTTGTGATCCTATCAGTTCTCATGGTTTTAAAATCATCACTTCTATGTAGATGACTCTCAGATCTCCTTGTCCATCCCTAACCTTTTTCCTGACTCCCAGTCTTGCATCTCTACTGCCTTTTAGACATTTTAAACTGGATGTTTCATAGACATCTTAAAATAAACATGTCAAAAACAACTTTTTTTTTATCCTACCCCCTAAACTATCCTCTCTTCCTACCTTCCCTATTAATTTCAAGGGCATCAACATATTCCCAATCACTTAGCCTCACAACCCAAGTGTTATCTTTAACTCCTCATTCTCTCTCAGGTTTGACCAAGTCACTCCTCTATCCAGTCAACTCTAATGACTCCCTATAACCCCAAATGTCAAATATAAAATTATCTGTTTGGCTTTAAAGCCCTTCCTAATCTGGCCCATAGGTAGCTAGGTGGCACAGTGCATAGAGTGTTAGGTGTGGAGTCAGGAAGGGTCATCTTCATGAGTTCAAATCTAACCTCAGACACTAACTGTATGACCCTGGGTAAGTCACTTAACCCCATTGCCTCAGTTTCCTTATCTGTAAAGTGAGCTAAAGAAAGAAATGGCAAACCACTCTAGTATCTTTGCCAAGAAAACCCCAAATGGGGTGGTGAAAAGTCAGACATGATCAGAAATGACTCAATAACAACAACAAAACCTGGCCCTTTCCTATATTTTCAGTCTTTTTACACCTTAATTTACTCTCCTCTATATTCTCTGTGATCCAGAGACTCTGGACTCCTTTTTATTCTCAAACATAACACTCCATCTCTTGACAGTGCCTTTTCACTGACTATCCCCCATACCTAGAATGCTCTCCCTCTTCATTTCTGCTCCCTAGATCCCTGGCTTCCTTCAAGTCTCAGCTAAAGTCTTACCTTCTGCAACAAGCCTTTCCCTTCACCCTCTTTAATCTTAATCTTCCTTCTGAGGCTATCTCCTTTCCTGTATAAATTTTGGACTGTTTTTTTTTCTTTCATTTTTTGTATCCCTAGCACTTAGTGTCTGGCATATAAAAGGTACTTAATAAATTCTATTGACTAACTTTAAATATAGTGACCAGTGTCTTTTTCAAATTGTGGCTTTTTTAAAAAAAATTATTAATTTTTAGTTTTCAGCATTCACTTCCACAAAATTTTGAGTTCCAAATTTTCACCCCATCTCACCCCTCCCCCACCCCAAGATGGCATATATTTTGAATACCCCTTTCCCTAATCTGCCCTCCCTTCTGGCTCTCCCCCCCTCTTATCCCCTTGCCCTTCTATTTTCCTGTAGGGCAGGATAGATTTCTGTAACCAATTTCCTATATTTCTGATTTCCCAGTTGCATGTGAAAACATATTTTTTCTTAAACATGTGTTTTTAAAACTTTGGGTTCCAAATTTTTTCCCTTCCTCTCTTCCTACCCACCCTCATTGAAAAGTCAAGCAACTCAGTATAAGTTATACATGTGCAATTGTGCAAAACACTTCTGTAGTAGTCATGCTGTGAAAAATTAACTCTATTTCCCTTAATCCTATTCTGCCCCCCATTTATTCTACTCTTTTTTTGACCCTGTCCCTCCTCAGAAATGTTTGCTTCTGATTACCCCCTCTACCAATCTGCCCTCCCCTCTGTCAACCCCCTGTTCTCTTGTCCCCTTCCCCCCTATTTTCCTTACCTCATAGAGGTAAGATAGATTTCCATACCCAACTGAGTGTGTATGTTATTCCCTTCTTAAGCGAAATCTGATGAGAATAAGATTCATTCATTTCCCTCTCACCTTCTCCCATTTCCCCTCCACTGTAAGAGTCTTTTCTGGTTTTTTTTTTGTGAGATAATTTACCTCATTCTACTTCTCCCTTTCTCCTTCTCCCAGGATGATCCTCTCACCACTTAATTTTGTTCTCCAGATATCACCCCTTAATCTTCAACTCACCCTGTGCCCTCTATCTATCTGTCTATATACATACATAAAATTTTTTCCCTCCAACTACACTAATACTGACAAAGGTCTCATGAGTTACAAATATCATCTTTCCATGCAGGAATGTAAACAGTTCAACCTTAATAAGTCTCTTATGATATCTCTTTCCTGCTTACCTCTTCACGTCCCACTTGAGTCTTGTATTTGAAAGTCAAATTTTCTATTCAGCTCTGGTCTTTTCATCAAGAATGCTTGAAAGTCCTCTATTTCACTGAATTACTATTTTTTACCCTGAAGGATTATACTCAGTTTTGCTGGGTAGGTGATTCTTGGTTGTAATCCTATCTCCTTTGCCTTCTGGAATATTATATTCCATGCCCTACGGTCCCTTAATGTAGAAGCTGCTAAATCTTATGTTATCCTGATTGTGTTTCCACAATACTTGAGTTGTTTCTTTCTGGCTGCTTGCAATATTTTCTCCTTGACCTGGGAACTCTGGAATTTGACCACAATGTTCCTAGGAGTTTTCCTTTGGGGATCTCTTTCAGGAGAAGATCGGTGGATTCTTTCAATTTCCATTTTGCCCTCTGGTTCTAAAATATCAGGGCAGTTTTCTTTGATAATTTCTTGAAAGATGATGTCTAGGCTCTTTTTTTGATCATAGCTTTCAGATAGTCCAATAATTTTTAAGTTCTTTCTCCTGGACCTATTTTCCAGGTCAGTTGTTTTTCCATTGAGATATTTCACATTTTCTTCTATTTTTTCATTCTTTTGGATTTGTTTTACAGTGTCTTGGTTTCTCATAAAGTCACTAGCTTCCAATTGCTCTATTCTAATTTTTAAGGACGTATTTTCTTTAGTAAGCTTTTGGACTTCCTTTTCCATTTGGCCAATTTTGCTATTTAGGGCATTCTTCTCCTCATTGGCTTTTTGGACCTCTTTTGCCATTTAGGTTAGGTTATTTTTTCAGGTGTTATTTTCTTCAGTATTTTTTTGGGTCTCCTTTAGCATCACTCTCAGTTTTTCCTCTACTTTTCTTACTTGTTTCTCAAAATTCTTTTTGAGCTCTTCCATGGCCTGGGACCAATTCATATTTTTCTTGGAGGCTTTGGATGTAGGAACTTTGGCTTTGTTGTCTTCTTCTGGTTGTATGTTTTGATCTTCTTTGTCACCAAAGTAAGATAATATAATCTGACTCTTTTTGCGTTGCTTGCTCATGATCCCAGCCAATTACTTGAGTTATAAACTCTTTGTTAAGGTAGGGGTCTGTTTCCAGTGTGGAGAATATACTGTCCCAAGCTTCAGGGGGTTTTGTGCAGCTATATTCAGAGATACTTCTAGGGACCTGTAAATTTTCAGTTTTTCCAAGGTGCTATGATCAAGGGCAAGGTGTTTACTGCTTTCCTGGCCTGTGCTCTTGTCTATGAGTGACCACAAGCACTGTTTTCTATCTTGGATCTGTGAGGAGGATTTCTTCTCCACAGCCACTACAAGCTCCACCACACCAGTGCTCCTTCTCGCCCCAGGACTGCAACCCGGAACTATGACACAGATCCAAGCACAGGAAGGCAAGAGAATCCTGCACCAGCAAAGAGATCCCTGCAATCCCCCTATGATCAGTCACTCAATTTCCCCTCAGTCTGTGGGCTAGAAGTTCAGGAAGCAACTGGCGCCTCGGGGCCAAGCTTGGAGAATGGGGCTGGGACCCTGTGCTTCTCTCTCACTGTAGAAACAGACTTTTCCCACTGACCTTCTAAGTTGTCTTTGGCATTTGAGAAGTCTGGAAACCACCACAGCTGCCCATGATTCAGTCCTCTGAGGCCTGCTCCAGGTTTGCTGAGGCCTGCGTGATCAGGCCAAACTGTGCCCCTCTCCCAGCCTGGCACGATATACCTTTCTAATCAACCATTCAGGTTGGCTGGAAATTTGTTTCAATCTGTCTTTTTGTGGGTTCTGCTGCTTTAGAATTTGTTTAGAGTCATTTTTTTTATAGATATTTGGAGAGGTTTGGGGGAGAGCTCAAGCAAGTCACCGCTTTCACTCCACCATCTTGGCTCTGCCCCCCATAGTATTTCTCAAATTGTGGCTTTTAAGGAGTCCAGGGATTCTTAAATTATTTCTTTGACCTATCTTCTAGATCAGTTGTATTTAATATCTAATGTAGTATAGTCCCTTTTATTTTTTCAATCATTTGTTCCTGTTTTAATATTTCTTTCTGTCTCTTGGAGTCATTGATTTCTATTTGATTTATTATAGTTTTCAGGGAGTTCATTTCTAGGTCAAGATTTATTACCTTATCTTCAAAAACTATTTTTTCTGTTAATTCTTTTCTTCAGAGTTTTTATTTCATTTTTTTATCTCTGTTTTAGGAAAGTTTGGCAGCTATTTAGAGGAAGGATTAGGGAGGGGAGAGACTGCATACAGAAGACAAATTAGAATGCCACAGTCCAGATCAGAACTGAACAGAAACTGTACCAGAGTAGTTGTTGTGTGAGTAGAGAAAAAGGAATAGATATGAGAGATGTTGAAGCAGTAAAAGAAACCAGACTTAGCAAATGATTGGGTGTGGAAGGTGGGGGGGAGAGAAGAGTCAGGCATAAAGTTCTAGGTTTTGAACCAGGGTGACTGGAAGAATGGTGGGACCCTCAAAAATAGAGAGGCTAAGAGAAAAGGAAGGTTTTGGGGAAAAGAGAATGAATTTTCCTCTGGATGTGACAAGTTTGTAATACCTATGTGTTTTCTAGGTGGATATGGCCAGCAGTCAGTTGGATGAGGAGCTCAGATTGGAAATGTAGATCTGAGGATTATCTGAGGAGAGATGATCATTGAATCCATGGGAGCTGAAGAGATCATTCACAGAGAGAGCACAGGGTCCAGATAAAGCCTTGGGATACATCTTTACATCAGGGGCAGGATAATAATGATGACTTGCACACAGTAGGTATTTAATAAACATCTGTGGGATTGAATTGTATCCTGTAGCTAATGTTTCTTTGGCTAAATGGAGTAGGTTGTGTTGCTCTCAGGTTTCCTGGGCGTTTTGTGTATGAGTGATTGAGAGGGCAGCCTGAGGAACAGATATACCCAGACTCTTTCTTTCTGTCATTGTTTGATTTTTCTTGTCTTCCACAATAAGACATATCAGGTTCAAAAGAGTTGCTGATTCACACTAATGAGTAGATTCTTAACCTTCCCAATTACAGAAGACTACGTCAAGTCTCTTGAAATTTTGATGACTTCTGAGAGAGAAAGTTCTGTTGTGTGTCCTATGAATAATGTAGAGCTGGAAGAACTGAGTTGCTCTGTTTGATGAAGTAGGATAGCTGGCTCGCCAGGATAAAGGGGCCAATACCATTTGGTAAATCAGAGAATAACCATAGAGGTCAAAGAGCCTAGAGAGTAGAAGTTCCCTCTGGTGGTCATTCAGTCACTGTTTGACCCTCAGTATTCTAATGAATGTCTACCAGGAGCAGAGCACTCACTTGTATTCTGTGTACAGAGAGCAAAAGATCCTATTTTTAATAAGGCTTTAAAAGTTCACTGAAAACCTGGGCATGCTCTTTGGCTACAAATCATAGAATATGATCTCAAAAGAATAAAAATTGCAGGTAACCCCAAAGGCATACAGTAGATATTACCAATGGTGACTTGTATACAAAGAGCGGAATGAAAGACATCAGTGAGGACATATATGACTAGAAAAAGAGGTGGCTCGATATACTTGGACAGTGAAAAATAGCAGAAAGACAGCTCTAGAGCTTTACTGGACTTGATTATACACAAGTATGTATGGAATCAGAAGAAGGTGTCTTGCACGTTGATTAGGTCCTCTCTGGAAGATCTAAATTATGTACAGTTCTGGGAAAGAACTACACAAGATGAAAAGGTATGCAGGAGCTGTCATCTGTATTGGTGAAGGGAGAGCTTACATGAATGGCTAGGTTATATAGTGAATAGAATCCTGGATTTGGAGTTAGGAAGACTCTGAGTTCAAATCCTGCCTCAAAAACTGTGATCCTAGGCAGGTCATTTAATTTCTTTCAGCTTCAATTTCCCCTACTTATAAAATGGGGGTAATTATTATACTGCACCTACTTCCCAGGGTTGTTTTAAGGATCAAATGAGATACCAATTGTAAACACTTAGTATAGTGCCTGGCACATGGTAAACATTATATAAATGTTAGCTATTGTTGTTGAGAGGTTGAAATGAGAATACACATACACGCATATTGAAAACTTTAAAATCCTATGTAAAAGTGGCAGCAAGGTGGTGCAGTGAATAGAGCACCAGCTCTGGAGTCAAGAAGGCCTGAGTTCAAATCTGGTCTCAGACGCTTGATACTTACTAGCTGTGTGACCCTGGGCAAGTCACTTAACCCCAACTGCCTTGCCAAAAAAAAAATGCTATCTAAAGGTTAATTATCATTATGCTATTATTGTTGTATTTGTGAATTCACTTAGCCTGTGAATATTATTAGTGAGAAAGTTTTAAATTTCATTCTGGATGATCATATACATTTGAGATTTTCATGACCTTGCACTAGAAAGGCCTATGTGAAATTTATCTATCAGTCAGTCAGCTGTGTGACCCCGAATATAAAGAGAATATGAGGCTACATGGTATAGGAGAAAGAACACTATGCCAAAGGTTAAGAAAATCATGTGTTACTTCAGCTTTGTCTTTATGAATTGTGTAATTATCTTAGACAAATCACCTCTTGTCTTACGTTCTAACAACTAGGGCAGTGGTGTCCAACTCCAACAGAAACAGAGGCCACTATACCATACATAAGGAATCCCTGTGCATGCAAGTTGACTTAGAAAACCATATATTAACATGGTTACGCTATGTTTATTTATTTTAAAAAATATTTCTTAATTACATTTTAATTTAGTTCAGGCCATACTTGAGAGTTTTGTTAGCTGAGTAGCCCACAGTCTATGTGTTTGACACCCTTGATCTAGAGAATAAGATAACTTGGGATACTCCACTAGAGCTGTAATGATCAGATGTAAACTTTTAAAATTGCTTATGTGTAAGGAATTCTTACTGTTATCAGCCTTATCCTATTAAAATGGGTAAGTCTGTGTCCTTGGACATTATAAAAGTTCTCCTCTATAGAGATTTGCTATTCATGGAAGGTCAAGGTTAAGTTCTAGGAGCAAAGAAAAAGGACTTTTGTTCAGATCTCTTATAGAGATAAAAGAGGGAATAAATGAATATACATATAATCCTTTAGAGAAACCTCTTATTGAGCAAAAGATAAGGCATAGGACCATGATTCCTATGTGTGGACAGACCCTGAAGCCAGTACTCTCTGCACTATACCACAAAAATAAGAATCAACTTTTCAATAGTGATCCCCCATATAGCTCTGAGACATTGCTACATGGTGACTAACAAGGTAGAAAATTCACAGCTTGCCAAGAAGAGTTCATACATAGCCCAGGAAATGAATTTAGCCCCCAAATACTGACTCAGGAGATAGACTCTTGAGGAAACATGAGATGCTTGTTGGCACCATTGAGAAATGGACCTTAAAAGGAAGAATATTATCCAGAACTGGCCCACTGTCACCTTCTTCAACAACTGGGAGGAACCAAGGGTCCCAAGTGGAAAAAAAGTTTAGGAAAACTCAACTGTTGGCTTCCAAAGTAATTTTCAACCAAAATTGGAACAGATCTCAAATGTTCCCTGGACTTAATGCTGTTTAATACAGACGAACAATGAGCAGGAGAAAGGAAGTAATAAAGGAGAGTGAGGCTATAAAAGATGATTTATGGTGGAGAGGAAGTCCTGAGATCAGAAACTTGTATGAATACCAATCATAGACCCGTCTGGAGACAATCCAAAGATGAGATCAAAAACGTAAAATGAGAAGGTTTCTGAGGGATATTAAAATTTGTAAAAGGAGGTAATACTTATTTTTGGCTAGAAATGAACAATTGAATAGTTGACCAAGTTGAATAGCTATATAACAATGGCGACCTTTTTATTTTATTCATTTTTTTCAGCTGTCATCAGCCCCCAAACACCCAAATATACTGTTTCTTTCATTTATTTCTTGCTATTAGTAAATTACTCAGTGGGTAAAATGACTGGAAGAGATGCTCTTGTTCCGATAGATTATTCCATTTCAGGTATCAAGTCCTCTCATTTTAAGAACTTGGATTTAGGTTTTAACAAGGGAGTCACACCACTGCCAAAACAGATTTTATGCACATACAAACACATACACATGTATATATGTGTATATATACAAATTTATAATACAGTTTGAAATACGATATAAATACATACACATACACACAAATACATATATATGTATATACGTATGTATATACACACAGAGGGAATGAAACTCAGTGGTTCAGTTACGGATTAGATGTCTTTGGTTGGAGGCCTAGCTCTACTATTAATTTACCATATGTTTTAAACCAGTTCCATCGTGGCTGGGAGCCCATCCAGCTGTGAAACAGTGATAATGCATGTATCCCTTCTACCCTGCCCATCCTTGGAGGGAGGCTCCACAGGCAGTCAACAAACTAAGCCAGTGAACTTGAAACAAAACCAGAGACATTGAGCCACACCTATCACATTCCTTTTAATTTTGGCAAAAACAAAAACAAAACAGAAGAAATATATATTGGACACAGCTGACATTAAGGTTTTGGTCAAAAATATTAGTACACTCAAAAAAAGATTTAAAGAAGATCAGTTTCGGACATTCATACTAGATTATTAGAGATTTTATCCAACCCAACAAACATTTGGTAGACACCTATTACATGCCAAGCGGTGTAGGTGTGTTCAGGGAAGACTAGTAGCTCTGGTGTAAGGGCTGCTGAACCCTGTTGAGGGTTGTTTTCTACATTTGGTGTCCACTCGATCCACCCAGCTCTTACCTATGGCACCAAGACGCTATAGCACTTTCAGTGGCCACAGCCAGGTAAATCGTTTCAGCAGATAGGTTAAATCAAGTTGACAGTAACTGAGGAGTCTTACACTATTTGGTGACTTAGGGGAGTTATCTACCCCAAACATGTAAAGATTTCCTCCACTAGAATGAGCAAATGAGAACAATTTGTTTCAACAGCCATGATGGTGACTGAAGCAGGCACTGTGGAGCACCTAGAGCTTAGACATTAAAGACTCCAAGGCCATCTGCTGCATCCTCAGTCGTCACCAGTCATCTTGACTTTGTCTTGCCACTGGCCTTTGATGACTCTGGAAGAGACAGTGAAGCCAATGATTTCATGCAACTTTGTCTCACTTAAATCTAATTTATGCTCAAATCAAAAAATATCACCCTACCATTTTACCATTTTTACCTATCTCAAAGTCCTGTGGCAACAGGTAAGTGGTGAAGTAGCAGATGTGGATACACTGGGAGCTGTAGTCACAACTCTGCACACCGATGGCCCAGGTCATAGGGTCATCTCACTGGAAGCAGCAATGGGATTCGGCAGCCCTCTAGGTGTCTGAGCAGCTTTTTTTAAAGAACCCACTGCTCACCTCCTGGTGTGAGGAAGGTACTAGAAAAGGTGCCCTAAAATTGTCTGCTTCACCCAAACCTGTCCTGCTTACTGCAGCAGGCGAGGATCCCATCCTGTGGGCAAAACACACACACAAAAATATACAAAACCTTTTGCTGAGATGATTACATTCATTAACAGTACATGAAATGTGCACATACTTATGGACAGCATGAAATTCAGTAGACCTGAAAGACAAACAGCTCTTGTTGAGAGAGAACTCAGCAGGTTCATCCAAAACAAGACTGGCAAATTAAGGCCAGCATACCAAGGTTGGAGATGGATACATTTTTCTGGAATGACCACAGTAAAGGGGAGACCATGAAGCTGGTGTGGGTATTGAAATCAAAACTAATCCAGTCAACAAGCTTGTGTGCCTACTAAATGGCAGATTCATGACAATATGATTTCCACTTACAGGAAAGCACCATCATCAATATGTATGCTTTTACTTTGACAAACCTAGATGAGGTCAAAGAAAAATTTTATGAAGACCTCGAGACTCTCATCATAGATGTACTGAAAGAGGACAAGCTTATAATTTTGGGTGACTTTAATGCCAGAGTAGGCACAGACTACCAGCCATGATAGGGAGTCTTTGGGAGGAAGGGAGTCAGAAACAGCAAGAGCAATGGTCACTTATAACTGAAGACTTGTGCATCTCATGACCTTCTCATCACCAACACTGTCTTCCATGTACCTAAATGCCATAAAAATTCATGGATGTACCCTTGCAGCAAACATTGGCATTGTAAGGAGAAGAGACAGACAGGATGTGAAAATGACGAAGGTGATATGCCATGCAAAGTGCTGGAGTGATCATAGACATCCTTTCCAAGTTAAACATTTGCATTCAACAGTGGCAGCCCCAAGGCAAGAGCTAGTAGTGGTATTGTCATGTGTAATGGTAGCCATCTCTGGGTGAGAGAGGAGGAGGGAAGAAAAAAAGTTGCATGATAACTTTGTATATTTCAAGGAAATATCAAATTGTGCATAATAGGTTTGTAGTTTCATGTGCAATCATATTTTTCCCTATTCTACTATGTTATAGAAATGCTTGTTTTATTTCTTAATTTCAGAATAAAATAAATAAAATATAAAAACATAAAATCCTCGGATTAATTTGAAATCTTTCTATTGGGCTAATTTGTGAATTGTTCAAGGTAGGCACTTAATACATTTAAAATTGTAATTGAATTGAATTATCATATTTATTCATATAACCTGGCATCAAAAGACTTGGATACAAATCCCACCTTTGATGCTCATTATTGGTATGACCTTCAGCTAGTCACTTAACTTTCCTAGACCTCAGTTTCCTGATCTATAAAGTGAAGGTATTGGACTAAATGACTTCTGAGCTTCTTTGCAGCTCCAAAGCTATGACCCTATGATCTCTCCTCCCCCAGCCCCCACATAAATATGACATTTAAAAATGTTATTTGCTGTTAAAACAGGAGCAGATAGCAAGGGACTGTCCTGATATGCTGGTTCAGCATTCCTTTTGGCAGAAGCTCTGAAGACTTGACCAGAGCGCTCCTTCACTGTTTACACCTCTTTAACAACTATCCCAATTACTTGGTTGTTAGCAATTCTCCGACTGCTGGGACAAGGCTGTGACTCATTTTGATGCTGACAACCAATGCAGTCTGCCAAAAAGAGAAGAGGATAGAGAGAGAAGGCAATTACACATTTCCTCCTCAGAATGCAAACAATTCAGTTTATGTAGAATCCCTAAATCCTTTGGATACTTTCTGTGGTAGAGGCATGACCACAATTGGCTTAATTGCAAATAAACAAATATTTATTGAGAACTTGTTTTGCATAGGACACTGTGCTAGGTATTGGGTATCATACTAGTCACTGATAGCAAGTTTTCATTAAATATTTACTGATCCTCTACAGCAGTGGTATCAAACTCAAATAGACATGTGGCCACTAAACTATACATAAGAATCCCTTAGGGCCTCATATTGACTTCAAAAACCACACATCAATTTTATCTAAGTTTGATTGTATTTTTATTGTATATTGTTAAACTTTCTTAATTATATTTTAATCTGGTTTGGGCAGACCTTCAATTTAATAAGGCTAGCTAGCTCTTTTTGTTTTTCTTTTTACTGGCTCTGTATTCATCTGAGGTATTGACTCCATGTTAATCATTTTTCCCCCTTGTCATTTTCAGTGACAATGTAATTCCTTGAAGAAGGAAGAGAAAGGGAATGAATTGAACAGGTCTACTTTCTCTCTGTTCTCAGTTATTGTTGTATCATTTCTTCCCAAACCAAAAGTCCTTTCCCTTCTTTGATCCTTCTTTTTCTCCCAACATGGTTAAAAATCGAAACAAAACAAAACAAAACAAAGGAAAGCAACCTACAAAATCTTTTGTTGTCCTTAGCTTCCCTTACCAGCTTCAGATCATTCTGGGATTTAGCTTCCCTGACGCTATTTTTAAAGGACTACACCATAATTACATTTATCCTCTATTACTTGTTCTTGATTCCATGTTCTGTATATTTCCTCTAAAATCTAAGTTGGGTGATGAGTTCCTTTTGTATCCACAGCAATCCTTTCAGATGAATACATTTTCCCCTCTATACTGGAATTGTCTTCCTTTATGTTTTCAGAATTTCATGCCTGAATATCTTCCATCTTTGACTTCCCCTGAAGCATTTTAGTTCAAGATATCCTACTTATTATTCCTCCGAACCCTTTGAAATCTGCTTTCCTAAAATCTAGGGTATATGTCAGACTTATGGTCATTTTCCCACAAGATTCCCATCATTTCCATTCCAGTAACCAGTTTCTAACTGTTAGTGAGAATTAGATCCAGAACTACATTTGCCCATGCTGTTTCCTTCACCTTTTGAAGAATAAAGTGATTAATAAAGTAACTCAAGAATTGTTAGGACCTGCTTTTGGTAGAGGGAGAACTCTAGGAGATGACTGGGTAATTCAACTTTCCCATTACTATCGTATCATGCCTCTGTATTTGGCATAGCATGCCATGCTTGTGATCTATTTCTCAGATTCGTAGTCTATTTCCTATTTCTCTCCATTTGGTCTGTAGAATATTCCAAATACAAAATGACTTCTGTTTCTCCCTCCTTTGACCTCCATCTAAATATTGTCCTTCATGCTCCCCTCGTCTAGTTCCTGGATTCCTCAATTAAGTATTCCTTATGCAATGCTTCCCGACCCCCCGATCCTATTTCTTCTGAATAAGGCATATACTTCCAGAGTCATTATCTGGTCATGGGTTTGACCCCATCAAGACTTACCTATGAAGTAAGATTTGCTGACTTGCTTATGACCTCTAGTTCCTTTCATTTGTTCACTAAACTTTGGGTTTGTGGGTATAGAGACTTGAGGTCCTGGTTTTTTCTAAAGTCTACTTCCTTGAATTTTTTTCTCTTGTGAATTTGTGGATGTCTCAGTTCTTTCTTTGTGGCTAATCTCTAATTTGGAGGAATCTACATAAGTAGAATTTCCCCTCTAAATCTCTTTTAATTTAAAGTCCTTTTGATTATATTTGTAAGACCCTTGGAAAATATTTAAAATTTAATTTTCAGCTCTGAATTTTCTCCCTTCCAGCTCCCCCTCCACTTATTGATAAAGCAAGAAAAACAAAACTTTATACATATATAGTGAAGAAAAAAAAATTAGCCATGTTTACAAAAATGTCTTATTCTGTACTGCAAGTCTATCACCTCTCTATCTACAGGTGGATAGCATGTTTAAATCATGAGATCTCTGACATTTTGGTTGGTTGTTGTGTTCATCAGTTACTAAGTTTTTCAAAGGTGTTTATCTTTACAATATCATTGTTATTTTGTAAATGATTCTTCTGGTTCTGCTCACTCCATTTTGCATTAGTTTCGCAGACACCACTCCTTTATCATTTCTTACACTTCACACTAATAAATTGTAACTTGTCCAGTCATTTCCCCAATTGATGGATTTCAGTTTCCTTCAGTTTCCAATTCTTTGTCAAATACATTCTTGCCAACATTTAGTAGATGTATTCCATCTATAGCTAGGAATCCACCAACCCAACATAGTAGACTTTGATCCAGAAGTCTAAATCTCATTCTAAGACATTATCTTCTTAGCCACCTGTTTACTTTACAGATTAATTTGTCTCATCTGCCCCCCCCCTGCTTCCAATGGGCAACGATAAGGAAAACACAAACTCATGTTCTATGGTTTTCATTTTTGTTTTGCCCAAGACTTCATAGTCATTGTCAATATTTGTTGGGTTCCTCAAAGTGTCATTTGTGTTCTCATGAATCAACAGAAGTGGGTAATTGTCACGTCTTTTGATAAATCTTGGGAAGTTCTTTGTTATGTTTTTCGTATATACCTCAAGAAGACAACATATATTTCTACTGGGTAATGTAATGGTTAGACTGCTGGACCTGGAATTTTCAAGACAAGAATTCAAATGTATCCTCAGATATAATCTATCTGTGTGACCCTGGACAAGTCACTTAACCTCTGCCTGCCTAAGTTTCCTCAGTTGTAAAATGGGGATAATAATAGTACCTACCTCCCAAGGCTGTTGTGAATAGCAAATGATATAATATTTGTAAAGCACTTTGTGACCTTTAAAGTGTTATATAAATGTTAACTATTATTATTGTTGCTGTTGTTGTTATGACAAACAATTGCCAAAGTATTTGCTCTTTTCTTTCTCCTCTTCTCTTTAGTGGATCGCCCTCATCTCCACTGCCACCTCCCTAGTCTTTGCCCTGTTTAGTCTATGTCGTATACACTCTCGCTGAAGCTCTTCTGTATGTCACTCTTCCCTCACAGGTTTAGCTTTGGCTCCTCCTCAAGCATCTTCCTCTGGGTCCTGAGTGCCTGTATTCTTGATTGTTCAGTCTCGTGTTATGGCTCAGTGGGTCTCAGGAATTATGCAGGCTCTCTAGAAGAAATATTTTGCCGATCTGACAATGTCAAATTGGTGGGTTGTTTCTGTATTTCTGAAACTTCTGATGACTGACCACTGAGGTGGTTTGCTTCCCTTGGCTTTTACTAAAACTACACTTACTTCAGCTTTTGTGGCTGAGGGAGTTGACAGGGATTCAGGATGGGGGGTGGAAGAGGCTACACAGGCTAGTTTGTTGACAGAAGGACATTTCTTAATGCATCAGGGTTTCACCCTGTCAGGCACAGTTTTATGCTTGTGGATTATTCTAAGTCACTGTGAAATCCAGAGAAGAAGGTCTAGAACAGGGGCATCATATCTAACATGAATTATCCATGCATGATTTCCTTCTTATGTTCAACATAAATGGACCTGAGATTTCTGCTTCCCCGCTGAAAAGTATGTGAAGCTGTTGTGTAGTACATAGAATGCTGCATCTGGAGTTCAGAAATTTGGATAGGAGACTGCTACTTAGCAGCTGTGTGGGCAGATCTTTTATACCCTCTGGTCCTCATTTCCCTCATTGGACCAGAGCATAGGATCATAGATAAGCCAGAAGAGACCTCAGAAGCAATTTAGTCTAATTTTATCATTTTACTTACAAGGAAACTGAGGCCCAGAAAGTTAAGTGGCTTACCCAAGCTCACACAAGTAGCATGCATCAACATTGTACCCAGTAATAGCAGTATTGTAAGGATGATCAACTGTAAAAATCTTAGCTACTGTGGTCAAGACAATGATCCAAAACAATTCCCAAGGATCCATGATGAAAAATGCTTTTCACCTACAGAAAGAGAACTCTGAGTTGAACTCTGAGCACAGACTGTAGCATACTTTTTGGTGCATGTTTTCTTTTGTAACATGGCTAGTATGGAAATATGATTTGCATATCTTCATGTGTATAAGTAATATAATATTACTTGCCTTTCCAAAGGGTGAGGGAGGGGCAGGCAGGAGGGAGAGAATTATTTAAAGAATGAATATTAACAATTTTTGCATGTTATTGAGAAATATTTAATGACAAATAAAAATTAATAAAATATTATAGTATTAAATTATATAATTTTTACAAATTATATTCATACTATAAAATTATGTTTATAATTTTATAATTATTAAATATTGCTAAAATACCAAAATTAATAAAATTATATCTTTAAAAAGCAAGTAGTATTCACTAGTCAGGATTTGAACCTGAACTCTGTACCTCCTGAACCAGTTGTCTTTGTACTGTGTAATGCTACTTCCTTATCGTCTATTACTTCCCTTCCAATTTTTATATTTTAGAATTCTGTTAAAAATACATTGGTTTTGATGTGCTGACTTTGTGTTTAAATTGAGAGCAATGTAAAGGAGGTATGTTATCCGCCAAGAAGAAGGATTAGACATTTTTTCTAATCCTCATGATCTCTCACATCTTTCCAAAATAGGAATTATGTATAAGAGATAAAGCAATTTCAGCTTCTCCATAGCCTGAGATTCCATCTCAGGATCAAGAAGAGCTTCCTTCAGAAGGTAGGATTTGAGCTGAATCTTGACGGAAGCCAGGAAGCAGAGGTCCTTACCTCTGGTGAGGAAGTGCATTCCAGGTGTTGGGGGACAGTTAGTGAAAAGGCACAGAATTAGGAGACAGTGTCCAATACACTTGTAATATCCAATTTTACAGTAGAGAACACTGAGGTCCAGCTTGGTAAAGTGAATTGCTCAAGGTCACACAGGCAGAAAGTGTTAGAGCTGGGATTTGAACTCAGGATTTTGATTCCTGAGTTAATGTTCTCTCCACTGAAAAACATTGCCTTCCCAAATCACTATTGTTTTCTCCCTTTGTTTCTCATGTGATTTGGCTTATAGGATTCTATAAATTCAGAGTCATAAGGAAAGCCATATAGGCCAACCCTTACCTAAGGAGGAATTCTCTTTCCAAAGTTCTTATCAAGTGGTCATAGAGTCATTTGAAGAACTCCAGGAACAGAAAGTTTGCTACTTCATGGAGCAGCCCATTTCACTCTTGGGCTGTTTTAATCTGGGTGTATTTCCTGAAAAAAAAATCCAAGTTATCCCTTTTTGCAGTTTCCACCTATTACCCTTGGTTCTGAACTCCAAGGCAAGGCAGAACAAATCTAATCTCTTTCACAGAACAGCCCTTTAAATACTTGAAAATAGCAATTATTCCTTTAAACTTTCTCCATTCTAGATTATACGGACACAAATTCTCTTCTTCCCCTTCCTCTATCCCTTCTCTCCTCCTCCAAGCAACTGGCATACTATAGCTACTGAATTCATATTTTCTCATTGATTGTTGTGCTGAAGTATACCAAATGAGAGATAATCTACCAGAAGAGGGATTTCAGCTCAATATAAAGGAGGATTGATTTCTGTTCAGAACAGTCCTGCAATGGAATGGGAGAACTCAGTTTGCCATCTCTGGAGCCATTCAAGAAGAAGTTGGATAATTACTTACCATCGATATTGTGGAGAGAAATTCATACTTCAGGTATGGGTTGGACTAAATGGTCTCTGAGGTAGGATCCTACCAACTTGGAGACTGTGATTCTGAGGAAGCATGGGAAACTGTATTCTAGTATCTTAAGTCCCAGACTGAAACTCTGGGAAACACTTCATCCATAGAGATTTGGATGTGGCCCTTGTTCACTGAAGCTAATTAGAAAGGAAATGTTGTTTATCCAAAGAACTGCCAAGCTTCGTTGCCAGAAAAGCACTAGGCAATTTGTATCCTTTCTCTAATCCATTAAATGAGAAGAGATTACTGGGTTGCTTTGATGCTCTCTGAATTCTGAGACTGAAGTTCTGTGCTATCTTTGGTTCCTGTGTCATGGCCTTGTAAAGAGAAGTGCCTCAGGGAACCAGGAAAAAAGACTGATATTAGAAGAAGCTACTTATTTGCTTGTCAAAGCAACTAAATACATATTAGGTAAGAAACCTCACATCACCCCTTGCCTTTTTCCTTTGAGAAGTCAGTAGAAGTTCTTTTCTGGGGGGGAAATTAGTTTAAAATTTAGCAGAATGTATTAATTATGAGTACTATACTCATCTCTTAAAATGAGTGTCATTTATCTCACATCATTCTAGATGAGCCAGTTTTCTAGATAACTGAAGTATATACTATTAAGCATCAAAACTTTCTTTTCCCCATTTTAGCTGGAAATTGTCCTTTCTAAACACAGGCTGAATACCTTAGAAAGTACATAGCCTTGAATATAGTTAACCCTAGCCTGATTAATCAACCAATCAGCAAGCATATATTAAATACTTATAATATGCCAGGCACTATTGTGTATTAGTGATATAAAGACAAAAATGAAACAGTTCTTGACCTCAAGAAACTTACATTCTAATAGGAGAAACAATCTGTACATATATGTTGATGATCTCTTAGGCATGTTCCGGTTGCAACTCTATGATCTTATAACCCTAAGTCGATGTAAACACATATACAATAAATCAAGATAATTTTAGGGGGGTAAGACATTAGTAACTAGGAGCTAGGGAGGGGGGTACCAAGAAAGGATCCACATATGAGGCATAGTTTGAATTGATCTTTGAAGAAGTTTAGAGATTCTAAGAGGTGGAGAAAGCGCATTTTAAGCACATAGGGGATGGAGATAGGAGATGGAAAATTATATGTGGGGATACCAGATAGTCCAGTTTAGGTGGCACAGGCAGTGAAGGAAGGGGAGTAATATGTGGTAAATCTGTAATTGGGCTGGAGTGGGTTTATAAAGGGGAGAAATGATGACTGTAGTAGTGGGCAAGAGCCCTCAATTCAAGGACAATTCTGTCATCAAGCACTTGTTCACTGTGTGACCTGAAGCAAATTACTTTCCCTCTCTGGGTTTCTTCATCTGTAATATGAGGATAATAAGTTGATGCTTCTCTGACATTTCCACCATACCCTAGGCTAACAAGTACCACATTAAAAAAAATTTTTTTTTCTTGATCTTCAGAGCAAAAACACGAGATATCATGTATAAAGAAAACTACCTCCCTCAACTAAGGACAGAAGGCACAAAAGTTAAAATTTTTCACATTTTTCAGGGCATTGTACTTTCTAGAGAAAAAAAAGACACAGGAATTTTACTTTCAATTTGCAGTAACTAAAAAGCCCAGGAAAGTCTCAGAAACTATAATTTGGCATTCAAAGGTGAACTTTCCCTATATCTCTAATGAAATATTATTTCTTTAAACCTACTCATGATATGGATATGTTGTTGCTGAAATGTATACTCTTTTTTTTTGTTTGTTTTTTTTAGGCAATTGGGGTTAAGTGACTTGCCCAGGGTCACACAGCTAGTAAGTGTCAAGTGTTTGGTCTGAGGCTGGATTTGAACTCAGGTCCTCCTGACTTCAGGGCCAGTGCTCTATCCACTGCACCACCTAGCTGCCCCTGAAATCTATACTCTTGATGGACAAAGATATAAACATCATACTTTCTTTGGCACATTTTGATGAGGAAACTCATTACTGGGATAACTTCATTATCTTGCAAGATAGCATCAGTGTTGGTACTCACACCTCATCACTACCCTTTGCTTCTCTGATTGGCGGGCAGAGCCATGAACTCCAACACCACCAATCAAGGAGGGGGCTCAGGACAGACATCTCCTTATTTCCTACCTGGCTGCACTACTTTGGGACTTCTCCATCATCACCTCACTCAGGAAGCTTTTTAGTTTCTGTCTGTATTTTTCTCCCCAACCCCCCATTGGATTGTAAGCTCCTTGAGAGGTCTTTTGTTTTTTTTCATTTTTGTATCCCTGGCACTTAGCACAGTACCTGGCATATACTATGTGCTTAATGAATATTATTGTTATTAACAATGTTAATGTTATTAACAAAGTTATTTCTGACCTCAAATTAATGTATGTAAGCAAGTTCTAAATCAGTTCATTGGTTATATCAATGATTATTTGAACACTGAACAATACAGTAATGCTCTTGGGTTGACTCAATTGTGTGGGGCTGTTTTCTGGTACACTAAATAGTCCCCACATTACTGAGCTTTTGTTGGTGATTTATTTAGCTCTTCTTTTGATAATTATTTGACACTTGGCAGTATAGCAGCTTCAAACAGCTAAACCCTATTTTCTACTCTGCCTTTATTATGTCTAACATATTGGGTTTTTTTAACTGAAGAAGGGCTAAACATTTTTAGAAGGGACAAAATCACCAAGTTGCTAAATTAGTAGCTTTATTTTACATAAAATTCTAAGTGAGTAGTGTGTTATGGGATAGTGGCTCTCTGCTATATATGGGCTTCATAAGAGATGCTTTCTTCCCTGCTCTGAGTTCTTTGTAGTTTCCTTAAGATGTACGAGTTTTTTGAAAATCTGATGCCAACAAAAGTGGTGTCTTGCATATATTTGTCCCTATGTGGTTTCAGAATTATGTTATAAATAATAATGTCTGTATATAATAATAATAATGTGATTTATTATAATTGCTGTACAAAGGTGCTCCATTCTATATATATAGAAAACTGGAGAAAGGTTACAGTTTCTCCAGAGGTTAAGCAATAAATTGGAGGAGCAAAATAAGGCAGGAGTTAGCTAAGGTAGAAAGGTCAAAAGAAGGCTTTATAAAAAAGAATTAGAGAACTGGACATGTTTGTAAACATATGAGAAGGAGGCAAGCTTTCTAGAGGAGAGTGAAGCTGTCATGGAATTATCTGCTGTGACAGCTACAGAAATGGATTTCCTGAGGAAATGTTTGTGAAGGTTGTTCTCTCTTCAATACTGCTACTCATGATTAGATTTATTGTATAGATTATTGGTGGAAGCTAAGTTAAAAGTTCAGGGTCTCTGTGAGACCGTTTAGCAGAGTAGAGAAAACACAAGATTCTGAATCAAGGACCAATGTATTGAAATTCTTCTAATCCCAGCTCTGCCATTCCCATCTAAAGTTACCTTTGGTGAGTCATTTACCCCCTCTCTCAGTTTCCCTATTTGTAAAATGGGAGTTGGACTATGCAATCTTTGAAGTCCTATCTGACTGAAAATTTTATGAGGCTATAGTCCTCTACTAAATCCACACTCATCTAACACTATTTAGTAGTATGAAAATTGAGCTGAGCCTCCTTGATTGAAGAAGGCTGATTTCCTGAAGACATAGTTATACTATCAGAAAGAGAGGTAAGAATAGGTGGGGAAGGAACAGGGTTATAGGTACATGGACAATTGTAAAGGTGAACAAAGGCTTCCCTTAATTTAGCCTTGACTAATTAGAGACACTCATGGCCATGACAGGACAATGCAGCTCCTCAGTTATCATAGGATTGTACTTAGACTGGTACAGATGAGGTTGGGGAGGAATACACAAATTGTCCCTTTGGAAAAGGGTTCTAGCTTTGCCCACTATCCAAGAGAAATTAAAGCAACAGCCACATGAAGGGGACTAATTCCAACAATGCCTAACGGACATTACTCTTTGATGGCAGGGTAGGAACTGAATATAATGTGGCTGTATTTGCTCTGGTGACAGCTGAGAGTGTTAGACTTGGAGTCAAGAAGACATGAGTTCAAATCTTGCCCAAGGTCACATGGTCAACATAAGTCAGAAGTGGGACTTGAAAATGGCTCTTGATGCTTTTTGTGGCCAGCTCCAGCCACTACACTGAACTGCCTCTCTATTGTTGAATAAAGGTAATCTAATTGCTGCTTTGGGAGAAGGAAGGAAGGAAGGAAAGAAGGATGGAAGGAAGGAGGGGAGGAAGAGAAGAAGGGAAAAAGGGAGGAAGGGAGGGAGAGTGAGAGGAAGGAAGGAAAGAAGGAAGGAAAGAAATCAAAGAAGGGATATGAGCTCTATTCAGGATGGAAGGGATGGTAATAACTGACAACACAGAGGAAACAGCTGCTCAATTTTTATTTCACTTCTCTTTTCTTTGCCAAGGAGACTAATCTTTTGACAAGAAAGGACAAATGAAAAGGGGCCCCAAGATAAATCAGGAGATAAGAGACAGCACTGACTGTCCTTGGTAAATTTATATCACCTGGTCCAGGTAAACTGCAGCTTCAGGTGCTAAAAGAACTGTTTATATGATGGACAACTTTTGAAGACTAGAAGTTGTGGAGGTGGTGCTGACCATGCATTGATAGAGAGGGTTTCCTCATCAGGTACTTCTTTATGCCAATGAAATCATGGATCTTATCTCTATACTTATTCAACTATGCACTGAGAAGAAAATTCTGACCTCTAGCACTCTTGACACTTTTCTTACAGCACCATGCCATATTTTTGTTTTTGCCCTTTGTTACCCATTTCCAGAGGGTCTCATATCCTGCATATGTCATTTCTTCAGACAACTACTGTTTTCCCTCCTCTTTAGAGCTGTTTCTGGACTCCCTCCAGTTTTTTATTGTCCTTTCTGAAATGTAGAGTCTAGAATTGAATGCTCCAGAAAGGAGATAATTAGGGTGGAGCATTTGTCACCTTTCTTATCTGGACGTTACGTACTTTATTGTACTCTAAGATTACAGATTATGGCAACCATACACAACTGCTGATTCATATGGAGCTTTTAACCCGCTTGAACCCCAGGTTTTTTTTTCAGACGATGAGTTAGTCATGCCCCTCTCACCCTATGCTTAGAAAGTTGAAACACTTAAACCCAAGTGTTTAATTTATATTTATTCCTATTAAATTATATCTTATTAAATTCAACCCACAATTGTAGTCTTTCAAGATATTAATAGATTCTAACTCAGCCATTCAGTATATTAGCTATTCCTCCATGCTCTGTGTACCATTTGAAAATGTAATAAGCATGTCATCCCCAAGCCACGGAAAGAGTACAGAAGCAAATAACACTCTGAGGCTGAGAGATTAAACCAGGTTAGAGTAAGCCAGGTGTTGTCGTTGTTGAGCTGTTTTTTCAGGTGTGTCCAACTATCTGTGCAAAGATTTTGGAGTAGTCCGCTATTTTCTTCAGCTCATTTTACAGATGAGGAAACTGAAGCAAACAGGGTTAACTAACTTGCTTAGGGTCACACAGCTAGTAAGTGTCTGAGGCCAAATTTGAATTCAAGAAGATCAGTTCTCCTGACTTCGTGCCCACCCCTCTATTCACGAGACCACCTACTTGCCTAGTGAGGTGGGTAGATCTATGCAAAAATTGGTTCAAACCCAAGGACATAATGTTTGATAGCCATGAGAACCATCTTTCTTTTTCTTCCCCAATTCTTTGCTTCTCAGAATGTGGAAACATTCTAAGGACTGACTACAGTACTGGTTTTAAGAGACTGAAGTGCATTAGAGAAGAGATGCAAAAGGAAAAAAAATGAGAATAAAGAAGTAGTATAACTGCTTCTAACAGAAAACAGGAAGTTGGAATCCAGAGGGACCGGGAGTAGACCACAAAAATAAATTATACTAACTTAGATTGTGATGTACACATGCTGAGTGGTGGTGTGTGCTACCCCACACTGTGTACCCCAGTTTGTAGGAAAAGGATTCTGAGGGGCGTGGTGGAAGGATGGAATGGCAGGGAATGGATAGGATGATGCCAATCATAGGTAAAAATTAATTATGCATAGCTAGTTGTGATTGTGTGGCTCTTTCTTGTGTCATAAGTAAGCCTAGTCATGTGAAGGATAATAAAGCTTCTTAAATGAGTCCTTGAAAGTGCTAATCTCTGTATTACCCTATAACTCTGGAATATGAGTTTAAGGGCAAATGCCAAGAATTCATAATATCATAGGATCATCGATTTAGTGTTGGATCTGAGTCCATTTCTCCATCTTGCAGATGAGAAAACTGAGGCCTAAAAAAATTCACCCGGCTTGCACAAGATGACACAATTAGAAAGTGTCAGAGATGGGATTTTCCCCCGGGTCTAAGGTGTTAAGGGATGTAGCTGCCCTGATTTTATAGGCCTGCTGAAGAGTGTTGTGATATAACCTCAGGGCTGGTGTTGATCAAGTAAATGGTTACAGATGGACCTAGGAGTGTGAGAATGTTCTGGTTGTATGTTACAAGGAATTTGATGAGTGACAGAGTACTGGAGTGCGATTGAGGAGTTTCTTCAATGTGAAGAGTGATTGCAATGAGTAGATGAAAATTAGTGAAAGGGTGAATGACTTACTGAATACTAGGGCAAGTGGGAAAATTGGGATCCTAGTCCATGCCAAGATATGGAGTCTGCAAGGGCTGTCTTCAGGAGTAGGCTGGTGACCTAGGCCCAAATATAGAACATTCTCTCCACATCCCCCGTACAGGAATAAAATAGTAATGTTTGAGTTGTAACTAGTTGAGTTGTTTCTAGTTGTGACTAGATCCTACAGTATATCAGAATTAAGTTTTCTGAGCTATTTCTAGGTCTTTTTTGGATAAGCATAGAGTGGCCATAGGGGATGGGTTAGCATGATGGTTAGTTCAGATTTGGTCTTGGTTATTCAACCAGTCTGTGGGAAAGGGCATATGAACAACCACAGTGCTTATTGTGTTTCTCTACACACTCTAGTCTCCCTCTTTGCTTGTGATTTTGTTCATCTATTCTAGAGGGCTCTTGATCATTCACTTGCCGTCTTCCCCCAGCCATAGAAGTGTTAGTTAAATAGCAGTTGAGATAAATGTGGGCATTGAGAGGTTGTTCTTGCCAAGAATTACCTGACAAGTCAGTTTTTAATTCAGGAACAAGAACCAAATGTCTTCACTTTGCCCTGAATTTTCACAAGAAAGTGGAGTCTCCCATTTTGGTGCCTCTAGTTTAAACCCCTGCATCCTCATGTGTAACCTACATTTTCCCATGTTGATCTCATAATTTATGATCAATTTGTGAATTACTCCGAAGGTGTTTTTTTTTTCAAAGGTGTTTCTTAATGTATGGCATTTTTACAAAATTCAGTGTTAGAGATGATATTTGAGCTGGAAAGTTTGGCTTCAGGTGAAAACATGAGGCTTTTCTCCAAGAAAAACAAAACAAAATAATGAAAGTATGCCAAGAAATGGCTTTTAGTTTCACATCCTGACATTCCACATATCTGCTAAAATTGGCAATGGACAAACTTGTTATTAAACTAAAATCCAGAAGAGACAATTAACTCTATAGAAATACTCCCAGGGTTCAAAAGTCACATCAATTGGAACCTTGAATCATAAATTATACCCAGGTTATGTTATCATTATTCAGAAGACACATTCTTACAAGAAAATTGAGGGATTATGGTGGAAGAATGTGCAGGTCAGACCATGTTATTCTCCTATGCTCAAATCTTTAGCCAGTGTTCTCATAATGTTTATGGTCACCCCATGTCTCTATTCCCCTGTAAGCCTCAGAACAGGCTACATGGATGGTCAAAATGTATGCATATGGGGTTACAGTTTATTTGTGGTTTGTGGTAACCTGTTAATATATTGAATAGGATGTGATTAGTTCCCCAAAATGTAAACACTTCAGGGAGGGTTAGTGGGTCCAGACATCTAGAGACCAAGCCTATCACTCTGGTGGAGTTATCAATCAATCAACATATGTTAAGTGCCTACTACATGGTAGGCACTATGCTAAGTGCTAAGGATATAAAAAGAGGCAAAAGACAGTCCTTTCCTTCAAAGAACTTATAATTTAATGGGGGTGACAACATGTAAACAAATATATACAAAGCAAGCTATATACAGGATAAGTAAGAAATAATTAACTATTATTTTTAATCAACTAATTTTAATTTAATTAACTAATCTTAATTAACTAAATAAATAGAAATAATTAAGAAGGAAGTCACTACAATTGAGTTAATCTGTTCTGCTTTTTCAGTTGGTTCTGGGGCTGCTCCATACTGATTGGTGGTTGAGTGAGTAAAATCTTACCTAACCCACTATACTTACCTGATGAGGTAACCATGCTTGACCATGCCTGACTTGGTCAGGATCACACAACTGAGATATATCTATGTATCTATATATCTATATCTATATCCATTTCAAAGACAGAATAACTATCTCTATGGTAAAAAAGTGTCTACAGATTCATTTTTTAATTTAATCTGCATTATTAAAATATTTTTTAAGCCTAGACAACCAACAAAACAATAAATCAAGCATTGATTTATATGATTTGCCTACTTCCAGGGTGTAAAGGCTCACAATGAAAATTTAGCAATCACTCCTTAGAGCTTGTTGGAGCTGGCACCTGTCCACTGCTGGTGAGGTCAGCTTTCTATTCATTAGGCCATCATTTCTCTGTGCTATAGATATTTAACTAAAATGGAGGAAGACTTCCTCTGAAACAGTTTGATCTCGAGTCAAAGAATCTATTCCAGGAGAAATGATTCTTGGAAGGATTTTGTGTTTGTAAAATTCTTGTCAGCCATGGACTTTCAAAAGGATTTGCTTTTAATATTCAGAAATTTTTTTTTAAATATTCAGAAAGAAATATTCAGTGGGTTCTGCTGTTGGGGGAGAGATGTCTTTGAAAAGTGACAGAAATGTTAAAAGCAACAACAATAACATGAAGCCAATGTTTTAAAAAATCGTTCCTGCACAATGGCAGAGAGGGAGGGTGGTGTGGAGGGGAGCAAATGGAGAATGGCATCCCATATTTGGGAGAAAACATAAAGGTCTTTGCTGACATCATTGAAAAGGTTTTTCCACAGGTGTTTTAATCTCTGAAAAAAGTTAGGAGCACAATATTTCACTCAATTTGTATGCATCTCAGCCATGTACAGAAATGTCGTCTCTGCTAATAATCTAGCAATTAAACAAAATTTGACTGATAATTATACCTGCCACTCTGTGAGATGAATATTTCTTGTTGAAAAGGGTTGAATTTGATCCTGACAGCCTTCAACTGAGGGTGAGGCTTCACAGACAAGTTTAATAAGGAAATGGATTTGGATTAGCATGCAGATCTTAAAGAGAGAAGTTTCTCTAATGCCTTTTGATGTTTTTTTATCTCAAGATGAATTTTTATATTAGAGAACCCAAAAGAAAGAGGCCAAAGGAAATCCTTCTAAATCTTTAAAGTGTTTGAGGGTTGGGGTATTTGGATTTAGGGTATTTGGCATCTTGAGTAATTGGGGTTAGGAATGTTTGGGGGCATTTGAGACTTGGAGTGTTTGGGGGTCCAGGGTTTGGAGTATTTGGATATGGGCTTCTTCTTTTCTTTGAATAGCTTAATTAAACCTATTTTTCTTTTTTTGTTGAGGTATGTGTGTGTGAGTGTGTGTGTGTGTGTGTGTGTGTGTGTGTGTGTATTTAACAACTTCAAGTATTCAAAGTTTCTTCATCTCTTCTTCTATAAATCAGGGCTTCTTAGCCTTTTTTATGTCATGGATCCCTATTGTGAATCCTATGGACCTTTTCTCAGAATAGTATTTAAAATACAAAAAATAAAATATATAGGATTACCAAGGAAAACAATTCCATTGAAATGCAGTTATCAAAATTATTAACTTTTTTTTTAAAAGATCACAGACCCCAGGCACTGATCTTTCTCCTCAGCAGGGCCAACCTCCTTCATGTATCCTGAATCTCATTCCCTCCTGTATTTTTCAGCAGATGGCCCCCACAATTATATTCTTATTCTTACTCTTTCTATCTCTCTCTTTCTGTCTCTGTCTCTCTGTCTCTCACACAATCTCTCCCCATCTATGGGTTCCTTCCTAGCGCCAAAAAACATGTTCAAATTCCCTACTCCTTAAAAAAAAAAATCCTTATTAGACTCTACCATGCCCTCAAGCTATCGTCCTATTGCTCTCCTCATTTTCTGAGCTGAACTTCTACATTACACTGCTTCCCTTTCCTCTCTTCTCACTAACTTTTCACTCTTCTGTTGTTTGGCTTTAGAGCTCATCACTCAATTGAAAATGGTCTCTTCAAAGTTTTCAGTTATCTCTTAATCGCCAAATCTTTCTCTCAACCTTTTCTATCTTTTACCCTTTGCAGCATTTATTATTGTTGCCCATTGCTTCCTACTGGATATTCTGTCCTGTCTGGATTTTCATGACATTACTCTCTCTTGGTTCTCCCCCATAGACATATATCCTGCTCCCTGACTGTGGATGTATCCTAAGGCTTTATCCTGATCCTTCTTCTCATCTTTCTTTACACTCTCTTACTTCATGATCTCATCAATTCCTGTGGGTTTAATTATTATCTTTATGCAGATGATCTCCAAACCTTTATATCAGTCCTAGTCAATCTTCTGAGCTCTAGCCCAAGATCACCAAGTGCCTACTAGACATCCTGACAAGATGTCCCTTGGCCATTTAAAACCCCAAACAGTCTGAAACAGAATTCATTAATTCCCCCCCAACAAAACTCATGTCTTTTGAAAACTCTCTTCTTTTTGTTGAGGGCACTACCAACTTTCAAGATACCCAAGTTGCCTGGCATAATTATAGACATTTAACAAATCTGCAAGAGAGGGCAGCTAGAGTGCTGGGCCTGGGGTCAGGAAGACTCATCTTCCTGAGTTCAAATCTGGCCTCAAATACCAGCTGTTTGACCTTAAGCAAGTCACTTAACCCTGTTTACCTCAGTTTCCTTATCTTTAAAATGAGCTGGAGAAGGAAATAGCATGGAAAGGAAATGGAATGGAAATAGTGTCTTTGCCAATAAAATCCAAAATGAGGTTATAAAGAGTCAGACATGATGGAAATGATTGAACAACAACAACCCCTTTGCAAAAGGGATGGGGTGGGGTGTTTTCTCATCTCTTCCTTTGTGCCATTCTTATTTTTTATAATTTTGAAAAATTGACTTTGGATTTCTTTTTCGTGTTACTTTCATTTACATTGCTATATTCCTAGTGTATATTGTTTTCTTGATCTCCATGCTTCTCTGTATTCATCACATACATAATTTCTTATAGTATAGTAATTTTCCATTATATTCACAAACTACAATTTGTTTAGCCATTCCCCATTCAGTGGGCATCTATTTTGTTTCCAATTTATTACTACCACAAAAAGTGCTGCTATAAATATTTAGTGTACATGGGGACCTTCTTATTAATAGTCACCTTCAGGTATAAGCTTCATAGTAGAATTTCTGGTTCAAAAAGTATGGACATTTAAATCATTTTATTTGCATAGCTTTCCAAAATGTTTGTACTGATTCACAGCTCCACCAACAATGTATTAGTGTGCCTATCCTCCCACACCACTACCCCTGCCAACATTGACTATTCCCATCCTTTGTCATCTTTAACAATTTGCAGGGTATGAGGTCAAACCTCATAGTTGTTTTGATTCACATTTCTATTAGTAATTTGGAGCACACTTTCATATAGTTGTCAATAGTTTGCAATTCTTCTTTTGAGAACTGTTTGTTCATATCCTCTGACTTTTTATCTATTGGGGAATGGCTCGTGCTTCCTGACTTAATGCCAAGACAAGTGATCCTGGGAATGCTAATTTTCCACTCTGTTAGTTATACACAACATAAGGCACATTCAAAGATGAGGTCTGGAAAGGTTTTCTTCACATTTTCTGTACCCCTTGAGGAAGCTATGTGTATTCTGACTGGATGATTTCCTTTACTTTGAAACATTTTGTCCCAGAACAAAGTTGAATGATGAGTCAGACAGCGCAAATATAGAACTATTCCTTTAAAGAAGATCTTTGTCTTTGGGATAAGAGGGAGCCAGCATCCCATGTGAAGCATGAGCTATTTAGTAATTATTTTTTTTTACTGAATTCTCTAGTTAGCAGATACATATCAGTCACATTGGGATTGCACACAGGTGGCCAGATCCTAGACTTACAGCAGCCACAGTCGGTAGCACTGTTGAAACAGAAGTCATTCACAGGGTCTTGACTGTGAGTTACAGGAGTGTCAAATGTACTTACCCATTAAGAAGTCATTGCTTATGTGTTTAGGGCTGTGAAGTGACTCTAGAGGGAGGATCTCTAGATCACTGACATTATTTGTAAGAGAGGTTTGAAAAGAAGTAATACAGAAGAAAAAACACTGCAAACCTGTGATCTGGTTTGGGATTCATTCATTCAATACGTTCTATGTGCCAGGCACTGTGTTAGGCAATGGGGACAAGTGGGATAGGGAGACAAGATGAAAGTAAAAGAGCTCCTGTCCTCAAGATCTTACATTCATGTTGTTACAGGAAAAATAAATACAAAATATATAAAAAAGTACACACAGGGTAATTTTGTTTTGGTAATGTTAGGGGAGGGGGGAGCAATTGACAGGATCAGAACAGACTTCATGTAGGGAGCAATTATTATTGTTGTTGTCTGTCCTTGGTTCTTGAAGATGCCATGACTTGCAAGTAAATTGGATTTAAGTGAGGGAGGGCTGTGCAAGGTCACTAGCCTCACTTTCTCCTTTGGAGCCATCCGAGTCCAGTGGCAAGATAGAGAACAGGACAACTAAAGATTGCCCCAGGTTTAAGGCATGATCTTTAATAAAGAAATCTAACCAGGAAACATTGGGCCTGAAGTCACCAAGGAATTTCAGGTGTCCCATGAAACACATCCTCTGCATTTTTTATGGGCCACCTGAAATCCTTTGATGTGCTGCGGGTTGTGCAGACTTGTCTTTAAGGATCATAGATTTAGAGCTGGAAGAGTTTTAGAGACTATCCAGGCCAATCCCTTCATTTTCATCATGAGGAAACCGAGTTTCAGAGAGGTTAAGTAACTAACTCAGAATCTCACAGTTACAAATGCGATAATACATTTCAAGTGCTTCGCAAACCTTAAAGTACTATAACAATGCTAGTTAATGCTATCCGAGAGGTATCAAAGACAATATTTGAATGAAGTTCTTCACAGCTCCAAGTCCAGTATTTCTTTTCACCATGCTGCACTGTCTCCTCTTAGAGGAACGCATCTCAGCTCCTTTATATAAAGGGCATCGTTATGTTCCTTGAGAGAACAGAAGAGAGGCTTCCTGAAGGGAACAGGAAAGAAAAGGGGTCTGAATAGGCAGAACAGACTCTCAAGATATTTTAAGGCATTGAATGTGACAGAGATAGAAAGGAAGAAGGACCACTAACTATATAGAGTTAAGTAATAAGTATGATGTTCTTCTGGCAAAGAAGGGAAGCTAGACCTCAGGAGGAAGAAACTTCTTGTGCTCCAAGGAGTGAGGGGAGGGATTCCCAGGTACCATCCGCGGAGAGATGCTGTTGCCGTGGTCAGAGGAAAAAGAGATAAACGCTGGTGGTTGGTGACTGCTTGCTGTTGGGTGGTCCTGAAGTGCTGCTCATTGAACCTGATATAAACAAAGGAAAGGTCGTCTATCTTCCCAGGGCACGTATCTGGAATATGATCGTCTCTAGAGACTTGTCAGACCTGATGTCGCTTACCTGTTCTGAGTGATTCACACGAGGACAAATGCTACCACTAGAAGGAAATTGAAAAGCATTGCTAAAGAGTCCTGGGCAAAAAGATAATAAACCAACAAAACCACTGAAGACCCTGTGGATACAAGTGGTGTTCTCATCATTACTACAAATTGCAGGCTGGTGATACAAATTACAAAGGAGGATTTGGGAAGTGAACCCCTGAATCAGAAAATAGTACCTAAGAACAGGATTTATATTCCTGGAACATGGCCTAAAATATAGGAATGATGGATTCCTGGCAATATGTTTAATAAAATTTACAAAAATGGATTTACCTGTTAGCTTGAGAATCTGAAACCTTAAACCGAAGCAGTGGAAGAGAGAAAACTCCCTTAATAGATCTACCAAGTTTGATAACATTGAAAATAGCAGGCACAACATAGGTCACAAGTCAACAAGCATTTATAAGCACTTGCTTGTGTTCAGTTGTGTCTGACTCTCCATGACACCATTTTGGGGTTTTCTTGGCAAAGATACTAGAGTGGTTTGCCATTTCCTTCTCCAACTCATTTTACATATGAGCAACTGAGGCAAATAGGGCTAAATGACTTGCCTAGGGCCACAAAGCTAGGAAGTGTTTGAGGCTGGATTTGAATTCAGGAAGATGAGTGAGTGTTCTTGACTCCAGCCCAGCTGTGCCATCTAGCTGCCCATAAATTTTCAGTCTTCAAATCATTTTCTCTCCTCTTTTCCCATGGAATTCAATACTATTTCTCAGTTTTTGTCTTTACTCCTATACCATCTCTCATACTCAGAGACTTCAGTATATTTGTTGATGTTCCTTTCAACAACCTCACCTTCCTGTTCATCAATCTTCTCAACTCTCATGACCGGCAGTGTAACTACATTTCGGAAATCACACAGTTCTCATACCAATCATTTGTCTAGTATTTCTTATGCATCCACTATATGTCAGGCACCATTCTAGGCACATGTACACATTGTAAGTAGATCCACAAAATATGCATAATAAAAGCAAGATAATAATTTTGGAGGAAGATTCAAGGTACATAAGAGATTGGATATCAGGAAAAGATTCAGGTACAAAACAACATTTGAGTTGACCTTTTGACAGAAACCAGAGATTCTAAGAGGCAAAGATGAGGAGAGAATACATTCTAGATCTGGGGAACAGCCTGTACAAGGCATAGAAACATGACTTTGAATGTTGTAAAGGACAGTAGGTAAGTCAGGTGATTAATAAATGCTTATTGAATCACACTGTATAAAGTACTCTAGTGCTGGCAACATTTTAAATATATAGTCCACTTGGATCATTAGATCGTTTTCCGTGATACCACCCCAAAGATCATATAGGTAATGTAAAAGTTACATTGACACAATCAGCTGGTGAAGCTACTAGAAAAGTTACTAGAGGTCAGAAGCCAGGGCATTAGCAAAATCATTCCCAAAATTTAATGGGTGGCATCTTTTCCACTAGTTCATGTTTAATTTTTGAAGGTGAGTTACTAGTTTTTTGGTAGAAGTTTCATATCTAGCCTGGTTAGAGTAATTCTACATCAGTTTCTCCCTAAGGAAAGTTATAAATATAGTCTTAGAATATTAGAATTGGCGGGTATGTGAAGAAACTGAAGCCTAAAGAGAAGAAATGCCTTGTGCAAGGTTACCCAGAAAATGATGCAACTGGGATTTCAAATTATCACTCTTCCTACCGTGCCACCATGTCATGTTGTTTGCCTTTTTCTTCTATCTGTTAGGGTTTTTTTTGGTTTGTTTTTGTTTTTGTTTTTTTGCCTTGGTATTTCCTTTTGGACTTGAACCAGAAGACTAAGTGGTCAGTGGGAGTCCATCCTCTGATGCTGGCCATGTGTTTTTTCACTTGATTCAACCTCCTCTCAAGGGGACATAGGCTTCTCTGTTTCGGAAGTAAACAAATCCCAGACAGCTTTGTGGGGGTTGACTCGTTTTTTGTAGAAAGGCTAAGGGCTCACCAAGAAAAAGGAGCAATCCCTCCCACCTTCCCTGACTAGACCAGCAGCCAGACCTCCCCAGGAGAGGAAGGCTAGGTTCCTCTCCCAGGCCTCCTTTATGGCCACAGAATGTCAGCAATGTTGGAAACCAAACTCAGTGGTGTAGGTCTGTTGAATAACATTGAGATTGCATATGTTTGGCTCAGAGATTCTTGATTTTCCTGCTAGACTGGTCAATTAATCAATCAGTCAACAAATATTTATTAGGTCCCTACTATGTGCCAGGCACTATGTTCAGCACGGGCAATCCAAATACAAGGAATGAAACAATTCCTAGTTTCAAGGAATTTAGCTATCATCATCCTAGAATTTAGAGATGGAAGGGAACTTAAGAGATAATTTTATCCACTTTTCTTTATTTTACAGATAAGAAAACTGAAGCCCAGAAAATTAAGTTGCCAATTAATTGAAAATTACTTTTCCAAAGGTTACATAGGTAGGAAGTAGTAGCAGAAGCATTTGAACCCAGGTCTTCTGACCCTGATGACCTCTGTCTACTACACCTCAGGTCAATCTCTTGACAGAAGACAGTCAAGTATATAGCAGCTAGTCTTTCCACAAATCTGGGACCTCTGATGTCAGTAAGCAGGGGAATCCAGGATAGTCACATGTGTCTACTTTTTTGCTAGGTGCTGCTGAGGTACATGAGAGTGGCAAAGTCCTTTCCCCTCGAGAGCTGACAGATGAGTGAGGCAACTTGGCTAAGTGCACTAGAGCCCTAGGCTTGGAGTCAGGAAGACTTGGGTTTGAATTCCATCTTAAATACTTACTAGCTTTGTGACTATGGGCTAATCACCTTATCTCTCTGATCTTGCTTCCTCATTTGTAAAATGGGGTTAATAATAGTATATATTTCACAGGGGGCTTTTAAAACCCTAAAGTCTTGCATAGATGGCTGCTATTATTAGAAGTTAGGGTGACAGGGCAGGCACACTTGAAACAATTACAGAATAAATAAAATAAAATTGAGCAGTTTTGTCTTTAACTACAATGGGATCTCAAAGATGGAGAAGACCTCAGCATGTAACAGGTACTTAATAAATATTTATTGAATGAATGAATCAATGTGAGCTGGTATAGTTGGGGAGGAGTAAGTGGGGGGGGGAGAGGAATGGAACTTGAGTCATCCTGGAAAGAAGGGCTGTGGGAGAAATATTACAAAGGAACAGAACAATGTCAACAAAATCTAAGAGCTGGGAATTAGTTTTGGATATGCAGGGAGACTATGAGGATTTAGGCCTAGCCAGATTAAAGAGGGTTTATATAGTTAATAGCAGAAAATAAATCTGGTCATTCATTCATTCATTCAAAAAGTGTTTACTGATCAGCTCAGTACTATAGTCAGTGGACTTGTGATAGGTCCAGAAGGGACAAGTGAGGTGAAATGAGATTAGAGTTACTTGTGCAAGTGTTTAGTTCCCTCTATTAGATAGTAAGTTCCTTGAGGGCAGGGAACTGAGTCACTTTACTTTTTACTCTGAATTTTTCTAGAAGGCACTCAAATATCTGTTGAACTGAATTAAATGGAGGATCTTGAAAGCCAGGCAAAGGATGATGAAATATAGGGCACACCAATAAAGAACTATTCTCGTGAAAATATGTTTAATAGGAATGCATATGTATAGCCTATATCAGATTGTGTGTGTTCTTGGGGAGGGGGAGAAAAATTTAAAACTCAAAAGCTTGTGGAAGTAATTGCTGATAAATCAAAATAAATTAATTAAAAAAAAAGAACTATTCTCAAACCAGAGGAAGGAAAAAAGTAAAGAATACTGAGATCACATAAGTACACGGATGTTATTGATTGATATACATGAAACTATGTCAGAAGACCCAGCCTTGAGCTTCAGAGCCTGTCAGAGGATCCTTCTTGATACAATAGATGTATATGCAATTTGGAAATCACTTTACAAAACCTCTCAAGGAAAAACCTAGGAGCTCTGTATCTTGTTCTTTTTGCCATCTTTTATAAGCATTTATTTTTGGCTAGGCAATGGGATTAAGTGACTTGCCCAGGGTCACACAGCTGGTGAGTGTTATGTGTCTGAGACCAGATTTGAACTTGGGTCCTCCTGACTCCAGGGCTGGTGCTCTATCCACTGCGCCACCTAGCTGCCCTCCTTTCACCTTCTTTTAAAGGGCTTTCAGTTCTCCTGTACGCACTCAGGTAAACGTGAGCAATAACAATAGAACAGATTTTATTTAACACGGGAAATGGGCTAACAGCATTCAAATCCACATTCTGATCATTCCTCCTTCCTGTGGGCATCTTTCAAGCTAGACATTCAGCACAGCTCCTACAAATCCCAGCAATGCCTTGTGTGAGATCCCAACACAATCATGGATTCTTTCACAGGTTTGCATCTGTGGTTCACGTGGATCCAATGGCAGTACCTTGCTCCACTATCGAGGGTAAGCATGTACTCAAAATTTTTCTAGATCAAACTGAAGGACACATTAATTCACAACAAAAGATATTTATATTAAACAGATTAGCAAGATAAACAAGGAGGAACATTTTTTTCCAGTCAAAGACAAGGTTTATTAGAACATCCGTCATATTGGGTAGACTCTTAAGGAGTCTGAACATTAGTGAGCTTTTGGTTAGATTCTAAGAATCTAAGCATATGGCTAGATTATAAGAATCTAAGCCCAAGGAGGAAAATTTTTAAGGAGTTAAAAATGGCATTTCCACTGATACCTATGGCATGCTGGAAGAATGAACACTTGCAAGAAATGTGCACCCAAAGAACAGGAATATGTTTCCCCTTGGTAGGGGGAATATGTATAGGGACTATATGGAGTTAGGACAAGTCATACTATTAGGGTTATGACACAAATGGAACCCTACTCTCCTTCCAAAGTTGCTGGCTGATAGGCTGTATTCTCTGAGTTTCCAATGGGGAGCTGCTTTCTCTGATAACCCAAGATGTGGTGTGATCATCTGGTAGGCTCCCTTATTTACTGCATTGCCAACTGCTTTTTTTCCTGTTGATTTTCCACTGAGTTATTGTCACCTGCTAGTTCTCCATGCTATGGGGCCAATTTTCCATGAGTAAATTAAGACTGTTGTTCTGTGAATCTATCCCTCAGTTTCAGGGATGTGCTAGCTCTTTTGTGAGTCAGCCCGGCAGTAACAATCACATAGCCAGCAAAAACCTTTAGAGGAGTCTATTATTGTGGTTGGACTAATAAAATCTTTTTAGTTCTCATGATGTCTCTTTATGGTGTTTTTTGTTTTGTTCAGTAGTTTCAGTCATATTCAATTCTTTGTGACCTCATGGGCCTCTGTCCAGGGAATTTTCTTGTCAAAGATACTGGAGGGGTTTGTCATTTCTTTCTCCAGTGGCAAACAGAAATTAAGTGACTTGCCAAAGGTCACGCACTTACAAAGTTTCTAAGGCTGATTTGAACTCAGGTCTTCCTGACTCCAAGCCCACTGCTGTATTCATGGCACCATCTGGGGCTTTAATTGAAGGCCCAGATTGAATTGAAGCAAGACTGGAACAGGTAGAGTGAAATTGAAAACCTTTGTCCTACATTTATGCTGGCGCCAAATTCACTGCTTCTCTTACACTAGCAATCATTATATTTTTCTTTTTGGTTGATTAGTTGTGTCCTACTCTTCATGACCCCATTTGCAGTTTTCTTGGTAAAGATAACTGGAGTGGTTTTCCATTTCCTTCTCCAGTTCATTTTACAGGTAAGGAAATGGAGGCAAACAGGATTAAATGACCTGCCAAGGGTCACATAGCTCCTAAGTGTCTGAGGTCAGCTTTGAACTGAGAAAGACGAGTCTTCTTGACTTCAGGCTAGACACTGTACCACCTAAGCGCCTCTACTAGTAATTATAATAAACATCATTACATGATCATTCAATAGATCATTCAATCATTCAGGGCAAGCTTCATGGAAAAGTTGGGATTTGTTTTGATCTTTAAAGGTAGGAAATGGAGAAGTGTCCCGAAAGTCAAAGCTAAGTGGGCCGCTGCAAGTGAGGAGTACGGAACCATTTTAGCTATGAGGTCACTGACGTTCACAAAGGTGCACTCTCTTGATGAAACTTTTTCTATAGTTGCTTCATTTAACTTCAATCCAACAAACATTTGATACCTATTGTGTCCCCCCGGGAAAGATGTAGAGTTTGATAATAAACAAGCATTTATTAAAAACCTATCATGTGCTAGATGCTGCTGAGGCTACAAAGACAAAAACAAAGGTGAACCAGCCTGATTTCCTTGGGAGCCCAGGGAAAATCTCGCTTACCATGAGGTCTGCAAAACTGGAGAGAGAAGGGTGGCAGAGAGGTGTCGAATAAAGACTGTAGCCAAACTGAAAGGAAAAACAACATATTAGTTCACAAGGGAAGACTGCTTTGGTTGGTAGGAGCTCCATCATCTTAGGGCACAAGTTGGATGTTTATAGCTTTTTAGCCTCTCAGACTACACAACCAACCAGGGGCAGGCAGACAGGAAATGAGGGGAAGTGTGAAAGCTTTAAAGGTTGATAAAGATTGGGCTTATTTCTGTGGGAAGAAATATTTCTTTGTGATTGGTAATCTTTAAGATAATGAAGGCCTATTTTAAGATTGTTTGGTTCATCCTACTGTTGCCAATAAAGAGAGGAGGGGAATAAAATACACCTCAAAAGTTTCTATTGACACAACCCTATAGCACTCTCTTTGGTCTCAGAGTTTTCTTTATCTTGGGAGATATTTCCCTAGAATTCACAATACTTACGTTTTTCTTCCTTCTTCATACAAGATAGTCCCTCTCCTCCAGTAGCTTACATTCTCCCAGGGGAGACAGCATGTATATAATTAGATGTACAGAAAACAGATTCCAGATAAATGCAAAGTTATTTTTTAGGGGGAGGCACTAGGAGCTGGGAAGGGATCAGGAAAAACCTCATAGTGCAGATGACATTTGAATAGCAGGTGCTACTGTGTCATCCTTCCTACATAGCATCTGCATATTAACAGGTCTAATCCAAAAGAGTAAGGAATCAATTATTTGAATGGTAAGCAGGCTAGTAGTGGGAGAAAACTTTATTTTTTCCCCTTGTATTGCTAATCCTTTTGACCCATAGACTAAGATAAGAAATTCATCAGCTGTATTGATGAACTATGAGGTTCTGGGAATAAGTTCCAAAGCTTTGGCACATGGCCTTTGGCAAACCTAGACCACCGTTTCACATAGTGTAAAGAGAGGTAACTCCTGTGGCTTCTAATGCTATCCTACTCAAGAACTCATGGAATCCTAATAAAGATGCCCCCAGACTCAATACGGCTACTGCCCCTAGCTAGCCACTGCCCCCAGATCCAATTCACCTATTTGAACAGGTGTGTGTCCTTGTACTCAACTACAATCACATCACCCATACCTAACTATCCATCTCGAACAGACAGGACCACAATAGCTAGCCAATCTGAGGGCAGCACGACCAGGATATTTGACCACTGAACCATAGAAGGGACCCGTGTCCTATTATCTAATCCCTTAACAAATCCCTCCTGACTTTTTAATATTCATAATTTATGTTATACAATTTCATCTTTACCCTATAAAAATATCTGCTTTCACTGAAATTTCTGGTTCCTCTTGGAACCTAGACTGCTTCTGAGGGGTATCAATCTTTAATAAATGCTTATACTTGAATTAGAGGTGGTCTGACTCTGATGAGATGGATGACCCTCCAACATACCATGAAACTGCCGCAGAACCATAAGTGAATCCCAGCTGCCTCTAGGATGAACACCATGCTTCACATTTAAAGATTTTAACAGTGTGCAACCATGCCACTTTTCAGGCTTATTTCACATTTCTTTTGAAGAACTCTACATTCCAGCCAAACAGGCATCTTTGTTGTTGCCTGAATTTGATGCCATCGTTCCCACTGCCATGTATTTGAACAGGCCTTCCGCTAGGAATGCCTCCCTTATTATCTCCACCTCTCTGAATCCTTAGCTTCCTTAATGGCTCAGTTTAAGTGTGATTTCCTATGAGAAGTCTGTTTAGTTCTCCTTGCTCCTCCTCAACTTATCATGTATATATTTATCTGTTCACATATTATATTCCTCTTTGTAGAATGCAAGGTAACAGAGGTCAATTAATGTTTTTTTTAGGTTTGTCTTTGCATCTCTGAGGTATAGCAGATTCAGTGCCTTACAAAAAGTGTGCTTTTAATAAATGCTTGTATTAGATTGTATTTGGTATTATTAGTAGCCTGGTTGGGATATTGAAAACAATGGAGGCATCCAAGGCATTCAGCTCTCACTGAATAAAAAAGAGAAATGGATGGCTAATTTAGAGCTTCCTCTATCAGCTCTGAAGAAGGAAAAGACAAAAACGGCAGCCTGCCTATGTGTGTAAAAAATAATTGTATGTGAATCTCTTGTCTAGAGAACCTAAACTGTGATTATGACTGTAAAGATGAAAAGCAATTATTAATATTTCTGGGATGATTAAAGCCACACAATTGACACTTAGAACAATGTGAGTTAGAAATCTTATCCCTTGAGAGAAGGGAAGAAAAATACTTTGTATTAGAGAGAAAGCACAGAGCTGGGAGACAAAGAGCCTCATTGTCACCTTAGGGAGCTCTGCCTTCTCTTAAGAGATGTGAAACTAAGACTTGCCCATTAGTGTGGTATATACTACTCAGATCTGTGTAGACCATGAAACAAAAACAGTTTGACTTTATTTGGTAGGGATTTTCTGGGTGGTCTTTGGTAAATAATCCAGGCTCTCTGGAACAATTTCTTAAGGGTAGTCTGAGACTCTGGCCAAGCAGGAATAATAAAAATTCCTTAATTATTTTTGAAGGCAACATGCTTAGTGGGTGGAGAGTGGGCCTTGGAGACCAGAAGACCTGGCTTCAAGCCCCTTTTCTAACACATATTGACTATATGACCCTGAGCAAGTCACAGTCTTCTCTTCCTTCCAACTCTTTTAAACCAGAATTTGCAGAATAGGTACTGATCTATAGGTCCAAACAAACAAACAAAAAACCGTAACAAACAGTTATATAATGTGGTGGAAAGAACTCAGCATTGGAAGTTAGGAGGGTTGTGTTTGAATTCTTTCTATGACAAGTTATGTGGCCCTGGGCAAGTCACTCTCTTTTAAAAAAGTTTTATTGATGTTTTAATTTATATTAAAATATTTATTGATTACTCTCACTCTTGAGAAGGTTCTTATAACCAAGCAAGAGACTTAAGCAAAACTAACAATATGATTAAACAAAGCTATCTGTACAGTGATCTCATTAGAAAGTGCAGGCAACATTCTGCATCTATTGCACCACCCCTCCCCACAACCTCTCTATAAAAAAAAATTTTAATGAACAGAAATTTATTTTCTCTCCCTCCCATCTTCTACTCTATTGAGAGAAAGACAAAAGAAAAACAAATTCCTTACAACAAATATGCAGAGTGAAGTAAAACAAATTCTTTCATTGGCTGTAAAGATATTCATATACATGTATGGATATAAATACACACACATGCTCATATGTCTGTATACATCTATGTATGTATGTGTATATATCTACATATGTGTATATATATACCTCTGTATATTGTGTGTATGTGTATATTTATAGGAGATACATCTTCCTTCTGAGTTTATATGGTAGGTAACTGCTCTGAAATTTACCTACCCCAATGCAGAAATCACAGAAATAAGAAAAGCCTAGGTTTTATTATTATGTTTAAGCAGAGGTTCAGCTCTCAGACAAAAAAAATCTGAAAAAAGATTAGGATTCTAACAAGACTTCTTTTGGCAAAATTATATCAGAGTGACATAAATAATGCTTTTACATGTTGCAGTCTTGTACATTCCTCTTGGGCCATAAAAGTTAAAAAAAAAGACATAATCATAATTCCATGCTTCCTTCAATGTTGTAAAAGTTGAACAACCTTAAACAGAGTCATAATCACAAATAAACAAATCTAGTTAAATAGATTTTAAAGATAAACTAAATCAGATTACAGATTAAAGGACATATAGGAGATTCACAAACAGGCTGATTGAAAGGGAAGATTTACATGTTACCAAGATAACCATGCATACTGGAGTCAGGGAAATTCTTCCTTACATAGTTGGCTAGGGGAAATAAATAATTAAATTGCTTTAGGGAGCTCAAACTCCCCTTTGACTTTTATCAAAGGAATGTCAAACAGTCTTCTCTTAACATTATTATTACAGGAATCATGTTTTGGTTAGAGGAGGTTAATATTAATAGAAGACAGGCTTCTACCTATTCACAGGCACAATCACAGTGAATCAATGTCTCTGTTTCCCCACAGTCCCTCCAACATTTAGCATTTTCTTTTTTGCCATCTTTGCTAATCTTATATATTAGAAATAATAATCATTGTGCTAATAAACTTCTCAGGGTTGTTGTAGTACAATCATTTTGTAGACTTTGAAGTGTTACAGGTCTGTGAATTGTTGTTATTATTATATAGAACTTTACAGTTTAAAGAGCACTTTCATTTCTATTATCTTATGTGGTCCTGACAAAAGTCCTTCAAAGTTGCCAGGTCAGGGATTATACTCCCCATTTTACAGAAGAAGAGGGGGGCAGCTAGGTGGCACAGTGGATAGAGTACTGGCCCCGGAGTCAGGAGAACCTGAATTCAAATCCACCCTCAGACCAGACACTTGACACTAGCTGTGTGACCCTGGGCAAGTCACTTAACCCCAATTGCCTAAAACAAACCAAAAAAAAAAAAAAACAGAAGAAGAAATTATGGTTCAGAGAAGGAAGATTTCCTTTCTTTATTAATTTTTTCAATAAATAAGCAATTTTTTTCCTTCCCATCCTCCCCACTGGTGTGGGGAAAAACAAAACAACACAAAAAATAAGATAAAATAAAATAAACCTTTTGCATAATCAAGCAAGACAAATTCCCATGACGGCTATCAATGTGTATCTCATCTGGTACACTTAGCCAAACACCTCTCATCAGAAGATGCCTCCTGACATAGAAGACTTATTTTCCCAGGGTCAGCGAATTAGTCAGTGATAAACCCAGATATTTTAACTTCTAGTCCAACACACTCTCCATTATCCTGAACTGGCAGCATATATTTAAAAGGCACCTTCTGTTTTTCTGGATTTCTAAAAGAATGAGAGCTATATTTTTGGTATCATCTAGTCCAGTCTTCTGTTTAAGTAGAGTAATCTGCTCTACAGCAACTGAGACAGATGGTTACCTAACATCTGCACAAATACTTCTAGTAGATGGGAGCCTACTAGCTTGCAGTACATCCCATTACATTATCAAAAAACAAACATTTACTATATTCCAAGAATTGTGCTAGGCACTAGGGATACAAAGATAAATCAAAACAGTTCCTGCCTTCAAGGAGTTTACATTCTGAGAGCAACAAAGGGAGGCAACATGTACATATATAAATATATACAAAACACATGCATAATAGGTAGAAGACAGTCTTGGTGGGCAAAGCATAAGCATCTCAGGGTAGGGTTGTGGTTTGTCCTTCATTGTCGAAGAGGACCATGACATCAGTGAGATAATGACATGACTTGCAATTGACTTTGATTTGAGTGAGGGAGGGCTGTGAAAAGTCACCAGCCTCACTTTTTCCTCTAGAGCCATCTGGGTCCAGTGGCCAGATGTCAGTCAGGATGATTGGAGATGACCCCGGATGCAGTGGGAGACCAGTTCTTGAAGGAAGCCAGAGATTCTCAGATGCTGAGGTAAGGATTCTAAATATGAGGAAAAGCTCGTGTAAAGGAGATGGAGTGGTGTATTTAAATGGCACATAGAGGCATTTATATTTAATTCTAGAGGTGCTGGAATTTATTGAATACCTTAGTGGTAACATGGTCATAACTAAACTTTAGGAAAATTTCTTTAGTGGCTATATGTAGGATGGATTGGAGTTGGGAGAGACAAGGCAGTGAGACTATTTTAACAATCCATGAGGGAGGTGTTGGCCTGAAATAAGCTGTGTGAATAAAGAGAAAGGGTTGTATTTGAAAAATGTGGAGACACAAATTATAAGATTTGGCACCTCATTGGTTATGTGGGGTGAATGAGACTGAAAGGTCAAGTATGATACCAAGCCAAAAGTATCATAACTTCCTAGCTTTTTTCTCTAGTCTTGCTTCTGACTTTGTCCTCTGGGGTCGAGTAAAACCAATCGCTGCTAATCCCTGCTCCACATGATAGCCCTTCAAATATTTGAATATAGCTTTCATGTGCCCCCTAAGTCTTCTCTTCTCTTCTCTAAGCTAAACACCCCCACTTTCTTCAGCTGGCCTTTGGATGGGATCATTTATTGGGTCCTCTACATTTGATTACTTTTCTCTGGGTACACCACCGCTGGGATCACCACCATTCTGGGTACACCACAGGGCAAGGGCAAATTCCAAAATGTAGATCTCAGAACTAAACATGACATTTCAGAAGGAGGAGACACTGTCTTCTTCCCATCATTAACCTCATTTCCTGCCCCCTCCCACATAGCTGCTTGAACCAGAGAAAGTGAGGTAGAACAAAGATAATACCTGTTGGTCAGGTTTGCTCCTTGACATGTAATGAGAAAAGGGGTGTATCATTAGCTGCAGCAGCCAAATGTAACTGGTAGATTCACAGGATGAGACCCCACAATGTTTATGTACCAAGTACAGTGGGTCCTCCTCCAGCCGTTGGCACACCCATGCAAATGAGGGGAGGTTTCTTTACTTCAGAATGATTTCTCTAACAACATACCAGGCTCTTTTTGTCTACCTCAGTATAAAGAAGCCCTCGGCATAAACACTGGGCCATAAAGATCAGCTTCCAGTTCTGGGCAGAATGGACTGACTCTTAGGTTAAGACTATGAGTACAGTTAAACTTTTCAGAACCAGAACAAGAGTGAGACTCAGTAGCAAAGGAAGCACGTGTCCTTTTCTGCATGAGAGGGTAAAACTGGTGGGTTATATGCTCTTGATAAAACTTATAGTTAGCTTAGAGGAATGTGTGGCTGTGTCTCCTGAGATGCTTAACCGGACTGGTACAAACAGAAAGCATCCTGGCTGGGGAGTCAGGAGACCTGGGTTCTAGTCTTGACTATGCTTCTCACTGTGGGAAGTCACTCCACCTTCTGGACACTTGGACAAGATGGCCTCTTAAGTTTCCTTCCTTCTTGGGGAATCAACAGTCACAGGATATAGACCTGAAGCCAGAAAGAAGTTCAGAAATCATCTGCTACAAATCTCTCATTTTATAGATGAAGAAAGTGAGGCCCAGAGAGGCTAATGACTTGCCCAAGGTTACATAGGTGGTGTTAGAGGCAGAATTTGAAACCAGGTTCTCTGAGTCCAGAGGTGATAAACATAAGCTTACGTGAAATTTCAGAGCTGGTTACTATAAGACAATAACTTAATTTTTATTAACAAGGGAGAGGAAGGAAAAAAAAGAAGCAAATTGGTGTTTCTGAGTTGGTTTGATATGCCAGCATCTATTGTTTGCTTCTTGGATTTCTCAAAACACCTTACAATCCTCATGTGGGATAATGTGTTTAAAAATATTCAAAGATACTGTCAGGTTCACTGATGGGCATGTAGTTTAGCCAAAGTGAAAAACCTGCCTATAAACTGTATTGGAAGGGACTGGCTTGAGCTACTTAATAGAGTGATTTTCAAAGGCACAAAACTGGTCACTTTTCCCTCCTTCCTTGGGCTACATGGCTTTCAAGAGAGTTCCCATTTTCTCAACTAAAGAAATACCTTTTTGTATTTTGTTGCTGTTGAAGAAAGCCTGAACAAACAGGGCCCATCCTGACTGGAAACACTTCACTTGCCAGCCCGGGTGGGGGATGGCTCCAACCTCCAGGCCCCAGGCCTGGCTTCGAAGACAGATGACTTACGTGGCTTGCTGATTATTGGCTTCAGGCCAGGGATTCAGATGCCAGACCCTTGAAGTAAATCAGTCTTGAGGCTGTTCATTTCTTCCATCCCATCCTGATTCAAACTGTCCCATCTTGTCCCATACCCTAGCATGTCTGAGCCTGCAGATGGGTATCTCCAGGGGCTTCTCGGAATAGGCTTCTCAGTATGATAGTCAGCCTTGCCTTTTTTCTTTTTTTGGGAAGGGTAGGGGTGGAGAGGTAGAAGAGAAACAAATACTATCATCAGCCTCTCGGCTCCATGGCATCCTAGGGGATCCTGGAGAGCTGGGGGCAGGGGAGGGGAGGAGAGCCATGCCAATTCCCTCAGTTCCCTCAAGAAAGCATCTAGCCCTATGAGCCAGTTTGGTAAGGAGAGAGGTTAGTGCATTGTGAATTACTTCTGTTTAAATCACTGCAGTGATCTGAGAGTTCATCAGAAACACATTTGGCTCTCTTGGAATCTGGTAGCCGACTGAGCCAGCAGAATGCCAACAGGATAATGGCCTGCTGGTTTCCTCTGCACGTGTAGAACCCGAGGCTTGCTGGGATGCTTCCTGTCCTGGACTGCGCTCTCATTTCACCTGAGTGACATGGACCTTTCTTGCTGATCCTCCAACTTCCTTGGCCTGAAAGGTTGTTTCATCCCATCTTTTTGCTGGCTCTGCTGTTCCAGGATTTTGGGGGGGCTCTATTTTATGGTTGTTTGGAGATGAGAAAGGTTGAGTTGCAGTGGTTTACTTGCTTACCCTACCAACTTGGCTCCCAGAAGTGAACACTTGTAGAACCAGAGAGAGGGGGACAGCCCTTTCTAGTAATTCTGATAATTAATCCCTGTATTTCCATGATGCTTGTCTTTACTTCTAGTAGTTTGTTTTCTCAGCTAATGATTTTGGGAGAAGTGAGGATAGAACAGGAGGAGAGCTCACTGACCACCAGGCAGCTTAGCCATGATTGCCAGCCCCAGACTCCTTCTGGCACAATACTTTCTCCAGCACAATACACTCAATTACAACTAAACATTCATTAAATACCTATTGTGTGTTAGACGATGGGGATAAAAAGATAAAATCAAAATGATTCTTGCCTTCAAGGAGTTTGCATTATACTTGGGGCAAAAAGCATAGACACAGAAGTAAATACACAAATTTTTTTTAAAAATACAAAATTATTTTGGGGATACTAACAATATAGGGCATAGAGTGGTAGATCTGGAGTCAGGGAGACTTATCTTCCTGAGTTCAAATCAGACACTTACCAGCTGTGTGACCCTAGGCAAGTAATGTAGCCCTATTTGCCTCAGTTCCCTCATCTGTAAAATGAACTGAAGAAAGAAATGGCAAACCACTCCAGTATCTTTGCCAAGAAAACCCCAAATGGGTTCATGTATTGGACATGATTGAAAATGACTGAACAACAACAACAGAAACAACAAAACAACTGACAGGATTGGTAAAGGACTCTTGTAGGAGATGGAATTTGAGATGAGTCTTGAAAGGAGCCAGGGGTTCCAGGTGGAGGTGAAGAGGGAGAGTACACTAGCTGTTGTGGGAAAGCTTGTGTATGGCAGGAGATGGAATGTCAGTAAGTTTGCCAGTTTAATAAGAATGCAGACTGTACAAGGGGAGTGTGGTAAAAGCAATATCCTATCCCTTGCCCCCATGCAACTTAGCCTAGTTTTTCCTTAAGAGGTACTGAAACTAATAGACTTGGTTAGCTTAGGCTGTCCATATCACTTCCTGGTTGCCTGAGCAAAAACAACCACAAGAAACTACAGGCATCCACTCTAACGTTTGGCTGGTGTAAAATGGTGAACAATTAAGACAAAAGAACTTGGCTCAATTGAACTAACTTGAGGTGTCTTCAATGCCTATCCTTCTTGAGTATCCTTTTCCTGCTATGGCTAAACAAATAGTCTTTTGTTCACTGTTGAATGATCTGAGTCTCTCATTTTGTTCTAATATGGACCCTAAACTACCAGGTGACTGGCATGAGTTAAGTTTAGCCAAGAACAGGGAGTGATATGCAATCAACTGATAAATATGTCCTCTATTGCTTCATTTTCAATGATATTTAAATGTAAACTAACTCTTGAAAGGAAAGAATCTTTTCAGGTATGACTTCCTTCCTATTATTGGTATAGCAGCTATACTGTCACTGAAACTCTACTGAATGATTGACCACTGTCACCAACTAGTTAATCTGAAAAATCACCAGATAGAAGAATAATAACACAAGCAAAGGATATTTAAATTGGAATACTGCAATGAGATGCAGCATAAGAATTGTTTCTGTAGAATGTTTGTGATTGATTTATGGTGGTTTCAGGATGTCTCATAATGCACATGCTTAGCAATTATGGTTTTCAAATAGTCTGAAATTTTCATTGCAAAAGCAGACATATTCATAACATCTTGATGTTATCAGATGACTACACAGCATAACAGGAATAGGAGAACTACTCTGGTATAGGATAGAGAACGCAAGCATCTAACCAACATTTGTACTCAAATGTTGAAAGTTTGTTGCAGTTTGGAAACAATTTGATGACAGGTTGAGAAATTGCAAGAACATGTTAGGTTTAGTCAGAAGTGGTCAAATTTTGATGTACTTATTGTATGAACACCAAAGTCATTGTGCACATAATCATTAACAGTTTTGAATTCCTATAGAACACATTTAAAATGCTTCAAATATACATATGTTTATTTTCACAGAGGAAAATATATATTTGTAACATAATTGGGCAATCATTTGAATAATTTTTAGCATAAACCCTTTGGATCATTGTCATTTGAATCCTTACAAGGTTTGCAAATTACTAAGACCCATTGATCTGGCCCAACACCCCCATTTTAGAGACAATAAAACTGAAACACAGAGATAGGACTTGCCTGAGGTCATACAAGCAGGAAATCTGGGATAGAAACCCAAATATTCCCACTCCAAGTCCAGTGTCTGAACTTCTTTTCAATACAAAAAAACACATACAGCATCATGATATTAGGCACTGGGGGTATAAAGATGGTAGCCAAATTGTCTTAATGGGGGGAATGTAACAGACACTATGCACTAAATAGTATGAAACTAGGTAGAAAGATAAAAATGCAAAGAAATGGTCCAGATAGGGTGCTATATGAAATTTTATGAGAGAAAAGTCACTTTAAGCTCAGAAAGTATAATGTGATTAGTAGCAAGACTTAGGTGAGTAACTTAGTTAAGCCTTAAACAAAAAGATGGATATCAACAGGCAGAGGTATGAGAGAAATTATTATTATACTATTATATTAACAACCAATTGTTAAATTGAGATCCAGGCTTTTCTCTTTAATTTTCTTGTTAAGGCCCAACTCTTGTCAAAGTCATCCTCTGAAGGACATGACTGATTGTTGAGACTATTTTTAGCCCTCAAGAAATATGCTCTTCAATCTTGAATGGGACCTTATCCAACTAAAAGACCTAACTTCTGTTTAGAATATAGAATCCAGAGAGAATAACAGAATCCAGTCTGGATGGAGTCCTTACCCTGAGGAAAAGAGCCCCTATCCTTGTACCCCACCCTTAGAGTTTAGGGTGACCCAGCTCTGAGAGATAAAAACAATCAGACTGGTCTGGGTGGAGATAGATTCCCTTGTCCAGATTACTAATGGTGGCTGAGTCTCATGATCAAGTCATTTAGCCCACTTCTTCATTAAATGTCCACCAATCAGGGCTGATTTTCATTTGTCAAGGGAATTCTCTTTCAGAAGGGTTATTTAAGGCTTTCAGGGTCTTTACTGGGCATCTTTGGTTACTGAGAGAAATCACTGACCATCAATTTATTGATTGTTAGCTAGACTAATTAATAAATTGATTGTTAATTACCTAGAAACTCTGTCTCTTGGGGTTTTTCATTTGTTTCAGGTAGAAGTGGGGGAAATGAATTCCAGGTACATTGTACTACCCACATAAATGCACAAAAGTGGCAAATGACAGGACATATGAAAGAGGGCTGAAAAAAAATGTTGGAACTAGACTGTGAAGGGCCACAAATACTGGGTTGATATTTTTTCCAATGGGAAATGAGAACCACTGAAGATTTTGGAGCAAAGGCAAGAAATGGTCAGACCTGTTTATTAATAAAATTATTTTGGCAATTCTGTAAAGGATGAATAAGACAAGGAAAAGACTGATGGTAGGGATAACAATTAGGACACCAGAACAAGAGTCAAGACAAGTCAAGGGATCTTTCCCCCTCTAGGTCTTGGCTGAGGAATTACTCCTGTGCTGGATATCCACCATAGCCTCAAGGACTGTTCAGGCTATCTTGGATTCAACCATAATGCTTTCCAATCACTCTTCTGCAGCCAACAGCCTACAAGAAGGCTTGAAAAATTGGAGCCTGTGCTACCAGATTCTCAGGCAGGGAGCACTAAGGCCATTCTGAAGGCTCCTTGGGCTCTTCCTGATGCACGCCTTCTGTGCTTAGCCCTGAACTTGGGAAGTAGCTGATGGCCCAATGGGCTGGGCCTGGCATCAGAAAGACCTGACTTCAAATCTAGACTCAGAAGCTTACTAGCTAGGTCCCCACCATAGGCTTGGGCTATGCTAGACCCCCCCATGATGCTCCAAAGTGATCCTGGACAAGTCACTTAATGTTTGTTTTCCTCACTTTCCTTAACTGTAAAATGGGGATAATAATAGACCTTACCTTTCTGGGTAAGTGGGACAGCTAGTTGGCACAGTGAATAGGGTTTTGGGCCTGGAGTAAGGAAGACCTGAGTTCAAATTTGGCCTCAGACTTTTACTAGCTGTGTGACCTTGGGCAAGTCACTTAACCCTGTTTGCCTCAGTTTCCTCATCTGTAAAATTAGCTGGAGAAGGAAATGGCAAACCATTCCAATGTCTTTGCCAAAGAAAACCCCAAAAAGGGTCATGAAAAGTCAGACATAACTGAAAAACTGAAAAACAACTGAACAATAACTACCTTGCAGGATTGTTATGAAGATATCTGTAAAAAGCACTTAGCACAGTGCATGACGTATTAGGCACTATATAAATGCATATTCCTTCCTGCCTTTCCTTTTCCTTCAACCTTGTCCTGAGGCTAGTCTTTCCAAGGATCTCCAAAGGAATGGAAGTGGGAAGGAGGTGAAATTCTTTGTGGATTTCTGGGTTGAGTGGAGGAGTTTAGAGATGATTTGTTCTATGGTCTAGGAATGTAGTATATCTCTATGCCCCACTGAGTGCATTCAGGGGATCTGGGATCCTCTTTGTCCCAACATCCTCCCATTTTCCCACCATTCCTTGTCTAACATTTTGGTAGATAAGCAGTAGCAAAGAATATAGAGAATTATATGTCAAATAAGTGGGCAGAGAGCCAGGAGAAAACCATGTCAAGGAATGCAAGGAAGGAGAGAGGACATAGTCAGAAGAAGGGGCTTGAGAAAAGAGCCCAGCATTTTAAAATTAAAATTGATGACCTTGGAGAGAGCAATTTCAGTAGAGTTATGAGGAGGGAGCTGGATTGTGGAGAATAAATGGGTGATGGGGAAGTGAAGCAGGGAGTATTTTGTTGTTGTTCAGTTGTTTTTAGTAGTGTCCAACTCTTTGTGACCCCATTTGGAGTTTTCTTGGCAAAGATACTAGAGTAGTTTGCCATTTTCTTCCCTAACTCATTCTACAGAAGAGGAAACTGAGGCAAACAAGGTTAAGTGACTTGCCCAGGGTCACAGAGCTGGTAAGTGTCTGAGGTTGCTTTTGAACTCAAGTCTTCCTAACTCTAGACCCAGTACTCTATCCACAGAGCCACCTAGCTGCTTTGGTGCAGTGTTGGGGGTTGGAGCAGGAGAACCAACTCTTTATGGAAGCTGAGGAGGAGAGAGATTAGACAGAAACAACAGAAAGATTAGGTGATAGTTTAAGGGCATAATAGAGTAAAGGAAAGCCCTCCCACTCCCTTTTTTAATGATTAAAGAAAGCTGAACAAAGAGAAAAGAGCCAGTGCTAAAGATATGTGTGTGAGAGGGAATGATTGATGTGCTAAGGTTCTAGAGGAGACAAGATTAAGAATAGATGTACAAGGGTTAGCCTTGGCAGATAGCACCAGTTCATCCTTTCAGACTGAAAGAAAGTTGGTTTGAAGCAGAGAGAACAATGAGAGAACTCAGAAAAGATAGGTTGGTAAATAGAGCATTTATCAAGAGCTTACCATGTGGCAGGCACTGTGCTAAGCACTGGGGATAGACACCTGCAAACCTGACAGGCCCCTCTAGGACTTTATTTTTGGAGAAGTATGACAAATAAAGACAGCACATTAAGGGAGATGAGAAGGAGGGGGTGGTGGAAGCTTAGTCTTTTTCAGTAAGGTCATCTGTTAAATGGAACTTGGCATCTTGATAGAGAAGAAGGCTTGGGATAGTTATTATAAGGAATACGAGAGGCTATTAATCAGATGTGAATAAAAAGGATGAAGTGTAAATGTCCATATCACTTGATCCACTAGTAGGTATCTCCCATACAGAGATAAATGATAAAAAAGAAAGGTGCCATATGCACCAAAATGCTTATAGAAGTACTTTTCTTATGGTCAAAGAACTAGAAAGCAAATACATGCCCACTGATTGAGAAATGACTAAGCAAATTTAGGCACATGAATGTAATGTAGTATTACTGTGGTATAAGAAAAAAATATGCTGAATATAGAAAAGCATAGGAAAATACATAAATGATGCAAAGTGAGTGAACAAAACCAGAAAACAGCATACGCAAAGACCACAACAATGTAAACGGAAAGAAAAATAACAAGACAATCAAAACCAAGTGTTATAAAATTAAAATGAACAAGGTTGTCCCCAAAGAAGAGATCTGAAAATATATTTCCCTTCATTCTTCATAGAGATGATACTGTGGACATGGAACACTCATAGAATGTTGGACTTTTTCAATGTATTAGTTTTGCTGGACTTTTTTTACTCCTTGTTATAAAGGATGAGGGGGACAGGAGAAGAGGAAGAGTACATTGGGAAATCCAGGTGTTGTAAAAACAAAATATATCAATAAAACCAATCTCAAAATATAAAATAAACTTACCTTAGCATCTAATTAATGAGCAAAACAAAAAAAGTATTGGTATGTGGCACTAGGACCCGATTGAGTTTACATATATGAATTTGCAGTGTAGTCAATAGGAAAGTAACTGAATGTTCCCCTTACACATATTCTCAATTTGGGAATTGGGTAATTTGCTCCAAGGTGCCTGACATGGGGCCAGAAGAATCCAGGACAGAAGAATTCTGACCTTTAGTTGTTTTTGTTTGATTTGCGTTTCCTATAAAAGAGGGGATTTTTGGAGTTTATCTTCATTTCTTGCGCAGCTTACTTCTCGTGTTCTGATCCACATTGTGCTCACCTAATGAATTCCTGGAAGCTTTTTAGGGACTCCTTCAGCTCTTCCTTCTTTCCTCTTTGAGTGAATTGGCTCCCAACTGGAAACTGTCTCTACCTATTCAAAACCAGATTCTTCAGGGAAATTAGCCAATATGAGGGGATAGTGGGTGGGTAGGAATCCTACTGTCTGTTTTGTTATCACATGTTCTCTTTTTGAATTGAACACTATAAAGCAAATTGCCTCTTTTCTGTGAACAATGCCAAGATGTTAACTGAAGTCTCTCCACATTTCAATGGGAAAACTTATTCTCCACAATTGAAGCTTCTGGGCTCACTTATCGCTCCTGACAGCCTTATCCTGGTCTTTTCACAGAGACTGGGGAAACACTTTATCTGCTCATGAAAAATTACAAAACAAGCTGGAAGTTAATTATTAGGGCACTGGCTCATAGGAAAGCTTTCCAAATAGAAAAAAAAAAGATTATATTATTTAATATCGGACAGAAACCTAGGGGCAAAAATAACACAGCCAAATTCCTAGACTCTTTTGAGAGACTAAAAGCCCTAGGCTGCTGAAATATTGAGCAGACAGGTAGGAGCTATACATGAATGCTTGCAAAGGAATTTTCCTAAAGGCAAATGTGGAGATGCTAATCAGGTAAACAGTGATGTACCAGCTGGACCCTTTCTGAGTCAGATAAATTGGAGCGGTTCATTCTGGTGTTGCCTTTCATTCCCAGACATGCATTCAGAGATAACATTTTCTATTCCACTGCATGAAGAAAGTTTACTGCTTATCTTTCTATTAGCTTTTCTAAGTGTGTATCTTATGAAGTGAAATTGGAAAAGAAGAAACAATTGCCTTCTTACAACTCAGGCATTTACAATAATTTTAACTTTGTGTGGAGTTTGGATTTCATAGAGTCATCCTGCCTAGCCTTTGGTGCCCTTCACTTAACCTCCCCTTGCTTGAAAGCATTGTGCCTCATATTGGGTGTGTTTGGCAACATAAGCCTTGGTATTTGAAGGAACCGTTGCTTGCTGAATGACCAAAAAGTCATTCCACAAACTGACATCTGTTCCAGCTCTATACATACTCTGTTGTTAATATTTTCTGTTCCAACTAGCAGAAAATAACTGTGTCAAGTAGATCATTTCTGCCATTTATCTAATGTTCCAGCTGTCATGTTTCATCTATTACACTTAGCACTGTTACCATGAATGGCAAACATTTCAGTGAGCCAATGAGCAGAAATCCCTCTGCGGGGCAGAGTCTCAGATGGGAGAAAATGGGGACAGCCAACAGTTTTAGATTCATAAAAGGCTTATTCCTTTCCTGCAAACTTTCAGAGGGATCGATAGTGGCTTTAGAAAGATCTAGGCCCTTCTGTATGCTTCAGATGCATTCAGAAACAGGGATTGATGGGATTTTGAGTAATTAGAAAAGGCTTTCTGGATAAGAGGGATGCTATGTATTACACAATTGCTTATAAAAGAGCTTAAATGGAGGTTTGTATGATGCTGTGCCCTTTCTAAAGGCCTTTCATATATATTTCATGTGCATTCGGGCATGTTGTTGCTGTTGTTCAGTCATTTCAGTCATGTCCAAATCTCTATGATCCCATTTGGGGTTTTCTTGGCAAAGATACTGGAGTGCTTTGCCATTTCATTTTCTAGCTCATTTTACACATGAGGAAATGGAAGCAAAAAGGGTTAAGTGACTTGCCCAGGGTCACACAGCTAGTAACTGTCTGAGGCCACATTTGAACTCACAAAGTTGAGTCTTCCTGACTCCAGGTCTGGCACTTTTTCTATTGTGTCACCTAGCTGCCCAGGAAAGGCCTTACTATTCCTATTTTAGAGATGAGAAAACTAATCATAATAATGGCTAACATTTACATAGTGCTTGCTATGTTCCAGTAACTATACTAAGTGCTTTACAATGATAATCTCATTTGATCCTCACAACAACCTTGCATTATTATTATCCCCATGTTACAAATGAGAAAACTGAGTCAAACAATAGTTAAATGACTTGCCCAGGATCACACAACTAGTAAGTATCTGAGGTTGGATCTGAACCCAAGTCTTCCTGACTCCAGACCTAGAATTCTATCACTATGCCATCTAAAATTCAATCTATTCCAAATTCACAGATGGTGTTAGCAGAGCTGAGGGTTAGAATTCACTTTTTCCAAAATCACAGAATTTTGGAGTTGAAGGAAATTTCAGTAGTCATCTAGTACAAGCTATACCTGAGCAAGATTATCTATTCAACAACTTAACCAAATGAGTATTCTTTCCCTTGTTTGGCCTTGAACTCTTCCCCATCAATAGGTTTGAAAGGTAATTTCCTCTTTGTTTCTTTAATTTGTGGTATGAACTTTTCTATTAAAATCTGAGGCAACTAACTGGTACAGTGGACAGAGCAATAGGTCTGGAGTCAGGAAGACTTTTGTTCACAATCAGGCCACAGCGTGTGACTCTGGGCAAGTCATTTAACTTTTGTCTACTTCGGTTTTCTCAACTGTAAAAAAAAATCATAATAGCATCTGCACCCCAGAATCATTGTGAGGAGTAAAGGACATAATTTTTGTAAAGGGTTTAGTGCAGTGCCTGGCAAACAGTAGGCATATAATAAATCCTTCTTTCGTTCTTTCATGCTCATGTATCTATTTGGAACTTATCTTCTTTTATGTTGTAGATATGGTTGAACCAGGTTTTTATTTACCTTTGTTCCTTTGTTATCTCATGAATCCTTTTGGCATTCTGGTGAAGCCTATGCACAACTTTTCAGAAGAATGTTGTTTTTTTTTGGTGAGGTGATTGGGGTTAAGTGAGTTGCCCACAGTCACACAGCTAGTGAGTGTTATGTGTCTGAGGCCAGATTTGAACTCAGGTCCTCTTGACTGCAAGGCTGGAGCTCTATCCATTACTCCACATAGCTGCACCTAGAAGAATGTTTTTAAATCTGTGAATAATACATAGGATTATAAAGTAAAAAAAATGAAATACAATTATTAAAATATTAAGCAAAATGTAAAGACCCTCCCCCCAGGTTAAGAAATACTGATCTAAACCTAATTTTTGGCAGAATGCCTTCTCATTTTCCTACCTGTTTATTTATCAAACACTGGGCTACTAGTTTTATTTACTTAGTTATGTTCTATACTATATCTGTTGTACAGATTAACTTTTCTATTTTTTAACCAGGACAAAATCATTTTGATAATTACTGCTTTGTAGTAGAGTTGGTATTGATAGCACCTCTTCTCCACTTTTTTCTTTATTTCCTTTGAGATTTGTTACCTTTTTCCCTCCAAATGAATTTGATCATTATTTTTCTTGTTCTGTAATGTAATGCTTTGCCAGTTTGATTATTATGACACTGAATAAGGAAATTCATTTGGGTTGTATTGCAATTTTTGTAAAATTTGCTCAACCTACTCATGAGCAATTTATATTTTTCTAATTATTTAGAGCTATCTTTATTTTCCCTAAAAGATATTTTGTAATTTTATTCATATGACTCCTGTGCATGTGTGTCTTGCTAGGTAAGTCCCAAGTATTTAACAGAGTCTATAGTTACTTTAAAGAAATCTCTTTCTTCTGAGTTTTGTTGGTAATACACAGAAATGCTGATAGCTTCTGGGGATCTATTTTATATCATGCAACTTTTTTGAAGTTATTGTTATAATTAATATTAGTTGACTCTCTAGGTTACTATAAGTAAAACATCATGTCATCTGTTTCTTTTTTGTCCATGCTTATTTCTTCAATTTCTTTTCTTGCCTTGTTGTTAAAGCTAGTATTTCTAACACTATATAAAATAATAGTAGTGGTTATGATAGATATCCTTGCTTTACCCCTGATTTCATTTGAAAAGACTTAAGTTTATTCTCATTACATTAAATGTTGGTTATTGGTTTTAGGTAGATTCTGCTTACTATCTGAAGGAAAGGTATCTTTATTATGTTTTCAGCTTTTTTTTTTTTTTTAGCAGAAATGGGTGTGGTATTTTGTCAAAAGCTTCCTGTGTATCTGTATCATTTTTTAACATCAACTTTAAGACAAAGTTTAATGAGCTAATGGAAGCATCAGGAAATGATCCCATAAACTGTTGCTTTTGTTCTCCCACTGTCATCACCAGGCCTGGGTTGGGTTCAGAAATTTAGGAAAATGTTCCTGGAATTAAAATCAAACCCAGCAGCCTCTGTGTCAACTCTAGCTGGCAAGTTTTTGGCAGTAGAATGATTTTTGTTGTTTTTGTTATTATGGTCAATGATGTTGCTAGATTTACTTAATGCCAAGCTTATATTCATCCAAACTGGTCATATTGTATGAACTTTTTCTATTTGGTTTTATAATAACAGTCTCTATGCTAATATTTTATTTGAAAAATTTGGGTCAAAGTGTATTATGGATATTGATGTGTAGATTTCTTTCTATGTTTTTATTCACCCTGGTTTAGGTGTCAAGACCGTATTTGTATCAAAGAAAGAATTTGGTAAAATATTCTTTTCCTATTGTTACAAAGAGTTTGTGTGATATTAGAATCAATTACTATTTGAATGTTTGATAGAATTTACTTGTAAATCCATCTGGTTCTAATCCTCCCCACCCCCTACCTTTGGGAGTTTAGTTATGGCTCGTTCAATTTCTTTTTTTTCTTTTTCCCATTTGAGTTATTTCTTATGTTAATATAAGAATTTCATACATTTTAATAAATACTATCTATTTCACTTGAATTGTCAACAGTCTCTTAGTCTGTGAAATTTGGAGGATCAGTAAAAAAAAGTCCATTGCACTAAGGTAAAAGGGGAGCACATTCCAGGACAGGAATTATCATGGCAAGCTGGCAGTAAGCCCCACCTCAGCAAACCAGAGGGAGAACCTGAGCCCCAGGGTGGTGGAGCAGGTAAACACCAACACCAGGACCCTCCATGTGTCTTACCATAGGCAGGGGAACAAGCAGACTCCAGTTCAGAGAACCACCACTGGCAGAGCCATGGGTGGACAGGCATCCCCCCCCTCCGCAGTGGACCTTTATGTGATTCATTGCAGCCCTGGGTGGGTAAGCATTTTCTAATGGCTAAACTTCCAAGTGCTTCAGCGCAGTCCTCCTCCAGCATCCTTCAGCAACAGACCTCCCCTCTGCTTCAGTACAACCCCAAGTGAGTAGGCACCCTATAGCAGCAGAACCTCCCATGCTTCCTCACAGTCATGGGGAAATACAGAAAAACCCAACCTGACATCAGCACAGCTCTGTACCAGGTAAACTGCCAGACCCCTAGAGCCTCCAGGTGCCAGCACCTGAGGCCCCAGCACACAAGGCCAGTGACCAGGCCCCTGGTATGCAGCACAAGAAACTTGGGACAGTGACCTCTGTGCTCCAGCAGGAGAGCTCAACTTTCAAAGTCAGGAAATAGGCAAACATCATGAGCAGGAAAGAACACTGATCATAGAAAATTATAATGGTGACAGGGAAGATCAAAACACAAACTCAGAAGAGGACAACATTGGCAATATATCTACATCTGAAACCTCAAAGGGAAATGTGAGTTGGTCCCAAGCCCAAAAAGCCATCTTGGAAGAGCTCAAGAAGGATTTTGAAAATCAAATAAGAGAAGTAGAAGAAAAATTGGGAAAAGAAATGGGAGGTATGCAAGAAAGAGTCAACAGTTTAGAAAAGGAAGGACAAAAATTGACTGAAGAAAACAGCTCCTTAAAAAATACAATAAGCTAAATGGAAAAGAAGGTACGAAAAAATTCACTGAAGAGAGAATTCCTTAAAAAGTAGAACTGGCCAAATGGAAAAGGAGGTGCAAAAGCTTAATGAAGAAAATAATTTGTTAAAAATTAGAATTGTTCAAGTGGAAGCTAATGACTCTATGAGTCATCAAGAATCAGTCAACAAAATCAAAAGAATGAAAAAATAGAATAAAATAAAATAATAATAGAATAGAATAGAATAAAATAGAATAAAATAAAAAATAAAGAGAATAAAAAATAAAATAAAATAAAACACCTCATTAGAAAAACAACTGACCTGGAAAATAGATCCCGGAGAGATAATTTAAGAATTATTGGTCTACCTGATCAAAAAAAGAGCCTGGACAGCATCTTTAGAAAAATTATCAAGAAAAACTCCCCTGAGGTCCTAGAGATAGAGGTTAAAATAGTCTTTGAAAGAATTCACTGATCACCTCCTGAAAGAGATCCCAAAATGAAAAGAATATTGTAGCCAAATTCCAGAATTATCAAGTCAAGCAGAAAATACTGCAAGCAACCAGAAAGCAACAATTTAAATATCATGGAACCACAGTCCAGATTATGCAGGACCTAGCAGCTTATACATTAAAGGCTCAGAAGGCTTGGAATATGATATTCCAGAAGGCAAAGGAGCTTGGATTATAACCAAGGATCAACTACCTAATAAAAATGAATATAATCTTTCAGGGGAAGAGATAGACATTCAATGAAATAGGGAACTTCCAAACCTTCCTGATGAAAAGATCAGAGCTGAACAGAAAATTTGATCTTCAAATTCAGGACTCAAGAGAGACATCAAAAGGTAAACAGAAAAGAAAAAAATACATCATTCAATAAGGGTAAATGGTTTACATCCCTACATGGGAAGAATGACACTTGTAACTCTTGAGAACTCTATCTTTATTATGACATTTAGAAGGGTTATACACAGACAGAGGGTGTGAGTATAAGTTGACTTTGATGTGATCATAAAAAAAATTAATTCATTAAAAGGTGGAGAAAAGGATTGCACTGGGGAAGAGGAAAGGAGGAGAGAGAAAAGTGTAAATTATATCACATGAAGAGGCATGAAAAACATTACAGTAGAGGGAAAGAAGGGAGGTGAGCATTGATTGAACCTTACTCTCATCAGATTTAGCTCAAAGAGGGAATAACATGCACACTCACTTGGGTATAGAAATCTATCTTATACTATCAGAAGTAGGAGGGGAAAGGGGAAAGAAAGGGAAGGGATGGATAGAAGGGAGGATTGAAGGGAGGGAAGAAATAGCAAGGAAAAGGGGAAAGGAAAGGGAGGGAGCGCTAATAGAAGGGAGTGCAAATTGAGGGAGGTGGTGGTCAGAAGCAAAACACTTGTGAAGAGGGAAAGAGAAAAAGGAGAGAGAAAAGCATAAACATGGATAAATATAAATAGGATGGAGAGAAGACACAGTTAGTAATCATAACTGTGAATGCAAATGGAATGAACTCTCCCACAAAATGGAAGCAGACAGCAGAATGGATTAAAAACCATAATCCTACAATATGTTGTTTACAAGAAACACATTTGAAGCAGAGTACACACTGAGTAAAGGTAAAAGGCTGGAGCAAAATTTATTATGCTTCAGCTGAAGTAAAAAAAAGCAGGGGTACCAATCCTCATCTCAGAAAAGCAAATGCAAAAATAGATGCAATTAAAAGTGATAAGGAAGGAAACTATGTCCTCTAAAAGGTTCCATAGACAATGAAGTAATATCAATACTAAACATATATGCACCAAATGGTATAGCATCCAAATTCTTAGAGGAGAAATTAAGGGAGTTATAGGAAGAAATAGACAGCAAAACTATACTAGTGGGGGACCTCAACTTCCCCCTCTTAGAACTAGATAAATCTAACCACAAAATAAACAAGAAAGAAGTTAAGGAAGTGAATAGAATCTTAGAAACATTAGATATGGTAGATATTTCTGGAGAAAATTGAATGGGAATAGAAAACAGCATACTTTTCTCAGTGGTATATGGCACCTACACAAAAATTGACCATGTATTAGGGCATAAAAACCTCACAATCCAATGCAGAAAGGCAGAAATATTGAATGCATCCTTTTCAGATCATGATGCAATAAAAATTACATGTAATAAAGGGCCATGGAAAGATAAACTAAAGATTAATTGGAAACTAAATAATCTAATCCTAAAGAATGAGTGGATCAAACAACAAATCACAAAAACAATCAATAACTTCAGCCAAGAGAATGACAATAATGATACAACATACCAAAACTTATGGGATGCAGTCAAAGCAGTTCTTAGGAAAAAATTTTATATCTCTAAATGCTTACATGAATAAAATAGAGAAAGAGGAGATCAATGAATTGGGTATGCAACTAAAAAAAAAGCTAGTAAACAAACAAATTAAATATCCCCAATTAAACACCAAATTAAATTCGGAAAATCAAAAAGGAGAGATTAATAAAATTGAAATTAAGAAAACTATTGAACTAATAAATAAAAATAAGACCTGGTTTTATGAAAAAAAAAACCCCAATGAAATAGATAAATGTTTGGGTAATTTGATTTAAAAAAAAAGAAAACAACCAAATTACCAGTATCAAAAATGAAAAGGGTGAATCCACCACTAATGAAGAGGAAATTAAAACAATAATTAGGAGCTATTTTGCTCAAGTGTATGCCAATAAATTTGACAATCTTAGTTGAACTGGATGAATACTTACAAAAGTATCAATAGCCCAGATTAACAGAAAAGGAAATAAAATACTTAAAAACCACATTTCAGAGGAAGACATTGAACAAGCCATCAGTGAACTCCTTAAGAAAAAGTCTCCAGGGCCAGATGGGTTTACGAATAAATTGTACCAAACATTTCAGAACAATTAATTCCAATACCATATTAACTATTTGGAAAAATAGGTGAAGGAGTACTACCAAATTCTTTCTATGATACAAATATGGTGCTGATACCTAAACTGGGAAGAGCCAAAACAGAGAAAGAAAATTATAGACCAATTTCCCTAATGAATACAGATGCAAAAATTTTAAATAAAATATTAGCAAAAGCATTACAAGAACTTATCTCAAGGATAATACAATATGACCAGTTAGGATTCATATCTGGAATGCAGGGCTGGTTCAGTATTAGGAAAACTATCAGCATTATTGATCATATCAATAACAAAATTAACAAGTAATATGATTATCTCAATAGATGCCGAAAAAGTTTTTGACAAAATACAACACCCATTCCTATTAAAAACACTAGAGAGCATAGGATTAAATGGAACTTTCCTTAAAATAATAAGCAGCATCTATCTAAAACCATCAGCAAGTATTATATGTAATGGGGATAAGCTAGAAGCATTTCCAGTAAGATTAGGGGTGAAACAAGGATGTCCATTATCACCACCATAATTTAATATTGCACTAGAAATGTTAAATATTGCGATAGGAGAAGAAAAAGAAATTGAAGGAATTAGAATTGGCAATGGAGAAACAAAGCTATAACTCTTTTCAGATGATATGATGGTATACTTAGAGAATTCTAACGAATCAACAAAAAAAGTAATTGAAATAAGTAACAACTTTAGCAAAGGTGCAGGATATAAAATAAACCCACATAAATCATCAATATTTCTATATATTACTAACAAAGCCCAGCACCAAGAGATAGAAAGAGAAATTCCATTTAAAGTAACTGTAGACAGCATAAAATATGTGGGAGTCTGCTTGCCAAGACAAACCCAGGAACAATATGAACACAATTACAAAACACTTTTCACACAAATAAAGCGAGATCTAAATAATTAGAAAAATATCGGTTGCTCATGGTAGGCTGAGCTAATATAATAAAAATGACAATTCTAATTTACTAATTTGCTTATTTAGTGTTAATTTTCTTATTTAGTGCTATACCAATCAAAGGACCAACAAATTATTTTGTAGAGCTAGAAAAAATAATAACAAAATATCTGGAAGAACAAAAGGTCCAGAATATCAAGTGGAATAATGAAAAGAAATGCAATGGAAGGTGGTCTAACCATTGCATTTGTAAAATTGTATTATAAAGCCGCTATCAACAAAAATACTCAGTACTGGCTAAGAAAAAGAGTGCTACATTAGTGGAATAGGTTAGATTCATAAGACACAGTAGTCAATGACTATAATAATCTATTGTTGGATAAACCTAAAGACTCCAGCTTCTGGGATAAGAACTCATTATTTAACAAAAACTGTTGGGCAAACTGGAAAATAGTATGGCAGAAACTGGGCATAGACCAACATCTTGCACCATATACCAAGTCCAAATGGGTACATGATTTAGACATGAAGGGTGTGACTATAAGCAAATTAGGAGAGCAAGGAATAGTTTACCTGTCAGATCACTGGAGAATGGAGAAATTTATGACCAAACAAGAGATACAGAACATTATGAAATGCAAAATGGATAATTTTGATTACATTAAATTAAAAAAGTTTTTGCACAAAGTCAATGCAACTAAGATTAGAAGGGAAGCAGAAAGATGGGAAACAATTTTTATAGCCAGTGTCGCTGATAAAGGCTTCATTTCCAAAATATATAGAGAACTAAGTCAAATTTATAAGAATACAGACCATTTCCCAATTGATAAATAGTCAAAAGATATGAACAGGCAGTTTTCAGATGAAAAACTTAAAGCTATCTATAGTCATATGAAAAAATGCGCTAAACCACTATTAGAGAAATGCAAATTAAAACAACTCTGAGGTACCATATCACACCCATCATATTGGCTAACATGACAGAACAGGGAAATGATAAATGTTGGAGAAGATATGGGAAAATTGGAACACTAATGTATTATTGGTGTAGTTGTGAACTGATCCAACCATTCTGGAGAGCAATTTGGAACTACGCCCAAAGGGCAATAAAACTATGCATACCCTTTGACCCAGCAATACCACTTCTAAGTCTTGTATCCCAAAGAAATCATAAAAAATGGGAAAAGGACCCACATGTGCAAAAATATTTATAGCAACTGTTTTTTTGGTGGCCAACAACTGGAAATTGAGGAGATGTCCAGCAATTGGGGAATGGCTGGACAAGTTGTGGTATATGAATGTAATGGAGTACTATTGTTCCATACTAAATGATGAGCAGGTGGACTTCAGAAAAACCTGGAAAGACTTACATGAACTGATGCTTAGTTAAGTGAGTAGAACCAGGAGAACATTGTACACAGTAACAGCTACATTGTGCTATGATCAACTTTGATAGACCTAACTACTCTCAGAAATACAAGAATCTAAGATAATTCCAAAAGACTCATGATAGAAAATGTTATCCACATCCAGAGAAAGAACTATGGAGTCTGAATGCAGATTGAAGTTTACTATTTTCTCTCTCTTCATATTTTTTTGTCTTTTCTTTCTTATGGTTTTCCCCTTTGGTTCTAATTCTTCTTTACTACATGACTAATGTGGAAATATGTTTAATATGATTGTACATGTATAGCCTATATCAGATTGCACACCGTCTTGAGGGGGAGGTGGGGGAGAAAATTTAGAACTCAAAATCTTATAGAAGTGAATGTTGAAAACTAAAAATAAATATATAAATAAATTTTTAAAAAAAGAACACAATAAATAAATACTTGTTAAAAAAATATGATGGTGCCACAATTAGAATCACACAAGACCTAGCAGTGATAACACTAAAAGATTGTAGGTCTTGGAACACTATCTATTGAAGAGCAAAAGGGATGGGGTTCTGGCCAAAACTATGATGTCCAGCAAAGCTAACATAATTCTGAATGAAAAAAAAAGGATATTTAATTAATTGTCAAACTTTCAGGACTTTGTCTAAAAAAAAAAAACCTGAACTTAATGGAAGATTTGACATACAGGAGCCAAGAGAAATATGAGGCACATACCAAAGTTTAATTATAAAGACCTTAATAATGGACAGACCATTTACCTTTTATGTATGTAAAATGTAAAAAGTATGTCTAAGATTGTTACTAGTAATTGGGTAGTTTGTAAGAAAGATTGGGATAGACCTGATTATGATATGACTTAAAAAAGTGAAACCATTTAGGAATAGCTAAAAAGAGTAATTATCTTATACTAATGAAGTATGAGAGGAAGAACCAACACCAAGGAATTAGATGGGGGAGGAGGGCTATAAGTTCTAGAAACCTACTTTCATTGGGAATGGGTTCAAGAGGGAACAATACACATATACCTAGAAGAGTATAAAAGTCTTCTAAATTCAGGAAGAAATAAAAAGTTAAGGGGATGGGGAGGAGGACAAGGGAGAGATCTCCAGAGGGGAAGGTGAGGGAATAAGTTAAAGTGGGGTATAGAAGGGTGTTTAGATCAATGGGAATGGGAAGTTAAAAGAGGGCTCCTTGGGAGGATAAGGGAAGGATCTTTAGAGAGGAGGGTGAGGGAATAGGTCAATGGGGGAGGTGTTGAAGGGTATTTAGTTTAGTGGGAATGGGAGGATAAGGGAGAGATCCTTGGAGGGGAGAAGGTTAAGTAATAGGAAGGCAAGGTAGTGGGTAGAAATAAAGTAGAGGGAGGGAAAGAAAATAAGGAGGGAGGGAGAGAAAATAAGACATATGCACAACCAAAAAAATAAAAAACAAAGATCAGGAGTAGAATTTGGTAAGGAAAGTATGTGTTTATGTATGTATGTATGTATGTATGTATGTATGTATGTATGTGTATGCATATGAATGTGCATATGTATATATGTATATGTGTATATATATATATAAAATCTGCCCTTAATTGTAGCCTTCAGGGTGGGTGGCGCAGGAAGGGGGGAAAAAGAGCAAAGTAAAAAGTGCACAGCAGAGAACAAAAGAAAACTTACAAGGAAACAAAGAAAAGATGGAAGGTTTTCAACACATGTAGCATTTGTTATATAGGATTTGTTGAAGTGGAAGCATATTGCTGTATATTTCAAATCCTCTCTCACATTCTGCTATGCATATGACATACTCTTTTTTGTTTTTTATAAAAATAAAATTTCTTTATTTCTTTATTTGTTACAAATTCTTTTTTTTCATTTTTGATACTGGCAATTTGGTTTTCTTTTTAAAAATAAAATTAGCTAACAGTTCATCTATTTTTAAAAAGTAATTCCTACTTTTTATTCACTCAAATTTTATTTTTAATCTTATTGTCTATTTTTAAAATTTCAATTTTGATGAAAAACATTTTGGTTTTATTTTTTTAAAGTTTTATCCCTAATTCAATGATATGTTCTTTCTCTTTTGTTGATGAAAATATTTGGAGATATATTTCTCCTAAAGACTGCTTTGTTGCATCTGGAAAGGTTGGCATTGGTCTTATCATTGTCATTACATGTAATAATATGATCTATTGTTTCTATCATTTGCTCTTTGACCCACCAGTTCTCCAGGATTAAGTAATTTAGTCTTCAGTTAAATTTTAGTACTTTCTAATATGATTATTTAAAGAATGTAATTTTATTACACTTTACTCAGTAAAATACTTTTTTATTCATTTAATATTTGTTTTAATGAATTTGTTGTGAGATGTTTATGCACTAATACACAACCAATTTTTTTCTAAAGGTATTTTGCACAACTGAGAAATAAATATACACCTTTCTAACCCTATTCAATTATTGCCAGAAGTCTACCATATCCAAATTTTCTAAAATTCTATTCAGATCCTTAACTTCTTTCTTGTTTATGCTTTGTATAGATTTATCTAGCTCTCAAAAGGTTACATTGAAATCCCTCACCATTATAGTTTTTTTTCCTGTCAATTTCTCCCTGTAACTTGTTTAACTTTTCCTTTAAGCATTTAGGTGGTAAGCTATTTGTTTAATATGTCTTAATATTAACATTAATTATCAAGGTACTTTTCATTATTATTCAATTTCTTGATTATCTCTTGTAGTCATATCTATTTTTGCTTTTGCTTTTTTTGATGTCATGACTCCTACCTCTGCTTTTTTAAAATTCAGTTGAAACCTAATACATTTTGCTCCAATACTTTAACTCCATGGGAATCTTTATATCTCCAGTGTGACTTTTTTTTCCCTAAGTAATATACTGTTGGATTCTGCTTTCTTTTCTTTCTTGTTTTTAAGAAAAATAATTTTTTAAAATATATCCCCTACATTTTCCATTGGATCCCTTCTCCCTCCTCTTTTCTAGAGAATCATTCTATATGAAAATGTCTTTTAAAGAAAAAAGAGGAAGATAAAAAAACCATTAAAACCTATTGATATATTAAAAACCCTGAAATAATTTTAGTGTGAGAAGCAGATGCTATTATTGCCCCCAGTTTACAGTTGGAGAAACTGAAGCAAATAGAGCTTATGAGCCTTGCCCAAGGTTATGCAACTACTAGGTGTCTAAGGTCAGTTTTAAACTCTGGTCTTCCTGACTCCAGGACCAGTGCTCCATCCTCTATAACACCTTGCTTTTCCCTTTCCTAATTTAGTCATTAAGACAAGATCTGTCTCATAAAAGGAATCCGGCAGAGTACTTTCTCAGTTTTTGAGGATAATTTGTGTAATATTGGCATAGATTTTTTCTTTAAATACTTGATAGAATTTTCTTGAATTCATCAGTATCAGGGTTTGTTGTTTCATTTTTTGGTTGTTTCTTTACAATTATTTCTTTTTCTAAGATTGAATTTTATTTATTTTTTAGATATCTCTTGGCTTTTTGCTAGTATGGGTATTTTATATCTTTGAAGGCATTCTTCTATTTCTTTTATGTTCTTAGTTTTTTTTTCAAGATATAACCATGCATAATAAGTTCTTATAATTATTTTATTTCTTCTGGTTTTGTTGTGATTCCACCTTATTTACTTCATTGATTTGATTTTTTGTCAACTTTTTTGATCAGGTTGTCTAAAGGTTTATCAATTTTGTTTCAAAAGAACCAGCTTTTAGTTTTATCATTTCTATAATCTTTTTTTGTTTGTTTTCCATGTATCTACTTCCCTAATTTTTGACATCTCCTCTTTAGTGATAACATTATTTGTTGACTTTCTAATTTTAAAAATGTATATTCAGTTCATTAATCCTCTCCTTTTATATTTTGTTACTTATATTTAGTGATATAATTTCCCCTCTGAGGATTATTTTAGTTTGCATCTCAGAAATTTTAATAGGCTTTTTCATCATTATACTGTTTTTTTTCACATAATTGTTCTTTGTTCTATTTTTTTTTTCTTTTTTGAGCCACAACTTATTTAGGATTTCATTGTTAAATTTCCACTTAGATCTGTCTTTTATTTGTATTTTCTGAAATAATTGCTATAATCTCTAAAGGATATGTTAATTATTTGTGCCTTTTCACATTTATTTGTAATATCTCTATGTCCTATACATGGTCAATTTTCTTAAAAGTTCAATGTGGGAGTGAAAAATATGTATATTCTTTAGCAATCCTACTAGGAGATGTTTTAGTTTCTTTTCATTCTATATTTTTACTTTTGTTTGTCTTTCTGTTAGAGTTGTCCAAAACTGAGCAAATGTCATAAACTCTCCTACTGTTGTTGTGTTACTGTCTACACACATCTTCATGTAATTTAGTTAATATTTTCCCTTTTTCAATTCAGATGATAATGCATGTTCAACTTAAAATTCGAAGTAGTATGTGGTTTATGTTCCTTTCAGCCTTATGTGATTTCCTCATTTTTTCCTCTGTTTTTGTTGTGAATGTTTGTTTTTGCTTTGTCTCACATCATGATTGAAACACTTGCTTTTTGTATTTACCTAATGTATGGTAAAACTTGTATCAGTCTCTTATTTTTATTCTATGTATGTTTTTGCTTTTTAGTCATGTTTCTTATAAACAACAGATCAAGAGTTTTTCTTTTCTTATTAAATCTGTCACTTTTAATGGAATGTTAAGTCCATTCACATTTAAAGTTATAGAATTAAGTTATAGAATTAAGTCCATTTGTTCCTGATTTTTTTCTGAATTAGCATTTTTTTCTTCCCCTTGCTCTTTAAAGACAATACATTGTCTCTTTAGTTTATTTGTTTATTTTTATTTTATTTTTGCTTAATTAATGTTAAGGCAACTCTTTCCCCACAGGTTCTTTTTCCTTCATCTTCAAGCCCTTCACCCATTTATTTTAACTTATTGCTTCCTTTTTTTCCCCTTGTATTTATCAAATTCTTATCTTCTTTTTTTGATGTTAAATAATTAATTATCATCTCTGTTTCTCACCTCTCTAACTTCTTTTGTTTGTTGTTTCGATTCACTTTTGTTCTTTTTTTCTAAAAAAGATTTTCTTTCCCTCATTCTCTTTTTTAATTCTCTCACTTTTCTCTTTAATTTAGAATTTTATTTCTTGACACGTGCCCTTTCTACTAATTTCTTCCTTCTTTTGTTTCTTTGCATTCATTATGAAATTAAAGCTTCTATAGTACCAATTTTGAGTTCCCTCTTCTAAAAAATTTCTACTTTATTGGCTTCTAGTGCCTTCATTTTAAAAATTATTTACAATTTATCCTGAAAAAAGCTTGTTTGCCCACATTTGTTTGCCTATTTTTTTTCTCCCATTGGATTGTGAGCATCTTGAGTCAGGGACTGCCTTTTGCCTTTCTTTCACCTGGCACATAGTGAGTACTTTATAAATGCTTATTGAGTATTATATCTTCTTCATGAAAGACGAAAGGTGTTATTTTCCTGTCACTGTTTATCGCCAATTTAATTAGGGTACATCACACATTTCTCTCTATTTTCTGCCTCCTTTGACCCTTTTATGTACTTTCCCATTTTGTACTTTAGACCCACAAATATACTAAGTCATCTGTGTATGTGGGAGGACAGGGAAAGTTGTGAGGCTTAGTTAGTTCATGGTGTTTCAAATCAGTTCCTCCACCATCACTTCTCCCATTTTGTGAAGCTCCGCTTTTATCTTTATCCAAGGGTGTACTTTTGGAAAGAAATCTTCTTGTTGTTTTTTCTGTTAAAGAAAAAAAATCCATAAGTGTGTCTTTTTCCACTTTCAATAGCCTCTAGAGATAGGCTAATTCTTTTAAATATTTACTTTTTTCTTAGAAATGGTATTTATTTACCATTTTTGTAAATGCTTGTACCATTCTCCTTTTGAAGGAATTTTCAAATGCTTCTCTTTTATTGAATATTCATCTTTTTAAATTTATGATTAGCTTCAGGTGTTCAGAGTATTTAATTTTGGATTGCATCTTGAGCTTTTTTGCTTTTTGGAATATATTATTCCACTCCCTTCTGTGGTTTTTGGTGGGTAACAAATAGACTTATATGATTTAAATTTCCTTTCCTTTATGCTTGAAAGTTTTTCTCCTAATAACTTCCAGAATTTGTTGTTTGCCATTTAAATTTAATCACTATGTGTCTTTGAGTTTGCAGTATAGGGTGTTTTTCTGGAAGTAATCCGTATATTTTTAAATTGGTGCTTTATTTTTTCTAAATTCTATATTCTAAATTTCAGGGCAGTTTTTTTTACATTATTTCTTTCAGTATTATATTCAGATTTTTTTCATTTGTCACGTTCTTCTGGAATGCCTCTGATTTTAAAGTTGTTGCTATGCATCTTGTCCTTGCGATCAATGTGTTTTGCTTGTGAGATCATGCATTCTTTTAATGCTATCATTCTTTGTTTCTCTTCTTCCAGATTGAGGATACAGATATACTGAGATGAAGGACAATCAATTGCTCTCTCTGTCATGTCTTTGGAAAGCTTTACCCCTGTGGATTAAAATTTTTCTATTCTGCTAATTATTTCTATTATGTGGACCATAAATTATGCCATTTGTTCCCTTTTAACTTCATGCCCTTACTGACTATAATATGATAAAAATTATAATCAATAAAGTATCTTTACAAAAAGATTCAAACATAAATGAAGTTTAAATAATTCATTTCTAGAGAATTAATGAATCAAAGACAAAATGTAGAAACAATACATAATTTAGTAAAAAGAAATCAAATCAAGATCATATGCCAAAACTGTTGGGATGCAGCCAAAGTGGTCCTAATGGGAAAATTTATATCTCCAAACTCTTTCATCAACAAAAGAGAAAAAGAGTAGATTAATGAATTGCACTTGCAACTAAAAAAATGGAAAAGGAACAAAATTTAAAATCCTAAATGCAAAAATAAAGACTCTCAAATTAAAGAAGAGGTAAGCAAAACTGAAAACATTTAGCAAATGAAACTGACAAAATTAGGCACTGGATAAAAAAAAATAAGAAAATAGATAAACCATTAGGTAATCCGATAAAAAGAGAGGAAAACCAAAATGATTGTTAATAAAGTAAAAAAAGGAGAGTTCATAATACATTAAGAGAAAGCAAAGGAAATTATTATAAATGAATTTGTCTCTTCATACCATTTTTCTTTGATCCTTCCTTAAAGAATCAGTTGAATTATTGTGGTTGCAACAAAATTCAGGAACATTTAGATAACAAAACAGCAAAATATATCGTATTACAGTATAGTATCTGTGGCTAAACAAGCATTAGGAGGAAAAGTTGGAGAAAGAGCCAGTCTTTTCTTGGGGATTTCTTCAGCCTGGATTCTCCTCTCTACTTTGCACATAGAGCCAAGAACTCTTGATAGCTCCATTCCCTCCAAGAGCTTAGTCCTTCTTTGCTCCATGGTTACTTCAACCTCTCCAATGTTCTTTTCTATCTGATAGTGTCTCCCTTTTATATAAAGTGCTTAGGGATGGTCCAGACTGTCACACAATGGCTCAGATTGATTCAAGGAGGTGGACAGATCTTATTTACACTCAGTTCTTACTGTTTGATTCAATTAACAAAAAAAGTCTGCATCTAGTCAAAGCACCAGAATCAAATGGGGTGGTCTCAACCCTCACCCTACAAATTCTTTCAAGTAATAGTTGATTCTCTCTTACAGCCTGGATAATTGTGAGGTATTTTTTCAGCCCTTTCATCTTGTCTTCTAAAATGGAGACCAATTTGCACTTGGCTTATGCATAGTTGTCCCTTGGCACAGGAAGAAGGATAAACATGCCACTCTGTAACCAGGTCATTGCAAGATTCCCATTGCTAGCCATGTTTGCTGGGTTTGTAATCCTCTTTCCATGTTGCTTGATCTCTTGGCTATCTCTCCTGGTCAAAGTCTGTTCCATTTGCTGGGAACTCCTGGAGGGAGCTTAATTTATTTGTTTTGGGCTTTCTGTCTTTGACTGGCAATTCACGGATTCTTGCCAAACTCTAATACAAACAGAAGCTGCTTCCACTTTGAGCATCTGAAGCAAGAATACAATTAAAAGGAAAGTTTTATCTAATTTATTCCATTATTTCCTTTTCCCATCCTTCTGATAATTTAAATACTTCTCAGCTTGCCTAGTTTTCAAACTTTCTCCTGCATCTGAACCATTGCTCTTTCTACTACATGTTGCTGCCTTCTAAGGAAGGTAACAACAATTTCACAATATGTGGCAACTCATATATTTTTAGTACTAAAACATTTATGAAATGATTTCTGAATAAAATGTATTATACTAATTTTATGATGGAAATAGGCTCAAAGAGTTCAACTGGCCTGTGCCATCCAGCCAATAAGTGTTAGAAGTGGGTGAGTAACTTTGGGCCCATGGGAAGAAACAAACAAACAAAAAATCCAACATATATAAACATTGCTCAATGTCCCCTAGAAGCTGGATTGCACAGTAGATAGAGTTCTGGGCCTGGAGACAGGAGTCTCTGAGTTTAAATCTGCACTCAGTTACTTTACTGTATGATCCTAGACAAGTCACTTAACCTCCATTTGCTTCAATGTCATCAACTATAAAGTGGGATTAATTATCGCACTTCCCTTGCAGGGTGGTTATGAGTATCAAATGAAATATAATATTTGTAAAGTGCTTAGCACAGTGACTGGTATGTAGTTATTGCTATGTAAATTCTTATTCCCTTACTCTTCCCTTTTAATTGTTTAGCTATATTACTCTATTACACATTGGACAATATCTCATTGGCTAACCAGATGGCTCAAACTCGGTGGTGCTAGTTTACTATGGGTGCTCATAATGGTCCTATAGTATGGTACATCTGGAAAATCAGATAGGTGTTGGCAATGCCAGCTGCAACTTATTTGTTAAATCAATTATGAAACAGGAGTTAACCATGGCCACTATCTTTCTCCTTTCACATATGATCTGAATTGCCCAGATATCAAAACTTCACATAAATCTTTTAATTAATCCCATATCCTTTAGTGGCCAAATGCCCATACTAATCTGAATCAGTGCCTAGAAGTTCAGATATGTTCCACCCTGATTTTCTCAACTCTGACTCACTGGTAGCTACTTATCCAAGATCTGGTCATTTTCCATGTAGGACACATTGACTTGGATCAGTTTGAATAGCCAGGGATCTCTGCCCAGCATCAATGACCTGAGCAGAGAAATCCTGATGGGAATAGAGGATGGGTATCTGTGAATGGAATGTGTCCTTTTGTGCTTTGTGTGGGAGGAGGATTCAGTTTATTTAATTTAATAAACATTTGCTAAAGATCTAGTAAGTGCCAGACACTAAGCACTGGGAATTAGAAGAGAAAAATGAAACAGTTTATATTTTAGAGCTTATATTTTACTGGGGAAAAGGGTCCATCCAAAGCTAACATCACAAGATGGCCCTTACATGTGTTAGTATGTGTGATCATTGTTAGCTGTGTGCTGGAACCTATTTCTAGTGCATGTGTTTCCATCTGTGTTCTACCTGAGTATAAGTAGGTGTATTTCTATACTGTGGCTGGGTATGAGTGGTCAAAACGAAATCATCAAGGTCCTGTAGGAGCTGTAGAGCTTCAAATTTCATCTGAAATTTTCATTATGGTACTGACAGAGTTGCAACCAGGGCATGACAAATGGGCTTTGTCTTGAGGGGAAGGGGAGGGAAATTCTGAGTGCACCAACAACTCTTGCAGTCCTTCAACAGCATTAAAACAATGGAGCTGAGCACCTGGTTAGGCAATATTAACTAGTTAAAATATGAAAATGCCAAATTGTAGACTGTAGGAAGACCTTTTACCATCCTATCCTGCTTCTACCTCCCCACCCAAGCTCTCAATTGAGGATAAGCTTCAAGTCTTATGTCTAAGACATACAATGTCTTAGTTATTTAGCTATGGTGATAGGTCAGAGAAGGCTATATTGGTTTAGGTTTTCAGGACAGTTTATATATACTTTGTAATCTTTTCAGCATCAATTCTAGCTGTATGGTACAATTAAAAGACTCTAGGATTGAGAGCTGAAAGAAGTCTAGATAGAGAGGTTATACAATATTACAGTCATACAATATTAAGTAGCAGGATTTCAATATGAAGGCAGATCTCTTAACTTGAATGAAATCCACTCTGACCTATATGAAACTATGCTTTGGCTGCAGGCATATGGAATAACTCAACTTTTGGTAGAGGGGCTGAAGAGCAAAGAAATTACTAGAAGGTATGTAGGTTAAGGGAAGAGAGGGTTGGATAAGCCACAAACTGAATAATTATTGTTTAGCTCTTTTCAGTCAGGTTCAACTCTTCGTGAGCTCTTTTGGGGTTTTCTTGGCAATGATTCTGGAGTGGTTTGCCATTTCTTTCTCTAGTTCATTTTACAGATGAGGCAACTGAGGCAAACAGGGTTAAGTGACTTGCCCAGGGTCACAAAGCTAGTAAGTGTCTGAGGCTAGATTTGAACTCAGGAAGATGAGTCTTCCTGATTTCAGGGCCTGCACTCTATCCACTGTGCCACCTATCTGCCCACTGAATAATTATAATATTTGAAAGTTGATTGTGAATTAGAATCTAATAGTTAAATATGAGGTCAGATTTTTTTTCATCTATCCAGGCAACATGGTGTAGTGGGCTTGGAGTCAGGAAGACCTGGGACCAAATCCTTCTTCTGAGTCTTACTAGCTTAGTGACCCTAAGGTAAGTCATTTAAATTCTATGTTCTTAAGGTAACTTCCTAGAAATTTTTAGCTAAGGATTTATCTATCTATGGATAGGTGGTGATCTGTTATAGCAGAGAGAATTCTATCACTGGGAGCTTCTCACATTGAAAAAAATCACAGACTTTTTTCATTGTTTTAATAACTAGGTCTAAATGAATTAAATAGTTGGGTTCCTAAACAACATATAGGGCCTTCTATATTTCAGCTGGTTCAAAGATTGTTCTCCCAGAAGCTACAACTTTCTTTTTCTGTATCCAAGAAGTGCTGGAAAGCTGGAAATAATATATTTTTCTTTGGCTTCAGTAAGAGAAATTTAAAAAAAGAAAGAAAGGAAGGAAGAAAAAAATGAAAGAAGAAAAGAAGGAAGGACGGGAATGAGGAGAGAGGAAAGATTGAATGTCATCCTCAGAAAGGGAATTTGTAGTAACTATTCCAATGACATTCATATGCCACCAGTTAGAACAGTTTTTAGATGGAAACATGGTTTAATATTTGTGGCCATAGATAATCAGAGGGTACTCCAAGGGTTCTGAGTGTCCTAAGGAACTGGTTTGGGGATCTGGCTCTGCCCCTCATTAGTTGTGTTACCTGAGACAAGTTCCTCCCATTTTCTGGGCTTTGGTTTCCACCTGTATAACACAAAAGCATGGGTATGTACCACAAGGGTATAGACACATCATTTCTGTTATATCTACTTGCTACCATTAGCCCAGGACTTTATATAGAGTAGGTGCTTGGTGACTCACTCACTAACCACGCTAAAACTTTGCTTCGTGGCCTATGTGGGAGTGATATTAGTAGATAGAGATGGAAATAGTAACTCACATCTATAGCGTTTAGAAGCTTACAAAGCCATGACCCAGTGAGGTAGAAAGTACAAATATTGTCCTCTATTTACATGTAACCATCAGGGGTAACTAGGGAATGGAAGGGGCAGGCCTGTGCTCTCTTCACTTCTCCACCCAACTGAAAGGGAGAAGACACTCACAGACCACACCTAACTCTGCCTATTGGGCCTTCGGGGAATCTTCTTGTCCCTCCTAAGTCCTCCTTCCTTTCCAGGAAAAGAGTAAGAGCTCATTCTAGCTGTGGTAGCTAGCTTATTCTAGAAGAAATACAAAGTGAACCCTAAGATCAAGTTTTAGGATTCTGCTTTTGGACAGGTGCAAAATAATTCATAATATTAAACTGTAGTTCAGTGGCCTCTGGTGCGAGTCTTCCATACAACGTCCCCAAGCCAGAATTGGAAGGTTGTTGTATATATATATATACATATATACACACATATATGTATATATATACACATATATATGTATATATATGTATATATATACATATATATGTATATATACATATATGTATATATACATATATATGTATATATATACATATATATGTGTGTGTGTATATATATATATATGGCCATCACTCCTACTTAGCTGCCACTGTCCCCATTGATGAGCCTAGTCCTTCCTCTATTCTCAAGCTTGATGAACTGCAAGATTTTATATTCCAATCTCAAATCCAATGTGTTGTCTTTTCTATTATTTTCCTGGCTAAGATCGGGGGGAGGGGGAGGGGTGGAGCGTGGAGGGGGAGTGAAGAGGGAACTATCTTTCCTAAGTTGTTCAGCTATCATTCAAAATATTTTCCCTATCCAGTCTTTGGGCCCTTCCCAAAGCAATCATAGATTTAGAGAGAGAAGACACTTTGGTTGCCATCAAGCCCAATCTTCTCATTTTATACATGAGGGAACTGAGGCCCAGAGAGGTTAAGTGATTTGCTCAGAGTTCACAACTAGTGTCTAAAGTGAGATTTGAACCTAGGTCTTCTTGACTCTAAGTACAGCACTCTATCCATTAAACTAGATGAGAAAAGTAATGCACAGAGAATTGAAGAGACTTTACAGGGTCACAAAGCTCCTGATAAGACTGGAAGATAAATCATCAGACTCCAAGTAGGTCTGACTGTGTCACCCTACTATAGAATAAACTCCAACAATTCCTCATTACCTCTCAGATCAAATAAACTCTTCCCATTGGCATTTAAAGCTCTGCATAGCCTGGCCCCTTTAGCTTTCCAGTCTGTAATCACGTTACTTACTGCCATGCACACTCTTAATCCAATTATACTGGCTTTCATTCTACTCTCACACGTGATGTTCCATCTCCAATCTCATGCCTTTAGTCTGACAATCTCCTGTGCCTACAATGTTCATCCTCCTAACATCTGTGTCTTAGACTTCCTGGCTTTAAAGACTGCCACATCTTGGAGGCCTTTCTTGGTTCCCTTTAAGGTTACCTTCTATCAACTGTATATTTTATATGGGCCAAGTGATGTATATCTTGTCTCCCCCGTTAGAGTGTAAGCAGAGATTGTTTTTGCTTTTTCTTTTATCTTTGGTACTTAGCACAAGATCTCCCCCAAAGTAAACACTTCATGAATGCTTGTTGATTGAAATAACCTTTTCTACCACTACAAACTGGAAAGTCTAACGGCCTGGGATTAACCAGGGAACCCAGGGCATGGGAAAATCTTAAAATGAGTATGAGGAGGTTGAGTTTTCCAAACTGTTTGGTCTTTGGGAGTCTTGAAAGCCATAAGCTTCATCAGACCATAGAGGAAATTCTGCCCTCTATAAAAACACCTAGCTAATTGCCATTTTGACATTTCCATTCCCCTGGCCATAAGCAGCCTCAACAGATGCTGTGGCTTCTTGGTGGGAATATAGATGACATTTTTAATGCAACTTTTTTGTTCTTAGAGCTGTGTAACATTGGCCACATAACTTACTTTTGAACTTGAAAGATGCTCACTATCAGATTACCAAGCAAACTCTTCTTTTCAAAAGTCACTCTAAATCTGGCCTTTTTATTGTGACCCGGCCAGGCTCACACCTGCAAGACCAGAACACCTGGCACCTGACAGAAACACTGTCACAAATCTAAGCCTGACTCAGAGCTTTGAATCCAGACTGTCAGCTTTGAATCCAGAGACTCAGATCTCTCACAACTCAACCAAATTTCCCTTTCACAATGGAGGCAGGGCAGGGTTTGGCAGAGATAGGAGCCAGTTTTTTGAGCAGGTAAAACTTGACTTAGGCTCCATTTTCGCTGTCTTTCCTATGCCACTTCTGCCACCTACCTAAACAAGTCCCATCCTTAGTTCCTGGGCTATGACTTCTCATTGTCCTGAGGAACCATGGTAATATGGGAAAAGACATAGATTTGGAATTAGAAGACCAGAGTTGGAGTCCAGACTGCCATTTACTTGTTAAGTGATCTTAGGTTAGTCACTTAAAATCTCTGAGATCAAGTTTTTTCATATGTAAAATAGAAATAATAGCCTGTTGTTCTATCTACCTCTTAGGGCTCTTGTAAGAAAATATAGGGAATGGTGGCTCGATCTGTGATTTCATTAGTATGGAGAGCTCCTAGATAAGGAAGCTTCCTTTACCAATGCAAATCAGCCCTTCTCTGCAATTGACCTTCTGAGAAAGTTACCCTAGAACTCTGAGGTGAAGTGAATTGCCCAGAGTCATACAGTCAATAAGTATCAGAGGTGAGACTTGAACTCAGGCCTTGGTTCTGAGGGCAGGGACTGCTTCTTGCATTTCTTTGTATTCCCACTGCTTAGCCCAGCATCTGGCACATATTAAGCACTTAATAAATGCTTCTTGGTCTGAATTATAGTTTATAGAATTGGCTAGCACACTGAGAGATGAAGTAACCTGCCCAGAGTCATACAGTTAATGTGTCAGAGATAAGACTGGAATTCAGGTCTTCCCACCTTCAAGGTCACCTTTTTTTTCCAGCTACTAATAGGGCTTCTCTCTAATAGTAATAACTGACATTTATATAGCACTTTATATGCAATAGCTCATTTTAATCTTCACAGCAGTATTGTTAGGTATCAATATTATTATCCCCAATTTTCAGAAGAAGAAACTGAGGCTCAAGTAAGATTAAATGATTTGCCTAGGATTATCAAACTGGTAAGTATTGAAGGTAGTCCTGCTAGTAAGTATTGAACTCAGTCTTTCTTGACTCCAAATGCAGCAATCTGTCCTCTAATTCATGCTGCCCATCCTACTATAGCGTTGTCATTTACTTGGTTTTTACCAGACATTGAAGTGGTGTATTTTTTCAATTATTATTTTTACTCAATTATATGTGAAAACAACTTTTTTTAACATTTGCTTTTAAAATTTTGAGTTCTACATTCCCTCCCTTTCCTCCTCCCTCCTTGAGAAGGCAAGCAATTTGATATAGATTATACATGTGTAGTCATATAAAACATATTTCTGTATTAGCCATGTTGCAAAAGAAAACACAGACCAAAAAAATAAAACAAGAAAAAATAAAGTAAAAAAAATAAAAAGCATGTTTCACTCTGCATTGAGACTCCATCAGTTCTTTCTCTGGAGGTGGATAGCATTTTTCATTACAAGTCCTTTGGAATTGTTTTGGATCATTGTATTGCTGAGAATAGCTAAGTCATTCACAGTTGATTATTGTAAAATATTGGTATTACTGTGTACAATGTTTTCCTGGTTCTGCTAACTTGACTTTGCAGCAGTTAATATAAGTCTTCTCAGGTTTTACATTGATGAGTGGTGGAGGGAAAGGTGCTCTGAAAACCTTCAGGTGCTATGGAAATGTGAGCTGATCCAATTATGTTCAGATTGAGAGTTAGAAGGGACAAAGTTGTCTTGTTCAATCCTCTCATTTTACAGATAGGGATACTGAGGCCGAGAAAAGGCAAATGACTCAGTCACCTGGCATATCAGTGATCAAGAAAAAATGGAATTCTTTTTCTAACTCCCAATCAAGTGCTCCTTTATACTATGGCAGCTAGGAAGCACAGTGGATAAAGAGCAAACTTGGAATCAGAGAGATGAGTTCAAATCTGGCCTCAGACACTAGCTGTGTGACCCTGCACAAGTCACTTAATCTCTATCTTTCTCAGTTTCTTCATCTGTAAAATGGGATAGTAATAGTATTTAGCCCCAGCCCCAACCCAGGTTTGTTGTGAGGATCAAATAAGATAATAATTGTAAAAGGCTTAGCACAGTGCCTGGCACATAGTAAGTGCCTAATAAATGCTTATTTTCTTCCCTTCACTTGCCTAAAATTTGTATTTCTCCTGGGGCTCATCACTTACGCATAATAAGTGCTTCATAAATGTTTGTTGGAAATGAATCAGCTTCGTTTCCAATGCTTCTGGATGGAGCCAATAATCCCTGTGGATTGAAAACAAATTATATCAGTGTGGCAATTAGCCTTTATAGTGTTTTTACAAATTGAGATGATGAAGATTATAAAACAAAGGCTTTCATCTTGTTGCCTAGAATTATCATTTCTCTGTGGTCACATCTTGGATAAAAAAATATTTTAGTGTTTTTTTGTTGGCTTTTTTTCTATATGGATATTTAGTTCATTAAACCTTCATTTTTCTATTTTGTTAATATATTTATGTAAATGTATGTTTTTGTTAATTTTTGTTTGTTTTACTTAGGCAATCAGGGTTGAGTGACTTGCCTAGGGTCACAGAGCTAGTAAGTGTCAAGTGTCTGGATTTGAACCCAGGTCCTCCTGACTCCAAGGCCAGAGCTCTATCCACTGTGCCACCTCACTGCCCCTTGTTAATGTTCTTAAGTCTTCTTTCTTAATGTTTTGTTTTTAATTTGTTAATATATGTTTGTAGAAATATGACTTTTTCCTAAGGACTGCTTTAGCTTCATCTCAGAAATTTTAGTGTGGTGTTTCATTATTATAATTTTCTTTTGCATTGTCATTAATTGTTTCCATGACTTGTTCTTTTACCCACTCATTATTTAGAATTTTATTGTTAAGTTCCCATTTGTGTTTGTGTCTTTGTTTGGACTCCCTGAAACCGATTACTGTGTGTGTGTGTGTGTGTGTGTGTGTGTGTGTGTGTGTGTGTATGTTGTGGTCTATAAAGGATGTGTTTACTATTTCTATCTTTTTGTATTTATTTGCACTATCCCTATAGAGCACTTCTATATGCTCAATTTTTGAAAAAATTTCATATGGTGCTGAGAAATACATATATTCTTTAGCAGCCTCATCTAGAAGGTGCCATAAGTCTTTTAGCTTTAGTTTCTACAATTGTTTAATTCTGTATTTTCTCTTTTGTTTATCTTCAAAAATGAAGAAGAACAATAACAGCAATCTTTCTGTTGAATTTATCTAATGTGAGGGACTGTCTGATGTTGGCAGCTACCAGGTTGGGCGCTGTGGCAAGGGTAGGGTAAGATCTGGGTATTTTGGAAGTCGAGGCAGGGGCTGTGGTAGGCAGAGTCGTGGTGAACTGGGATGGGCTGGATACAGAGAAGCCCTGAGGCAATGGGTGGTGCTTGTGACATAAGCTGGGTACAAGGAAGTAGCTGGAGCTTGAGCTCCTGAGGCAAAGGGCAGTGCCACGTGGGAGTGGGACGGCAGAGGACTGAGTTCCCTTTGCTTAGTCCCCTCCCTATATGCAACGTCATCCCCAGACGCCTCTTGTGACCTTCCTGACTTCCTGGGTCCCTTTGTGCAGCACTGACCCCAGACCCCTCCTGAGTCTGACTTCCTAGGTCACGTACTCTTGTCTATGCGCCATTCCCAGATGCCTCCTTCCTATATCCGGTCCTAGCCTCCTACGTCACTCCCTCCCCCTTGGTGTGCTAAACTCAGACAGCCCCTTCCGGTATCTGACCCTACAATCATTGGCTAGTAAGCGGGCTGGGGAGGAGGGGCTAGGTAGGTACTTAGAACAAGCGTGGTCAGATCACACATGTTCTCCCCTGGCTCCTGCCCTGTTGCTCTGGCCTTGCTGCTTGGGCTTGCTATGATGGCTTGCTGTGTTGGCCTCTGAATAAAGCTCTGGTGTTGGCGCCTCCCGATGGCTCGTCTCTGTGTGGTGATCCGGCTGAGGACTGAAGACTCGGGAGTGAGTAAGACTCTGGTAGTGTGCTTCTTATAAGAGAAGTGGGTACCAGGGTACGGCCGGCAGAAGGTCGGCGTGCGGCCAGTATGATCTAATATTGAACGAGTGGGCAACTGTGTGATGCAGTGTATAGAACACCAGCCTGGAGTCAGGAAGAGTTGAGCCTAAATTTGACCTCAGACACTTACAAGCTAAGTGACCCTGCACAAATCACTTAACCCTATTTGTCTTAGTTTCCTCAGTAATATGTAGTCAATGGTTCCTTTCAGAATAAGGTAGTTTACTTGTTTATCTTTTTTATGTTTCAAATGTTTGTTTTTATTTCATTTGCTACCACGATTGCAGCACCTTTTTTGGATTCATTTGATAAATAATAAATTTTGTTCTAGACCCTCATTTTTATTGTCTTTATAGCTTTGTTTTTTAGGTATGTTTCTTGTAAGCAACAGATTATAGGGTTTTATTTTTTTTTCCAATCTTATCACTTTTTCTTGGTTTATTGGATTATTTAATCCGTTAACATTTAAAGTTATGAGTTAGGCTTATATTTTCCTGAATTTGTTGCTAATATTTTTAAAATTAGGATTTCTCCCTTCTCTATAAACCCAGTGCTGTAGCTCTTCAATTATTTTAAGTTGATCTATTTTATGGCAAACCCATTCACATTGACTCTTTTCTCCTCAACCTCCCATTTGTTATCCCTTTCCCTAGTGTTGGAATTTTGCTTATTAGTTCCTTTTCCTTGCTTGCTTTTATCTAGTTATTTAATTCTTCCCTTCACCCCTTCAGTTAAGTAGTCAAATAAAACCCCCTTTATTCTGTTCCCCTTTAACTTGTTTTCTTCCTTAACTTTAAAAATTTCATTTTCTGTGCCATTTTCTAGAAAGTATTTCTTTTCTCATCCACTTCATTATTTATCCTCCCTGTCTGTCTATTCCAGACTTTCGTTTTTTTGATTCATGATCCCCATAATTATTACTTCTTTATTCTCTGTATTTTTTCATGAAATCAGAATACCTATTTTGAATTTCCTCTTCTAAATGGTTTCTATGTTACTGACTTGTTGATCTTGCCCCCTGTCCCCTCTCCCTTTTCTATTATTCCTCCCTCCTCCCTAATTGTGCAGTTCATTATTAACTTTTGCCCTCCATACAGTCATTTTCCCCAATTTACCATGAAATCTCCTCCCTGGATCCATTCCCTCCCAACTTTTTTGGGTGTCAATTGCTCCAAGGAGCTCTGATTTCCTGAGTTGGAATGAGTGATTTCTCTGAATCCCTGCAAATTATATTCACTCTAAGAACACTTCTTCACTGTTGGAGGTCATTAGTAGTACTGCCTTCTACCTCTGAAACAATTGCTCCTCCTTTCTGTTTCAATCCTTTCTTTTTCTTCTTCTTCCACTTTCCTGGAGGATTTCTTCCTCCTGACAGACTATAGGAATTATTTTCCCTTCACTGTTGACTTTTGACTCAAGTGGAGCACATCACATATTCCTTTCCATCTTATTCCTTCTCTTACTCTTTTATTCATCAGCTCATTCTATAATATAGCCCCAACATAACCGTTGTGAGCTTTAGTCCATGATGTTTTGGGTCTTTCTCTATTGTCATCACTTCTATTTGACTTCTGCTTTCACCCTTATCTCCTTGTGTGCTTTTAGAAAGAAATCTGTTACTGATTGCTCTGCCATTATTTACTTATTCATTTACCTATTTATTTCTTCATTCATAAAGTGCTGCCACATTGCTGCTCCAGCCAGGACAAGCTTCTGCCTTTTCTTTTACCATGGCACTGGGAGGAAGATGGTATGAGGAGGTTGAATTGAATTCTCTTACAAACTTCTGGGGATTATGCTGGGTGTTAGTGAAGGGGATTCTTTTTTTATTTTCAGTCAATTGTGGTTAAGTGACTTGCCTAGGGTCACACAACTAGTAAGCGTCTGAGACTGGATTTGAACTCAGATTCTCTATCTGCTGGTGTTCTATGCACTGCGCCACCTAGCTGCCCCTAAAGGGATGGTGAGTGAGTTAGGGGTATGTTATTATTTCTGCTATTATTCATCGGACTGTTACCTCATTAGGGTTTTTGATATCCTGGATCTAAAATGTGGAAGCAGTTATACTTACTTTATTTCTTGAGTATAATTTCATTATTATAGACATGTGAGAGCTTGTGAGGCTCAGAATAAATGTCTAGTCCTCTATCTTATTGGTCACCAGACACACAATTCTTAGTAAGTTTGTTAACAACAACAACAACAACAAGAACAACAGCTAAAAAATAAAGCTAAAAAAATACCCCAAAGAAATTACAGTGATTCTGAAAGAGATCCAAGAAGACTACCTTGGATTTCTCCATGCAACTTGTGACTTTGTCACAGTTGATCATCATCTACCACATCCTGTCTCAGTGCCAGTGAATCCTTTGTCATATGTTCAGATTCCTCATGTTATCCCTTGACTGGTTGAGGCACCCTACCACCTAGCAAGCCAAGTAGCAATGCTCCATGGTGCTCTGGGATTTCCGGTGACCTTTACCCATCTTGTTCCTATCCCCAGCATGATAGCTATTCTAAAAAACTCACTTGTGCTCATTTTCTCAACTTTTCCCTTGTAAAATATGAGCATTAGGCAGGATCATGGTAACATTGATTTAAAACTTAGAAGTCATCTATTTCAGAGTTCTTATTTTACAGAAAAGGAACTTGAGACTCAGACTTGCTTAAGCTTACAGATAAAGTGACATAGTGAGGATTTGGATTCAGGTTCTCTAATTTAAAATCCATCATTCTAGAGACCCCAGAAGACTCTCTTGTAGTTAACCCTGCAGCTGCTACCTGAAAGACTTTGAATGGTGAAGAGATCCCTAACAAACAAGTTTGGTCCATTTTTTGGGCAGCTCTAACCATTACAAAGTTCTTCCTTCTATAGAGCCAAAAGATACCTCTTTTTGGCTTCTACCTATAGTGGTTCTGTTCTGCCCTTTAAGGGCAGATAAGTAGAATAAATCTAATTTCAGGCACTCCATACCTCTTATCTAGATTATTCTCCCAGCCTCCTAATAGTGCTCCTTTCTTCAGATTTCTCTCCATTTCAGTCCATCCACCACACAGCTACCAATGAGATTTTCCTTAAGCACATGTCTGACCATTTCAGGCACTCCTCAATAAACTCTAATCACTCCCTATTGACTCTGGGATAAAATATAAGCTCTTCTGTCTAGTTTTTAAAGCCCTTCACAACCTGGACCCAACCTAGTTTTTTTCAGCCTCATTGGACATTACTCCTACTCCCAGGCTCTGCAGTCTAATCAAACTAACTTTCATTGTTTCTCAGACAGCCCCCATATCTCTTATTTTTTTTTTGCCTTTGTACTGACCATTCCCTATACCTGCAATGCACTTCTTCTTGCCCTCTATCTCTTAGAGCACATAGTTCGTGTACTATCTTCTACGTGAAATGTTTTCTAAATCCCCCAATTCCTAGGATCCTCCACCTCTACCTTGTCTTTAATTCAGCTAACTTTTATTTATCTGCATTTCATCTCTTCATAGTTATTTTTCCACATACTTGTGGATCTCTTCTCCAATGCAATGTAAGCTCCTTGAATATAGATAATGTTTCATTTTTTTGTATTTATATTCCCAGCATTTAGCACAGTTAGTACGTGCTTAATAAATGCCTGTTGATTCATTGATTGACTCCAAGGAATAATGGAGTTTATGGGTTAGAATGACCACAGGATTAAAAATTCTTACATTAAAATGCTTTAATTAAAATAAATTTACTTTTTCTCCTCTTACTAACCACCACATTGGAAAAAAACAAAAATAAAATACTTGTAACAAATAGGCACAATTATATAAAACAAAATTCCCTCACTAGTTGTCTCCAAATGTAGGTGTATGTATATGTACAATATATGTACACATATATGTATATATAATGTGAATATATATGTATGTATCTATATACATAAAATATATAGGTATATATAGAGAATTCTATATAGATATTCTATATTTTATATATAGCTTCTGTTCTATATGTGTATATTTATATACATATATATATGTATGTATATAAATTCTGCTATTTTGCTCCCAGAAGCCATCACCTCTTTGTCAGGAGATAGAAAGCTTGCTTCATCTGGAATCATGGATGGTCATTGCATTGACGAGAATTCCTGAATTTGGACAAATTTGAGAGATAATGGAGGCTAGAAGGGCCTGGCATGTTATGTTCCATGGGGTCATGAAAAGTGAATAATAACAAAATCAGTCAATCATTAAGCATTTATTAAGTATCTACTATGTGCCAGGCACCCTGTGCTAAGCACAGGAGATTATGGTTGGATAGGTAAATTTGAGTATCATCAGCATAGAGATGATAATTAAATCCATAGGAGCTGATGAGATCACCAAGTGAAATAGTACAGAGGGAGAAGAAAAGAGGGCCCATGACAAGTCTTTTTGTGATGGCAAAAATAGAAAGCTAAGGAGATATTCATCAATTAGTGAATGGCATGAAGATCTAGAAAAGGAAACTGAAAAGGAGCGATCTGATAGGTAGGAGAGCTACGAGAAAGTGGTGTCCTGAAAACCTCGAGAGAAGTGAATATCAAGGAGAAGAGAATGATCAATAGTGTCAAAGGCAGCAGAAAGGTCAAGAAGAATGAGAATTGAGAAAAGGTCATTGGATCTGGTGAAAGAGATCATTGGTAACTTTGGAGAGAACAGTTTTGGTGGAATGATAATGTCGGAAAGAGAGTAAGAGGACAGAAAGTGGAGACACCTATTGCAGGAAGACTTTTCAAGAAGCCCAGCCATAAGAGACAAAAAAACAAATATAGGACAATAGTTAGTGGGGACAGAAGGATGAAGTGAGGGGTTTTTGAGGATGGGGAAGACATGGGCATGTTTGTAAGCAGTTTGTTTACATAGGGTTATTGTATAAAATGTTATCTTAGTTCTATTTTTATAATATTGATTTCATAGTATGAACTATTCTGATTCTGTTAACTTCATTTTGCGTCAATCAACAAGTGTTTCAATGTTTTTTAAATCATCTTTTCCCTCATTTTTATAGCATGATAATATTGTATTAAATCAATATACCGTAATTTGTTCAGTCATTCACTAATTGATGAATATCTCCTTAGTTTTTTATTTTTGCCATCACAAAAATAGCTTCTATAAATATTTTTGTATATATAAGACATTTTTCTCTGGGGGTATGTAATAGGCAGAGCAGTGGTATAGTTGGGTCAAAGGGCATTCACTATTTCATAACTACTTTGTATATAATTCCAAAATGCTTTCCAGAACAGTCAGATTCATTTACAGTTCTACCAGCAATGCCCCAATGTTCCTGTTTTCCCACAATTCTTCCAACATTTGTAAATTTTTTGTCATCTCTCATAAGATATAAGGTATGAGATAGAACCTCAAAATTGTTTTAATTTGCATTTCTCTACAAGTGATTTGAAGCTTTTTTTTTCATATGGTTGTGGATAACTTCAGTTTCTTCTCTTGAGAACAACCTTTTCATATCTTTATACCACTTACCATTTATGGAATAGCTTTTATTCTTGTAAATTTGAATCAGTTCTTATTTATCTTGAAGATAAGACCTTTATTAGAGAAACTTGCTGCAGAAATTCTCCCCCAGTTGATCATTTACCTTTTAATCTTAACTTTATTGGATTTGTTTATATAAAAACTTTTATATTTTATGTAATCAAACTTATCCTTTTTAGCTTTTGTGATTATCTCTATCCTTTGTTTGGTCAGGAACTTTTCCTTTATCCACACATCTGATATGTAATTTTTTCTTTATTTCTTTAATTTGTTTATGATGTGATCTTTTATATCTAGGTCATGTAACTATTTGGTATAAGGTGTGAAACACTAAGAAGATTTTAGAGATCTTCTGTTCCAATCCCCTCATTTTATAGTTGGTCAAACTGATGTCTGAGAAGGTTGGTATAATTAATGAAGAGTCAGAGAGACCTGGTTTTAAATCCTGCTAATTATACACAGTGCTAATTATGCAACATAAGTAGAAAAAACAATCACAATGGGCAGGACACTTAAGCTCTCAGTGCCTATGGGAAACTGTTTGAGACTGTAAGTTATAGACCAGTTCTCTCTTGGCATCAGTGAAGGTAATTTCTATACAAAGTGCTCTTACACTGATGAAGTCATAGGTCTTGTCTAAAAACAAAAAGCCAGCAAGGGGATTATCCAAAGTCAAACAATAACGTGACATAGCCAAAATGAGATCTAGTCTCTTAATTTTTAATATGAGACTCTCTTTGTCCTACCATGATGCTTTGTTTTTACATTCTTCCATATCTAATTTCTATAGAGTTCATCTTTCTTCATAGTTTCAAATAACCCTTAAGTCCAAGTTCCAATGTTCCCATCTGTGTGTTTTCTTTCCATGGCATTTCCCAGAGGTCCTTGAAGCTCAGTGAGTCTCTGCATTCCATGAGGTTTGGGGTTTAACCCTCTCAGATCTTTCCTCCATAAAATATCCTGCATTCTTATTGAAGAAGCCTTGAGAGATCATCATGTCATCAGCTTACCTCTCTCCACTCCCTGGGACACTAATCCATTCCAGGTGGAGGACTGTGCATCCTTTCCTCTAATGTCCCCAGGGAAAGAGATGCCCTATTCACTTGTTCCAATTTAATAACCTTCACTGTCAAGAAGTCATTGTCAATAACACCCTCTTCACATTTAACCAGCATTCCACCTGATGTTATTATAAGGGGCTTTGTCTTCTCTTGCCTTGGTAGAGATGGGAAAACAGGTGTTCTCTCTCTCCCATGGTGTAGCCCTTCAGTGGTTCTCCATCCCTTCCAACTCTCAGTCTACAAACCTATGATCACATCCTACTTGATCAGTGATGGGAAGTTCAAAATCCTCAGTGCCCTCACCAATCTGGCTCTTTCCTGCCCTTCCAGCCTTATCTCATACCGCTACCCTCCAAACACATTATACTACAGCCCCACTCTTTGCCTTGAAAATATAGCTTGCATTTTCTTGTATCCTTGATTTTATTCCTTTTCTTCCCTGCGCCTAGATTATTTTCTTCCCTTTTTCTCACATTGAATTCCAACTGATTCTTTAAAGCCTTAATCAAATTTCCTCTCCTCTGAGAAGCCTTCTTTCACATCCCTGTCAGTAACAATCATCCACACTCAAGCAGTACCTTTCTGATGTATTTATAATGCACTGATGAATTACAATTATTTATGTTGGTGCCTTATCTTCCTTTTCCTCTTCTTTAAAATGAGGTGTTTAGACTAGATGATCCCTAAGGTACCCTTCAACTCTAAATCCTATGTATCCTCTGGACTTTAAACTGGATGAGGGCAGGAACTTTGTCACATGTACAAATATGATCTCTCCTAATGCTTGGCACTGAGCACAAGGCATGTGCTTATGAGATTCAATTCAATACAATAAATATTTATTAAGTACGTACTGTGTGCCAGATACTGTGCTAAATGCAGGGGATGCAAAAAGAGGCAAAAGGCAGTTCCTTTCCTTGAGGAGTTTAGAATAGAATGGCTTATTGAAAAAAAAAATGAAATTAATTGGATTGAATTGATGAAAGAGATAGGTCCATAGATGGTGTTTCCAGTGGGTAGAGACTTCATGCTGACATTGGTCATACATACCAACAGGAAACTCCCTTGAAGACAGAGGCAATGGCTTAACAACAGTTGGGTTCAGCTCTTAGCTCTATCACTCCATGTGCATTCTTAGCTGAGTTACTTAATAATCACTCTAGTCCTTAATTTACTTATCTGTTTTATGATAGGGTTGGACTAGATCATTCAACAAGCATTTACTCTACTTTTACTGTGTGCCAGGATCTGTGCTGAATGTTGGGGATATAAAATTCAAATTAGAATAGTTCCTGCCTTCAAACAGCTTATATTCCAGATGGACTCTAAGATCTCTTCTAGCTCTAAGCCTAGCATACTAGTATCTGAAATGTGAATTATGAATAATATTTGACTTGTGCTTTATTGTTTATACTGCACTTTCCCCATAAATTCTGGGAGATAGGGCAAAAAGTGGATGGAAGGATTACTTGACCTATGTGATAACATTTAACCAATACAATTTGGGTTTGCGACCACGTTCTGATAATAGTGAGAGGCTAACCAAATTGTAATGAAAAGGAACGGGATGATAATGTAATGAAATCCATGTAATGGAATGCTACTCTATCATAACAAATGATGAATATGATGAATAGTGAGAAGCATGGAAAGATATACATGAACTGATGCAAGTAGGTGGAGCCAGGAAAACAATATACACAATGGTTGTAGCAACATAAGTAGAAAGAACAACAATCACAATCAATCAAAAGTGAATGCTGTGAAACTATGAAGAACAAGCTTGTCTCCAGAAAAGAGCTCCAAAAAAATCACCTTTCTTTGCTCCTTTGCAGAGGGCAGGGCATTGCAAACCAAACTGCATATAATGGCCAATGGTTTTTTCCTAATGTGTTATGTTTTTTTTTTCTCTTATCCCTATTAAAATACTATTTGTTAAAAGTTATGGATTTTTGAGTAGTAGAGAGGAAAGGGATGTAATAAGAAATATAGTTAATGTAAAAACAAAAAAGATTAATAAAATTTATTTTACAAAAAGAAAACAATGAGGATCTTGGAACTGGAAGGGCCCTCCAATATGACCAGCAATGGAATAATCATCTCTTCTACAGTATATTTCATAAGTATTCTTTCAGTTTCTACTTGAATACCTCTAGTGATAGAGAACTGGATTTTTGAGAAAATTTTGCTTATATTGAATTAATATATGGCCTGCCTCTCTGTAATTTTGCACATTTGTTTCTCATTCTGCTCTCTGAGGACAAAGAATCTAGTCTCTTTTCCAAATAACACCCCTTAAAGATGCTTACTGTTTTAGACTATATTAGAACTGCATCTTTATACCTTCATTCCAGGAGTCAAAGGTTCTGGAGACTGAGACTTGAAAAAAAAAGTATCCTGAAGGAGGTAGGAATTTTATTGCCCTTAGCAGAGGTCATAACACCATGGACTATGAGAACTTGAATGGATTTTGCAAGTCATCTAGCAAGAGCTTTTCTTTCATTGCTGGGGAAAGTGAATCCCAGAAAGGGAAGAGACTTATTAAGGTCACTCCATGAACTGGGATAAGCACTCATATTAGAGAGCCCTAGTGTCCTGGCTCACAGTCCAGATGCTTTCCCACTAACCAGCTCATCTTTCATCTCAGGGTCTTTCCTCTAGGGACTCATTTTGCTGGTTGAAATTCTCAAGGGAAAGGAGGCTGATCAAACGGAGTAGAAGTCAGGGCAAAGACAGGCTTAGAGAGTATCAGTGTCACAGATATGATTTGGGAATAAATCAATTCTTTAGAAATCAAAATGAAATCTTTCCCAGGAAGAACTGAATTGAGAAGTAGGAGTCACTTTGGAATTTCTGTTATTCATTTGGAGAACTCTTGCATCAAAAATAAATGTTTCAACAGCTGGAAATTTCCCTCTAACAAGAAAGAGGGTCTCTTTTTAAGCAGTTTAATTGAGCAATTATTTGCAGTCTGTAATTTATAAGAAAACAGTGGAATGTGTTTGTTGTGAGATGTTCTCTACAGTTCTAGGACAGAAGAAAATCTTTAAAAGTTTTGAACCAAAAAAAAAAAAAAAATACGTCCTACAGGAAGAAAGGCTCCATATGTGCTACAGTAACCTCAGTAGCACTTTTTGTGGTAGCAAAGACCTGGGAACAAAGTGGATGCTTGGAATGGCTGAACAAGCTCTGGCATATGAATGTAATGCAGCATTATTATGCAGTAAGAAATGATGAATATGGGGAATCCAAAGTAACCTGAAAAGACTTGTATGAACTGATAATGAGTGAAGGAGAGCCAGGAGAAAAATATGCATTGTGATTACAACTGGTGATAGCTACTGTAACTGTGACTATTGGCAATGGGAACTCACAAATGAGGAAATTCCTTCTAACAAGGCAGTTCAACATCTTATCTGTAATGCACAGCTTTAGAAAGCTGTCTACAATACAAATGGCTTATCCAGGGTCACACAGCCATTATGTGTCAGAACTCAGATCTTCTTTGTTCTAAGTCCACCTCTCTATCCACTATGGCATGCTACCTTTAATGCTGACTCTAATAGTATAAGTTAAAATACCACTAAAAGGAAGCTGATCTTTTAGTCATTGTAACCACCAATCTGGGCCCGAGAAAGTAGGTAACAAGACAAATCTTTCTCTCTGCAGGAAGGTGGGACACTAGGTGGGTAGAATGTTGTATTCTCTATTAGATGTGGTCTCTATATTGTCGGGTTTTTTAAAAAATAAATTTATTTATTTATTTTTAGTTTTCAACATTCACTTTCATAAGATTTTGAGTTCCAAATTTTCTTCCCATCTCTCCCCTCCCCCCACCCCAAGACGGCATGTAAATCAATATAGGCTCAACACATACATTCATATTAAACCTATTTTCACATGAGTCATGTTGTAAAGAAGAATTAAAACCAATAAGAGAAACCACAAGAAGAAGAAACAAAAATAAAGAGAAAGAGAGCAAATAATATGATTCGATCTGCATTCAGACCTCATAATTCCTTTTCTGGATGTGGACAGCATTTTCCATTATGAGTCCTTTGGAATTGTCCTGGATCCTTGCATTGCTAAGAAGAGCTAAGTCTATCAAAGTTAGTCATCGCACATTGTGGCTGTTACTGTGTGCAATGTTCTCCTGGTTTTTCTCACTTCAATAAACATCAGTTCATGTAAGTCTTTCCATGTTTTTCTGAAGTCCACCTGCACATTATTGCTTATAGCACAATAGTACCATTACATCCACATACCACAAATTGTTCAGCCATTCCCTAGTTGATGGTCATTCCCTCAATTTCCAATTCTTTGCCACCACAAAAACAGCTACTATAAATCTTTTTTGTACATTGTTATGATCTCTTTGAGATACAGACCTAGAAGTTCTGTTGCTGGGTCAAAGGGTATGCACATTTTTATAGACCTTTGGGCATAGTTCCAAATTGCTCTCCAGAATGACTGGATCAGTTCACAATATATTGCCGTTTTTACTTAACTATGTTTCTTTGTTATAAGGAAGAGTTTGAATGCTGAGGTGAGGTGGAGTTGATAAAGGAAGAGCATAGATAGAAAAATAATAAAACCTTCTCTTAAGGATATCCTGACTCCTTTTGTGTCCTCCTTTTTGGAGGCTACAACTTGAAAGAATGACTAATGGCTCTGGGTCCCAAGCAACTCTGAAAACATGCAGAGATAACTGGGATTTCATAGATTGAGGGTGTTCCCCAAATCTCAGTGCAGTTTTAAGGTACCAAAGCTAAACATTTAACATTAATATCCCCATTTAACAGATGAGGAAATTGAGCATCAGACAGGTTAATTGATTTGCCCATGGTCACATTCTAAGCTCACACATCTCTGAATACCGTTGCATTCTTTCCATCATTGGCTATGGTGGTAGAGCTGGTGAAGGACTAGTTTTTTTTTTTTTTAATACTTTACTTTTCAAATTGGGCCCAATTAAAAGACAAAGAAAGAAGCAAGGTTCACTAGAAAGTGCACCAGTTTTGTAGGAAGAAGGCCTGCATTAAAATCTCCATCCTGTTACTCATTAGACCTTGCCTCTAGGTTTCAGGTTTTTACTCTAGAAAATGAGGGGATTAGATTGGATGCTCTTTAGAATCTCTTTTTCTGTTTAGTGATCAAAACCAGTTGTAACCTGCCCTCCCCCATCTTTCCAGTCTTCTTACACCTACTCCCTCCCCACTCCAACATACACACGTATTCGGTTATCCAGTGACTCTGAGCTCTTTGCTCTTCCTTGAACAAAATATTCATTCCATCTTCTGACTTCAAGCATTTTTATCAAATGTCTGGAATGCTCTCTCTCTCTCTCTCCTTATCTCCATCTCATGCCTTTCCTGGCTTCCTTCAAGTCCTGACTAAAAGCCCACATTTTTATGAAGCCTTTCTTATCTCCCTGAAATTCTATTGCCCTCCCTTTATTGTCAGTACATAGTTTGCCTGTTGTCTCCCCAGCTGGACTGTGAATAATTTGATAGCAGAGATAGTTGTTGACTATCTCTTTGTATCCCCAGGGCCAATCACAGTGCCTGGCAGGGCATAGTAAGCATCTAAATAAATGTTTATTGACTATGACTACATGAGTGTAAATCAAGTAATTTTGTAAATCTAGGCATGACCCTTTCATCATCTTCAAACATTAATTAGAGTTTGGATGGAATATCTAACCTTTTGCTATCCACTCTTTTTCTTTTTTCTTTCTTTCTTCCTTTATTTTAAACATGTTTTTAAAACTTTGGGTTACAAATTTTCTCCTTTCCTCCCTCCCCACCCACCCTCATTGAAAAGGCAAGCACCTTGATACAGGTTATGGATGTGTAGTCATGCAAAACACTTCCATAGCCGTCCTGTTGTGAAAAACTAAGTATATTTCCCTTCATCCTACCCTACCCCCCATTTATTCTATTCTTTCTTTTGACCCTGTCCCTCCTCAGAAGTGTCCACTCTTAAAGTAGCCCACAATACCTAATTTACCACCAGAATTTTGTCAATTTAATGTCATTGCTACTTAATTGCTACCTCCTGTTATTGAAAAGTTTTGAAGTTCTAGTTATGTATGTGTGTGTACACATATGTACTTATGCATATATATATATATATATACATTTTGTAAAAGGATCACTTCTTTCCCTATTTTTTTTTCAAATGGATTGTGGAATGGGGCAGCTAGGTGGAGCAGTGGATAGAGCACCAGCCCTGAAGTCAGGAGGACCTGAGTTCAAATCCAGCCTCGTGCCAAACACTTGACACATACTAGCTGTGTGACCTTAGGCAAGTCACCTAACCCCAATTGCCTCACTAAAAAAAAAATAAATAAAAACAAAACCAAAAAATAAATGGACTGTGGAATACTAGAATTAATTGTTCTTTGAATGTTTGATAGAATTCATCTCATATGGTCTTGGGGTCCTCACCCCTTTGGAATTTCATTTATGAATTATTCAAATTTTTTGAAGTTGGGCTATTTAAATTATTTCTTTCTTGTTTTGTTAATTTAGATTTTTACACTTTTGTAAATATTCATCTATTTCATATAATTTAATAGTTTTGTCACAATATAATTGGGAAAATAGTTTCTGATAACTTCCTTTATTTAATCTTCATTTGCTGTGATTTCTCTTTTTTCATTTTGATAACGGCATTTAAATTTAATCTCTTTCTAAGAAACAAGTTTTATAGCTGTTTATTTTGTTAGTTTTCCTTTTTTTTAAAATAAAAAAACAGTTTTATCAAGTTAAGGAGTTTTTGCTTTTTGTGTTGTTTTTGTTTTTATTGTTGAGTATGCTCTTATCTTCTTTAATTTTCAGAATTTCTAATTTGATGGGGTTTGGGGAGCTTATTTATTTATGTATTATTGATTTCACAGTGTCTAGTACATAATGGGCACAGACATTAAATTTTCATGCATTAATTAATTCTATTTCATTAAATTGTTTTCAGTTGCATTAATAAGTTCTTCTTTTTTTGTTGATGAAAGAGTTTTCGAAATAGAAATTTTTCCCTAAGGAATGCTTTGGCTGCATCCCATAAGTTTTAGTAAATGCCATCTCATTATTGTTCTTTTCTTTGATGAAATGTTCTATTGTTCCCAGTATTTGTTCTTTGACTTTGAAGTTCTGCAGCGTTAAATTTATTTAGTCTCCAATTAGTTTTAATCATTTTTTCAAAGACCCTTTATTGAACATATTGTATTGGGTTCTTTAAAGAATATAGTTAATGTTCCTGCTTTTCTGCATTTATCTGTGAGGTTTGTATGCCCTCGTATGCAGTTAGTTTTTGTAGAGATGCCTTGCACAGCTAAAAAATAAAACAAAACATATTCCTTTGTATTCCCATTCTGTAGTTGCCAGAGACGTATCATACCTACCTTCTCTGAAATTTTATGTAAATCCTTAAATTCATTCATGTTTCTCTTTTTGCTAACTTTGTCTTTTTTTTTTTTTTAGGCAATTGGGGTTAAGTGACTTGCCCAGGGTCACACAGCTAGTAAGTGTCAAGTGTTTGGTCTGAGACTGGATTTGAACTCAGGTCCTCCTGACTCAGGGCCGGTGCTCTATCCACTGTGCCACCTAGCTGCCCCCTAGCTTTGTCTTAGAGAGATGTCTTGACCGTAAAACTTTTGAGTTTTATAGTCTATTTCTCCTTACAATTTAATTAATGTTTCCTTTAAGTATTCAGATGCCATTCTGTTTGGTATTTACATATATTTGATATTGATTCATTATGTACAGTGCTGTTAAGGATGATGGTAGTTTTCTTGTTTATCTCTTTTAATTATGCCCATTTTCACTCTGACCTCATCTGAGATCATGATTACTACTCCTACTTTTGTAGTTATTGTTGTAGTTGTTGCTGTTTTCAGTTCACCTGCAGTGTAATAGATTTTGCTCTAGGCCCTTAAAAATACCCAACTACGCTTTGTGAATCATTATGTTTCAAGTATGTGCGTGTGTGTATGAAAACAAAAATATATTCTTGGACCCTGCTATCTAAATAATTTTCCGTTTCTTAATCCTTTTCTATTTTATGTGTTAGTTCATCCCAGTCATATTCACATTTATGACAGTTAATTGTGTGTTTTCTTTTATTTTTTCCTCAATACTTTTTCCTCCCTTTTCCCTAGAAATTTCTTTGTAACTAATACTTAACAGCAGTGCTCTATAATTGAAGGGATCTGCTTCTGCTCTGCTGCCTCTCTTCCCCTCACCTAACCTTTGGCCACAGGTGGTTCTTACTCTTTTTTTTTCTTTCATTCCCTTTTCTTTCATTCCTTCCGCCCACCTCCCTACCCACCCTCCAACATTAGTGTTTGGTTTGCTCATGACACCTCTGACTGGGCCTGTGTGGTTGGTCGGTTGCTGTCCTTCATTCTCGAAGAGGACCAAAATGACATCACTATGTTAAGAGTCAAGTTACAATGCTTCCGACTGTGTCTGATCAGACCAATATGAGCTCAAAATGCTCTGCCACAAGTTGGGCACAAAAAGTCCATGGGAACATCTGGAGTAGATTCTCTAAATTTGCACATCTCGCATTTCTTTTGAGCTACTTCACATCTGCTTTGCTCACAGAGCACAGCACCTTCTCTGATGTGGGCATACCATGCTGAGTGGTTCTGTGCCAGTGTCTCCCATGTCACACAATCAATTCCAGAGTTCTTAAGAGAGACCTTGAGAGTGTCCTTGTATCACTTCTTCTTCTTTTTTATTAAAGATCTGCCATATTGGCCAGAATCTTAAGGAATCTGAACATTTGTGAGCTATTGGCTAGGTTCTTAAGGAATCTGAACATCTTAATGGAGACAAGATGGACCTTATATACAGAAGGACTGTGGGAGGGATCTAGGAAGGATCTTGATGGGAGTGACTGGGAGGTCAAGAATGGGGTCTAGATAGGGTCAAAGGTAGGAAGGTGGGAAGTAGCCAGGGGCCTTTGGGAGGTAATAGACAATGGAGGACTGGGCTAGATCAAGGGTAACTGAGAATTGGGAGATTGAGCATTGGTAGGATTATAGTCTCAGGGGACCACTAGAAACCTCCTTGATCAAGTGGGAGAATCCCTTAGACAAATGGAACCCAAATTCTTTTTGGGGTAAGGGGCAAAGGTCTAGGCTTGGGCCCATACCCCATCATTTCCCACTCAAACAAATGGAACCCACATTCTTTTGGGGTAAAGGGCAAAGGTCTTGGCTTCTGAAACTGCTTCCTACTGGCAAAGGGCATAGAGCTATCTCTGCCTCTCTGGGACCTTTAAGGGATCAGACTTCAGGTCCAGGGGGCTAGAAAACCTTGGACTCAGGAGGAGGTTGGTAGCCTGAGCAATCATCTGGAAATTGATAGCTAGGACCCTGGAGGAGACAAACCTCAAGGTGAAGGGCCTGGGGAGGAGGTGCCAAGGCAAGGCCCTTGTCCAAAGCCAGAGTAGGGGTCACCTCTGGAGCAGGGCCTTCCAGTCTTGGCTGGAGAAGAGCTTGGGATCAGGCAGTTCTTCTGGTTAGCAGGGAACCATGTGTTAAGGTCTAGTGGTTTAGGGGTGCTGGGACCCTGAAATCACAAAACGTGGGTCCTGCCTAAATGAATTCAACCCAAGCCTTCTTTTAGCCAGAGACAAGGTTTGTTAAAGATCTTCCATATTCCACTAAAGGAATCTGAACATTTGTGAACTATTGGCTAGGGTCTTAAGTAATCTGGGCCATATCACTTCTTTTGACCACCATGTGAACACTTGCCCTGTGTGAGTTCTCCATAAAATGGTCTTTTTGGAGAGCATATCTTCTGCAGTCGGACAATGTGGCCAGCCAATCAGAGTTGTGCTCTCTGAAGCAGAGTTTGAATGCTTGGAAGTTTAGTTTGAGAAAGAACCTCAGTGTCTAGTATCTTATCCTGCCAGGCAATCTTCAGAATCTTCCTAAGACAATTAAAGTGGAAATGATTCAATTTCCTGGCATGACGCTGGTATACTGTCCAGGTTTCACAGGCATACAACAATGAGGTCAGCACAACAACTGTGTAAGGCCTTCATTTTGGTAGTCAGCCTAATACCTTTCTCCCACACCTTCCTTTGCAGCCTGCCAAACACTGAGCTAGCTCTGCCGATGCATGTGTTAACCACATTATCAATGTGTATATCCCTGGAAAGCACACTACCAAGGTAAGTGAACTTATCCACAGCATTCAGAACTTCTCCATTTGCTGTAACCAATGGTTCTACGTATGGATGGTGTGGTGATGACTGATGGAACACTTGTATTTTCTTGGTGTTAATTGTTAGGCCACAATTAGCAAAAGCAGCAGAGAATCGATCCACACTTTGTTGCCTCTCAGCTTCAGAGGCTGCATTGAATGCATAATCATCTGCAAACAGAACATTATGCACCAACACTCCCGCCTCTACTTTGGTCTTGGTTTGTAGCCTTTTCAAGTTGAAGAATTTACCATCAGTGCGGTAGCTGACCTTGATTCTGTGTTTGTCCTCATTGAAGGCACTTGACAACATGGTTGAAAATGTCATTCTAAAAAGCATGGGAGCAAGCACACAGCCTTGTTTCACTCCATTGGTGACTGGGGAAAGCATGAGAGCATTGTCCATTATCCAGAACATGGGCAAGCATGCTGTCTTGAGATTGACGTACCATACTGATGAACTTCTCTGGGCAACCAAAGTTTGACATAATTTTCCATAAGCCCTTATGACTGACAGTATCGAAAGCCTTGGTCAGATCTATAAACATTGTGTACAGACCTCTTTTTTGCTCTTGGTATTTCTTCTAGAGTTGTTGGGCAGCAATATCAACCATTTCTCAGCCCTTTCTGAAGCCAAACTGGCTCTCAGGTAGATGATCATCTTCCAGGTGAAGGATCAGCCTATTAAGGAGGACTCTGACAAAAATCTTGCCAGTAATTACTAAGAGAGAGATCTGATTGTCACAGGACAATCTATTTCCTTTACCTTTATAGAGATGGACAATGGAGGCATCCTTGAATTCCTGGAGGATAACCTCCTCTTGCCAATGAACCCCCTACCTTGTAAATCTCAGCTGGAATAGAATCAGCATCAGGTGCTTTGCCACACAAAAGGAGCCTAATGGCATTCAAAACCCCTTCTTTGGTTGGAACTTCAGGTAGGGAGGGACTGACTTCAATTTAAGGTAAATGGTGAATGTCTTCAGCATTGATTGATGATGATTTGTCGAGAACACTATGAAAGCATTCAGCCCATATCTCCAGGATCATGTTCTTATCACCAATCAACGTGGCTCCATCAGCACTGAGTAGCTGAGATGCACCATAGGTCTTTGGCCCATAAATAGCCTTTAGGGCATCATAAAAGTGCTTTGGATTATTACTATCAGCATAAAACTGAATTTCATCTGCCTTCTTTCTGAGCTAAGAATCCTGCATCTCTCTAAGCTTTGATTGTTCTTTACTTTTGATGGAATTAAATGCTGCTTTCTTAGAAATGGATGAACTATGCTGCTGGTAAACACTGTGGAGTTCTCATTTTTCATTTAGCAGCTTCTGAATGTCCCCATCATTTTCATCAAACTAGTCTTGATGTTTGTGAGTGTTCTGACCCAGATTACCAAATGCAGTGCTATACACCAAATCTCTGAAAGCTGCCCACTCCTTTCCTGCTTCATTATTGCCATCTTAACTTTCCCTCCAAGTTAGCAACGAACTGTTTCCTCTCAGAGAAGAGCTCCAAGCTGTTGACATTAATTCTTCTGGTAATCATTTTTGCCTTGGGGATGCTGCTTTTGTTCAATGTGAGTATTTAGCTTGGAGAGGATAAGTCTATGATCAGTCCAGCACTCTGTGCCACACATTGCCTTTGTCACTCTCACATCTTGTCTGTCTCTTCTCCTTACAATCACATAGTCTATTAAATGCCAATGTTTGCTGTGAGGGTGCATCCATGAAGTTTTATTGCATTTAGGTAAATGGAAGATTGTTGGTGATGAGAAGGTGCACAAGTCTTCAATAGTAAGTGACCATTGCTATTGCTGTTTCCTACTCTGTTCCTCCCTATGACTCCCTGCCAAGTCTGGTAGTCTTAGACTACTCTAGCATTAAAGTCACCCAGAATTATAAGCTTGTCCTCTTTTGGAGCATTGATGGTAAGGGTCTCCAGGTCTTCATAACATTTTTCTTTGACTTCATCAGGGTTTGTCATGGTGGGAGTATAGACACTGATGATGGTGGCTGACATTTTTCTGCGAGTGGCAATTGCATTGTCATGGGCCTGTTGTTCATTCCTTCTGGTAGGCATACAAGCTTGTTGACTATATTACTTTTGATTGCAAAACCTATACCAGCTTCACCCATTCCTCTTCACTGTGGCAGCTTCAGAAAAACATGTATCCATCTACAACTTCAGTAAGCTGGTCTTCATTTGCTAGCCTTGTTTCACTCAGGGCTGCTATTTGGATGTGACATCTGCTGAGTTCTCTTGCAACAAGAGCTGTTTGTCTTTCAGAAGTCTACTGGATTTTGTGCTGTCTTTAAGTGTGCACACATTCCATGTTTCAGTGGCAAATGGAATCATCTTTGCAGACGTTTTTGTACATTTTTTGGTGTTTTGACCACAGTGTAGGATCCTTATCTACTGTGGTAATCAGGCCAGAGTTGGACAAGCAGACAACTTTTAGGGCACCTTTTCTAACCCCTTTCAGTCCTTAAAAAAGGCTGCTCAGACACCCAGGGGGCTGCTGAATCCCACTACTTCCAGTGAGAAGACCATCCTATGGCCTGGGTCTCCTATGTGCAGGATTGTGACTATAGCTCCCAGTATATCTGCACCTGCTACTTCGTCACTTGCCTGTAACCACAGAACTTTGAGATATGTAAAATGGTAAAATGGTATGGGTGATGTCCTTTGGCTCATGCGTAAATTGGATTTGAGTGAGGTAGAGTTGCACAAAGTTGTTGGCCTCACTCTTTCCTCCAGAATCATCACAGTTCAGTGGCAGGACAGAATCAAGATGACTGGTAATGGCTCAAGATACAGTGGATGACCTTAGCATCTTAGATGTTTAACCAAGCTCTAAGCATTCCACAGTGCCTACTTCAGCTGCTTTCATGGCCATTGGAACAGATTGTTTTCATCTGCCCATTCCACCAGGGCAAGTCTTTTTTTTTATGGTAATTTTTATTTATTTTTTTTGTTTTCAACATTTACTTCCACAAGATTTTGAGTTCCAAATTTTCACCCCATCTTGCCCCTCCCCTCACCCCGAGATGGCATGCATTCCAAATACCCCTTCCCCTAGTCTGCCTTCCTTCTATCTCTCCCCCCCTTCTCTTATCCCCTTCCCATTCAATTTTCCTGTGGGGTATGTTGGATTTCTGTACCCCATTTCCTGTATTTCTTATTTCCCAGTTGCATGTGAAAACATTTTTTTTAAACATATGTTTTTAAAACTTTGGGTTCCCAATTTTCTCCCTTCTTCCCTCCCCACCCACCATCATTGATAAGGCAAACAACTAAATATAGATTATATATGTTCAGTTATGCAAAACACTTCCATAGTAGACATGCTGTGAAAAACTGTTTCCCTTAATCCTATCCCACCCACCCATTTATTCTATTCTTTCTTTTGACCCTGTCCCTCCTCAGAAGCATTTGCTTCTGATTATTCCCTTTCCCAATCTGCCCTCCTCTCTATCATTCCCCTACTCTCTTATCCCCTTCCCCCCCTATTTTCCTGTAGGGTAAGACAGATTTCCACACCCAATTGAGTGTGTATGTTATTCCCTCCTTAAATCTAATCCTATAAGAATAAGATTCACTCATTCCCTCTCACCTTCCCCTGTTTCCCCTCCACTGTAAGAGTCTTTTCTTTTCTGTTTTTTTTTTTTGTGGGGTAATTTACCCCATTCTACCTCTCCCTTTCTCCTTCTCTTAGTATATTCATCTCTCACCCCTTAATTTTATTCTCCAGATATGACCCCTTCATTTTCAACTCACCTTGTGCCCTCTATCTGTCTATCTATATCTATATATACATACATGTAATTTTTTCCCCTCCAACTACCCTGATACTGACGAAAGTCTCATGAATTACAAATATCATCTTTCCATGCAGGAATGTAAACAGTTCAACCTTAATAAGTCTCTTACAGTTTTCTCTTTCCTGTTTACCTCTTCATGTTCCACTTGAGTCTTGTATTTGAAAATCGAATTTTCTATTCAACTCTGGTCTTTTCATCAAGAATGCTTGAAAGTCCTCTATTTCACTGACTGACCATTTTTTTCCCCTGCAGGATTACACTCAGTTTTGCTGGGTAGGTGATTCTTGGTTGTAATCCTATCTCCTTTGCTCTCCAGAATATTATATTCCATGCCCTGCGGTCCCTCAATGTAGAAGCAGCTAAATCTTGTGTTATTCTGATTGTGTTTCTACAATACTTGAATTGTTTCTTTCTGGCTGCTTCTAATATTTTCTCCTTGACCTGGGAATTCTGGAATCTGGCTACAATATTCCTAGGAATTTTCCTTTGGGGATCTCTTTCAGGAGGAGATCGGTGGATTCTTTCAATTTCTATTTTGCCCTCTGGTTCTAAAATATCAGGGCAGTTTTCCCTGATAATTTCTTGAAAGATGATGTCTAGGCTCTTTTTTTGATCATGGCTTTCAGATAGTCCAATAATTTTTAAATTCTCTCTCCTGGATCTATTTTCCAAGTCAGTTGTTTTTCCAATGAGATATTTCACATTGTTTTCTAATTTTTCATTCTTTTGTATTTGTTTTACAGTGTCTTGATTTCTCATAAAGTCACGAGCTTCCAATTGCTCTATTCTAATTTTTAAGGAAGTATTTTCTTCAGTAATCTTTTGGACTTCCTTTTCCATTTGGCCAATTTTGCTTTTTAGGGCATTGTTCTCCTCATTGGCTTTTTGGACCTCTTTTGCTATTTGGGTTATGCTATTTTTTAAGGTGTTATTTTCTTCAGTATTTTTTTGGGTCTCTTTTCTCAAGCTGTTGACTTGTTTTTCATGATTTTCTTGCATCACTCTCAGTTTTTCCTCTATTTCTCTTCCTTGCTTCTCAAAATCCCTTTTGAGCTCTTCCAAGGCCTGGGACTGATTCATATTTTTCTTGGAGGCTTTGGATGTAGGAGCTTTGGCTTCATTGTCTTCTTCTGGTTGTATGTTTTGATCTTCTTTGTCACCAAAGTAAGATAATACAGTCTGACTCTTTCTGCACTGTTTACTCATGATCCCAGCCAATTACTTGAGTTTTAAACTCTTTGTTAAGGTAGGGCTCTGCTTCCAATGTGAAGAGTGTACTGTCCCAAGCTTCGGGAGTTTGTACAGCTGTTTTCAGAGGTACTTCTAGGGACCTGTAAATTTTCAGTTCTTCCAAGGTGGCATGATAAGGGACGAGGTGTTTTCTCTCCACCGCCACGACAAGTTCCACCAGGCCAGTGCTCCTCCTCGCCCCAGGACCACCCCCCAGAACTGTGACCCAATCCAAGCCCAAGCAAAGCAAGAGATTCCTGCCTTAGCACTGGCAAAGAGATCCCTGCAATCTCCCTCTGATCAGTCACTTGATTCCCCCTCAGTCTGTGGGCCGGAAGCTCAGGAAAAAGCCATGCTAGAGACTTGTGCCTGAGACCTAGCTTCTACCTCTCACCGCAGTCACAGATTTTTACCACTGACCTTCCAAGTTGTCTTTGGCATTCAGGAGTTGAGAAGTCTGGAAACTGCCACAGCTACCCACAATTCAGTCCTCTGAGGCCTGCTCCAGGGTTGCTGCGGCCTGCATGCCCAAGCTGCACTGCGCTCCTCTCCCCGCTTGACGCGATATACCTTTCTGATCAATCATCCAGGCTGTCTTTGGCTGGAAATTTGTTTTGTTCTGTTTTTTGTGGGTTCTGCTGCTTTAGAATTTGTTTAGAGCCATTTTTTTTAGGTATTTGAAGGGCTTTGGGAGAGAGCTCAAGACAGTCACTGCTTTCCCTCCACCATCCCAGGGCAAGTCTTCACATGCTTAGGGTAGACACCCTTCTAACTCACCAATGGGCTTGACACCCTGTAAGTTACCCTCAACCCGCTTTATCCTATCTGTTGAAATGGTTCACCTTGGTGAAGCTGCTGCACATGCTACAGCTTCTTGGAACCACAGGTATGATTTAGGTGGAACAGGTGGACGTCAACGGTGGAAAGCAGCCCTGAAAGAGGCTCAGCAGCCTTCAGAGGTACTACTCTTCCCTGAACCCACCTTATACCTAGCCTTCTTCCAAAACCCTAATTGCCTTTCCTAGCCCCCACTTGGGGCAGCTAGGTGGTGCAGTGCATAGTGCACAGGGCTTAGAATCGTGAAGGCTCATTTTCATGACAAATCTGAACTCAGACACTTACTAGTTCTATGACCCTGGGCAAATGACTTAACCTTGTTTGCCTCAGTTCCTCATCTGTAAAATGAGCCAGAGAAGAAAGTAAAATGGCAAACCACTCTGGTACCTTTTCCAAGAAAACCCCAAATGGAGTCAGACTGAATGAAGATTTGGACATGACTGAACGGCAAAAACATTTATCTGCTGAGTTTAATGTATTTCTATACAACAAACTCTTTGTACGTCTGTGTGTTCAATCCTTTTTGTCCAATTGAGAAGAAAATAAAGTTCATGTGATGCCTTGAAATACCTGTTACCTATACCACTTTTCCCCATCTTTATGTACTTGCCATCCTGAACAGCCAAATTATGTTATAGTAAGTTCCCTGACCTCCTCCTTTCTTCCTTCATATAGTCTCTTTTCTTTCCCTTTTTGTCTTCTCTTGAGACCATCAAAAATAGAACAAAATCATTCTCAGCCCCATTTTATCTTATTTAAATGCCTTCTATGATCTTTTTAGGGTTCTGAAGGGACACTTGTTTCTCCCTCCTCCTTTTTTTAGAATGTAAGCACTTCACCATCATAGAACATCTTTCAAGTGATTACATCAATTTGCCTTTCTAAGTTTCTTTTGAATATTATGTTTGCACTTCAAAATTTCTACCCAGTTCTATTATTTTCATCAGGAATGCTTCAAAGTCCGGTAAGGGCCAAATGTTTTCTTTGTAGGTTTACACTCAATGTTTCAAAGTAAGGTTTTTTTTTTTTTTAATGCTCCCCCCTTTCCCTTTTGGAATACTCTATTCCAATATTTCTTTTACTAATGATAACTTGTGTGATGCTGCTTGTGTGGCTGCTTGGCACTTGGACTATTCTATTCTAGTTGTTTATAATATTTTTTCTTTGACTTGTAAGCTCTGAATTTTGACTATGACATTCCTAGGAGCATTTGTTTTGAGATTTCCTTCAGGAGGTGACCAGGGTATTCTTTCTATTTTTATTTTGCCCTCCAATTCTAATAAATCAGAACAGTTTTCACTTATGATTTCTTGAAATAAATCATCCAGACTTTTTCTTTTATACTTTTCAGGTTGCCTGCTGATTCTTAGATTATTTCTACTTGACCTTTTTCCCAGGCTAATTCTTTCCAATAGGAGATATTTTTGATTTTCTTCTGTTTCAATCTTTTGATTTGTTCCATTATTTCTTATTACCTTACAAAGTCATTGATTTTTGATTGACTCATTTTTAGGGAATCTATTCCTTGGATAAAGTTACCACCTTCTGTTCTAAGCTATTAATCCTTCTTCCAGATCTTTCTTGCATAGCTTTCATTTAATTTATAATCTCTTGCTTCATTTTTTCTAGGTATTTTTCTTTTTTTTTAAATTTTTTTTATTTTTAACAAGTGTTTTTAAAACTTTGGGTTACAAATTTTCTCCCTTCCTCCCTCCCCACCCACCCTCATTGAAAAGACAAGCATCTCGAAACAAGTTACAGATGTGTAGTCATGCAGAACATTTCCATAGTAGTCCTGTTGTGAAAAACTAAGTTATTCTATTCTGTCTTTTGACATTGCCCCTCCTCAGAAGTGTTTGCTTTTGATTATCCCCTCCCTCAATCTGCCCTCCCCTCTATCAACCCCATGCTCTCTTGTCCCCTTCCCCCTTTGTTTTCCTGTAGAGTAAGATAGATTTCCATACCCCATTGTGTATGTTATTCCCTCCTTAAGCCAAATCCTAAGAGAATAAGATTCACTCATTCCATCTCACCTTTCCCCCTTTCCCCTCCATCATAAAAGCCTTTTCTTGTCTGTTTCATGTGGGATATTTTATCTCATTCCACTTCTCCCTTTCTCCTTCTCCCAGTATAATCTTCTCCCACCCCTTAATTTTATTTTCCAGATATCCCTTCATCTTCAACTCACCCTGTGTCCTCTATCTATCTATCTATCTATCTATCTATACAAACATATAATTTTTTCCCTCCCACTACCCGAATACTGACAAAGGACTCATGAGTTACAAATATTATCTTTCCTTGCAAGGATGTAAACAGTTCAATCTTAATAAGTCTCTTATGATTTCTCTTTCCTGTTTACCTCTTCCATGTTTCACTTGAGTCTTGTATTTGAAGGTCAAATTTTCTATTCAGCTCTGGTCTTTTCCACAGGAATGCTTGAAAGTCCTCTATTTCATTGAATGACCATTTTTTACCCTGAAGGATTATACTCAGTTTTGCTGGGTAGGTGATTCTAGGTTGTAGTCCTAATTCCTTTGCCCTCTGGAATATCATAATCCATGCCCTCCAGACCCTTAATGTAGAAGCTGCTAAATTTTGTGTTATCCTGATTGTGTTTCCACAATACGGAATTGTTTCTGGCTGCTTGTAATATTTTCTTCTTGACCTGGGAACTCTGGAATTTGGCTACAACATTCCTAGGAGTTTTTCTTTGGGGATCTCTTTCAGGAGGAGATCGGTGGATTCTTTCAATTTCTATTTTGCCCTCTGGTTCTAAAATATTGGGACAGTTTTCCTAGATAATTTCTTGAAAGATGATGTCTAGGCTTTTTTTTTGATCATAGCTTTCAGATAGTCCAATAATTTTTAAGTTCTTTCTCCTGGATCTATTTTCCAGGTCAGTTGTTTTTCCAATGAAATATTTCACATTCTCTTCTATTTTTTCATTCCTTTTGATTAATGTTACAGTGCCTTGATTTCTCAAATTGTCCTTCTCTTCCAATTTCTCCATTCTAATTTTTAAGGAAGTTTTCTCTTCAGTAAGCTTTTGGGCTTCCTTTTCCATTTGGCTAAGTTTGCTTTTAAGGGCATTCTCCTCATTGGCTTTTTGGACCTCTTTTGTCATTTGGGTTAGGCTATTTTTTAAGGTGTTATTTTCTTCAGTATTTTTTTGAGTCTCCTTTAGCATCACTCTCAGTTTTTCCTCTACTTCTCTTACTTGCTTCTCAAAATCCTTTTTGAGCTCTTCTATGGCCTGGGACCAATTCATATTTTTCTTGGAGGCTTTGGATGTAGGAGCTTTGGCTTTGTTGTCTTCTTCTGGTTGTATGTTTTGATTTTCTTTGTCACCAAAGTAAGATAATATAGTCTGACTCTTTTTGCGCTGCTTGCTCATGATACTGGCCAATTACTTGAGTTTTAAACTCTTTGTTAAAGTAGGAGTGTGTTTCCAGTGTGGAGAATATACTGTCCCAAGCTTCAGGGGTTTTGTGCAGCTATATTCAGAGATACTTCTAGGGACCTGTACATTTTCAGTTCTTCCTAGGTGGTATGATCAAGGGCAAGGCGTTTACTCCTTTCCTGGCCTGTGCTCTGCTCTATGAGCACTCTTTTCTGTCTTGGAACTGTGAGGAGGGTTTCCTCTCCACAGCCACAAGTCAAGCTCCACCACGCCAGGACTCCTCCTCGCCCCAGGACCGCCACCCAGAACTGTGACCCAGATCCAAGCATGGGCAAAGCAAGAGAATCCTGCACTAGCAGAGAGATCCCTGCAATCCCCCTCTGATCAGCTACTCGATTCCCCCTCTGTCTGTGGGCCAGAAGCTCAGAAAAAAGCTGCTGCCCCAAGGGCATGCTCGGACTTGCGGCTGAGACCTAGCTCCTTTCTCACCACAGTCACAGACTTTTCCCATTGACCTTCTAAGTTGTCTTTGGCGTTCAGGGGTTGAGAAGTCTGGAAACCACCACAGCTGCCTGCAATTCAGTCATCTGAGGCCTGCTCCAGGGTCACTGGGGCCTGTGTGCCCACGCCCAACTGCACTTCTCTCCTCGCCTGGCACGATATACCTTTCTGATCAACCATTCAGGCTGTCTTGGGCAGGAAATTTGTTTCACTCTGTCTTTTTGTGCATTCTGCTGCTTTAGAATTTGTTTAGAGTCATTTTTTATAGGTATTTGGAGGGGTTTTGGGGAGAGCTTAAGCAAGTCACTGCTTTTACTCCGCCATCTTGGCTCCGCCCCCCAAAAAGCTTCTAGATACTTTTCATAAACAATCTTGTAACGATTAACAATATATTGTCTTTTTGACTAGCCATTTTCCTCCCGGAGACTCTGCTTGTATTGGTGTTATTCTTTTCTTCCAAATTTTTCTTTTAGATGATTCTCAACCAATAATATTTCTTCATAGTATTTGATGTCTTCTGGCTACTCATATCTCTATCTTCAGTTCTTGATTTGGGATTTCATGTTAAAGTCAGGCTCTGACTGACCCCTCTCACATTTTTGGGTGTGGTAGTCAGGCCCTGCTTGATCCAGACTTTGATTTCCTAGTTTCTTGATAATGGATTTTGTAGATGGCTATCCCTGATTGGGCACTAGATGGTTTTATCACTTTTGTACCCCAACCCCTAGATTCCTTGTTTAAGGTGCTGCCTCCTGAGGCTTTCCTTTCTTGGGACATTACTATGCTCTACTTACTCCTCCTTCCTTCAGGATTTGCACATTAGGGTATTGCTTCTTTTGTGTACTCCCATCCTCCAGAGTGCTGCTCTAGAGAATGAAAATGAAAATGGCTGCCCTATTGCTTTCCTAGAGAGTTGCCAGATTAGGGGGCTGCTGAGGCCTGCTATATTGGGGGCTTCTGGCCAGTTTGCCTGCCTTTGTGCTGACTTCTTTGGTAAGGCCCCTCTTCCAGTGTCCACAGCTTTTGGTTACCTTCTTGTTTAGTCCTGGACTGAATGAAAGAGCTTACTAAAGTTTCCCTTGGCTTATTTTGTTCATTATTCAATATGGTACTCCTTTTAGAACATTGATGGAGTAAAAGTGGGAGAATTGGGCTCTTCTGCATCTTTCATGAAACCAACTTGTACATATTTATATCTGTAGATGACATCTCACAGGGTTCAATTTTTTAAAAAAAGGAAATGGCTAAGGAGGGTATTTACATAAAAAAAACCCCACATTCTGACATGACTACTTCATCAGGTGCTTCCTAATGCCTCCTGAAAGGGAATTTTTTTCACATGGGATGGAATGACCCTTTCTCTCCTGAAACTGCTTGCATGTTACCTGTGTTTGAGTAACTCTGTCCTCTTTAAAACACATTCCCTGGATTAAAGTACAGCAAAGGCAGAGCCTAGCAGGCATCATATTCACAGAAAGAAAATGGACTTACATATTCTTGCCATGATATAGTCTCATTTTCTGGTGCTGCCCCATTTTCCCTTTTGTTGTTTCCTGGCTTTTGTTGGAAACAAATAGATACCTGCCGAGCTTGCTCTGCCCATAGTCTCAGCTGGGTTGGTTATCCAGTTTTCCCATTATACTTGTGCCTGAAGCACAATTTGTGAAGGTTAATAGAGCTAGGAATCCTAGTAACCAAATTCTCTGCTTTGCACATTTTCTTTCTCATCTTAGAGATGTTATTTCCTGCATATAAAAGTCATGTGGAACTTTGGCTTCCCTGAACCTCAGGTCCCTATCTAGAGCAGAAGTCATAAGCAGACCAAATTAGATAAATTCAAAACCACAAACATTTATTAAGCAACCACTATGTGCCTGGCACAGTGATATATGCTGGGGATATTAAGAAGGGGGGGGGGAAACAACAGTCTCTGCTTTCAAGAAGTTCACAATAATTCAAATTAATAAATATTTATTAGGCCAGAATTGAGTCCTGAGAAAAATAGTTTATCCTTCCAGGTTCACGCAGTGGCAAGATTTAAGCATATCTCCAGGGGTCAGGTATTAGGAAGAATGTGACAGCCTGAGGTCGACGACCTCAAGACTCTATAATTCATTTAAAAAGACTTCTTTCTTTTCTAGTTACAAACTTAATGATCATCAACAAATACAAACATTCCAAAATTCAAAGAATAAAAAAAAGATTACTTATGAAACTGTGAACTTCTGTTATATACTATTTCTTTTAATAAGGTAGTAAAAAAATCACCATTGGTTTATGTCCCCTCTTGAAATTGTTGTTTTCTTCTGGATGTTTCAATGATTTGCTTTTTTCCTTCTTGAATTTTTTTTGCATCTTTATCACTACCCATTTACTTATCCCCCACTTACCAAATAGAAGCTCTCCTTTATAACAAATAAGCATGGTTTAGCAAAACAAATCACATTGGTTGTATCTAAACATACTTGTTTCATTCTTTGCCTCTAGTCTATCTCTCCTCTGCCAAGAGAGAAGGGGTCTTTTTGATTATAAATCTCCTCAAGTCATTACTAGTTTCTGTGTTGACTCAAGTTCTGAAGACCTTCAAAGGTGTTTTTATGTACAGTATTGTGCTCATTGTAGAAATTGTTCCCCTGGTTCTTTGCTCATTGCATTTTGCAAAAGTTCAGACAATCCTTCCAAGGCTTCTCTCTTCATATTTGTCATTTCTTACAGCAAAATAATATTTTATTACATTTATGTACCATAATTTGTTTTTCCTGCCTCATTCAATAGGTACCAACTTGTCAGGTTACAGGGATAGGGCTCAGTTAGGAATCCCCCATGGGTAGAACATGTGACACAATTCCTCCAGAAAGTTGATCGTGGAGAATGGGGAATGGGTAGGATTTACACTGGACCAGGCACAGAAACCAAGATCAGACTTAGTTATTAACACCACTTTGCTGCTGATAAATGGGTTTCCTTGATATTCACTGAGACCTCAGTCAATTGCTATTTGGCCAAAGGTAAGAAGTCCTCATTGTGATTGGATTCTAAGAGGAATTATAGACCCAAAGAAGTTTGAACTGGTTGTGATGTTAGAGAGATCTAATAAAATTCCTTCATTTTACAGATGAGAAAACTGAGGCCCAAGAAGAATTGGGTCTTGACCAGGCTCATATAGCTAATAAACACAGAAACAAGACTAGAACCCAAGTTTCCTGACCTCTCATTCAGTGTTTTAGCGTGAAGTTTGATGCCTTAATGTAATTTACTGTGTTGAAAAAAGTTGTGTCAGATGGGAGTGAAACCACACTTCCAAGGAATTATCCAAGTAAACACAATATTTAATAGCATGTCCACAGCAATGGACAGTCTGTGTTTCCTCAGAATTATTTGTTGCCCATTGAAAGTTCTTAAGCATTGACCTATACTCACAAGGCCATCTGCTCTTCTTGCACAGTTCTCTGGCAGTATTTTCTTGAAACATTTTTTCCTTTCATAATCCGTTAAAAAGAGACTGCATTGAGAAAGGCAGGATGGGAATTCTCATCCAATTCCCCAATCAGGGGAATATGCATCCCCATTGTAAAGGGTTAAGAGTAAAAAAGATACAGTGTTTTGTTCTTTGTTTTTTACATAGGCAAGAGACATGGGTTTTGGAAAAGATACCTCACATTTACCTAAAAGTTATTTTTAAATGCAGTTTTCTAAGCCAATCTGACTTTCATGAGTTTTTCTATAGCTTTTATAAAATGCCCAAGACAAGTAAGGTAAAAATATTTCTACATCTTGAATGTGCAAGTTTTGGAAATCCATATTATTACTCCTTTTCCAACTTGTTTTCTTAAAAATAAACTCTAGGCCCAAACTAAGTTAAGAAGGCATCTTTCACATCCAAAAATAAAAGATACCAATGTCCTAAAAAAATATACATACCTATTAGCCAGAAGTAATACTAGAGTAAGGCAATAAAATTTTGCTCTAAAGTATTAAAATGGTAGGATCACCCTACAATGGTCCTCTGGTCCACTTCACCTCTTCTTGGGTGTTAGTGACACTGGAACCATGGGTAATATTATAAGGAGGAAGATTGGATTCTCAAGGGAACATGTCACCTTTGCTCCTGGAGCAACTGAACCTGGAGAATATTTCGTCATCAATTGTACAAAAATCGCAGGTGGTACAAAAAATGAGTAGAATGGGTCAAACTCACTTGCTCTCAGACTCATCTGGTCAAACCACAACTGGACTAAGGCAGGCTATTCTGGGCACCACATTTGAAGAAGAATGTTGACAAACTAGAGCATGACTATAGTATGGGTACAAAGATAAGGAAGGAGCTAGAACCCATAACATACAAGAGTCAGTGGAAAGAACTAGGGATGTTAAATTTATAGAAGAGATCAAGGGCATATAGAATCATAGTATTAAGAGCTGGAAGAGACTTTAGAGAGTATGGTAGTCCACTTCCCATTTTATAGATGAGAAAACTGATCGGTTAGGGTCATTGTTTAAGATGCATGGGACAACTGGCAATTGAGAGAAGGCAGGACTAACCAACTTAAATTTTGCTTCTGTTTTCCCTGCTAAAAAGAATTATTTTCAGATTTGTAAGAACAGAGAATTGAAACCCAAGATAAAGCAACAAGATGTTTTCCAGAGTTGCAGTTACCAGGCCCTGGTGAGCTAATCTCTGGATACTGATGGAAATGGGAAATGGGACAGCAAAGTCACTGCCATGAGAGCTTTGAAAGATCTTGGAAGTTAGAAGAGATGCTGTTGAACTGAAGAAGGAAACTGATGCCCAAAGTCCATCACTTGATGGAACTTGTCAAGATCACACAGGCAGTAAACCACAAAACCGAGATCCAAACTAAATCCAGCACTTTTACTTATGACCACAGATATGAGTTGTTATTGGAGGTGGTGGGAGGTGTCTTGGAAGCTCAGCCTAAAGTAGACTCAAATGTCAAAATTGTCCCAGAGGCTCAGGGTATAGAGCACTGGGCCTGGAGTCAGGAAGACTTTAGTTCAAAGTTGGCCGTAGACACTTACTAGTCATAAAACCCAGGAGTAAGTCACTTTGATGCTCCTTGCCTCAGTTTCCTCAATTGTAAAATGGGGATAATAACAGCACCTGCCTTGCAGGGTGGTTTTGAGGATCAAATAAGATCAAAATTTGTAAAAAGCGCTTAGCATAGTACATGGCACATAGCAGACGCTATATAAATGCTTATGTCCTTCTCTTCTCCTTCCCCTTCCCCAGTTTTCAAAAATAGGAAGAAGATGTACAAACCATAAACTTTTAAGCTTAGCTTCCATCCTGGCAAAATTCTAGAATATGTTACTAAAGGAATGGTTTGCTCCTATTTGGGAAAAGGAAACTGCCCTGGCTTTAGAATCTGATAAAATGGAATTTAATAGAGATACATGTAATGATTTTTGTTGGGAAGAGAATAAACATTTATATAGTGCCTACTATGTGCCAGACACTGTTAAGTACTTTTAAAAATGTTATTTCATTTGATCTTCATAATATCCTTAAGCACTATTATTATCTCCATTTTACAATCGAGGAAACTGAAGCAAACAGAAGTTAAATAACTTGCCCAGAGTCACATGGCTAGCAAATGTCTAAGGCCACAGTCTTCCTGACTCCAAGCCCAGCATGACTTTCTTCCTCTTTGTCTAGCTGCATTTAAGAAATCTAGTAACTAATACTTGGCACTGGCAGAAATGCAAACTTCAGGTTGGTCTCTTCACAGGATGCTTTAGGGCTAGAAGAGACCCTAGAGGCCATTAAGTCCCAATCCCTCATTTTGTATATAGAACACTGAGGCATACAATTGCAGAATCTCAGAGTTGGGGGTGATCTCTGAGGCACTGTGGTCTACCCGAGCAAAAATCAACCCTCTAACACGGCCGACAAATACTTCTTTTACTTAATGCTTTCACTACCTCCCAAAGTAATCTGTTCCATTTTTTTGGAAAATTCTAATTGGTATGAAGTTTTTCTTTACATCAAACATAAATCTGTCTCTCTGAAATTTCCACTCATTGCTCCCAGGGGGCCACACAGATAAAAGAAGCATTGCTAGTCCACAAACATATGGGCATTTTTTTTTGCAGGGGTGGGGAGAGTGAGGAGAATGGAGAAATTAATACGAATTAAATGTGTGACATGGCAGCCAAAAAACTAATGTGAAGTAGGTTGCCTTGAGAGGCCTAGTGTCTAGAATGGAGATGACAGACCTGCTGTACTCTGCCCTGGTCATAACTTGTCTAGAGTATTGTGTGCTCTGTTCTGAAATACATTTTAGGAAAGATATTAAAAAACAGAAGAGGGTGCATGATGTTAAGGGGATATGTCATATGCCATATGTCATATGAGGGCTGACTGAAGGAGACAGGAAACACTGAGAATGGAAAAGAGAAAACTGGATTGGAGAAGAAGAAGGGAAGATGATAGCTGTTTTCAAATATATGGTGGACCGTAATGAGGAAGATAGAGTAGGCCTGTTCTTCTGGGGCTGGAAAGCAAACTAGGGACAATGAGTGGAAGATACAGATAGGCAGATTAATGTTTCTGAAAGGAAAAAACTTCAAAGAATTCTAGTTCTCCAAAAGTGGAATGAGTGTCTCAGGAAGCAGTGGGCTCCCCTTCGCTAAAATTCTCTAGGTAAAGGCTGGATTGCTATTTCTCCCTAGGGATGTTGTAGCCATGATTCCTGTTCAACCACAGGTTTGAGTAAGTATCCCTTCAGACTTTTGGTCTTAGGTTCTGCAGTTATTTTATTCTGGGATTTATACATTGATTAGAAGTATAAACAACCACATTAAGTAGAATGGAAACTCCTTAAAGTCAAGGATGCTCTCTCTCTCTCTCTCTCTCTCTCTCTCTCTCTCTCTCTCTCTCTCTCT
>NW_020947062.1:22628927-22657218 GCF_900497805.2 Vombatus ursinus
TCTCTCTCTCTCTCTCTCTCTCTCTCTCTCTCTCTCTCTCTCTCTCTTTGTAATCCTGTACCTAGCACAGAGCTTGGCACTTAACAAGAGCTTATTGCTTTGCCTTGCATTGAGTTCCATTGGTATTATTATTTATGAAGCCCCTTCTAGTTCCTTGACTTAAGAGAAGAATGTGGAATAACAGAAAACAGGGAAATGGGGCATCCCTGGCTTTGTTTCCTTGGCAATTTTGTTGATGGCCAACATGCTAATGAACATTGTTTTGAACTTCAGAGAAGATTAACCTAGATGTAGACCAGAGAAGATCTGATTTTTGTCTCTGGGGGGAGTTTGCATTTAAATTAATGTAAAATGTGATTTTGTGCCAATGTTATAATGTTAAATGCCAAGAAAAAAGAACATCTAAGGGTATCCAGCTGGGTTATTTGGGGCTTCATTGCTTCTCTCTGCTTGTTTGTTCTTTATGTCCTACTCCAAAGAGTTTAACCTAGAGTTCCCTGGATTTTACATTGCAAAACCATAATGAACAGCTGAGTTTCATTTATTGTCAGAAACTTCAGAAGACCTGGAACAGAGAGAAGGTTTATAATCAACTGTATTCTTCTTAGGAATCTGCTTTCAAACATTTTTTATTTGCCAGCAGTGACTAAGGAATCAGTCTTTCCTCCCTTGCAATGTGAAACTCATTAAGACTTGCAGTATTTGGGAACCTTATGTGGCCTCCTAGACAATGAAGGTGTTCAGAATGTTTTTCTGTCTATTCTTCCCACCCTTAGGCCTTCTATGTTGTTATGAATACCTGATATACTCTTGATAATTTTATGGGATAAGCAATATGTGTTAGGGACTCTGGGAAGAAGTAGTCCACCTCTTCGGTGCTCATTGCTCCGTCTTGGGGAATGTCTCTTCTGGCTTTGCTTGACCACTGGTTGGTATGTTACAGAGAGAATACTTTTTCAGATATGGATTAGACTACACGGTTACTGAGGCTTCTTGCCTGGAATTCTATGATCCTGTCATTTGGTCTTGCTGATGCTTATGATCTATCCACAGTGTCTTCCATCAACAACAGACTCAGTGATTCATCTGGATTTCCCTCTTTTAAAGAGTTGTGGTGGACTCTATGCGAAGGACAAGGTGAAATGGACCACCCAAGAGTACTCTCTAGTAGTGGAATTTGTCAATGACAATCTAGTGACAGAATATTTGGAGAAAGAGAATCTCCTCCAGTTACATGTAGGCAATCATCTATGTATAAGGACTAGGAACACAGGGGTAACTTCTCCTTGTTTCTTGTCACTTAATAAATAAGCATGAAACACATATGTACCAGATGATGTGCTAGGCCCTGGGAAAACAAAGCCAAAAATAGAGTTTACATTTTATTAGGGAAAGCAATATGTGTGCATATGTATATGTACACAATAAATATATGTACATCTACACATGTGCATATACATACAGATACATCTATATGTATAGATATATCTGTATGTCTATATATGCATATGACAAATGGTACAAATGGACTGTGAATTGGACCCAGAACTAAACAAGAGAAGAGCAAAGTTTTACCCTCCACTGCTTCCCTATTTTATGAAGTGATATTGTCCATAATCTTCCATCATCCTTTTCTGTAAGATTTTACAAATAAATTTATATCTCTCTCCACTTGGCAAGTAAGTAAAATATTAGTTCAGTAAGTCTTTTTAAAGGGTCTTTTCATTTCCTCGTGACAGCATTGGTTAAAGCTCTGTGAAATTATTGTATTCTGTGTCTATTTCCTTTATTCTATTAATTAACCATTTTTCATTATTGATAATGTTTGAATGGGTCAGGGGTGAATTATTTTACTTATATGCCATGTTTTTCCCCATTTTTATCCTTTTAGCTCCAAACAACATTCATTAGCAATGTTAACCCTCAACAAAATTGCCAAGGAGACAAAGACAGGGTTGCCTCTCTCCCCATCTTAGGTTAACCCACATTTTCCCTTTTGAGTCAAGTTGCTAGAAGGGACTTCATAAGTAATCTTGCCAATTGAATTTAACACAAAACAAAGTAATAAGCCTTTGTTAAGTGCCAAGCTCTGTGCTAAGTACAGGATTACAAAGATAAAAAAAAAAAGACAACCCTTGACCTCGAGGAGTTTCCACTTTACTTAAAGTGCTTATTCAAACTCCTAAGCAATATATAAATCCCAGAATAAAATAATCACAAATAAAATATAATCGCCACAAACTCTAAGACTCCAAATTTGAAAGGACACAAATATGAATTGAACAAGTTGGTGTTCTGACCTTACACAGAAGGCTACTTAAAGAATTACTCTTATTACTAATGAGTTATTTCTTGAGAATTAAAATATAATAATTTTCATTTTTATGGTATTATTTTGTGCTAAGCATGTCCAGTCCCTCATTTTCAATTTTTCTCAAAAGAAGCATTTGTTTTATATTATGTATACATGTGTATATATATAGAGATATATATATGTATATATCTATATATATTCACATGTGTAGTCTGTAAGCCTTTGGCCTCTCTTATTCCTTATTCATGATCCTTTTTTCCAATATATTACTGACTATTTTCACTTTTTCAATGAATTTATTGAGTAATAAAGAATTTTTTTTTCTTTTTAACTAGACATGTTTTTATTGGCATATGGAAATCTTATGGAGAGATTTTCCTCTGCTGATACAAATCAGAAAATCCTTTGCAATTTCTAGTCTTAGAGAATTACCTGGGTTACTGATGGAAGAAGCAAGTTGTTGAGGGTCACATAAGGTGTATGTATCTGGAGTGGGATTTGAATAATTCTTCATGACTTAAGAATGACTCTATCCACTAATCCATAGATTCTGCTCATCAATACATACATACATACATACATATATATGTATATAGATGGAATTCACAGGATCTTACTGAGTTCTTTGTAGAATTTAACCACCTTTTCATCCTCTATAATAGATGTTGATGTATAAACTAAAATTATTTTCATATTAATCTTTGAAAATATTTGTCATGAGCGCTGCAATCAAACGTCCCATAAAATGACACTTCTTGCTGCCTTTAGATACTTACATAAATTAACTCTTGTTGTTCATGTGGTTCCAACTCTTTGTGACCCTATTTTGGGGTTTTCTTTTCAAAGGTTCTAGAGCATTTTGTCCTTTCTTTCTCTAGCTCATTTTATGGATGAGGAAAAGAGGCAAACAAGTTTAAGTGACTTGCCCAGGGCCACACACCTAGTAAGTATCTGAGGCCATATTTGAACTCAGAAAGATGAATCTCCACGACTCCAGGCTTAGTGCTCTATCCATTGTGCCACCTAGCTGCCCAAAATCAACTCTACCAATTCCTTTATTATTTAGTTAGTATAAGGGGTACGAACCAGGCGAGGCTCCAATCAAATTGAGGAATTCTCCATCCAACCAGATAGGATTACAGGCCATTGTATGAAGAGAAGAGTTGAGAACACTGCTCCTATCTTGCATGTGGAAATGAGAATATTTTTATTCATTTAGACAAGATCCCAGAATTTGGCCTTCTAGCAGGGAGTGGGGAGGGGTGAGGGGGTGGATTTGATAGTTGCCTTGCAGATAGTTCCAATCCAAGGATTCTAAGAGGAGGGAATAAGGAGGCTTGAGGAACAGGAAGTATAAAGGCACAGTGAGGGGAGATCATGCATAGTGTGTGAGGAATAGCAGGTAGGGAGTCAAGTAGAAAGATAGGAAGGAGCCAGGGTTTAACATCCTACTTTGAAGGCAAAGACTTAATGGAAAAACGTTAAACTACCTAGAAAGACAAGGTGAATTAAGGACAATGAATTAAATAGCTACACTCTTATCACCCTCACCCCCCAAAACACACCTCAAAACACATCTCCAGGGAAACACTATTTCAGGTCTCTATTAACCACCCTGTCTCCATAACACAGTGGGAACAGCATATATCTCATTGTTCATGGCAGGGAGAACTATGAAGCATCATTGCTCTCCTTGGCACAGGAATGAGCAATGTTTTAGAGATCAGAACATAGCTGCCAGTCTTTTCCCAGTTAACTCCTCTGCCTTATCCTTTAATGGACCTTCTCTAGTGCTTTTCAAAGCACATAGCCTTCTGAGGAGGATGTAGTTCTTAAAAAGAGCATTGAGTTTTTGCTGGCATATCTGCCCCTTTTACAGACCAAAGATACCCATTTTGGGACTGCTCCCTGAGAAAGCATTACCTCTCAAGGATGATTCTGATTACTACCACTTATGGTTTTCCAAATTGAAAAGGAGACCTTTTCCTATTTTAGGAATTGTAGAATTGAATAAAATGCCAGAGCTGGAAGAGCACTTAGAGATCATCTAGTCCAATTTCCTTGTTTTACAGAAGAAACAAAACCAGAGATTTGTGCAAGTACACTCAGTAAGTTAATGGTGATGACCAGGATTCGAAACTCATTATCTTATTATAGTCTGCCTTGTGTTATACTGCTTTATGCTTTTGTTCTTCTATCTCCTTGTTTATTCCTTCAGAGATGGACCTATCCTGTTCTTTTTATATCTCACCAAGTCCTGACATAATGATAGGAACTCAACAATCATTTATTGAATGAACTGATGATGATTGAACTTTAGATTTGTTCATAGTAGTCACTGAATAAATGCTTGCTGATTGCTTGAATGATGGTTTCAGGGAATGGCATGCCATATTTAACTTCTGAAACCTCAAGTATAACCAGATCAGAGCATCTCATTTATCAGACTCTCTTATGCCATTGCTGCTGTCTCTCTTATTTTGTCTTTCAACACTAAGATCCTATGATTGAGGGATTTTATCTGACTCCCACTTGCTCCTGGCTTTAGCTGCAGTTCAGTTTTTGTGGATGAATCTATCTGTGCTGGCCTGATAAATAAGCACATTAGTAGTCATAGCTCTTTGCTTTTCCTTGCTGCCCTACTATTCTAGTCATGTTTTCTTCTGGAATGGTTCCCCATTAAGAAGTTCACTTCAGGTACAGTTCAGATGAAAGGGCCACAAAAGTATGTGATTTCTATGGCAAAGTAAAACTGATTCTCTCCTTTCATCCTCTTTCTTGAATCCTTCCATGTCCTGTGGCATTCATGCAATCATAAGATTCAAAGTAAAATCCTCTTATTTTATAGAAAAAACGAACTGAGGCCTGAAGAAATTAAGTGATTTATCCAAGGCTAAACCAATGGTCAAGTTAAAGAGCTGGGATTTTCGCTTTCTCCAGCTTTATCTCAGACAAAGCATAAGGAAAGCAGATGAGAATGAGTATAATATGAGTGTATTATAAGGGTAATGAGGAATTAGAGGCTGATTTCAAGGAATTTCTTTGGGATCTTCAGAGAGTAATAAGATAGTTTTCAGAGTTGATTGCTGAAGTTCTAGAACAGGCTTAAGAGATTTACATTTCCAAAAAGAAACTGGTTTCAGTTTTAGGTTGAAAAAAAAAAGATGCATATATATATATATGTATATATACACACACACACACACACACACACATTACACACACACACACTCACACACACACACACCACACATTTTTAATGCTCACAAATGTTTAATTTATTCATCTAGATTTCTAATGGAAAAACTCCAGTGTATTTGTGTTGTGAATGTGACAGGCACTTGAATTCTCAATAAACAATTGTAAGAAGAATGGCTTAGAGTTATCTGGAAATAGGGTTTTCATACTCACTGGAGTTTGACAGGTGCTAATTTAAGTTCAACTCAACAGACCTTTATTTGATTTTTATTACGTACAAGCCAATGAGCTAGATACTAGGGATACAAAGATGAAAATAAATATTCTAGACCCTAAAAGAATTTAGAATAAAATAGGGAGGATAAAAAGTATATAAATATGCATAATACAAGGAAAATTGTGATAAATGCAGAAGAGAGGTCTGGACAGGCTATCATAAAAATATGATGTGAGAAAAATAACTTTCTGGGTTTTTTAAAAGCATGAGTTATGGTTGTGATGGTGGAGGAGTGTGTCTGTGTGTGTGTGTGTGTGAGAGACAGACACAGAGAGAGAAAGAGAGAGACAGAGAGATGGAGACAGAGGGAGACAGAGAGAGAGACAGAGAGAGAGTAGTGGGAAGGATCAGGGAAAGGTTTGCAGGAAATCTGATACCTGAGCAGGGTATATATGTATTTATGTAACATATATGTGTATGTAAAACCATTCTATTTATACTTCCATTTTTCAGTTTTTTCTCTGGATGCAGATAGTGTCTTCCTTCATATGTCCTTTGTAGTTAATTTAGATATTTACAATAGTCAAAATGACTTAGTCACTCAAAGTTGTTTTTAAAACAATATTGTTGTTACTACATAAAATGTTCTATCTTTTCATTCTTCATTATTTTCTGCAAGTTTATCCATGCTTTTCTAAGCTCACTGAGCTCACTGTTTCTTCTAGCACAGTAGTATTCCATCACAATCATATACCACAACTTGTTCAGCTATTCCCCAATTGATGAGCATCCCTGCAATTTCCAGTTTTTTGCCACCACAAAGAGCTGCTATAAATATTTTAGAACATATAGGTTCTTTTCTTTATTCCCTAATCATCTTTGGAAACAGACCTAGTAATGGTATTGCTAGGCCAAAGGGTATAGGCAGTTTAATAATTTTTTGGATATAATTTCAGATTGCACTCCAAAATGATTGGATCAGTTCACAGTTCCACCAACAGTGAATTAAGGTCCAAATTTTTCCACATCCCCTCCAACATTTGTTGCTTTCCCCTTCAATCATTTTAGCCAATCTGATAGGTATAAAATCTTAAGGTTTTTAAAATTTGTATTTCTCTAATCAATAATGATTTAGGACACCTTTTCATACGTCTATACAATTTTTTGATTTCTTTATTTAAAAACTGCTTGCTCATATCCTTTGACCATTTATTAATTGAGAACTGATGCGTTTCCTTATAGATTTGATAAAGTTCTTTATATATTTGAGATGAGACCTTTATTGGAGAATCTGTCTATAAAATTCCCCCCCACCCAATTTTCTGCTTTCCTTCTGATCTTAGCTACATTTGTTTTATTTGTGCAAAACCTTTTTAATTTGTTTTAATAAAAATTATCCATTTTATACCTCATACTGCTCTCTATCTCTTGTTTATTTATAAAATTTTCACTTACGTATAATTTTGATAGGTAATATATTTTGTATTTTTCATACTTTCTTGTAATATCTCTCTTTATATCTAGGTCATGTATCCATTTTGACCTTATCTTGGTAAATGTTGTAAAATATTGATCTATACCCAATTTCTGCCAGACTGCTTTCCAGTTTTCTCAACAATTTTTACCAAATAGTGAATACTTATCTCCAAATCTTAAATCTTTACATTTGTCAAATCCAAGGTTACTATATTTATTTGCTGCTGTGAAATGTATGTCTACTCTGTTCCACTGACCTACCTTTCTGTTTCTTAGCCAGTACCAGATATTTTGATAATTACTATCTCATAATACAGTTTAAAATCTGGTACTGCTGAATGTCTTTGTTTTATATTTTTTTAAACTAGTTCCCTTGATATTTTTGATTTTTTGGTCTTCCAAATGAATTTTGTTATTATTTTTCCTAATTCAGTAAAATAATTTTTTGGTAATTTAATTAGGATGACATTGAAAATATAAATTAGCTTAGGTTGCCTTTTTTGTTATGTTGGTCCTGCCTACCCATGAACAATGAATATTTCTCCAATTATTTAAATCTGATTTTATTTGTGTAAAAAGTTTTCTAAAAATAATTTTGTTCACATAGTTCCTGGGTTTGTTTTGGCAAGTGTCCTCCCATATATTTTATTTTAAATGAGATATCTCTTACTATCTCTTCTTGCAAGATTTTGTTTGTGATATTTGGGAGTGCTGATGACTTATGTCGATTTACTTTATATACTTTATAAACAACTTTGAGTGACTAATATTGCATTATATATATGCATATATATGTACATATACTTTATATACTCCTTTTCTGAAATTATTAATTGTTTTAACTAATTTTTTAGTTGAGTCTTTGGGATTTTCCAAGTATATCATCATATCATCAGCTAAAAGCAATAGTTTTATTACCTCATTTTCTATTCTGATTCCTTCTATTTCTTTTTCTTCTCTTATTGCTATTGCTGACATTTCCAATACAATATTGAATAATGTTGGTGACAGTGGGCATCCTTGTTTTACATCTGATCTTACTGAGAAGGTTTCTAGATTATCCCCAATACAAATAATGTTGCTGATTGTTTTAGATAAATTCTTTTTCAATTTAAGGAAAAAAATCCCTTTATACCTATACTTCCAAATGTTTTTTAATAGAAATGAGTGTTGTACTTTATCAAAAGCTTTTTCTACAATAATTGATACAATCATATAATTTTTGTTACTTTTATTATTAATATAATCAATTATGTTAAAAGTTTTTCTTATGTTAAAACATCCCTGCCTTCCTGCTATAACTATCATAGTTTCATAAAAGGAATTTGGTAGAATCCCTTCTTTGCCATTAGTCCAAATAATTTATTTTTGCTTTTTGATGAGGTAATTGGGGTTAAGTGACTTGCCCAGGGTTACTTACAGCTAGTAAGTGTCATGTGTCTGAGGTCAGATTTGAACTCAGGTCCTCCTGATTCCAATTCCAGAGTTCTGTCTACTGTGCCACTTAGCTGTCTAGGGATTAGTTGATTTTTAAATGTTTGATAAAATTCACTTGCTGGTGCTTTTGTTCTTAGGAAGCTCATGTATGGTCTGTTTAATTTTTTTTTCTAAAATAGGTCTATTTAGATATTCTATTTCTTATTGCCTTACAACAGCAATTTATATCTTTGTAAATATTCTTCTATTTCACTGAAATTTTTAAATTTAATTGGTCAATTTAATTTATAATTGGGCAAAAAACTCCTTATAGGTGTCTTAATTTTATATTCATTAGTAGTATATTTACCCTTTTTATTTTTAATACTACAGATTTGGTTCTCTTCTTTTAAAAAAAATCAAATTAACCAATGTCTATTTTATTGCTTTTTCCCTCATAAAACTCTTAGTTTTATTTATTAATTCAATGTTTTTTACATTCAATTTTATTAATCTCACCTTTCATTTTTAGAATTTGCAATTTACTATTCAATTGGATATTTTTAGTTTGTTCTTTTTCTAATATTTTCAAATTGCATACCCAATTCATTGATCTGTTCTTTCTCTATTTTATTTATGTAACATTTAGAGATATAAAGTTTCCTCTGATTATTGCTTTTTCTGTATCCCATAAATTTTGATATGTTGAATCATTATTGTCATTCTCTTTAATGAAATTACTGATCGTTTCTATTATTTGTTCTTCAATATATTGTTTAAGATTAGGTTGTTTAGTCTCCAATTAGTGTTTAATCTATGTTTCCATGGTGCCTTTTAAAATATAATTTTATTGCATTTTTATCTGAAAATGACATTTTCAATATTTCTGCTTTTAACTATAAAGCTTTTTATATCCTAATATATGGTCAATCTTTGTAAAGCTACTATGAACCATTGAGAAGAAGGTATATTCCTTTCTATTCTCATTCATTTTTCTCCAGCTATCTATCACATCTAGCTTATCTAAAATTCTATTCACTTCCTTGATTTCTTTTTATTTATTTTTTGGTTAGGTTTATCTAGTTCTGAGAGGGGAAGAAAATTTTATCAAACATTTTAAATGCCCCACTATTATAGTACTACTATCTATTTCCACCTGTACATTTAACTTTTCTTTTAAAAAATTATTTGCTATAATATTTGGTGCATATAGGTTCAGTATTAGTGGTACCTTTAATCAAAATGTAGTTACCCTGTTTATCTCTTTTAATTAAATCCATTTTAACCTTAACTTTGTTGGAGATCATGATTGCTACCCCTGCCTATTTTTGTGCCAGTTAAAGCACAAGAAATTTTACTTCAAGTCTCCATTTTAACTCTGCATTTCTCATTCTTAAATGTGTTTTTATTGCTGGATTCTGATTTTTAATCCATTCTGCTATCCATCTTCATTTTATGAGTGAGTCCATCCCATTTACATTCAAAGTTACAATTACTATTTGTGAATTACTCTCCATGATATTTTTACTCACTATTGTCATTCTCAGGCTCTGTTTTTACCCTATCCCTGTTACCTTATCCTCTCCCATTACTCTCCTATTCTTTATTCTACCTACTCCTCTAAGAGTCCCTCCTTTATACTCTCCCCTACCTTCCTAAATATTAATCTACATACCCTTCTAAGAGTCTCTCCTTTATCTTATTCTTTAGTCCTCTTATTTCTTTATAGGTTTAGAAGACTTTTTTTTTTACCCTTTTAGATGTATATGTTGTTCCATCTTTAATCCAGATCCAATGAGATTAAGGTTCCAACACTATTAGCCCTCCACCTCCATTTGCTTCCTCTGTATCAATTCCTCCTTTCATGCCCCATTTTTGTGAAATGATTGCTTGATAGTAGTTTTTTTTTTAATTGTTGAGGGGGTTTTTGTTCAATTTTCTGGTCCATTTCTTGACTTTGATCTTTATGTTAAATTTGGACTCTGTTCCCTGGTTCAAGGGTAAGGGTGGGTGAGAGCACTGTCTCAAACTTCAGAATTTTTTTTTTGGTTGCTGTTATTTTCTACACTAGTTCTGGGGGTCTGGAAGCTTTTGATGCTTCCAACGTGGTGTGATCTGAGGAAAGAGGTGGTCACTGCTCTCTTGCTCCACACTCTGGTACTTACCCAGAATGGGCAACTCATCCCTTGAGATCACAAACGCTACTGCTCCTCAGGGCCCTGATCCCATGTGACTGAAAGTACTCCTCTCAACCCTGAAACTGATCCAGAAGTAGGTATGGGCAATGGAGTTGCCCATCAATGCCAGGTCCTGTGCTTAGTGCTAGCACAAGGATCCACTATCCTATCTTTCTGTCCAGGTTACCTTATCCCTTTCCTGTCTCTGATGCAAGAACTCCTGAAGCAACTGCTACTGTTATTGCCCCCTCCAGGGTCCGCAGCTGCTGTTGCTACCACATGAGCTCTGGGCCAGCCTCCACTCCATTGTCACAGACCTCTTCTTCTGACCTCCTAAGCTGTTTTGGACTAGAAGGGTATCTCACCTTGACCTTTTGTTGGTTCTACCACCCCAGAATTCATTTTGAGGTATATTTTAAAGTTGTTTGGAGGGAGAGTGCTTTCTCTACTTTACCATCTTGGATTCTCCCTGAAATTCTGACACCTCTGTTCTAAAACATAGAGTGCATTAAGTGGATTAGAATAAAATAAATCTAGAAAAGAAAATTGAAGTCATATTTTGAAGAGTCCTAAATTCCAACATAAATAAAGAATCTGACAATAGGGTACTAATAAAGGATCTTGGACAGGGGAATGCAATTATCATACTTGTACAATTGGAAGATTATTTCAGCAGCTTTTTGTATCACACAATCACAGAAAGATAATCTCAGGGCTGGAAATTACTTTGGGAGCATCTATCCCAAACTGACCCTAAATAAAAATTCTCTCTATAACTTTCCCAAGTGGTCATCTAGGTTTCCTTTGAAGACATGGAGTATGGGAGAACCCACCATTTTTCAAAGTAGTCCATTCTACTTTGAGATAGCTTTAATTGCTGGGAATATTTTCTTTACATGGCCTCTAAACCTGCCTCTCAGAAACTTCTAATGATTATAGTGAGTTCTACACTCCAGAGCTAAGCAAAAAGTCTAATTCCTGAAGTGGAAGCAAAGATGGAGGAGTAAGGTAGGAACTTGTCTGAGCTCTCCCCCAAACTCCTCCAAATACCTTTAAATAATGGCTAAACAAATTCTAGAGCAGCAGAACTCACAAAAAGACAGAGTGAAACAATTATCCAGCCCAAGACAACTTAGAAAGTTGGCAGGAAAGGTTTAATGTATCGGTGTGAGAGAGGAACATAAGCCAGTGTAGGTGACAGAGAGGGGAACACATGAACCTTACTCTCATCAGAATTGGCTCAAACAAGAAATAAAAGACACACTCAGTTGTAGAAATTTATCTTACTGTACAGAAAAGTAGGAAGGGAAGGGGATAAGTGGGGAGCTGATAGAAGGGAGGGCAGTTTGGGTGAGGTTAAAGTCAAAAGTAAAACACTTTTGAGAATGGATGGGGTAAAAGGAGAGAGAGAAAAAATAGGATAAATGGGAAATAGGATGGAGGGAATTACACAGTTGGTAATCTGATGATTACTGTGAAAAAATTTATAGTGAGTTTCTCTGATAAAGACTTCATTTCTCAAACATATAGAAAGTTGAGTCAAATTTATAGAAATAAGAAACATTCTTCAATTGCTAAATGGTTGAAGGATATGAATAGTCAGTTTTCAGACAAAGTAATCAAAACTATCTATAGTCATATGAAAAAGTGCTCTAAATCACTATTGATGGAAGAAATTCAAATTAAAACAACTCTGGGCTACTACCTCACACCTGCCAGATTGGCTAATGTGACAGAAAAAGAAAATGACAAATATTGGAGGGGATTAGGAAAATTAAAACACCAATATATTACTGGTGACTTAAGCATTCTGGAGAGCAATTTGGAACTATGCCCAAAGGGCTATAAAACCATGCATACCCTTTGACCAAGCAATACCACTACTAGTTCTGTATCCCAAAGAGATAAAAAAACTTAAAATAAAACAAAAGGAAAAGAACCTATGAGTATGAAAATATTTATAGTAGCTCTTTTAGTGGTGGCAAAGAACTAGAAATTGAGGGAATATCCATCAATTGGGGAATAGCTGAATATCACTGTCAATGATATATTTCATTTATTGAAGTGAAATACTTTATACTTAGTAATCTGAATTCTAAATTATTATTGAATAATTCAGTACTATCGGATATCCAGGTAAAATTGAATTATTGTTTCCTCTAGTGGAAATATGGGGAGGATATCACACTTTTCCTACAAGACATTTAATAATTATGAAGAGAGAGGAAATGATGGTGGAAATAAGTCAAAAATAAGTAAGAAATCTATTTGTAAGGAATATTTAACATTGTTAATGATAAATTTTACATTAAAATATAATCTCTCCAAAGTGAGAGAAATGGACGATCAGTCCTATGGACCCTTTCTGATCTTATATACATATAGGGTAGTCTGGTTATGCTTATGAAAGCATGACCAGATGCAAATGCTTATGAAAGCCTGTTTTTAGGATGTAATACCTGTCACTGAGAGGGGCATAACGATGACCCTGTTTTTTGCTGTCGTGAACTTAACAGTCCCTCAGGGAAGATCTACATAGGGTATTATAATACAAAGTAAAATGCAGTTAAATTCTATAAATACTTAGTAAGTGCCCATTCTGTGTAGAAAACTATATTGGATACTATAAGGAAAAAAGGAAATCTAGTAAGATAGTCCTTGTTTTCATAGAGCTTATAGTCCAGGCTTAAATACAAATACATGTAACTATATTACATATCCCACGTGACCATAGGATTTAGAGCTGAAAGGATCTGTACATGATATCATGGAACTGAATTCTAGAAGTAGGTGTAGCCTGGTAGAAAGAACACCTGTTCTGAAATCAGAGGACTTGGGTTCAATTCCAGCTCTGTCACTTATTCTATGCATGATCCTGGGAAAGTCACTTGACATCCCTGAGTCTGTTTCCTCATTTATAAGATGAGGAGCTTGTACTAGGTGACCTCTAAAATCCATTCTAGCTCTAAATCTATGTTGTTATTACCCTATCATACTAAAATGTCTTGCCAAAGGTCACATAGGTGTTGCAAGTAGTAGAGCCAGAACTCAAAATCATGTCTTCTGATTTCATAGTGAGAAATGTAAAATAATATTAGTTAGTGAAAGATTGGGTTAGAAAAATTGAGATGATATTTAAATTATACTTTAATGATGGATATAAATTCAACAGATGATAAAAGCAGGGAAGAATATTTTAAATAAGTGGATAGAAACGCATAGTGAGAAGCAGAGCTATAATTAACACAGGGCTACTTGCCTTGCTCAAGGTATCAGTTTTAGAGAGTAAAAAAAGTAAAGTCTTGAGGGTGTTTATTTCACTGTCTTTCCTCCTCCTCTGGTGGCCAGGAGCTACTTCATGGAGTCTTACAATCCTATCTACCCTACACCTGCAGCAGGTGCATTTTCCCATCTTTATCAGATTAGAAACTTCATAGTGTACCAGAACATGGTTCCTCCTTATAGCAACTGCATCCCAGGTGAGCCTCAGATTACTCCAACTCATTACCACATATCTCAAGAACAGAAATTGTTAGTTAAGACTTTGATAGGAATAATGTTGGGCTTAAAATTAGGAAACCAGGGTTCATACCCCAACTCTGCCCACATAATAGCTAAATGTCCTTAAGTAAGTTGTTTGCCTTTCTTGGCCTTAGATTTCCCATTGTTACAATAGAGTTTGGACTAGTTCATACTTAAGATTAGTTTTATGTTTTTGTGTGAGGAAAGGTTTGCAGGTGAGAAAGTACAGGGCATGATGGAGAGACATAGAATAAGGAATTGGTGAAAGAAGAGTGCTTAACATTAGCAGTCCATAATTGAAGTGATCTGTTTTTGTTCCATTCTCCTTCTTTTCCCCTCCCCTTCCCCAATTATTTAGTAAATTTAGTAAAGAACAACACCTCACACTACATACTAAAAAAAACTTCAAATGGATACATGACCTAGACATGAAGTGTGACATTGTAAACAATTTAGAGGAGCAAGGAAGAAATTGCTTTTCAGATCTATGGATGGGAGAAGAGTTCATCACCAAATAAGGAATAGAGAGGATCACAGAAGATAAAACGGACAATTTTGATCACATACAGGAACAATCTTCTTTGTATAAATATTACCATTGCATTTAAAATTATAAGAGAAGTAGGTAAATGGGAAAAAATCTTTGTAGCGAGTTTCTCAAATACATGATTATTTCCAAAGTGTATATGTAAGGAAGTAAATCAAATAAATTTATAAGATTAAGAGCTATTTCTCAATTGATAAATGATCAAAGCACATGAATAGACAGTTTTCTAAAGAAGAAATCTTAGTTAGCAATAGCCATATAAAAATGCTCCAAAATCATTAATAATTAAGGAAAAGAATTGTCAAAGTAGACAAAAAAGTGATAAATGTTGAAGAAACCAGGGGAAAGCAGACATATTAATGCAAATTGGTGCAGTCATTCTGGAAAGCAGTTCAGAACTGTGCTCCCAAAATTACTAAATTTTTCATACTCTGGTTCAATGAAACCACTACTAGGCCTATGCCCCAAAGAAGTCAAAGAAAGATGAAACCAAAAGGAGCAAAAAATCACTGAGCTATACATATCCTTTTCCCCAGAAACATCACTATTAGGCATATACCCAAAGATATATACATATGTACACACATAATTTAAAATGTCTGAACAAACTATGGTAAATTAATGAAATGGAATATTATTCTAAGAAATGATTAATATGAAAAATTCAGAGAATTTGAGAGGGCTTGTACAAACTGTATAAACCAAGCAATGAGACTATGCCCACATTGATAGACTTCAAAACTCTGATCAATGCAGTAAACAATCATGACTTTGTAGGATCATTGGTGAAGAATGATTCCTGCCCCTCAGGAGACAGTAGGAGAAACTAGAGATACAAAATGAGGTGTGCATTTTCAGACATGACTGATGTGTTGATTTGTTTTTCTTGATTACCACTATTTGTTAGAAGATAGGGTTCTGTTAGGCAAAGTGGGGAATTAGTAATATATTTAAATATAAATAAATAAAATAAATAAAGTGATATATTTAAAAGGAATAATTTTAAATGAAGTATTGAGAGATTTAAAAAGAGAAAAGGAAAAGGTCTTTAGAAACTACACAGGTCAATATGGAGCTTCCCTAAGGTATGGGTGTAAAAGCATCATTTCTAGTCACCAATGAAGGTCTACCACTAAGTCTTGCTACTGAACCTCATGAAAGTTCCTTTTTGGTAAAAATATTGATGGCAACACCTCCAAGAGTGTTCTGTGTTTGTTCTCCTAGTAAGCATGAACCTCGCAGCAGAAGAAGGGAAACTAAAAAAAATTCATTTTGACAGCTGTAGACACAGATGGGGTACTCTTTTCTTTCCTTTTTTTTTTTAACTGATATGAAAAAATGAAACCTAATCATTGCATGATATGCAGCATATCCTGCTATACATTGGAGTGGAGAGAGAGAGGAACATATAGAACGATGTGGCTTTGGCATCCCCAAACCACAGGGCCAGGTATAGACCATAATGACTCGAAAGTTGAGGCTACACTCTGGACCTCTCCATCAAGTCCCAGAAACTTCTTTAGAAGGGAATCTCACTTCAGCTTTGAAATTTACATCTTGAAAGTACCATTCTCCCCTAAAAGCTACTCTATCTCTGGATGACTTCTCTCCAAACCTCCATTTAAGGAGGGTTCCCTGGCCAGCCATCTCTTCATTTCTCATTAGACTTCCTCTGGACCTCTCTATCATGTTTCTCATGCTGGTCACTTAACTGTTAACACTACTTAACATCTCTGACATTCACTTCTTTCATCTGTAAAAATGGGAATAATATATGCTGTAAGTATCCTTCGGGGGCTTCCTAAAGGATGCCATCTTGGCATAGTCATTTTGCCCCTAATCTGGGTTTTTCTTTTTTTTGGGGGGGGAGGGAAGGCAACCAAGCATAAGTGACTTGCCCAGGGTCATGCAGCTAGTAAGTATCTGAGACTAGATTTGAACTCAAGTCCGTCCTGACTCCAGAGCCTGTGCTCTATCCACTGCACCATCTCTCTGCCCCACAGGCTTTTCAATATAGAAGGTTAAAAACATTGAAGTTATCAGCTACATTCAAAGGTCTGTGATAGGTGCTAGGGGAAATACAAAGCGGAGGGAGAGAAATAATAACAGTAACAAGTTAGATTTCCGCAGGATGTTGCAGTGTTAGGGTAGTGTGAGCACCACCAACCAATCAGCTTTCAGAAGGGGACGCCGGTCTAAGCACAAACTACCTGATAGAGGGGTTCCGGGGAGAAACTGGCTCAAACTGGTCAGGGTCAAGAGACGGTCACTAACTTTTTGCTGACACACATGCTTAATTAGCATCGTACATATTATCTGACACACCCCAAGGAGGAAACTTTGCTCATTTACATAACGTGGGATGCATGACGAGGGAGGAGAAACATGTCAAGGAGGAATGTGGGATGGGTGGTTCAGGAAGATTGTAACCCCGAAGGGTTCGGACCAGTCCAAGCTCTGAAAGCAGGGGCTGCGCCGGGCTAACAGTATAAAGCTTGGTCTCGCTTATGTATCAGCGCGCTTCTCTCCTCAAAGGGAATGTACCTGCTTCTTGGAAGAGACGTAATAAACGATTCTTTTTTCACTCTGGACCATACTTTCATTATTGGGCCCAGAGCAGAGCCTTGATCTAGTTAAGGAGGGAGCTTGGTGGGCTCGTTTATAACATGGATCCTGCCCCAGAAGAGAGAAATGAGAGAGGGTAAAGTGCACCATAAACCTGAACCACATTTATATATATTTGCTCCATATGTACATGTTGACTCCCTAAATAAATTAAGATTCATTTCTTGGGAGAAAGGATTGTTTAATTTTTGTTTTTCTTTGCATCCTCTGTGCCTAGCACAGTGTCTGGCATACAGTGAGTGCTTACTAAATGCTTGGTGATTGACTGGTTGATCAGGTATAAGCAACTTTTTCAAGAAATTGAGCAGTGAAGAAGGAAGAAATAGGACAGCAGCTGGGTGGGATAAAGGGTCAAGAGAAGACTTGTGCAAAGAGTTTATGATAAGGGGAAGGTTCAGAGATGTTTGAGAGAGAGGGCAATATTGATGGGGCAAGGTCCTGGATAAAGCATGGACAATTAAGATTAAGGGTACTGATAGATTAAATTCAGGTCAGGAGAAGTTAAATGATTTGCCTAGGGTCACAAAGCTAGTAAAAGTCAGAGGTAGGATTTGAACTCAAGTCTTCTTGACTTGATGTCTATTGCTCTATCCACCATGCTATCTAGATATCTCTAAAGGGCAAGAAGATATGTTTGAGAACACAAGGTGGTGTGTGATAAAATTCCCAAATAAGTGGTAGAAGTAATAAATATTGTAGGGATTCGGAGAGGGAAGTTGCTAGTACTGTCAACATCAGAGGAGATTACATCATAGGAGTTGGGCCTTGTACTGTCTTTTTTTTTTTTTTCTTCTTACTGTTGGATTCTAGTTTACGATACCAACATCACAGGACTTAGAACCAGAAGGTACATTTAAGATTGACTAAAGACAATTGCACCCCTCCCATTTCACAACTTTGTTCCCTTCCATTTTAATTTTTTTTCCTTTCTAAATATGTAGTATCTTAATGTACATGTAGGCCTTGAATCATGGCAGAGTGGCTGGAAGATTCTTTTCAATCCAGAAACAATGAGTAATGGCCACCTCTGGGAGGACATCCTGGGGATGCCTTTTATCTGACCTCAGGAGGTATGGTACCAAAGAAGAATGAGGAGGGATGCATAGAAATGAGTAAGGGGCCCAGGTATATTCTAGGGTCAGTATGATTTTTAAAAAACTATCAAGGCATCATGGTGTGGTGGAAAGAAGATGGGACTCTTTTGAAGGGGTGAATCCTGGGTTCCAATCTGTGCTTTGAATTTCACTATCTGTGTGACCACAAGCAAATTATCTAAACTCTCTGAAACTTACCTGAGAAACAGGAATGTTAATACTTGGCACTCCTATTTCGCTGTTTCTTTGAGGGTAAGCCTTAAAGTATGATGGAAATGAGAGGTCTCCTTACTGTGACTTTGGTTACTGACCTAGAACCTTCCTTGACCCTGTTTGCTGGTGGCTCTGGGGATCTGGCCATACCAGAATGTGAATGGAATGCCAACAAATGAATGCATGTGATAGGTCTGAATCTGTTCCCTCTCCTAACCAACAAATGAGGTGCCTTTTTTTGCTGCCCTGGGTGTGCTTGCCAAGAGGATTGAGTGGTTGCTATGGAAACCTCCTGAAGTTCTTCAGTTAAGCAGCGATTGTAACAATAAAGAAATAACAAAAGGCCAACCACATTCTTTGTGGGTCAAGCATAGGGTTGAGTTGGAGGGGACTGTAGGAATTCAAAAAGTGTTGTCTTGGAAACAACTTGTCACTGTAACTCATTCTGTAGATGTCCTTCTGCTTGTAACCGAGGCTCGCAAGAGTGACCTTTATTTCCGTTTTAATTTAAAATACTAATACTTGATCTTTCTTATAAGAGAATTGACAATACTTATCAATCAGGAAATGACTAAACAAATTGTGGTACATAAATTTGATGGAACATTTTTGTTCTGTAAGAAATGGTGAACACAATGTATACTGAGAAGCATGCAAAGATATGTAAACTGATAAGAAGTGAAGAAAGCAGAACCAGGAATCATATATGTATATATATATACACATACAGTATATTGTATATTATGTATATTATACATATATATACACACACATATATATGTATATAAAATAAATAGAGTGCACAATAGCACCAAAATAAAATGCTGCAAAATTATAACTAAGCTTGACCCCAAGGAAGAGCTATGAAAAAGTACCTTTCCCTGCTTCTTTAAAAAAAATTTTTTTTAGTTTTAGAAACTCTAACTTGGACCATTTAATTCATTTCCTCAAGAAGCTGTAGTGGCTCCCTATGGACCCTTGGAGAAATTTCAAAACCCTAACCATGGCATTTAGAGCCCTCCCCAGTCTGACTGCCGCCTACTTTTCTAGCATCTCCTATTATTCCTCTCACACACAATTTATGTTTCAATCAAACTGGCCTACTTGCTGCTCCCCAAACTCAGCATTTCATCTCCTACCTCCACACGTGTGAACAGCCTCCATGCCTGGCATGCCCTCTGCTCCACTCTCAACTCATGAATTCCTTCCTTTCTTTATACTTCCCCTGCTTCTTTGCAGAGCTGGGGGATTGTGGGTGTGGAATACTGTATATAAAATTAGACTTTTTGAATATATTGTTCAGTTTCACAAAACATTTTTCCTCTTCTTTTTACTGCTTATTTTAAGTGATATATCTCTGGGAGGTGAGGATACAGTGGAAAATATAAGTGCTCCAACACAAAAGACATTGATAAAAATTTATATTAAAAAGAAGAGACTTAACAATATTCACAAATACAATTGCATAAACAAAAAGAATGCTAAAAGAATTTTGAATTCTGAATAATTGTAATGACTAATTTTGGTTTGAAAGAAAAGATAATGAAACATATCTCTCTCCTTTTGGCAAAGAGGTAAGAGTCTATAAGAAAAGAGTATTCCATACAAGTTCAAATAATTTCACTGCAACACTATTTTTGCTTTCTCATAAGAGAATGTTAAATTCCAGTATTGGGGGTTATATTGGGTTGAGATAGAGATACAGAAACAACAATGTTATAAAAATAAAAGGCATCAATGAAACTTTACTTTGTTGATTTATTTCAACATTTAAATTTAAAGAATTCTTTTGAAAGGAGATAGGCTTTTCCCTCTCTGTTCCTCTAAACATGATTTGATTATTGATAGAACTTGTTGAATAGTTTTTGTACAAATGAAAAGATTCTCCTCTGTGTCTCAGTTGACCTGCATGGACAAGAGATGGTATTAAGAAGTCAGCTATACTTAGCAACTAACATGCATGTGCCTCTTCTTGGAAAATTCTGCTCTACTCTTCTGTGCCATGGACAAGGGAATTTGGTAACTCAGGTCAAAAGTGCTTTAGGTGTCCCAGAGACAACTGGACACATTACAGCCCAACATCAAAATACAGATGAAGCTCCATGACAGAGAAAGCTGACTGGTATTTGGAGAAATTAATTGTGGCAGATAATAGACAAGATGCAAGAAACTGCACTCAAGAAGGCTGTATTGCAGTGAGGGTTTTGTGTATAAATTATATTTTTGGCTGTAACTTGTACATCCACTGCATCCAGGGCCTTCTCCAGTCGTCCTGATCTATGTCTTGCCACTGGACCCAGATAGCTCTGGAGGAGAGAGTGAGTCTGGTGCCTTTGCACAGTCCTGTCTCACTTAAATCAAATTCATTTGCAAGTCATGCCATACCCTTCCCTATATCATGGTCTTCTTCGAGAACAAAGTTCAAACAACAGCAAGAAGGTACATCCATGTTGTCAAGTAGTGGAAAGAGCACTGACTTTGGAGATAGAAGACCTGGGTTCAAATCCAGACCCTAGTATTAATCTTGGGCAAAGAATCAATCAACAAGCCTAGTATATATCAGGCACTCTGCTATGTGCTAAAGATAAAAGAAATGAATCAGCTTCTTTCTGCCCTCAAGGAGAATTACATTCCAACGTCAAGTGGCACAGTGGTTAGAGAGCTCTGAGTCTGGAGTCAAGATGACCTACTTCAAATTTGACCTCAGACATTTATGAGCTCTATGACTCTGGGCGAGTCACTTAACTTCCATCCTCAGTTTTCTCATCTGTAAAGTGGGAATAATAATAGCGTCTTCAGAGTTATTATGAGGACAAAATGAAATTATATTTGTAAAGCATTTTGCAAGCCTTAAAATGTTATAAATGCAAGTTATCATCATCATTATCATCATCATCATCATCATTGAGGGAAACAACATTCACATATACAGGTATATACAGAGCACATACAAAACAGAAGGGAGGTAACCCTTGTGGGAGCAAGGATTATGAAGACATACAGAAGGTAGTGTTTGAGTTGAATCCTGAAAAAAAGCTAGAGATTCCAAAAGTCAGAGGTAAAGATGGGAAATGTTACCAATATTGACAGCCAGTATAATGGCATGGAGACAAAAGATCGGAATGTCATATGTGAGGAACAACAAAAATGCTAGTTTGCTTGACCACAGAGTATGCTGAAGGGAATGATATGGAATGAGACTGAGAAGGCAGAATGGAATCAGGTTGTTAAGATCTTTAAATGTCAAATGAAGGATCCTAGATATTTTATTAGATTTTTTAGAGGGAAGGGTGACATAGTCAGGCCTGGACTTTCAGGAAAATCACTTTGGCACTTGTGTGGAAGATAGATTGGAGTGGAGAAAGACCAAGCCTAAGGCTACTTGGAATAGTAATAGTAATAATAGTAGGCAGGAAGTGGTGAGGACCTGAACACCAAAGAGGTGATGAGGGGCTGTGTGTGTGAAGTGAAAGGATGGATGCTAGACATGTATAATTAGAAAAGATAATATTTGATAACTGGTTAAATATGTTGGGTGGGGGTAGGAAGGAGTCAAAGATGACACCTAGGATACAAACATAAGTAAATGGAAGGATGGTGGCACTTTCTAAATAAATAGGAAAGAGAGTTAGGTATGAGAAGGAATGATAATGAGTTTGGTTTGGAATATGTTGAGTCTGAGATACTTACGGAATATTCAGTTCAAAATGTCCACTAAGTAGTTGATAATACAGTATTTGAGTTCAAGAAAGTGAGTAGAGCTGGATATATAGATCTGGGCATTATCTGATTAGAGATGATATTGATTATCATCAGCCTATGGGAGCTGATGAAGTCACCAAGTGCGAGTAATGAAGGAAAGTTACTTCCCCTTTCTGGGACACGTTTTCTTCATCTATAAAAATGAATGTGCCATACTAGGTAATTCCCTCCAGCTTTAAAACTTATGATCCTATAACCATCTTGTCCTTTGAACCTCTATTTTTGTTGTTCAGTTGTTTTTCAGTTGTGTCCAACTGTTCATGGTCCCATTTGGGATTTTCTTGGAAGAGAAACTAAAGTGGTTTGTCATTTCCTTCTCCAGCTTATTTTATAGATGAAGAATGGAGGAAAACAGGGGTTAAGTTATTTGTCCAGGATCACACAGCTAGTAAGTGTCAGAGACTGGAACTGAACTTAAAAACGAAGAGTTTTTTTTTACTCTAGGCCTGGCACTCTACCCACTACACCATCTAGCTGCCCTTTGACGCCCTATGGTTTATTAGATATCCTTGTTTGGACCCAGGGGTTATTTTGGGACTTTGGTATTTTGAAAATTTTATTGATAGCTTTAGTCCTATACACCAGTGCTGTAGGCTTCCCATGAGTCATGAGCTTGAAACTTCTGCTTTACACCACAGTCACTTTCCAATATGATTCCTCACCCATAGAACCTTTACTTAAGCAAAACTGACTGATAAAGTGATGGGGTCTGACAGTATGGAACATTTCTCACCTCTGATCAGTCCTATCCCACTCTGCTGAGGAAATTGTCTTTCATTATCTGTTCTTCAGGACCCAGACTGGTCATTATAATAACTCATAGTCTGACTACCTTTTAGGGTTTTTTCCCCTTTATACTTATATTTCATTTACTTTATTATACTGACTGAATTGATTTTTCGCTTGGTTCTATTTTGTTTGTTCTCTTTCTTTTCTATCAATTCATATGTCTTCCCATATTTCTCATATTCATAATTTCTTATGGCACAATAACCTTCCATTAATGTTCTTTACCACAGTTTGTTCAGTCATTTCCCAAGTGATGGACATCTACTTTGTTTAGAGCTTTTTACTCCCACGGAAGTGCTGCTATGAATATTTCAGTATATGATATATTTTAAAAATGCCTAAATTATCTATTATAAGTCTTTACTCACTGGGTGATAAATGAGCGACTAAAGTAAGATGTGAGTTTGAAATCAAATAAAAACCACAGTGGGCACCACAGTGGATACCTATGTGTCTTAAAACTTGACAGATCAAGAAATTCATAAGCTTAGAGTACGTCTACACAACCACAAGTATAAAGGTACTTCATTCCACACCCACCCTGACTAATCAGGATTATGCAATTTGGGGGTACAAAGTTTTCAGCTAGGACTGCCCTTCGCTGCCCCTGATCATGAACTTCATCCCCTAATGAGCTTACTGGGGCCTTTTCACAAAGCTGATTTGGTTCCAGGGGATATTTTTGTTTTTCTTTGTTCCCAAGTATATCACACAGAGAATCAAATTAAGCTGATTTAAGAGACAGGTGAAGAGCGCAGGTGTTGGGCACTTCATCATGGATCTCCATGGAAACAGAGCCAACTGGCTTTCTTGTCATGCTTCCAGCTGGGAAAGGTCTCAAGGCAATTATGACTTCATGGTGGAATCTTCTTATAGTGGGTAGAGGGCAGTGGGCTTGATGGGAAGAGGGTGGGGGGAGGAGGAGGAGGAAAAAGGAAGAAGAAAACTATCTCCATGGGCATACTTTGTCTTGTCTTTGCAGCTATAGTTTAAATGATGAGACTGATTCATGCAATGAGTAGGCCCCCAGTGAACAAAAAATTGAAATACCCGAGATGGTTTTTAGAATTTTAGATATCTTTTCTCCTGTTGGAACTGGCCTTCTTAAGGGGTGCTGGACACCCTGGTCTTGCTTGGTGAATTAATTGATGGAGATGGAGATAAGACACATTCAGCACCAGCACCCTCTGTGGCTAATGACTGCCTTGTGTACTGAAGCCAAGGGCCATCAAGGAAAAGACTGGACACGTGGAAATTGCCTTAGACCGCAGTGAGCATTATCTCTAGTGTTAACATCCACAAGATGGAAAAAATGGTAAGGCCTTCAAAGGATACTAGAACAAGTGAATAGGTTGTCATAGCAATTAAAAATGGCACCTCCAAATTAGTGACTCAACATAGAATACTGAGAGGCTCAGGCTGGGTGCTTGTCTTGACTTTGTCACTGACATGTTTTAGAAAGTGGAGCAAATAATTTCAGCTATCTGAGCCTCATTTTCTTCATCTGTAAGATGGGGAAGTTATAGTAGAATCATAGATCTTGAGCTTAAGTGCTAATATGCTAGTGTTTTGTATATAAATATGGTTGGGCACTGTGCTATATATGGTGGATACAAAATGTATTTATAACCCTGAAAAATGAGAAGCAATTGTATAAGGACATGGCAATGGAGAATGTCAAAGGAAAACCTATGAAAAGTATAAATTATACAATACAAATCTACTCCTGGAGAGAAAAGTGATCAGAGCAAGTTTAATTACTCTTTTTCTCTGTGTGGCAAACTTCTTCAGAGAGCTCAGGCCCCTGACTGCAAAAGAGACTTCCTAAACTACCTGAAGTACCCACTTTGATGGGATAAGCAAGCTTTTTGTGAGCCAGGTATTATCTCTGCTCTTTAGAAGCCTTGGTAAGACTGATCTAGTTTTGATGAGAATAGAGCTAACCAGAAGGCCTTTCAAGGTTTGTAAAGACAGCCTATCCTAAGAAAAACTGCTGGATTGCTTGTGTTCCTTTGTATTCTCTCTCCTTGCACTGTCCAGTCGAAATGCCATACGTTACATCCTCAGTGGGCTTCCTATTTAATAGAGCCAAAGGCAGCTCATTCATTCATTCACTCCACAAACAGTAAGTGCCTGCTGTTTGCGAGAGACGTTGATAGCTAGGACTACAAGGAAACAGAACCAATGCAAAGGAGAATACATGCAAAGGAGACCAACAGGCAAAATGGGAAGTTTGAGAGGATAGGGATCACTTTTGCCTGAAAGATGAAATAATAATCATAATATACATTTATTTTGTTCTTTAGTCATTTTTCAGTCGTATCAGACTCTTTGTGACCCCATTTAGGGTTTTCTTGGCAAAGATACTAGAGTAGTTTGCCATCTCCTTCTTCAGTTCATTTTATAGATGAAGAAACTGAGGCAAACAGGGCTAAATGACTTACAGAGCTAGTAAGTGTCTGAAGCCAGATTTGAACTTGGGAAGATGAATCTTCTTGACTCTAGGCTTGGCACTCTATCCACTACACCACCTAGCTGCTTAAAAAACATTTATAAAACATTTTAATGTTTCCAAAGCACTTCATATGCATTTGATCCTCTGTGAGGTAGAAGTTACTATTTTTCCCATTTTACTGATAAGAAAACTGAGACTCGGATACATTAAATGACTTGTCAAAGGTTAAGTGTCTGAAGTAAGATTCTAACTCAGGTTTCTCTGACTCTAGTACTCAACTAATCATTCTGTGCTCCCTCACTTCAAGATGGTGGCACTTGAATTCTCCCTCACTTCAAGATGGTGACACCTTAATTGGACCTTAAACAAAGTGAAGAACTCTTCAAAGAATCTCTCTTTTCCCTTAAAACGAAAGCTTAAGCACCATTTTGTGCATGAAGTCTTTCCTGACCTCCCCAGTTTCTAGCACCTTCCATCCCAAAATACTTTGTATTTAACTACTTTACATTTGTTTATGTTTACTTGCTTTATGTTTATGCTTCATAGTGTATATGTATATATATATATACACATGCACATATATGTGTGTATATGTGTGTAGTATATATACATATACATGTATATGTATGTATGTATATATGTATATGTATGTATTTATGTGTATGTGAGAATGTAATCTCCTTGAGATTGAGAATTGTTTCATTCTTTGTATCTCAAGTACCAAGCATAGTTTCTGGCACATACTGGGTACTTAATAAATATTTACTGACTGATTGATTAATGAAGGCAGGATAAGTCAATTCCAGGCATTAGAGATGATGTGATAGAAGAGAGTGTGACAAGCGTGGAGGCTGAATGAGGAATTCTCTAGTCTGCCTAGAGTTGGGGGACAGGCAATTTTAGGGGAAAGATGATGAATTCATTTGAAGGAAGTCAGTTCATGATTGTGGAAGGTCAAAAGATATTTTCTCTCTCTATTCCAGACTTTACAGAAGAAAAATGAGATCAAGGAGAAAACTACCTCTATGATCCCCTATAGGAAGTCAATTTTGTCCCTTTTTCAGTTCTCTGAAGATGCTCCTAATACCAGGGTTGTTTTCAACACCAGTATATCATCCACACCAAAGATAGCCACGCCTTTGGATTACTTACCATACTTTAGAACACATGAAGGGCCCTCTGATGAACCATCAACTCTGAATTTGGGGTTCTGCCTCCAGAAAGAAGAAACCAAAGTTAGGCATAAGGAGGAGCAGAAAGACTTGGTTCCCTCCACTGGATTCTTTCCATATTATCGATCTCAGGATGAATTCTTAGTTAAACCACTTCTACGGAGCAGGTTAAATAAAGCCCACAGGACAAACTCCAGTAATGAGGAAAAAGGAAGAGACGCTAATAGGGAGCTTGCCATTCATAACTATGGAGTAAGTTCTATTTGGAATCCCGCCCTCTGCTTTGGCAAGGAGAGGTGCTTGGGAGACTTGTTCATGCCTTTACCCACAAGATCTGTCCAACTGTTTACTAGCAAAGTTTCAAATGGTGAAAAGGAAAAAGGATTGTTCCTGTAAACTGCTTTGGTGGAGCCAAATTCTGGGGTCTTTGGCTCTGCTGGTGAATATAATGCAGAAAGTAGAAAAAGATTACTGGCTCCTAATCCTAGGTTGGCTACCCAGAAGCTTCATGGCCTTGGTCTAATCAGTCTCTGTATCTGTTTCCTTGTCTGGTCAGATGAAGATAATACTACCTGCTCTGCCTACCTCACAAGGCTGCTGTGAGAAACAGATAATAACACAACATTTAAAGATCACTTTAAGAACTTTACCTCCATTATTTCATTTGATCCTCATGACAACTTTGTGGACTAAGTCCTGGAAGTATTATCTTCGTTCTACAAATTAGGAAACAGGAAACTTCTTTCAGAGAAGTTCAGTGACTTGCCCCATGGTCACACAACTAGTAAGTGTCAGGGTCAAGATTTTACTCCTGATCTTTCTTGACCCCAGGTCTAATGTCCTTTCCACTGCATCTTTACCTCATTCTAACAAAATGATAGGAATGTGAAAGAGCTTTATATATCAATTTATCAATCATATATCAATTGATAGATGTATCTGAAAGTGCTTTAAATCTCTATATGTAGGTATATACATGTATATACACACCTATATAAATATGTATATCCTATAGCTATGTATACACATATCTATATGTAGCTATGTATGTTCTATAGTTATGTATGCACCTATCTGTTTGTATATATTTAAAGCACTTTCATGTTCATATTGATATAAATATTTAAAACATTTTCACATATCAAGATCCTATTTGGATCAGGTATGTAGTAAGAGGGCATTGGACCTAGGGTCAGGAGGAACCCAAATTTAAAACTTGCCCCTGACACATAATAGCTGTGTGATCATGGAACAAATACCTTAAGTATCTATCTATCTATCTATCTATCTATCTATCTATCTATCTATCTATCT
>NW_020947062.1:22657228-22733016 GCF_900497805.2 Vombatus ursinus
TCTATCTATCTATCTATCTATCTATCTATCTATCTATCTATCTATCTCTCTCTCTCTCTCTCTCTCTGTCTCTCTCTGTCTCTCTAAGTGCTTTAAATAGCTATATTTATGTGAAAGTGCTATATATCTATTTATGTTAAATATACATATAGATATCTTTATATACATCTAGAGGTAGAGATATTTATTTTTACCTATATTATACCTATAATTAAATCTCTCTATCTAAAGTGTCATTAAGAACAAAAAAAAATGACATTATTATGCTCATATTACAGTTTGTCCAGGAACCTAGGGCAATGCACATCTTCTCTCCAAGCTTGAATTTTCATATCTATAAAATTAACATCTTCAATTAGTTGTTCCCTAATGTCCCTTCCAGCACTGAATCTTATTTTTCTCTTTTAACCTGGAATGTCATACTTCCCTTTCAGGCCAACCTGGTAGGTCTTAAACCAAATTTTGATCTCCAGTCCTTGCCCAAGAACTCTCCTCCTTGTAGGCCCCTTGTGTTCTCCTCCAGTGAAACCTCTGAAGAAAGTCAATTGGACGTCCCTTTGTTCAATGATGACGCCACATGCTCTGCAGGGTTCTTTCCCTACTATAGAACTGAAGAGGCTCTCCAGGTCAGCCCCATCCCAATAATTCTTTCTTCAGTTCCCAGAGGCCATGAGTGGGATGGCACTGAGATAAAGAAAAGGAACTGGATCATACCGACTTACTTTGGGGTATGTCAGAAACACAGCAAATCTTAGAGAATCCAGATTTGCTTCTGACAAGATCAGGAAGGATTCCAGCAACGTGGTTATTTCTCCTATAGCAGCAGCTATATCAGCATGTAGCAAGAAAAAATAGCAGAGTGGAAGCCACGAAACATCTGGAGAGGAAGCACAGAGAGGGAGTTTTGTCCATCTGTGTTTCAATATTGAGAAAAGAGAAGGAACTTGATCTGAGGCTTTATGAACATGAAAGAAAAGGGGGAAGAAATGGCTGCATTAAATCTCTTTATGCCAAAGTGCACAATTGTTCAACTCCAGAGAGGAATTGAGAGCTGGCTCCAGGAGTCTAGCCACACATTCAAGCTAAAAACAATTAAAAAACAGAAGTTACTAAATAGCAGATCTTCATTATCTCTCTCTATCCTCCTCCCTCTCTCCCTTTACCTCATATTTCAGTGACTAGTGAATGACCAGAGGTTGGGCAGGAGGATCTCAAAGTACCAAACCATCTGATAAGGAATTAGACTTAGATCTTCTGTCTCTGAAAGAATGTGCGTTGGGATCGCGGTACCTTTCGTTGCTCACTGATTTGATAGTCACATCCCCTTACACCACTATTATACCCTTGAATTAAATTGCGACCTTTAATTCCAGCTTCTTCCCTATATGGTAGCAGTGACAGCCCACCTGGGAGAGACCCTTAAGTCTATTTCCAGTGCCACTCTGAATGCCTTTGTCTTGAGAAGATGCCAGATCACAGCCCATATCTAAAAAAGATGAAGGTAATCGAAGCATAAACAAGAAGATCAATACCATAAAGTTAATTTCTCTGATTTGTTGTTATTAGTTTAACCCTTAAATAGTCACTTGGATCCATAGGGATTACTAGGTCTTACCCTGGGCTTTCACTGGGGACTTGGGTGAAATTGAATGCCTTTAAATTTTTTTTTAAATGAAAAAAAATAAATAAAAGTAGTACCAGGACTGAAAAGCATTTGGAGCTGCATTATTTTTGTAAATAAACAATCATGTCAACACAAAGGTCAGACTGATTCAATTTCTTTTGTTACATAGCTTGGAATTCATATTAGAAACTTCAGCTGTCCTGTAGCTGCACATGTGATTGACCCTCTCCATCTGGCCTGTCTTTCCCCAACTTTTCACTTTTCACTTTTATTCACTCACCATTTTTCCTTCTGAAGGAATGTAGGGGAGACTATAACTATGAATATATCTGCTAAGAAGCAGCCATTGATTTTCTTTCTTCAATGAATGTTTTATCAACAGTCTCCTTACCATGGTTTTTGTTTTTTTGTTTTTTGTTTTTTTGTTTGCTTTCCCCCTGGGTACACACACAGTCAAGTTTTAAATGTGTGACATTGCCTCCCAAGGGCTGCACCATCTCTTGCTAGAAAATAACAAATAGCTATTTGATCATATCAATTCTAGTTGATAAAAGTAGACATGAAACATCTTGACCCTGTGTATTATAAATATTAAAACTGAGTACCTCCTCTTCCCCACCCCGAAAAAAAACATACACACAAAAACCACCAACAAAAAAAGATTCCTTGGAGAAGAATCAAATACATATTTTCAATATTCGGTGTGAAAATATTTTGCTGGGGCCACATTTTACAGCATCCTGTCTTTGCTTTGCATGCCTGGTTGCTTTGATATGCACCTGTCTCTTTAATGATACTTCTTCTCTGGCATCAAGAGAAGACTGTTTATTGAGAAGTTTCTGACTGCTTGCATTTTTTTTTATTCTGAGGCAAGCTGTGAGGGGAAGAAATGGAGGAGGACAGGAATCTGGACTCACTTAGGCTATAGAGAAGGTATTTCTTCCTCTCCCCTCCCACCCCCAATCAACTTTTGAACTCATCTGAGACATATTTGTATATGTAACTTCCTGTGATTTTTTGATCTGTGAGTAGAGCAAGAGATGTGGAATAATTCTCCTTTTGGACGTTGTTTGCCAAGTCGGTAGGGTGCCACTCCTTCCGCTATTACTAGCCTGGCATCTCCCCACTCAAATGGGTCCGTATGGGCCCTGGGAACAGCTCCTGCTCCCTTAGTCTCGCAGATGAAGAGCAGAGGGTGGGAGAGAGGCAAGGCAAATGTGTGCACAGTTGAAGTAACCACGGGCACTTTTTGACAACTCCCTTTGTCCAAGGATTCCTTTGTGCAGGTGGCATTCAAGGACATCAAAGACATGACCCTGAAAGTACAATACAAGCCAGCAATAGCACTATTCAGTTGGTTTGCCAAGGTGATCAGAGGAAAAGGAAAATGATCTATATGTTCTAAAATGGTTAAAGTATCTTTCTTTGTGGTGGTAAAGAATTAGAAATTGGGGGGGATGCCCATCAATTGGGGAATGACTAAAAGAATTGTGGTATATGATTATGATGGAATACCACTGTGCTATAAGAAATAATGAGCTGGTTGATTTTCTTTTTTTTTTCTTTCTTTCTTTTTTTATTGATGAGGCAGTGGGGTTAAGTGACTTGCCCAGAGTCACACAGCTAGTAAGTATTATGTATCTGAGGTCAGATTTGAACCCAGGTCCTCCTGACTCCAGGGCTGGTGCTCTATCCGCTGTGCCACCTAACTGGCCCTATTTTTTTTTTCTTTTTAAACAGTATTTTATTTTTTTCCAATTACGTGTAAAGACAATTTTTAACATTTTATAAAATTCCTCTCTCTCTTACCCCCCCAAAGATGGTAAGCAATTTCATATAGGTTATATATGTGCAGTCTTGTAAAACATATTTCCATATTAGTCATGTTGTGAAAAAAGAAACAGACAAAAAGAACCCCCCCCCCCCCCCCCCCCAAAAAAGAGAAAAAAACAAGCTTCAGTCTGCATCCAGACTCCATCAGTTCAGGATGTGGATAGCATTTTCTATCAAGTCCTTTGGAATTGTCCTGGATCATTGTATTGCTGAGAAGAGCTAAGTCAATCCTAGCTGATCATCAAATAGAGTTACTGCTACCGTGTGCAACTACTTCCTGGTTTTACTCACTTCACTCAGCATCAGTTCATTCAAGTCTTTCCAGGTTTTTCTGAAATCTGCCTGTTCATCATTTCTCATAACACAATAGGATTCCATTACATTCATATATCACAACTTGTACAGTCATTCCCCAATTGATGGGCATACTCTCAATGTCCGATTCTTTGCCATCACAAGAAGAGCCACTACAAATACTTTTGTACATGTAGGTCCTTTTGGCTTTTTTATGATCTCTTTGGGATAGAAACCTAGTAGTGGCATTGCTGGATCAAAGGGTATACACAGTTTGATAACCTTTGGGGCATAATTCCAAATTGTTCGCCAGAATGGTTGGATCAATTTTCCTACTTTCAATGTTATTAATTTCACCTTTGGTTTTCAGGATTTCCAATTTGGTACTTAATTTGGGATTTTTAATTTATTCTTTTTTCTAGTTTTTTTGTTTTACTTGGGTGCCCAATTCATTGATCTGCTCTTTATTTTATTGATGTAAGAGTTTAGAAGAAATGAAAAGCAAAATTTGTCTCCTAATCTTCCCTGTTACCATAGTAACTTTCTGTGGTCAGGTTATTATTATTTTTTTATTTTCGGTTCATCTTTTCCATCCCATTTTGTTGCTCTTAGAGTTGAGCTCTGCTCCTAGGGCAGAAGGGGCACTGTTCCAAGTTTCTGGTGCTGGGGCTGCAGGCCTGGGTTGTTTTCCTGGTGTTGTGCAGGTGCCACAGGGGACTCAGCTACTCACCTGGTGCTATGCTGGGGCCTGGGGTGGGCCTGGTGCTGGTACCATGGGGGGCCTGGTTGCTATCCTGATGTCACCGGGACCTGTAAGGGTAGGGGAAAGGTGCTTTGTCAGGACCCACCGAGGGGCTGGGGCTGTGCTGGGGCTGTGGGTGAGGGAGACACCCTGGCCTTTCACCTGCTGCTGCACCAGAGCCAAAGTGCCTTGGTCACTGACCTGGGCTGGGGCTCAGGGCCTCCCACTGGCTTGCTGAAGAGGGGCCCACTGCTGGCTTTCCAGGACACTGCCTGCCCTGGACTGTACTCCTCTATTACTTGAATGAGACGGACCTTTCCCATGGACCTTCCAAGTTATCCTGAGCTAGAAAATTGTTTCACCTTGTCTTTTTGTTGGTTCTGCTCTTCCAGAATTCATTTTGAGGTGCTATGTTATAGTTGTTTAGAGGTGAATCTGGGAGAGTTTGGGTGATTTCTTGCTTACTCCACCATCTAGCTGGTTAATTAAAAAAAAAAACAACAACAACATGGAAATTGGCTTGCATGAGATAATGAAGGGTGAAATGAGCCAAGAGAATGTGGTATACAGTAACAGAAATATTGTTTGAAGAGCAAATGTGAATGACAGATAGTCTGAGTATTGTAAATATTCAAATCAACCATAAAGGACCTATGAAGGAAGATGCTATCCATCTCCAGAGAAAGAACTGATAAATAGAAGTATGTATAGCATGGATTTACACACAGACACACACACACACACACACACACACACACACACACCCATATTTACTACTCTATACTATATATACATATACTGTATATAGTATATATTCTGCTATATATATATATACACACGTGTTTATGTATATATATATGCATATATATGTATACATCCTGTGTGTATGTGTGTGTGTGTGTGTGAGAGAGAGAGAGAGAGAGAGAGAGAGAGAAATGGTGGCCTTCTCTAGTGCAGGATAGGGAGGAGGGGAGGGAGACAGTTCGGAACTTAAAATGGAACAAAAAACTAAATTAATTCTTTTTTCAAAGCACAATACAGGGAGATCATGACCTGCCCAGAAAGTACAAATCATACCTCAATCCCTTATATTTGACATTTGCTCTACAGGTAGGATTTCCCTCATACACTCTCATTTGATCCTCCTGACAACCTTGTTAAAGTTGGCAAAACAGAATTTAGTATCTCCACTTGACAGATGAAGCCACTGAAGCTCAGAGAGCTTAAACAACTTGCCCAGACAAGTGGTAGAACTGGACTATATTAATAATAGCTGACATTTATATAGAGTTTATGTACAGGAGATAATAATGTAAATTTGATCCTCACAAAAGCAATATAAGGTAAGTTATATTATTTCCTCCATTTTACAGATAAAATAGCAAAATCACATATTCTTCGTGTATTCCTATAGATACACACTACAGGACATTAAAAAATTGTTTCTTATTAAAACGTCCTGTTCAACAAGGGTCAGTCTGCATTTAGTTTTAGAATTGTAGACTTTCCTTTCAGGTCTTGGCTTCATTGGTATGAGCAACATATACATTCTACATTGAAAGAAGGTATTTGGTAACTAATGTTTATCACAGGGGAACAGGACTCAGGCTAAAACAAAGATACTTACATAGCATATCTGCTTTTAGACTCCAAATGTGAAGATCCTCCTCTCACCAATGACATTAAAGAAACTGCCCAGCATTTCCAAAGATCCTTGACACAAAAGGTGACATGATGTGATCGAGAATCATGGAACACCATGCTCTCTAAAATATGACATTTCATCACCTAAAGGAGACCCAAAGAGCATTGGAGAGATTCATGATGGTGGTAGGTAGTTTGCTTCTTATTATGTATGATGATTTGTGCACAAATAGTATATGACACAGAAAATGATATAATTAGATCAAATCAGGAAAGCAAGGGATAATAGGTTAACAGATTAAAACGTTGCACCAGTAACCATAAAAGTCTTTTTAAAGACATTCAGAGAGGCCTCCATGGAATTGGGTAAGTCCACATTAATAAAATTTATGGGAGGAGAGCACAATGACCAGAAAAGTACAAAATGATATCTAGGGCTCTGCAGAAAAAGAGAACTAATGTAGATAATTAGATTTAGTCAAATGCTGCTAATAACTGAAAGATTACTAGAGAAGCTGATCATCATTGTTGTTCAGTCTTGTCCAATTCTTTGTGACCCTATGGACTATAACACACAAGGCCTTTCTATCCTCTATTTGCAGAAGTGTTAACAGTTAATTAATGGTAGATAAGAAAAAAGTAAAATATAATGAAAGGATATAAATTTGACCTCCCAATTATGGTTGAGATTTGGCAGATTAGGACATATGACAGTAATATTGATATTGAAAGTTATACTTTAGTCAAAAGGGTCAGAATAGATTGAAGGAGTAGCTGTGTAGCATTGCACCTTAAAAACATATTCTCATGTGAGGAAATCCAGAAACAGCATAGTGGAGATATTTTTAATTAAGTTCCTTATGCAGAAACAGACTTAAGAGACTATTGCTGTATAGACCATTTGGATGGACAAAGAAGTAGATGAGAAATTTGGGAGACACATTCCAAACCATTCAGGAAGGAATAATATTGTAGTATGATTAGTAATACTGATTGTTTTCCTAATATTGAGCCATTGTTGTATCCATGGTATAAATACAACTTGGTCATAATACTTTATTGGATGAATCATTGTAGTCTGTTTGATGGGATTTTATTTAAAATTTTTGAATTACTATTCATTAATGATATTAGTCTGTAAGTTTCCTGTGCTTTATTCTTCCATGGTTTAGGTATAAGGACTCTATTTATATCATAAAAGGTATAATGCTTTCTCATTTTTTGAGAATAATTTTATAGTATTGGTATTAATTCTTCCTTAAAAGTTTAATAGAATTCTCCCATGGATCCATTAAAAAATGGTGTCTCCCTTCCTCCTTTTGGTAGTTTCTTTTTAGCTAGTTCTATTTCCTCTTTTGAGGTTGGATTTTTTTTTTAAAAGATCTTTATTTAGTCTTCTCTTAGTTTAAATATTTTGTAGTTTTGAAGGTATTTCTCTATTCCTTTTCTGTTCTCAGTTCTGTTGTGATTTCACCTTGTTCATGTGTTATTTTGTTGATTTTATTTTCTGTTTTATCAGATTATCTAAAAGTTTATCAATTTTATTAGCCTTTTCAAAGAACTAGCTTTCAGTTTTATTATTTTTGGCTTTTTGGTGAGGCAATTGGGGTTAAGTGACTTGCCCAGGGTCACACAGCTAGTAAGTGTCATGTGTCTGAGCCTGGATTTGAACTCAGATCCTCCTGACTCTAAGGCCTGAGCTCTATCCACTGCACCACCTAGCTGCCCCCAGTTTTATTATTTCTATAGGACTTTTTTTGTTTCCAGTTTATTTTTCTTCTAATTTTAGTATCTTCTCTCTCTCTCTCTCTCTTTCTCTCTCTCTCTCTTTATTTAGGTTTATTTGTTGGTTTTCTCATTTTCATATGGTAATTTTTATTTATTTTAGTTTTCAACATTTACTTCCACAAGATTTTGAGTTCCAAATTTTCAACCCCTCTCGCCCCTCCCCCCACCCTAAGATGGCATGCATTCTGAATACCCCTTCGCCTAGTTTGCTTTCCCTTCTATCTCTACCCCCTTCTCTTATCCCCTTCCCCTTCAATTTTCCTGTAGGGCAGGATGGATTTCTGTACTCCATTTCCTGTATTTCTTATTTCCCAGTTGCATGTGAAAACATTTTTTTAAACATGTGTTTTGAAAACTTTGGGTTCCAAATTTTCTCCCTTTCTCCCTCCCCACCCACCCTCATTGATAAGGCAAGCAACTAAATATAGGTTATATATGTGCAGTTATGCAAAACACTTCCATAGTAGACATGCTGTGAAAAACTAACTCTATTTCCCTTAATCCTATCCCACCCCCCCATTTATTCTATGCTTTCTTTTGACCCTGACCCTTCTCAGAAGTACTTGCTTCTGCTTAGCCCCTTTCCCAATCTGCCCTTTCTTTCTGTCATACCCCTACTCCCTTGTCCCCTTTTCCCCCATTTTCCTGTAGGGTAAGGCAGATTTCCATACCCAATTGAGTGTGTATGTTATTCCCTCCTTAAGTCAAATTCTATGAGAATAAGATTCACTCTTTCCCTCTCACCTTCCCCCATTTCCCCTCCACTATAAGAGCCTTTTCTTTTCTGTTTTTTTTGATGAGATAATTTACCCCATTCTACCTCTCCCTTTCTCCTTCTCCTAGTATAATCCTCTCTCACCCCTTAATTTTATTCTCCAGATATGACCCTTCATTTTCAACTCACCTTTTGCCCTCTATCTGTCTATCTATATCTATATAAACGTACATATAATTTTTTCTCCTCCAACTACACTAATACTGACAAAGGTCTCATGAGTTACAAATATCATCTTTCCATGCAGGAATGTAAACAGTTCAACCATAATAAGTCTCTTATGAATTTCTCTTTCCTGTTTACCTCTTCATGTTCCACTCGAGTCTTGTATTTGAAAATCAAATTTTCTATTCAGCTCTGGTCTTTTCATCAAGAATGCTTGAAAGTCCTCTATATCACTGACTGACCATTTTTTCCCCTGCAGGATTATATTCAGTTTTACTGGGTAGGTGATTCTTGGTTGTAATCCTATCTCCTTTGCCCTCCAGAATAAAATATTCCATGCCCTGCAGTCCCTTAATGTAGAAGCAACTAAATCTTGTGTTATCCTGATTGTGTTTCCACAATACTTGAATTGTTTCTTTCTGGCTGCTTCTAATATTTTCTCCTTGACCTGGGAACTCTGGAATTTGGCTACAATATTCCTAGGAGTTTTCCTTTGGGGATCTCTTTCAGGAGGAGATCGGTGGATTCTTTCAATTTCCATTTTGCCCTCTGGTTCTAAAATATTAGGGCAGTTTTCCCTGATAATTTCTTGAAAGATGATGTCTAGGCTCTTTTTTTGATCATGGCTTCCAGATAGTCCAATAATTTTTAAATTCTCTCTCCTGGATCTATTTTCCAAGTCAGTTGTTTTTCCAATGAGATATTTCACATTGTTTTCTAATTTTTCATTCTTTTGTATTTGTTTTACAGTGTCTTGATTTCTCATAAAGTCACAAGCTTCCAATTGCTCTATTCTAATTTTTAAGGAAGTATTTTCTTCAGTAATCTTTTGGACTTCCTTTTCCATTTGGCCAATTTTGCTTTTTAGGGCATTGTTCTCCTCATTGGCTTTTTGAACCTCTTTAGCCATTTGGGTTAGGCTATTTTTTAAGGTCTTGTTTTCTTCAGTATTTTTTTGGGTCTCTTTTCTCAAGCTGTTGACTTGTTTTTCATGATTTTCTTGCATCACTCTCATTTCTTTTCCCAGTTTTTCCTCTATTTCTCTTACTTGCTTCTCAAAATCCCTTTTGAGCTCTTCCAAAGCCTGGGACTGATTCATATTTTTCTTGGAGACTTTGGATGTAGGAGCTTTGACTTTGTTGTCTTCTTCTGGTTGTATGTTTTGATCTTCTTTGTCACCAAAGTAAGATAATATAGTCTGACTCTTTTTGTGCTGCTTACTCATGACCCCAGTCAATTACTTGAGTTTTAAACTCTTTGTAAGGTAAGAGTCTGCTTCCAATGTGGAGAATGTACTGTTCCAAGCTTCGGGGGTTTGTACAGCTGTTTTCAGAGATACTTCTAGGGACCTATAAATTTTCAGTTCTTCCAAGGTGGTATGATAAGGAGTGGGGTGTTTCCTCTCCACTGTCACAACAAGCTCCACCAGGCCAGCACTCCTCTTCACCCCAGGACTGCCCCTCAGAACTGTGACCCAGATCCAAGCACGAGCACAGCAAGAGAGTACTGCTTTAGCACTGGCAGAGAGATCCCTGCAATTTCCCTCTGATCAGCCACTCAATTCCCCCTCAGTCTGTGGGCTGGGAGCTCAAGAGGCAGCTGCTGCCCCAGAGGCCACACTTGGGACTTGAGGCTGAGATCTAGCTCTTTCTCTCACCACAGTCACAGACTTTTCCCACTGACCTTCTAAGTTGTCTTTGGCATTCCTGGGTTGAGAAGTCTGGAAACCACCACAGCTGCCTGCAATTCAGTCCTCTGAGGCCTGCTCCAGGTTCGCTGTGGCCTGCGCACCCACACCAAACTGCGCTCCTCTCCCCTCCCGGCACACTATACCTTTCCAATCAACCATGCAGGCTGTCTTTGGCTGGAAATTTGTTTCAATCTGTCTTTTTGTGGGTTCTGCTGCTTTATAATTTGTTTAGAGCCAATTTTTACAGGTATTTGGAAGGGTTTGGGGGGAGAGCTCAAGCAAGTCACGCTTTCCCACTGCCATCTTGGCTCCGCCCTTCTGGTTTTCTCGTTTTTAAAACTACATATTCAGTTTATTAATTCTCTCTTTTTCTATTTTATTAATATGAGCTGATAAAAATATCATTTTTCCTCTGAGGACTGTTTTAGTTGCATCCCAGAAATGTTGGTATGTTGTTTCATCATTATTATTTTCTTTCACATAATTATAATTATTTCCTTGATTTGTGCCTTAATCCTCTCATTTAAGATTTCATTGTTAAGTCCCCATTTGATTCTGTGTCTTTTGCTTGGTTGTGCTTCTTGAACTGATTCTTCTTCTTTCTTTCTTTTTTTGTTTCTTTTCTTTTTTCTTTTTACTGAGTTATAGTCTGTGAAATGGGTGTTTATTATTTCTGTTTTTTTACAATTTGTTTGCAATATATTTGTGCCCTAACCCATAGTCAATTTTTGTAAAAATTTCTTGTGGTACTGAGAATTATATCTATTTTTTCATCAGTCCCCTTTAGAAGATGCTATAAGTTTTTTAGCTCTAGTTTCTCCAGTAATTTGTTAAATTCTATATTTTCCCCCATGTTTTCCTTTCTGTTATGTTTATCCAATAATGATAGAAGGCTATTTAAGTCTCCTGCTGCTGTTGTATTACCATCTGTGTCTTTTTGTAGTTCAGTGTTAATGCTAAGTTATTAGGAGCATATAAATTTAATACTGATATTGGTTTGTTATCTATGGCTCCTCTTGGTATTAGTTTCTTTGTTTATCCCTTTTTAAGTTGTGAATATTTATTTTTACTTTGTCTGATAGTATAATTGCAACTTCTGCCTTTTTTTTTATTTACCTAATATGCTAAATTTTTTCCAGTCCTTTATTTTTTTCTATGTATGTCTTTGCTTTTTAGGTGTGAACAACAGACTGTGGGATTTTTTTTCTCATTTAATCTCTTTTATATTTTATTGTATTATTTAATCCATTAACACTTAAATTATGAGTTAGGTTTATATTTTTCTCCATTTGTCTCTATTTTTTTAAAAATTAAAATATTTTTCCTCTTCTTATGTAAATATAGTACTGTGTCTTTTTGGTTATTTTATCTTAATCTGTTTTAAACAACCCTAGTTGCACTGTCTCTCTTCTCTTTACCTGCAGCCCCCTTTCCTTTAATGCTTCATGGAAATAAAGTTTCTAAGGTGCCCATTTTGGGTTCCTTCTTCTAAACAGTTTGTATGTTATTTCATTGTAACCTAATCCTCCTTTTCTGTTTTGTCTCACTTTTAGAAATACAAATTCCTGCAGATGATGTAGAAGACAGAAATATTGTCCCATGGTAGGAATTTTCCTATGTCTCTGATGATGCAGTTCATTGCTACTCTTTGCCTTTCTGAAACCTAAAGCCCATTGGTATAGGACTTTCTCCTCATGGGTGAGATCAATGTCTTACACTTTTGTGTGTATGTGGGGGGAGAGGAAACAGGTTAACAAGAGCAGGAGAGAAGAGAGATTCTGGACTGCTCTAGCTTTCAGCTTTAAGAGAGAAGATGTGGGAAGCCAACCTGTCTTCAGGTCTTTGAAGGGAAAGATTTTGGGAAGAAGCCAACATGAAAGCAGCTGGCAATCTCTAGTATAGCCAGCTAAGGATAGGGAAATGATAGGGAATGTCAGGCAGTTTTTTCTTTTTTTAATGCCATTAGTGACAATGGAACCCTCACATTTAAAATCTAAAACCTGAGCAGGTTCAGAGGCAAGAAGCAACATCAGTGTAGATCTGAAGATTGCAGAGAAATAAGAAGGGCAGGAATACCAGATCCAGTGGGAACCTACAATTCCCAGATGGCTGAAAGTAGCTGAATACAGCAACAGTCTCAGACCTAAACCCGGGTCAAGAAATTGCAGAACCCATACCATGGGGACATCAATCAGACTTAATCCTGGATCAGACCACTTTGAAAGTACTGCAAGTTTGCAACTCCTCAGCCTGAGCTGTCCCTGAGATCCTGAAATAACACAATATTCAATACCCCAAGAAATGGGGTAAATAGCAAACTTCTAGAACTTAGGTTCTAAAAGTGTAGAACTGGAGTCCATAACTAGTCAATGGCCATTTGCCCAATAATCCCCAAACATCTTGGGTTCAAACTTCCCCAGATTTTTTTAAGACTCTGAGATCTTTGAGAACAGAAACCGTTGGCTTTGTATCCCCAGCACTTAGCACAGTGCCTGACAGATACTAGGTACCTAATAAATATTTATTGTCAAAGATCTCACAGTCTAATGGAGGAGACAACATGCAAACAACTACAGACAAACAAGTTATACAGGATAAATTGGACATAATTAACAGAAGGAAGGCACTGGAATTAAGGAGGTTCCAGAAAGGCTTCTTGTGGAGGTTGGATTTTAGCTGGGAGTTAAAGAAAGAATGAACTCACCTATAAAACTGAAGATGTTAGCAGAATAAATTAGAAAAATCCAACAAGATTTTGTTTATAAGAAACACATTGAATATAAAGACTCAAACAAAGTTCAGATGTGAGATTGGATCAAAAACTATTATGCCTCAGTTGGACAAAAAAAGGCAGTAGTAGCAATTATAATTTCAGATAAGGCTCAGTAAAAATATACTTAATTAAAAGAGATAAAATGGCAAACTACATTTTGTTGAAAGGCAACATAGACAGTGAATTTATTTCAATACTTAATATTGAAATGCAGCCAATGGCATAACTAATAAATATTTAAAGGAAATTAGATGAATTAGATGAATCTAATACACACAAATAAGAAAGAAGTTAATGACACAAATAGAATTTTAGAAAAATTATATATGTGAAATCTCTGCCAATTTTAAAATGAAAGTAGGAAGGAATATTCCTATTTTTTGGTTGAGGATGCCACTTTTACATAACTTGATCATGTCTTAGGACATAATCTCACAAACAAATGCAGAAAAGAAGAAATACACATTCTTTAATAATCACAATGCAAAAAAAGTTAAAAAGTCATAGAAAAAAGTATTAAAAATCAAATAGAGACTAAATAACTTAATCCTAAAGAACTATTGAGTCAAAGAATAAATTATAAAAATGAAAGATAATTTCATTAATGACACCAATGAATTAACATTACAAAATTTTGGAGATAGAATAAAAACAGTATTTAGGGGAAAATTTATATTTCTAAATACTTTTTTTATAAGAAAAAAAGATTAAGCACTGATCAAAGAGTTGGTAATATAACAATAATACTAGAAAACCAGCAATTAAAGAAAAACAAACATCAAAATAGGTATCTTGAAAATTAAAGAGAACTGTTGATGAAACTTGCTATCTATTAGAGAACTGGATGGACTGAGGGTATTGAATGAGAAACACGTATTTTTGTATATAGTCATTGAGAGAATTTCTTTTGTTTGATTCTGCATATCCATTAAAAGAAATTTGTTTTTCTTTTTGCTCTCCTCCCCACCCCCATCTCTCAGGGTGATGGGAGGGAAAGAAACAAATTAGATTTTGGTTAAATTTTAAATATAAGGGAGTGGGGAGGATATTGCTGAAGATGTAAAATGTTGCATACATTTGGTCACTGTATTATTAATTTTACTTAACTTTTACATTGCTACAAGAGAGTTCTCAGAAAATAGAAATAATCTGTAAATGTAATGTAAAAGCAAAATATATCAGTAACACTTTTTTTTTTTAAAGGAAGATGGCAGGGAAGGAATGCACATTCTTTGATGCATTCTTATGTCTAACTTTGGTAAGATATTCTGACCAAATCCATGGTCTTAGTGGTGTATTATAGGAGTTACTGTGGTGAAGTAGCAGAAAATCCTGTTGAGCTTCAGAGCACAGATAGGGCCCTTCACTAGCGTCTACTTGGTTGTATCTCCCAGAGCCTGGGTTCTGCTGGCCTGGCCTTGGAGAGCCCAGAACCACTCTCAGGCCATGATAATGAACCAGATGGGGGACTTCAGTGAAGGATGCTATATTCTAACAGACAAATGATTCTGTCTGGCCAGCAATGGGATATTTAGGATTTATACTAAGACGTCAGGAGGATACAGATAGTGTCTCTTCTCATTAGAAATATGCTATGTTTTTTAGGAAAAGAAGTAGAAGCTACTCCCTGAGACAGAAAGCATGCTGGGAGGAGCAACAACAAGCAATTATTAAGCACTTATTAGGTTTCAGGAAGCTTGATGGCTCAATGGATAGAGAGGTGGGCCTGGAGTCAGGAAGAGCTGAGTTCAAATCTGGTCTTATACTTTAATAGCTGTGTGACCCTGAACCAGTCACTTAACCTCTATTTGCCTTAATCCTCTGGAGAAGGAAATGGCAAACCACTCTAGTATCTTTGCCAGGAAAACTCCATAATGGGACCATGAAGAGTCAGATGAGACTGAACTACATGTGTCAGGCACTGTGCCAAGTGCTAAGAATGGAAATACAAGCAGTAAGAGAGCCCTGCGCTCAAGGAGTTTACATTCTAATAAGGGAAGACAACATACAAATTGTAGTTATGAAGGGGTAGGAGTTGGGAAATGAAGGTACCAGATATCTGAGCATAGTAGAAAGTCCTGTGGAGAAGAGTCAGGAGTGTAGCCTGGAGAGAAATGTGTCAAATGCCCTAATTTCACAGGCACATTTTTTATCTAGAAGTATTTAATGCTTCCCTGATTTTCCTGGGCCCTTGTGCTCTGTGGATTTATCTGTTGTTTGTTGTTTAGTCATTTTTTAGTTATGTCTGACTCTTTGTGAGCCCATTTGGGGTTGTCTCGGTGAAGATACCACTCCATACTGGAGTGGTTTGCCATTTCCTTCTCCATTTTATAGCTAAGGAACTGAGGCAAACAGGGTTAAGTGACTTGCTCAGGGTTACTCTTGTGCTCTGTGGATTTATCTGAGCACCTTGTTATTCTTAAAGCATCTAACCGTATTAAAAAAAATTCCATGAAAGCTTTCAGACCTGTTTAAAGGCAGGGGGATGGTGTCAGAGTAGTGATAGAGATGCACAGAACATTTTGTTACACAGCTGTTGATTCATTAGCTTTGCAGCTGTCCAGCACTGGACATGGGGGATTTGGTTGACAGAAGCTGCCCAGTAAAACAATTGAACAGAGACATGGGGAGGGGCCCAAGGAGAGAGAACTGGATGGAACTTTGAGTATAGAATCATGAGCTGCAAGGAATCAGCAAAAATTAAAGACACAGCTATCAAGTAGCTGAAGAACTAGATTTCTACTCTGGAAAAACCTAGATTCAAGTCCCATCATTGACATGTACTAGCTTAACTATCTTGGGCAAGTCAGTACCCTAGCAGCTCTGTAAGATGCAGAGTAATTGTGGTCCTGCATTGATAGAAGGAGTTTTCTCCCTGGGAGTTCCCTACAACTATGAAATCAGATCTGGTCTTTAAAAAATCAATCAAACCTTTTCACGGGGCCTAAAATCTTCAGCTATGTGCTCAGATGGAGCAGCCATTCAATTCTTGACTAGAAAAGGGATTTATTTGAAGGAAGAAGCCAGCTAACATTGAATAGGCAATCAGAATGAATAGGAGAGCTAAGTTTGGTGAAAACCAAAAGGCTTTGGTTTTGCCACTTACCAGTTAAGTGATCCTAGGTGAGTCATCTACCTTCTGGTAACCTCAATTTTTCTATTTGTTAATGAAGGGTTTGAAGTAGAGATGATTTCTAAGGGCTCTTCCACCTCTAAGAATTTGTAAAATTCTATTCTTATTTCCACTTAGCTGCTATGGGGAAGTGGCATGATTTCTCCAATTCTGTTCTGTTTTCCTCCCATAACCCTAGGTGAAACAATATGGATGAAGCACTGGGCCTGGAGTCAGGAAGACCTGAGTTCAAATCTATCCTCAGACACAAGCTGTGTGACTCTAGGCAAGTCACTTAACCTCTGTCTGCCTCAGTTTCCTCGACTGTAAAAGGGGAATAATAATAGCACCTTCGCTGCAGGGTTGTTGTAAGGATCAAATTAGATATTTAGAAAATTAGATAGATATTTGTAGATTGCATAGTGCCTAGCACATAGTAGACACTCCCAAAGCTTAGGATATGTCTATGACAACGTTGGTTTTCCTTCAGGGAAATGTATTATAGAAGCCAAAACAAAGATGGAAAGAACCCAGGACTGAAGTGGGTTATGAATCAATCCACAGGGAACCAGAGAACATTAGAAGTAGTTACTTTGGAGAAACTCATGGTTAAAATAATCCAACCTAAATTTCACAATTGTACCTTTTTTCTTTCTTGGACAGGAGGTGACTCCAGAGTCCGGTGTGAGGAGAAATCTAACCTAGTTAAGGGGGTTGTTGAATTACTTCTCAGACCAATGTTTCATGTCTTGACAAGATTTCTGACATATATTCTTTGACCATGGGTATTTTCTTCTATAGTACCAATTGTGATAGAATGTTGTGCTAATTGCCTGAACTGTAGAATTTGTAGACTTGAGGAGCCTTGTGAAGGTTTGTAAGTAGGTCCAAGTGATATGATCAAAGATAATAATAGAATATAAATTCCTGACTCTGGCATTCAAGGCTCTCAACAATTTTATATTTCTCTCCTTTGTGTAATCAACATTCCAGACACACTGGATGATCCTTTGTCTCTCATTCTTGTCCTGTCCCCTTTGCTTATACTGTACCTACTGCCTGGAATGGAACAGAACCCTGCCTCCTCGCCCTCTTATCACGTCCTTCTTCATTGTTACTATCCTTTCTCTGTCTCTCTCTGACTCTGTCTGTCTGTCTCTCTGTCTCTCTCTGTCTCTGTTTTGTATGTATTTCTTTCTCTCTATCACCCTGTCAGTGGAGAAGGACACACACAATGAGAACATATGTGATCCAGGCATGGTGAGAAGGAGCAATTATGCTGACGATGCTATAGGGCTGCAGGGCCACAGGTGTCCTTGGCCTGCTCCCACCCACCTTGATTTTCCAGTTTCCACCAGCTTCCCCTGTACTAACTGCTGCCGTTTCACTGTCTAGCGGTAGTCACCACAGGCCCCCAGCTTTGTGCTCAGCTGACAACCTGGCCTAGCGTGCTGCTAGTTACTTTCAGAAATAACCAGAACCCCTGCCTATCCTTAGTCTCAAGGCAATCTCATCTTGGGGACCTGGAATCTTCCAAGCAGGAGCCACTCTCCAGGCACCAGAATCTTGACTCCTCTCAACACCTTTGGCCAGCTCCTTAGATATACCCCCTTTCTTGGTTACTGCCAATTTGCTTTTGTAGCCAGATTCCATTGCCGATGGACTGGTGGGTTAGGGACTAGGGGAAGAGACAAAGAGAAAGGCAGAGAAGCACAATGGTTATGGAGCTGACCTAAAAAGTCAGAAATATTGGTATTTACATCCTTGCCTCTGACACATACTGACTGTTTGATCCTGGGCAAATCACTTAATCTCTTAGTCTCTAAGCTGTAGAGAATGTGTCAATCAGCATTGGAAGAAGCTCCTACACTTATGAAATCATATGTCTCATTCAAAACAAGCATTACATATGGTTTGCTTTCCTGGGTGTCTATTTTGATTCCCTAATTAGAATTTGAGCTCCCCAAAGGTATGCAGTGTATTCTCCTCCTGCCTTCTCCAGTAGCTGAGGGCACAGAGAAATATAGCCCAGAAAGACCTGACTCCAAGGGCCAGAGTTAGCCAGTATAAGCCACTGGGACTGATGTAAGGGCATGATGTAGTGTGGAAAGAACAGCAGATGTGGAGTGAAAGAAACTGTATTCCAACACCTGTTCTAACTCTTACTAATTGTATAACCTTGGGCAAGTCACTTTCTCTCTTAGGGCTCTGTTTCTTTACCTGTAAAATGAAGCTGTCAGACTAAGTGAGCTCTAAATTCTGCATTTTTGTGGTCCTTTCTTTATCTGGTAAGACAGGGTGTTGGCTTTTTTTGTGAAGCTGCATTCTTATTGGTTCTCAACATTCTATACCATTCTTTCCACATGGAAAAGAATGGGGAAAATGAAGCCTGGAGATAGGAAAAGATTTGCTTAAAGTAGGGCAGCTAATTAACCACAAAGCATAACTGAGATCAGAGCCCCCATTGCTCTGAATTCCAGCCTAGTTTTTCTTCTCCTACACCACATTGTTTTTCATGCTATAATAGTGAAAGTTAACATGAATATTGCTCTTAAGCTTTGTCAGTCAGGCAATCAAGAAACATTTATTAAACACCTACACTGTGACTTTACAATATTATTTCATTTAATTCTCACAACCCTGTGAAGTTGGTAATATTATTTCCAAGAAACTAAGGAAACCGAGGCTGAGAGAGTTTTTCAATAGTCACACAGCTAGAAAGTCTTTAGCAGGATTGCAACTCAGGTCTTCCTGACTTCATGCTTTATCCACTACACTAGTGATGTCAAGTAGAACTGAAGCCTCTAAAGTGTACATTAGGATCCCTGCCTGCCACATATAGACTTAGAAAACCACATAGTAACGTTACCTATGTTCTTTTGTATTTTTATTTATTTTGTTAAATATTTCCCAATTTTATTTTAATCTGGTTCAGACCGTACTCTGGGAGAGTCTTTGGCAGCAATGTGGCCCTGGTCTGTGTTCAACACCTCTGACTCTACTATCTCACTGGTCCCAAAGTTTATTCATAAATGCAGAGAGATCAAGCTTCCTGAAGAAAGCAAAATTTCAACGGTCTTGATTGAAAGGCTTTGTAGGCAAGCAGGATACGCAGCTTGAGCAAAGTCATAAAGGCAAGAAAGCACAGGATGAATGTGGCAAGACAGAGAGAAAGCTGCCTTGCTGGAGCTAAAGGCTTGTGTTGAGATGCTAGAGAAATATGGGTGCGTGACTTGGTGGAGATCCCTGAATCCTTTGGGATCTACAGATAGGCTTGTCACTCAACTATTTTCTAATACAAATAAGCATCAGAGACTCTATCAGTGACTTTCAGGAATCTACCAACATCAGAATGAAAATCACAACCCCTAGATGCTTTTCTGTTCATAAAGTTCATTCTTGAACTCTCCAGGAAGTCAGTTAGGTGACATGTCTCCTTTGAACAAGTTCTTTGTAGAATGGATGTGTCTCTATCCACTCTTTTCTTAAAAAAAATATTTCTGGGAAATTTTTCTGTTAAAGAGGCTCCAAGCACAAAAATTACTAGTTAAAGTTTTGGACAAGATTGTGGAGTAAAAACAAACAAACAAACAAACAAATAAGAGAACGATCCTGTGAATAGAATGAAGTTTTGGAAGAAATGAAGGAATGTGTCTGTTTTTCATTTCCACTGCTTCACGGGCAGGAGAGAATTATAACTCATCAGCATCAGTGATTCATTGCTAAAATCTCTACATTGTGTTCTTGCTCTCATCTGAGAGGTGATCTGAAATCCCATCTCTGAGAACTAGAATCCAAGAAGGTGTATGTAGTTCTCTGGACCTAGGCTTCACCTGTTTGTCTTGGGTACATTGTTGTTACCCCAAAGAACTTAAGACACAAAATCATAAAGAGAATCTAGCAATGGGTCTCAGAAATAGAATCGCTTCTACTCCTCTTTTCTGCCATTCTTGCTAAGGTCTTTGGTATTAGGCAGGCTTGTCTAGAAACAGAATTATGAAATAGAAGATTGTGATCTATATAATTTTTCTACATCAGCCTTTTCAGTCCCAAACAGGCTCTGCTTGAAGGATTTGACAAGTTAGTTCACACATAAAGTAAAAATGACTGATAAGGCTTAAATATCATTCTCCCAGAGATCTGCATTTTAAAAAGAACAATTAATGATGAGATTTCAGATACTTTTAATTGAAAGGAATTTATAGGAGAGGCCTTCCTGGTATCCCTGTACTGCTATCCCATCATCAGTCATCTGTTTTTCCTATGGCTAGCCTTAGATCTTAGAGTATTCTGAATATAGCTCTAGCAGGAAGGTTTGGGGCCCAGGAGAGATGATAGGGTAGATGGAATTCAAGGAGATAGTAGAGGTGCACTTTAAGTAATGTAGGTAGATTTGCTTCTGACTACCAACTCAGACTTCACTGGCCATAGATTTAGAGCTGGAAGAGGCTTTAGCGGTCATTTAGTGAAACTTCCTCATTTTGTGAATGAGGAAATGGTCTCAGATTAGTTAGGTATCTTGCCCAAGGTCACACAGGTAGTAAGTTGCAGAGCTGGGATTTAAACCTCCATCTTCTAATATAGGGCTCTCACCAAGTTGCACCATGTTGCCTGCTCTACTTTGAGAAATAGTCTGCCAGTCTGGTCATGAAAAGCAATGGGTGAGCTAGTCAATGGGCTGGCTTTATTATCCTGAGGACTTTCAGCACACATTTGGGGTTCAGTCAAGCCCAGCACGCCTGTGGCCCTGAGTGCTTCTGTCCCTTGGGAAATCATTCTGTCTTTAGGAGGAAATGGAATCCATGTGTCTGACTTAAAAAAAAAAATGCTTAACACATCAAAAGCACAGAATCTTTGGAGTCCTTTTAAAATCTCCCTTTTCTTAAAAACAGGAAGTATCATTTTTTGCCAAGATTAGACTAAAATGTGGGCTTGGAGAACTGTTATATTGAGTGGGTTCAGTGCCTGGAGCTGTGCCATGTCCCTTGCAACCCAGTATGTGGCTGGAACTTTGCTGCCCGCCTCAGAAGTTTTCTTGGCCCTTGAGACTTCCTCCTCAGTACAGCCTACGGATTTGGGGCTGCCCAGATCTCCACACCTGGCTCTACTTTCCTAGGGGACTAGAGAGAGAGAAAACCCCAAAAGAAGTGACGCCCTTGACCAAGGCCACCTCAATCATGCTTCCAAAAGGGGATGCTGGTGTTGATTTCAAGGGCCAGCCCAAGACAAAATTGTGAAATAAACAGTCTGTTGTCTGGGTCGCCTGCAACCCCACTCTCCCTACCTAGTGACTCTTATACTAGTCCCCCCAGTTTCAAATTAACCCACTCACTCTTGTCCTACTCTCATGCCCTCAGTGTCTGAATCGCAGATGTCTATAATGAAATAAAATACAAGGACTTTGCAGTTAACTACTTCATACTTATTTGCAATTTTACTCCTTATATTCATCCTACATATACTGCTATACATTTATTTGTCTCCCTATTAAAGTATAAGGTCCTCAGAAGTAGGGAATTATTTCATTTATTTCATTTATATCCCCAGCATCTAGCATGGTGCCTGATATATGATGAGGGCTTAATAAATATTTGTTAATCGATGTAAACCAGCTTAGATTTCTTTGCACTGAGGTGCTGGCTTACAAATAGTTGACATTTCTATCACTTAGGCTTTGCAAAATGTTTCACATACGTGATCTCAGCAAACCTTGTAATAACCAACAGGGCTATTGTTTTTCTCATTTTACAAGTGAGAAAACTGAGCCTCAAATTGGTTAAGTGACTTCCCCATGGTCACGTAATGAATAGTTATGAGAGACAAGATTTAAACAGAAATCTTACTCAAGTTATATCCAGCATTCTTTCCACAATACTATGAAATATAATTACTAGTGGAATATAGGGAAAGGAACATGGCACTTAGAGTCAGGAGACATGGTTTAAGCCCTGACTCCAGCATTTCTCACTTTTCATGACCTTAGACAAATCCTATGATGCCTCTGAATTGCATAGAACTTGAAGGACGCTGCAAAGTCCTATTCTGGCAGGAAATAGAAAGGATAGGCGTGTTGCTGGAAGAGGGAATGTAGTAGACAGCCCCTTGTGATTTTGACACATTTTCCAGAGCCTGGAAGCCTTCTAAACAGTGTAGAATTTAGTTCATTTTTTAAAAACTAATTATCAGATTCCTTAGAAAATAGTGTTGAAAGGCAGCAGGAGCAAATTCAGCTGCCTCCCACATCTCTTGGCATCATGGACATTACTGTGGTCATTCAGCACTTGCTCAGCTTTTCAGGTTTGGGGAAATGGTTCCCAAACTTGTTCTTCTCTGTTCAGAAGAATGCAGAAAATAAAATGTTCATTTCATTAAACTTTTATTAGAGGCAGAAAATGTAGTCTAATGAAAGAAGCCTAGGAGTTAGAGTCAAGAGATCTGATTTCTATTCTAGGCTTTGTCACTGAGTAGGCGCATGATCCAACACAAATCATTTCTACTTTTTTGGCCTCAGTTTACCTATCCATTAATTGGGAATGACAATTCGTGTTTTGCCTACCACCAAGCGCTGTTTGTGAAGGTCAAGTGAAATAGAGAATGCAGAAATCCCTTATACATTTTAATTGATATTTTAATGGCATCTTGAATAGGTGTTTTCTGTGTCATCAATAAGGAATCTTTATTTTGGTTTTGTTAAAGAAAAATTTTGGGAGGAAAAGGAAACTCAAAATTCCTCAGACGCTATAAGTTTTGTTTTTTCCCTGAATTCATAAAACAGAACCTTGGGCGTAGTATGTACTTAATGAATGCTTACTAATTTCATCTGATTTCCAGAAGCCAGAGCTATGATGGCTGTTGATAGAGTAGAGAGGAAAGCCCTCAAGTCATTTCACTTTCAGTTTTTTCAGTGTGCCTTCAGATATCAGTCACTTGTAACAGTCAGCAAGGCTTCAGGAGAGGCTGAGAATCACAGAAAATTGAAAAGTGACAGGAAATAGCCACTCCCCCCATTCACTGTGATTTATTCTGGGATTGCTCAGCTTTCTGCCTGGGAAGATGGACAAAATTCCTGAGAGCTCTCCAGAAGAAGTGAAAACTCAAGGGCTGACCTTCACACATAGTTTTTTTTAGTCATTTTCAGTCATGTTTGACTCTTCGTGATCCTATTTGGGGTTTTCTTGGCAGAGACATTGGAATGGTTAGCCATTTCCTTTTTCAGCTCATTTTACAGATGAGAAAACTGAGGCAAACAGGGTTTGCCCAAGGTCACACAGGTAGTAAGGATCTGAGACTGGATTTGAACTCATGTCTTCCTGACTCCAGGCCCAGCACTCTATCCACTGCACCACCTAGCTGTACTTGCATAGTACATTTTTTTTTTATGTATTTCATACTTTGGGCAACTAGGTAGCTCAGTGGAGACTGTACGTAACAAACCTTGCAAATCTCCCTGTTTCACATCTCACTCCTGCAATAGCCTTCCACCATTAGCATGCCAATGCAAAAGGGGAATATGAGAAGGAATACAAGATGAAAACCAAAATTTAAGTGGAAAGGGGATGTTCTATCATGAGGAAGAACTAAGTTCAAATCCTGTTTCACACGTTACTAGATGTGTGACTCTGGACAAGTCACTTAACTACTGTCTCCTTCAGTTTCTTCATCAGTAAAATGAGGCTAATAATAATGGCACTTACCTCCCAGTGTTGTGAAGATAAAATGACATAATGAAAGTGCTTTAAACCTTAAAACATTGTATAAATGCTAGCTATTACTATTATTATTCAATATGGCCCCTACCCCACTAAAGGTCTCAAATCACTTTGTAAATGTTCTTGCTATTTCACAGATGGAGAACTAAGGTGTAGCAAATCAGAATTAGGTTCCCTAGAAACTTTTATGATAGGATTATAAATAGATGACCTTGGACTTCCTAATGTAGTGATTCCCCTTCCCATGTATCCCTAGTGCCTAATCCCTGGAATATAGGAGCTACTTAATAAGTGTTTATTGATTCACTGATTCAATAATTAACACAATGAGGGAAGGGAAAGCTTTGCCTGTGTCTTTGGGTCAACAATTATTCATTCAATAAACATGTGTTAAGCATCTATTAGAGACATTAGCAGTATAGTTCTCAGGTCACTCCACCAGTAAGTGGGCAAGGACCTTAGAGATAACTAGCCCAGAAGTACCAGATACACATCATGCAGCCTGCAACGGTCACGAATGTAGGGCTCGAACCACATTAAAAGATGAATGGGAAATATTTAACAAAATAAATAAAAAATATAATAAAACATAGATAATATTACATTTCAAAACTAAGTAATTATGGGGCTGCAGAGATCCTTAAATGTACAGATTAGTTGCCCCTTTCTATTTGGGTTTGACACTACTGTTCAAACCTAACCCTTTCGTTTTAATTACAGAATCTGAAGCCCAGAGAGGAGAAGGAACTTGAATGAGTTCACTCAGGTGGTGAGTAAAAGAGCCAGAGTTCAAAATCCAGATCTCCTAAGTCTAAAACCATTCTTGTGATTCTTTTTTTTATTTTTTTTAAGCACATCAATTAAGTATTGCAGCACCATCCTTCAGCTTTAAGAGGACTAAGGTGAGCCCCTACAGACATATTTCTTCTTCAAGCTATTCCTTCACCAGTGAGCCTGGTAGTCTTTTAGGGGCAAATGCTCAGCCTAATGTGCTCTCTTTGGGAACTTGACAAAGAGCAAGTCTACAATGTGTAAGGCCTGCTGGACCTCTTGAAATGTTGTTCAATAGCGCCCTCTGCTGTCCCTTTTGGGTAACTCATGACACATTCGAAATAAAGACTATATTAGGGGTAGGAAAGACCCTAGTGCCCATCCAATCCAGATATTTCATTTTACAAATGAAAAAACTGAGACAGAGCAAGGGGAGTGTAAAGGAGACTTATCTGAAGATTTTGTCACTAGATGATTTTTTTTTAAATCCACAACACCTAATGAAATTTTCTGCAAAAATCAATCAATAAGTATTTATTGAGTGCCTACAGTTGAAAGAAAACTACACTTGGGTTCCCATCCTAGCTCTACAACTTACAACCCAGGCAGAAATATGCTGGTAAATATTGTTTCACTTAATTTTTTTAAATTTTTTTCAAAATTTTTAAATTTTATTTTGAACTTAAGTAAAATAACATAGTAGAATATAAACATATATAACATAGTAGAATAGAAGAAAAAAGATACATGAAACTGCAAATCTATCATGGACAACTTGCTATTTCTTTTAAACACAAAATAAAATTATATAACTTGTTTTCCCTTTTTTCCTTTCCTCTCCTCTCCCCTGCCCAGGATGGCTACCATTAGGCACAAATGTGAGTGTGTGTGTGTGTGTGTGTGTGTGTGTGTATGTGTGTATGTATGTTTGTATAGATATATATATGTGTGTGTGTATGTATGTATATGCATATATATATATATATATATATATACACGTACATATATATATATATAAAACCATTCTATACATACTTCTATTTATCAGTTCTTTCTCTGGATGCAGACAGCATCTTCCTTCTTATGTCCTTCATAGTTAATTTGGATATTTATAATAGTCAAAATGCTGTGTTCATTTAATTTGTTCTTAAAACAATATTGTTACTGTATACATATTTAACAATTGACTCTCCCAAAGAAAAATTTGCCCATGACACATTCTAAGGTTAATGCATTATTAACATTCTCTCCATCGTTTTTTTAAGTCTAGACAATCAGTAAAACTATAAAGCAAGCTGGGATTTGTAGCATTTGCTGATTTCCAAGGTATGAATGCTCACACTGAAAATTTAACAATGACCCCTCAAGCCAGTACAGGAGCTGGCTGCAATGCTCCCTGAAAAATTATGACCTTGGGCAAATCATTTCACCTTGCTTCAAGTTTCCTGATCTATAAAATAAGTTGAACTAGATGGCTTTTAAGATTTCTTCCAGAGTTAAATCTACAATTCTCTATGGAAAGCTTATGATCTGCCCTGATGGAGGGTGTGTTCCAATCAACGGAATCATAAATCCTTAAAGAAAGTATAAGCTATTTGTGCATATCTCCAGGAAACAGAGGCAGTATGATATAACAGAAGAAGTGTTGAACTCAGATTTTAAATCATGGCTCTGGTGCTTATCATGGGCAAGTTGTTTAATTTCTCTGAGGCTGTTTCCTCATCTGGATAAGGGGGTATAACAATAGTAGCTAACATATATAGTAAGCAGCTTGGTGGCACATTGGATAGAGTGCCGGGCTGGGAGTCAAGAAAACTCTTCTTCCTGAGTTCAAATCTGGCCTCAGACACTTATCAGCTGTGTGACCCTGGGCAAATCACTTAACCCTGCTTGCCTTAGTTTCCTCATCTATAAAATGAGCTGGAGCAGGAAATGGCAAGCCACTCCAGTATCTTTGTCAAGAAAATTCCAAATGGGGTTGAACACAACTGAAAAAAAACTGAACAACAACCTCATATAACATTTACATTATTTACTTTGTAGAGTTATTGATTAGAAGATACTTGGTAAATGTCATACCAATATCTGTAAAGAGATTCTAATTCTTTTTGCTTTACTTCATTATTATTTATGATTTCTTTATGTCATAACACATAGTTAATTTGAGTAAAATTGTATGCTGCTTAAAAAAATACTCTTTTGGGCAGCTAGGTGGCACAGTGGATAGAGCACCGGCCCTGGATTCAGGAGTACCTGAGTTCAAATCCAGCCTCAGACACATAACACTCACTAGCTGTGTGACTCTGGGCAAGTCACTTAACCCCAATTGCCTTAAAAAAAATAGTCTTTCTAGTCCTGTTAATTAATCTCTATAAGTTTATCAAATAAAGTTTTTCCAACAGATTTATAATTTCCTTCTTATTTGTCTTTCTGATAGATTTATTAAGCTATGAAAAAGGAATGTTAGTTATTCTTAATTACTGTCTTTCAATCAAGATTTTATTGTATTTCAGTTCACCTTTCATTTAAGCACTTAGATGGCATGCTGTTCAGTGTATAAACAAATATATTTCATATTAATATTTTTCATTGTCTATGGAATTGTAAGTTTTGTTCCAGTCACTCACTATAATTCTAGATATATATTTTATTTCTTTTCTTATATGCAATGAATTTTTGGAATCCATTCTCTAGTCTATTCTGCTACTTTTCCATTTTGCGGGTGAATTTATTTCATTAACATTTAATGTTATATTTGCTAACCATGTGTTTTTCTCCCTCAAGTTATTTCATATTATTTTCTCAAAACAAAACAACAACCAAACACTAGTTCCCTGTGGTTTGTTTTGATTGAAACAATCTGATCCAGTCTTCTCTCAAAGAGGTATAGCTTCCAGGAATAAGTAAATCTATGATCCTATCATCTATTACTTTTTTTTTTCCCATTTCCTCCACCAAGAGACTTCCTGTTAACCCTTCATAGATTTCACCCATAGGGATTCTCTCTGTTTCTTAGTGACCCTTAGACAAGCTGAGACTTCTATCCTGCTTTACCAATTACTGATATAAGTTTGGTTCAGGATTTCCCTTTGTAATCTCACCATCTCTTTCTTTTAATGACCATAGTCTGTGATGTGATTTCAAGAAATATAAATTCCCCTCCTCACTCCTTTTCTTCTCTAGGATCATTTTATTTGATTTCCCTTTAGAAGCTTCACTCATAACTCACATTCCTACAATAACCCTTACAGGTGACACTTGTGAAAGACTTTGCAGCATGTGAATATTGATTTACTTACTTGGTCTTTTCACGCTCTATCAATTTGTATACCTTTCTATCTACTAGTGAAAACCGGTTTGATTGGTATGACTCCAGCACCCCAGGAAGTGAGTATGCCAAGGCTAATAAACCCAGAAACTGGACATTAACCCTTCCTGGTCTCTTGCTGGAATGGTTCTGTGAGGGTTAAGTTTCCTACTTTACTAATCCTCATTCTGATCCTTCTGATCTCATACTGATCCTTCCCCCTCCTTACTAGGTAATTAAAAATATTCCCACTTTACCAGTCCTATAGGTAAAGGGAAATTCTTCAATTGGTCTGCTCTGTCTCAACACTGGCTCTGTCTCAAATGATATCTAAGATTGAGCCCCAAGGGGTTCTGGGGCTTTTGGAGTCTGTGTACTCCCTATAGTAGGCATGGTAACTGCACATTGAGATTGTTTCTGCTGGGAGTTGTTCTCTTTCTCACCTTATGAGTACTAATAAAGTTTGTTAAAGCCATCACTGTGTAAGACATTTTTCATCTAGACTCCCTTACACTACAATTTGAGGTCAGAAGTTAGAGATGAAAAGTGATTTCCAGAAATTAACTATATGGAGAAAGAAAAGGGAGAAGAAGGGTAAGGGAATTATTGAGAGGATGGGAATCTTCTCATGACACTCTAAATTCTCTCATCCCCTCCACCCAGTATCTCCTAAGATGGGATTCTTGCTCAGGAACAAGAAATAAACCCAAAAGGAGCTAAGGATTCTACTCCTTGGCTGTTACTCATAGTGATAGCAAATCTTACCTAAGAGAGTGAGGGAAGCGTAGGAACAGGTTCATGAATAACACAACCAAGAAATCTGTCCAGTAACCACCACCCAAATGCAAAAAAGCAGGCAGAGGTGCAAGTGTTGAGGGAAGAGAACTGGCTACTTTTGGAGAGAGATACTAGCAGAATCCTGAGGAATCTTTAGAAGCTTCAGGATAACTGATAGAAGTGCCTAAGTTAGCCGCACTGGGGAAAGTTAATAGATTGCCTTTGAGGGCTTATCTGCAGATCCTCCCTCCTCAATAACAGTGGCTACTCATCAAATGGCACAAGGACAATTAGCTGCTCTGTCAGAATGATTTAACATAGCCATCACACACACATATCCCACTGGGTAGGTAGGGAGGAGTAGGAGGAGGATTTCCCAGTCCTTCCAGACAGATGATGGTCCACTCCCATAGAAGCAAATGCTTTTTGTTTTATTTTTTTTTGTTTTTTGGAGGCAATGGGGATTAAGTGACTTGCCCAGGGTCATACAGCTAGTAATTATCTGAGTATAAGGCCCCACTTACTTTTCCTCTGACAACAAATTTACAAACTGGGAAAGCTATTGGCAATAACTCAGAGAAATCACAGAAATAGTGGGGCCCCTAAGTGAGATGGAGGGAGCAATATGGCAGAAATCAGCAGATGGTGATAAATGAGTCCCAGCTGAGATCGTGGGGCAGGGTATTAGGGGAACATTATGGATTCTATTCACCTAGAGGAGGGCAGGAAAGGAAATGACTAGACCTAGAAGGGAGAATGTGGGTTGGTGGGAAGAAGAACCCTTAGACTCTGATCTATGCCCATTATTTTACTTTCATAGATACACTAGACAACGGATGAGAACTGATTGAGCATTTGACTCCATTCTCCCTATCCCTGTTGATGTGGTTGATTTTCTATTTGACCTTTGAATATGGCCATCACATATACAGCGGAAGCAACTAAATCTAATTGGCACTACAAAGGTGCTCCTGATTTTTGTAGGGATTCTTATTTTTGCTGTTTCACTCCCACCCTCCCCTACCCCACACCAGGTACATCATTGTGGAGCTAATAGTGTTTATCTCCTTTTGTACCTGATTTCATATGGCAATAACAGCAGCAGACAGATCTGTCATTTGACTCCAGGGACTCCCGATGGATGTATTTGGATGTGCCTTCCAAACTCTGACCCTCTGCATGACAGACATAGCCTTAATCCTGATCACAGTCCACTGTGTGCCACTCACTAAGTCCTTCACCGTCTGCCTCATACATGCCTCATATGGCAGTGCTTTGATTTGGATGGTGAAGTACTGAGACCAGGATGGGGCTGGGGAGGACAGATTATCAACCACTGAAAACTGGTTTAATTGGTGTGGCCCCAGCCACCCAGGAAGTGAGTATGCCGAGGCTAATAAACCTAGGGACTAGGTGTTAACCCTTCTCAGTCTCTTGCTGGAATGGTTCCAATTATGTTCGTTACTTCCTTATTCCTCATTCCTCCTTTTCTGCTCTTCATTCCTCCCTCTTAATAGGGAATTTAGAAAGTACTCTCACTTTTCTGATCCTATAGATAACAAAGCAGCCTTCTATTGGCATCATAATGGCTCTTTGTCTCAAATGGTATATAAAGATGAGCCCCGAGAGTGACTTTGGGCCTTCAATTGGACCATGGGTATCCTTTTCCCCACCCCCTCCTGCCATATGCTTTCCACTTGAAGGCCACATACCAGGACGGTCCTTGCTAGTAGCTAGTAGCGAACAAGTGGAGGAGATCTTGTGAGAAGCAACAACGTTTATTAAAGCTATTTCTATGTGAGATGACACTTTTCATTTGGAATACTTCACTTCACACTTTCTTAAGTGCCTTTTGTTTGATGGATTTATCTATTAAATGTCCTGTTCACCTTTCTTCCTTTAGTAGGAATGATTCAAAATTTTCTGTCTTACTGAAAGTATGGCATTTTTCAACTATGGCTCAGCTTTAAATTTTAGTATATGTTATTTTGGGAATATCATATTCCAGACTTTGTTTTAAGATGGTCTAGCTTGATTCCTGCTGAATTTGTACTACTTTATGCAGAACATTCTACTATCAATTTTCAATATTCTTTGTTAATGTTAAGTCTAGGTGGATTGAACCCAGGATTCCTTCCTTAACAGAAATATATGGATTCTCTTGCAATCTACTTTTCCTTTTTCCTGCATGTTTCATGTAATATAGTATTCCAGATTTTTGTTTTATGGCATTTTTTTTGCTAGGAGATCAGTACTTTTCAAATTGTTTCTCCACATTATGTTTTTAAGATTAGGGTTCCTTCTGATGAGGTCTAGAGGTTTAGGGGTGCTGGGAATTCGAGATCACAACACATGGGTCTTGAATGAAAGAATTTGACCCAAGCCTTCTTTCAGCCAAAGATAAGGTTTATTAAAGATCCACCACATTGGCCAGACTCTTAAGGAATTTGAGCACCTGTGAGGTATTGGCTAGATTGTAAAATTCTGAACAGTGGCTAGATTATAAGAATCAGAGCATCTTAGTGGAGACAAGATGGACCTTATATACAGAAAGACTTTGGGGGGATCTACTTGGAGTGGCCAAGTGGTCTATGAGGTAATAGAACTCTAGGGAGGGCCAAGGGAGAATGGAGCCTAGATAGGATTAAGAGTGGGAAGTGGCTGGAGGACATAGGAAAGTTTAAGGGTAACAGAATTGGGAGATTGGGTGTAGCCACAATGAAAGGCCAGCTGATGGGCTTATAGTGTCAGGTGAATGCCAGAGATTTGGCCATGTGGGAAAGTCCAGGGGTTTTCCTTTTTGGGATCTAGATCCCACCCTCATCACTTCTAGGATTTTTTTTTAAATAGCTACAATAAGGAACTCTGAGCACAAGAAGTCCCCACTCTGGCTAGCATGCCCCTACTTTACGAATACCCTACTTACAGCTTGGACTTTGAGACAATTGTTATAATTACTTTTATTAATTCGTATGTTTACATCAATTTAGGACTTTGAAAACTCTTTACATAAATTATCTCATTCAATCCTCACAGCAACTTTAAGTAAAAGAATAAAGGATAGAAAACTGAGGACACACTAAGCAGCTATTATTCACCGATCTTGCAGAAGATTCAGAGCTGTGTCTGAGAGATATGGGTTTTCTTTTTCCTGTCTCTTACTTTCTAGAAATTGATTTGACCCTAAATGAGCCCATGTACAAATGTACTTACTAAATTTTCTGCTCCCATACAGAAAGTGAGAAAGAGATAAACTTACTTTCTTTGAAGTTTATTCTGGCTGGGCCAACTCAGGGTTGGATGAGCAGTGTGTTCCCGTTCACTGCCCTTTTTCTATATCTAGGTAAAGTGTGGGTTTGGGAAAAACTGTCAAGGCTTAGGGCCATGGGCAGTATTTGAAATCAAAGAACCATAGAATGTACCTGGAGGTATTCCTGTATCCTTGAAACCTGAGTTTCAGCTATGATGGATGGAAAGAGCACTGGATTTGTAGTTAGGGGATGTGGGTTCAAATCTTAGCTCTGCTACTTACCTGTGTGACCTTGGGCAAATCACCTAATTTCTCTTATCCTCCCTTATCTCTAAAATGAAGGATTTGAATAAGATGATCTTTAAGGTTATTTATAACATAAAAGCTGTGAATAGTCCCCAATCTGTTACTATTTATATGACCTTAGGGTAGTCCCTTTCCTTCTCTGGGCCTCAGTGTCTTCTTCTTGTTAAATTAGAATCACAGAAAGTCTGAACTGGAAGAGACTTCAGATAAGACTGCTCCTAGTCCTACCTTCCCATTTAACAGATCAGAAAACTGCAGTGGGAGAGGAGAACATGTGCTAGAGCTAATACAGGACAGAATTAGAACTTGAACCCAAAATTTGGAACTCCAAGGTCAGAGTTCTATTTAGGTTCCTTTCATTACCTAGCACACAGAGCTTTTGCAAGCCTTAAACGAGAGAGTATACGAAAGTTGTTGTTCAGTTGTTTTCAGTTGTGTCTGACTCTTTGTGAGCTCATTTTGGATTTTTTTTTTTTTGGCAAAGGTATTGGATTAGTTTGCCATTTCCTTCTCCAGTTCATTTTCCAGAAGGGGAAACTGAGGCAAACAGAATTAAATAACTTGCCCAGGGTCATACAGCTAGTAAGTGTCTGAGGCCAGATTTTAACTCAGGAAGATGAGTTCATTAGTGTCTAGAACCTTTAGATGAGGAAACTCCTACCAATGAAGAACAGAATATCTCTGAAACTTAAAATCTTAGAGAGTTGCTTGTAGCACTAAAAAGTTAAGTGACAGGGTCACATTGTCAATATGTATCATATACAGAACATGAACCTAAGTTTTCTGGGATTTAAGATTAACCCTTTATCCAGTATCCTATGGTAACTCTAGTATTATTGGGAAAAAACCAAACAAACCAATAACAATAACAACCCTGTTGAGAGCTGGATAACTTTGAGTTATTATTATCTCTAATCAACAAGTATTTACTGAATATTTAGCATACGCTGAGGATTGTGATAGGTTGGAAAAGTAGGGGAAGGGGATACTGAAGAAAACTTGATTTCTTCCTCCTACTTGATGGCAGCCTCATTTGGGAGGTAAGACACACACACAGGGCTAGACAGTAGTTGTTGAGATTGTATTTTGAAGTCTTTGGCGATTTAAGCTTTCATCACCTCCTGTTGTCTGAAATGGAGCAGCATCTTCCTGATTGGCTTCCCTTTCTCAAGTCTTTTCTATCTATAATCTATCTTCTATATCACTGCCAAAGTAATATTCCTAAGTCATAAGTCTGACCGTATCACTTCTTTGCTCAGTAAACCCCATTAGTGCCCTATTACCTCAAGGATCAAATACAGAGTTCTCCAGTTGACATGTTGTTGTTGTTGTTTGTTTGTTTGTTTGTTTGTTTTAGCTAAGCCAGAAATTCCATGTGGTTTAATATCAGGAAGGCTGTAGGGTGGGGAGCAGGACAATCTCAAGAGTAACACTTTCACCAAGTGGGTGTAAGAATGAAACAGGACCTAGACACGATTCTTTACATTGACAATTACAAGCAGCAGTTTGAAGTAAATGTATCTTTAAAAAACAACAACAACAACAACAAAAGACAAAAAAACAGAAACAAAAGAAAACAAATTGCCCCAGCCGAGATTGATAGAGGGGTGGTGCTAGAAGCTAGGTCCAGGCTCATAACTAGTCTCCAAGGAGGCCCAGCCCCCCCACCCTGGGATAAAATGTCCCTTTTCTTCTATTTAAACCCTTCACAACCTGATTCTAACCTACCTTACCAGCTTTATTGCATTTAACAATACTCCAAAAACACTTTACATTCCAGTCAAACTGGTCTCCTTGCTGTTCCTCACACAGGACAGTCCATTTCTCCTCCCTGTGCCTTTGCATGCGCCTGGAATGCACTTCGACTTCATCTCCATTTCTTAGAATTTCTGGTTTCCTTCAAAGTGTCGCCCGATGTCCCCTCCTGCTAGAGACCTTTCCTGATATCATGAGGTGCTAATGCTTCTCCTCAGAAAAATCACCTTGTAATATTTTATGCATTTGTACATTTTATGCATTTGCTTTGTATGCATTTACATATACCCTTGTTATCTCCCCCAGGGGGAGATAGGACCTATTACATTTATGTCTCTGTATCCCCAATGCCCAGCACAGCGTTTGGCACAAAGTAGGCATTTAATCAATTCATGTCGGTTGATTGATTAGTTGGTGGAGACTATAAGATCTTCAGATATTCAAAAGAAGATGGAGTAGTTAAGGAAGGTGTGGAGGAAATTTTAATTGCACCATGAAGGATAAGTAGAATTTGGATGAGAGCAGAGAAGAGACAAAGATATGGAGTTGGGATTAAGCCTGGCACATATGAAAAACAAGAGTCTAGCCTGACTGGTGCAGAGTACGTTTGGAAGTAGTGGGAAATAAATTTATGAAGAAGATTGAAATTAGGTCCTTGTATATTACAAAATAAAACAATCTGGAAGCAATTAGGTTTAGATCAGTGTCTCATACGCTATATCAAGATTACCTCCAAATAAGTTAATGACTTAGCTATAAAAGGTCACATCATAAATAAATTATAACAACAAAGAAAGAAATTTTCTTTCAGATCTATGCACAGGGGGAGATTTCATGACCAAACAAAAGATAGAGAGGATCACAGAAGGTAAAATGGACATTTTACCTTTAATTTAATTACATAAAATTTAAAGGTTGTTGTACAAGCAAAACCAATGAAGCTAAGATTAAAATTTCTAGAAACAATTAACTGGGGAAAAATTTTTGCAGGAAGTTTCTTTGATAAAGATCTGGAAAGCAATTTAGAATTTTGACCCAAAAGACACTAAACCCTCCATACCCTTTAAAGCAGTGATGTGACCGCTAGGCCTGCAACCCCAAAGAGATCAAATAAAGAAGAAAAGGACTCACACGTACAAAAATATTTATGGTAGCTCTTTTTTGTAGCAGCTGTAGGCAAAGGACTGGAAATTAAAAGAGTGCCCATCAATTTAGTGTGAGTAAAGAAATTATGGTATATGCATATAATTTAGTTCTACTGTGGTATAAGAAATAAGGAAAGGAACATGGCTAAAATGTTTTGCATGACTTCACGTATATAAGGGGTATTGTATTTTTTGCCTTCTCAATGGATGGGGAAGAGTCCAGGAACAGAGAGAATTTAAAACTGAAAATAAAAATAATTTAAATTTAAAATAAATTTAATTTAAATTAATTTAAAATTTAAATTTAAATATTTAAATTTAAAAATTAAAATATTTGAATTTAAAATAAAATCAAAACAATAACAAAAAAGAAATTATGATAGGTACAGTTTCAGAGAAAATTGGGAGGATTCATATGAATTGATGCAGAATAAAAAGAGCAGAACCAGGAGAACAAGTTATACAGTAACAAAAACATTGTAAAGAATAACTTCAAAAGACTTTAGAAATCTGATAAATGTAATGATTCCAGAGGACCAATGATGCAGCATGATGCCTACTTCCTGTTCTTGTTGTTCAGTCATTCAGCCATGTACAACTCTTCATGACCCTAGAGACTATATCACAAGGCCCTTCTGTCCTCCACTCTCTCCCAAAAGCTGTTCAAGTTTGTGTTCATTGCTTCCACGACAATATCTATCCATCTCATCCTCTGCCATCCCCTTCTCCTTTTGCCTTCAATCTTTCTCAGCATCAGAATCTTTTTTTCCAATTTGTGCTGTCTTCTTATTATGTGGCAAAAATATTTAAGCTTCAGCTTCAGTACTTATCCTTCCAATGAGTAGTCATAATTAGTTAATTAATTTATTGATTGATTTGATCTCCTTGCTGTCCAAGAAACTCTCAAAAGTCTTCTTCAGCACCACAATACAAAAGGATCAATCCTGCTCAGCTTTCCTTATAGTCCAAATCTCACAGCTATATATTACTACTATAGCTTTAACTATGTGAACCTTTGTGAGCAAGATTATGTCTCTGCTTCTTAGTGTGCTGTCCAGATTTGCCATAGCTTTCCTTCCAAGAAGCAAGTCTTGTCTTTTAGTTTCATGTCTGCAGTCACTGTCTGCAGTGATCTTTGAGTTCAAGAATATAAAATCTGACACTGCTTCTATTTCTTCTCCCTCTATTTTCCAGGAAATTATGGGACCAATTACCATGATCTTAGTTTTTTTGATGTTAAACTTTAAGCCAGCTTTTACACTCTTCTCTTTTAACCTTTATCGAGAGGCTTTTAATTCCTCTTCACTTTCTTCCATGGAATGATCTGCATATCTAAGATCATTGATACTTCTCCTGGCAGTCTTAATTCCTGCCTGGCATTTCACATGGTGTTTCTGCATTTGAATTAAGTAAATAAGGTGATAATTCAGTCTTGTTGCACTCCTTTCCCAATCTTGAACCAGTCAGTTGTTCCATGTTCACTACCTACGTCCTGATAGAGAAGTAATGGATTCAATACGGCAAAAGTGATGTTTTAGGAAGGTTAAGCTAATGGTTTATCCATTTTACTTTAGTCAGTAATTAGCTCCTAGTGTTATTTATTAATTCAACGAGTTTTTTTGTTTTCAATTTTGTTAATCTTTGATTTTTCAGTATTTCTCTGTTTAATTGAGGGTTTTTATTTGTTAGTTTTCTAGTGGTTTTAATTGCATCCATACTTCGTCATCGATCATTTATTTTTTGTAACAAAAATGTTTAGAGATATACATTTTTCCTCAAGTATTACTTTGATTGCATCCCCAAAATTTAGCTATGTTGTCTCATTGTTTTCATTATCTTTAATAACGTCATCTACCATTTCTATGATTTGCCCTTTGACCCATCAATTGTTTAGGATTAAGTTGTTTAGTTTCCAGATGATTTTTAATACTCTCTCCTCCCTCCTGCATCAGTGGCTACCTGTTTAATGAACTTTTCATTGCATTATAGTCAGTAAAAGACATATATATTTCTACTTTTCTGCATTTTTTGTAAAGTTTTTATGTCCTAAGACATCATAATTTTTTGTAAGTATTGTACAAAGATAAGACTATATATACATATATGTGTGTATATATGTATGTATATATGTATGTGTGTATATATACATATACTTGTATATGTATATATTCCTTTCTATATATGTGTGTATGTGCATATATATGCATACGCATATGTATACATACACACACATATATACACACATACATATACAGATTATATATATATATATATATACACATACACATACACATACAGATTTTATATATATGTATGTTTACTCCTTTCTGTTTCCATTCAGTAACAACCAGAGGGCTATCATATCTAATTTTTCTAAAATTCTATTCATGTCTTTAGCTTCTTTCTTGTTTATTTTTTGGTTAGGTGGCTCTGCAAGCTCAGGTTTAGGAAGGCAGCAACACACTTCTGATGAAAATTAAGATCGATCAACGTAATCAACTAGCACTGGTATAGGAGTAGATAGGCCAGAAGGTCATAGAAGAGTAAAGGTTACCTGACCAGTGTCCAGATTAACACTTTATCTTGGCAAAACTGAAGAAATATTGAAACAGCCAGACAATAATGCCAGTGCTTACCCATGCAGTGTGCACCTTACATGTAATTACATGTATTGAATGCTATACATGTTAATTGCTACATGTTCCTGTTTCATTTTTCCCTCTTGCATAGTTGTTTGCTTTTTATTAGTACCATGCGTTTATTGTACAGTTTTTTTAACGATGCTAGGTTTATTATCAGCCACGCACATGTAATCTGACTATCTTACGTAGCCTACCACCATTATTATCACTTGAATGTGATATTTGTTCCAGCAAGACTTGAACCGGCTGCTTTCAGTGTGAGGTCTAAGTTGATAAAAAGTCTAGTTTTTCTACGGTTCTCCTCTAAGTTCTTCTACTTCTTCTCATCTTGGGAAGATAGGGAACTACCTCAGTACTAAAACTAGAGCACAGAGGGTTTTCCTATATAACAAGAGAAATTTCAATTTTTGGATAAGGGGAGAAAATGTCTATTGATTTATCCCATCCACATGAAAATATTTGCCTTTGTCAGGCAAGAACATTTTTTGATTGAATGAATCAATAATTGTATGTAAACAGGGCCTTGAATCAACCAAAGTCATTGCATGAGAGACTCAGTCCTGCTCTAAGGAACCTGTTTTAAAAGGAGCTATCTCACTATCAGATAGAGACGTTGAGGGCCTGGAAGCCTGAAGGAAAACATGGGAGTCATACAATATTGAGCCAGAAAGAAGGGACAGTGCAGGAGCAACCAGTGATTGGAGAAACATAGGATAAGCCTGAGCTAGGAGGGCCAACAGCCCTACAGGTTTCTTGCCAGCACAAGTCTCTAGCTATGGTTGTAACACAGTTGTACTAACTTGTTCAAGGACTGAGGGAAGTTCCGAGGAAAGTTTGCATTGGCTCCAACTTCCAATCCAGGTGACTGTCTTGTTTCAAGCACAGAGTCCAGGGGTGTTAACTAGAGAAAGGTATAAATATAAATTAAAGCAGAGCCAAACTTCTGACTAATTGTTTAGAATTTTTCCATGGGGGCTCATAGCAATTGTGATTGTAATCATACTTTTCATTTAAAATAAACTCCTTAAAGCCTCGGAGAAGGGAGATATGAAGAACTTGGGGACTATTATATTTCCTGTAGGCTTAAAATGAACTAATAACAATAACCCTATGTGACAGTTATTTTACCTAATGATTACACAATACTTTTGGGATTCCCCTAGTTTTTAAACTCTAAGTTTCTCTCATTTTTTATGTAAATGAGATGGTAAAAAGTTAATTGAAGTAAGTTTCTGGGGTATACAAGAAGACAAGGTCGTTATTTGTGTTTACTGCTCAGTCAAATTTGTGGCATTTTCATATGTAACAAATCTGAAGAGATCTTTTGTCTCCCACCCTAACATCATACAAATAAAGCTACTTAATACATAAGTATACCCTTACATATATGTATTTCATTTATGCCTCACTATTGCCCTTGGAGTTTTATAGCAATATGTTCATATGACAGAGAAGGGAACAGAGAGGTTGCCCATGGAGACATAGGTAGTAAGTGTCAGAGGCAATATTCAAACTCAAGACTGAGTCCAAATTCATTACTAAATGAATACTAGGTTTCTTTTAGAGTTAATGAATGTACTCACATATACTTACCACTCCTAACTAACCGCCAAACAATATGGCAGGCAAGTCAGCCTACTTGAAGCAGTAAAGTACTCAGAGGGGTAAAAAAAGGAGGAATCTATGTCAGGCAAGTCAAACTATCATCACCACCTTGACCACCATGGTCCTAGAGACCCAATAAATGAATGAAAAAAGCATTTGTTAAATGCTTACTATATACAAAGTACTATGTTAAGTTCTGGGAATATGAAAAGAAAAGGGAGACAGTTCTTGGGGGCTCTCAAGAAACACCTCATTCTAATAGGGGAGACAACGTCCTATGGGCCTTAGGATGCCACAGCAAAGTAAATGAGTATACCTTTTCTTTAAATGTCATTTTCACTCATTGTTGCTTGTTCTTCATTTTTGAAGAGGACTAATGACATCATAGATAATATCTTAATTTGTGAGTAAATTGAATTTAAATAAGGTAGAGTTGTGCAAAGTTGTCAGCCTTGCTCTATCTTCCAGAATCATCAAAGTCCAGTAATGGAACAATAGTCAAAACTGATGATGGCCTGGATGGCCTGGGATGCAGTGGATAACATCGGTATTTTTGATGTCTGACCAACTCAGTTGTTCCACATCACCTGCTCAAGTGTTCCACATCACCTGCTTCAAGACTCCTTCATGGCTATTGGAATAAAATGTTCTTATCCACACATTCTGCTAGAGGAAGTCTTCATATTTTGGGGGTAGACATCCCCTTAACTCACCTACGTGTTTGACACCTGATGATTACCGTCAACCTGGTTTAGTCTATTTGCTGAGATGGTTTTACCTGGGTGTGGGTGGCAAGAATTAGTTGAAAGATAGACACCAAAGGTAGATTAGCAGCCCTGAAAATGACTCGGCAAGTCCTCTTACCAGAGGCACTAGTCCTCCCTGAACACCCCTTGCACCCCTGACAAAATCATAGTAGTTTCGACAATGCCAAGGAACTTAGTGAAGGGAACTTTTTCCCCTCAAGTCTTCAACAAATGTTGCTATAGCACCTACAAGAGCATTTGCCAGGCTATATTCCTACAGGATTTTCTTCCCAGGACTATGTGTGTGGGCTGTGGTCTGGAAGCATTGCTATTCCCAAGATTCTGGGGTTCAGGGCCTGAGGGAGACAGTCCAGAACTCTGAACCCAAGAATATTGGGGATGACAGTGTCCCTCAGGGCATCAGACTGTTTCCAGCCCAGCACCCATAGCCATCACTGAAGGGCAAAATCATTGTGGATAAGGGGCCCACCTGCCTCATCAGCACTAGCAACAAAAGCTGACCAATTGCTACAAGCAGTCAGATGAGCACAAGAGCCACAAGAGTGGTAGCATCACCCATATTACTAATCCTACTTTCAGACCCGCCCTCACAGTCACCCTCCCAGGGTGGACCATCCAATTGCTACCCACAGGGCAGGCAAGCCAACCTAGCTGAAACAGGAAGGCACCCTGAAGGAGAGACAAGGGGCAGCATGTCTTGGGCAAGTCAAACCACCAGCACCATGACTACCATCTCCCCTTAGACCTTGATAGAGACAGCCTATGACCCTGAACCCCAGAACCTTGGGAATAGCAATGCTCCTAGCCCAAAGCCCACAGATGTCACTCTGGAAAGACAATCTTATAGAGATGTAGCCTGGTAACTGTTCTTGCAGGTGATATAGCAACATTTATCGAAGACCTAGGGAAAAAAAAAGTTTTTATCATGAAAATCCTTGTCACTTTCTAATGGTTCAACATCTAAAACTATTATGATCTTATCAATGGAAATTGCATTAAAGAAGAGGCATTCCCATTTACTTTGCTGCTGCATCCTAAGGTCTGTTCTGTTCACTTTCACTATGCATCAGTTCATCCAAGTCTTCCTAATCTGAATCTATCCCTATCATAATTTCTTACGGGGAAATAATACTCCATCTCTATGGGATTTCATAACATTGCTCTCTTCTAGTTCTCTTTTTACTGGTCTGACTATTTTCATTTTGTAAAACTCTGAACTAAAACACTAAATAAAATGAATCTTTCCATACAAAAGTTTAACAAAACAGATTATATGTGAAACTACAAATCTTTATTATTCAGTTTTTTTCTCTCAAGTATATATATATTAAATTTAATATGTAATCTTTAAAGCTTTTCTGCTTATTTATGTTTTTTCCTTGTTTTCTCTCCAATACAGTCTTTAAAAATGCTTCAATGACTTTCTTTTTATTTTCCTGGTAACCCTATAAGCTACCTCTTTTTTTCTCATCTCTTCCCCCAAAAAACTCTTATAACAAAAGAAAAACAATGCCCTTATAACAAATGTACCTTGTTAAACAAAACAAATTCCTCACTGGCCATGTTCCAAAACGCATGTGTCATTTTGCTTTTTAGGTCTACCACTTATCTGTCAGGAGACCACATTTTGTTATGATAGCTGAGGAAATTGAGGCCTAGAGTATGTCTAGTGAAAGACTTCAGTAAATGCCTGTTGATGGATATATTATGTTGTTAACAGTGTGGCTTTATAACATATATTTTGTTATATTCCATTATATATCCATTATGCATGGATATACATCCATATGGTGTCATATGGATGCAGCTGGGTGGCCTAGTGCATGGTCAGGAAGACCTGAGTTCAAATTCAGTCTCAGGCACTTATCAGTGGGCCAGTCACTTAACCTCTGTTTGCCTCAGTTTCCTCATCTGTAAAATGGGAACAATAGTAATAGCACCTACCTTCCAAGTTGTTGTGAGGATCAAATGAGATAATATTTATAAGAAATGCTTAGCCCAGTGCTCGGCACATAATAGACACTATATAAATCCTTAATAAATGCTTGTTTCTCCTATACACAATAGGAGAAGCAGGGTGGAAAGGTAGATAGAGAGTTGGCCTAAAAAACAGGAACATTTGAGTTGAAGAGGTGGGCCTGACACATAATGTCTGTGGGACAGTGGGCAAGTCACTTAGCTAACCTCTCATGCAATAAACTGCAAAGAATGTGCTGGCTTGTATTGGGAGAGGATTTTGCTTATTCAGGAGTTCACTGGATCAATGAAATCATAGGTTCATTCACTATTCATGTGTTGTATTATGCTGTATTTATATTCTATTACGAGAGGCAGCAGTGTCATAATGTATAGCCAACAAACCTATGTCAAGAACACTTAAATTCAAGCCCTGCCTCTGACATATACTGGCTGTATAACTCTGGGCCAGTCATTGATGGGGGTTGGAGTCAAGATGCTTGATTGAGAGGAAGCATTTTTGCCTAGTTCATTCAGAATATCTCTTCTGCAACAACCTATAAAATGTACCAAATTGAATTCTGAGAGGGAAAGAAGAATGGGGAAGATTATCTCACATAAGTGGGTGAAGCAAGCAAGAGTTTATAAAACGGGGATGGGGAGTGGGCAACACTTGAACCTCAATCTCATCTGAACTGGTTTAATGAGAGGAGAATACATATACAAGTACAATTAGATATAGAAATTCATCTTACCCAACAGGGAAATAGGAGGGAAAGGGGTTAAGAGAAGGGGGCTGGGGGAGGGGGGAAGGAAGAGTAGATCAAGGGAGGCAGTGGTCAGAAACAAAACATACTCTTAAAGAGAAGACAGGGTAGAAAAGAGAAGGGTAAATGTAAGAGAATAGGACAGATGGAAATACATAGATAACAATATTAACTATGAATATAAATGGGATAAACTCATCCATAAAACAAAAGATATCAGAATGCGTTAGAAATCTGAATCCAATAATATGTTGTTTACAAGAAACATACTTGAAATGGAAAGACATACATACAATAAATATAAAGGGTTGGAGTAGAATCTATTATGCTTCAGCTGAAGTTAAAGAAGGGAGGAGGGGCAATCATAATATTAGATGAAGTAAAAACAAAAATTTACCCAATTAAAAGAGATAATCAGAGAAAACGCATTTTGCTAAAAGTTACCCTAGACAGTGAATTAATATCAATACTGAACATATATACACTAAGCAGCATAGCATCTAAATACTTAAAGGAAAAGTTAAAAATGGATTACAAGAGGAAATAAAGCTATATTAATGGGGGACCTCAATTTATCCCTTTCATAATTACATAAATTTAATCATAAATAAACAAGAAAGAAATTAAAGAGAAGAATAGAATTTTTGAAAAGTTAGATATGCTAGCCAAGGATTTTTTTTCAGTTGTGCATGACACAAAATTTAGTTAAGAAATGTAGAAAAGCATAAATATTAAATGCATGTTTTTCTGACCATGATGCAACAAAATTACATTTAATAAAAGGCTTTTGAATGAAAATTATTTGGCAACTTAATTCTAAACAATGAGTGAGTCAAAGAATAAATTATGAAAAACATTCAAAGGTTTCATTAAAGATAATGAAAACAATAAGACAATATAACAAAATTTGTAGGATGCAGACAAAGCAGTACGTAGGTAAAATTTTATATCTCTAAATGTTTGTATCAATAAAAGAGAAAAAGAAAAGATCAATGAATTGGGCCTGCAACTAAAAAAAAAAATTAGAAAACAGACAGATTAACTTCCTCTCCCCAATTAGTCACCAAAATAGAAATCCAGGAATCCAGAGGAGAAATGAACACAAGTGAAAGTTTAAAAATCCCAATGATCAGTAAACTAACAAATAAAACTTGAAGCTTTTTTTTTTTAAAAAAAAGTAATGAACAAACTACATAAGTCATTGGCTAATTTTATTTAAAAAGAAAGAAGAAAGTTGGAGGCAGTGGAGTAAAAGCAGTGACTTATTTGAGCTCACCCCCAAATCCCACCAAATACCTATAAAAATGACTCTAAACAAATTCTATAGCAGCAGAACCCACAAAAAGGCAGAGTTAAAGATATTTCCAACCCAGACAACCTAGATGGTTGATGGGAAAGGTCTGTTACACCTGGTTTAGAGAAGAGCACAGTTTAGTGTGGGCCATGCAGGCAAAAATAGGGCCAGAGGAAACCCAGAACTCGCCTCAGGAGACTGAATCAGAGCAGCTTTGGTGGTTTTCAGACTTCTCAACCTACAAATGCCAAAGACAACTTAAAAGGTCAGTAGGAAAAGTCTGTCGGACCTGGGTGAGAGAGGAGCTTGGTGCAGCCCTGGCCCTAGCACAGTCCCGGAGTGGTGGCCACAGAAGCAGTGGCTGCTTCCGGAGCTCTCAGTGCTCTTGGCCCACAGGTGGTGGGGGGATCAAGAAGCTATTCAGAAGGTAATGCAGGGATCTCTTTACTGGTGTTGAGGCAGGATTCTTCTGCTTTGTCCATGCTTGGATCTGGGCTGCAGTCCTGAGGAGAAGAGGAGCACTGGAGTGGTGGCACTTGTGGAAGTGGTGGAGAGAAAATCCTCCTCATAGTTCTAAGGTAGAAAACAGTGCTTGTGGTCACTCATAGACCAGAGCACAGGCCAGGAAAGGAGTAAGCACCTTGCCCTTGATCATACTACCTTGGAAGAACTATTGGTCCCTAGAAGTATCTCTGAAAACAGCTGCACAAAACCCTTGAAGCTTGGGACACCCTGGAAGCAGACCCCTACCTTAACAAAGGGTTAAAAAGTCAAATAATTGGCTGGGAACATGAACAAACAGTGGAAAAACTCAGACTATAGAATCTTCCTTTGATGACAAAGAAGATCAAAACATACAACCAGAAGAAGACAACAAAATCAAAGTTCCTACATCCAAAACCTCCAAGAAATTAATTCCCAGGCCATGGAGGAGCTCAAAAAGGGTTTTGAAAATCAAGTAAGAGAAGCAGAGGAAAAACTGGGAAGAGAAATGAAAGTGATGGAAAAAAATCATGAAAAACAAGTCAATAGCTTGCTAAAGGAGACCCCTCCCCCCCAAAAAAATACTGAAGAAAATATACCTTAAAAACTAGAGTAACTCAAATGGCAAAAGAGGTCCGAAAAGCCAATGAGGAGAAGAATGCCTTAAGAAGCAGAATTGGTGAGATGGAAAAGGAGGTCCAAAAGCTAACTAAAGAAAATAATTCCTTAAAAATTAGAATGGAGCAAATGGAAGCTAATGACTCTATTAGAAATCAAGGAATTATAAAATAAAACCAAAAGAATGAAAAAATAGAAGACAATGTGAAATATCTTATTGGAAAAACAACTGACCTGGAAAATAGGTCCAGGAGAGAGAATTTAAAAATTACTGGACTAACCAAAAGCCATGATCCAAAAAAGAGTCTAGACATAGTTTTTGAAGAAATTATCAAGGAAAACTGCCTTGATATTCTAGAACTAGATGGCAAAATAGAAATGGGAAGAATCCACCAATCAACTCCTGAAAGAGATTCCAAAGGGATAACTCCTATGAATATTACAGCTAAATTCCAGAGTTCCCAGGTCAAGGAGAAAATGTTGCAAGCAGTCAGAAAGAAACAATTCAAGTATTATGTATACATAATAAGGATAACACAAGATTTAGCAGCTTCTACATTAAGCGATTAGAGGGCTTAGAATATGATATTCTGGAGGTCAAAGGAGCTAGGATTAAAACCAAGAATCACCTCCCCAGCAAAACTGAGTATAATCCTTTAGGGGGAAAAAATGGACATTCAATGAAATAGAGGACTTCCAAGCATTCTTGATGAAAAGACCAGAGCTGAATAAAAAAATTTGACTTTCAAATACAATACTCAAGAGAAGCATGAAGAGGTGAACAGGAAAGAGAAATCGTAAGGGACTTATTAAAGTTGAATTGTTTATATTCCTACATGAAAAGATAATATTTGTAACTCACGAGACCTTGCACACACACATACATACACACACACACACACACACACACACACACATAGGCAGAGGACACAAGGTGAGTTGAATATGAAGGGATGTTATCTAAAAAATAAAATTAAGGAGTGAGAGACTATTGTACTGACAGAAAAGGAGAAAGGGAGAGGTAAAATGGAGTAAATTATCTCACATGAAAGAAGCAAGAAAAAGTTTTTAAAATGGAGGGGAGGAGGGGAGAGGTGAGAGGGAATGAATGAATCTTACTCTCATTGGATTTGGCTTAAGGAGGGAAAAACATACACACTCAATTGTGTATGGAGGGGAAGATGATAATAGGGAGGGCGGATTTGGGGAGGGAGTAATAAAAAGCAAATACTTTTGAGGAGGGACAGGGTCAAAGGAGAGAATAGAAAAAAATGGGGGGATAGGATGGAGGGAAATATAGTTAGTCTTTCACAATATGACTATCATGAAAGTGTTTTGCATGACTACACCTGTATAACTTATATTGAATTGCTTGACTTCTCAATGAGAGTGAGTGGGGAGGGAGGAAGGAAGAGAATTTGGAACTCAAAGGTTTAAAAATGAATGTTAAAAATTGTTTTTACATGCAACTGGGAAATAAGACTACAGGCAAAGGGGTATAGAAATCTAGCCTTCCCTACAGGAAAATAGAAAGGGAAGGGGATAAAGGAGGGGTGATAGAAGAGAGGGCAGATTGAGGGAAGGGGTATTCAGAATGCATGTCATCTTGGTGTGGCAAAGGGGAGAGATGGGAAGAAAATTTGGAACTCAAAGTCCTGTGGAAGTGAATGTTGAAAACTAAAAATAATTAAATGAATTAATAATTTTTTAAAAAAGAAAGAAGACAAACAAATTACCAGTATCAAAAATTAAAAAAGGTGAATTGACAACCAATGAGGATGATGTTCATGCATGAATTCTTTAAGGAAAGAAATTCTAGTAAATACTTTTTTAAAAACAATTCATTCCATTATTATATAAACTGTTAGAAAAAAAATGTGAAGAAAGATTTCTACTAAATTCCTTCCATGATACAAATATGGTATTGGTTTGGGATGATTCCTTTAGCATTATAGTCCATAAACTCCCACAATTAAACTTAGCTCATTGATTATGAGTTGATATCAAGTAGCTAGCCAGAGTTAATTAGCCTTATATTAGAGGTATTTACTGAGCTAGTAAGTAAGAACATTTGGTTTAAGACATCTACTCCAAAGTCTAGAACTTTCTCTCTCACAGGATCATACAAAGTCTGGGGAAAAATTGGGATCATACTTGTTGGAAGTCCTTTTATTTCTTTATAGCCTTCATCACTTTCACCTTAGGTATTGTGTAGTTTTCTCCTAGGCTTTTTGTAGATTCCCAAAGCTGCCATTTGTATGTTTAGATTGTCTTTAGTTCCCTGTACAAACACTATCAACAATCAATGTTGTTAGGAACACTGCTATTGTGCTCATAGGAAATCCAAAATCTTACAACTTTTCAAAGGTCATCCTCAGGTTATTATGGTGGGAGGGGGAATGCTGATGCTAGAAAGATTCTTCCCCTCCCCAAGCAATTCCCTCTTAATTCATTTCATGGGTCGTGTCTTTTCATTTCATCCTATGATTTTCATTACTTCCACATTTACTATAAACTTTTAAGTCCTAGTTTAATACTTTTGGTTGATTAATTCCACAAATATCCTCTCAGTGATTAAGGTAATTACTTTAAATGTAATGGAGTGATTAATATACAACTTGCAAATTTATATGTTACAGAAGGGTTGTTACTGTACATAGGTAGAGGGAATTTCTCTCTAAAAAGTTTCCTATAACAAAGAAATTGTAATTTTCTACCAAGGCACTGAGCTAGGTGCTGGGGATACAAAGTAAAAAAAGAAAAAAAGGTCTTCCCTCAAGAAACTTATATTCAATTGGAGAAGGCAATGTGCATACATATAAAATAAAAACAAGGTAATTTTGTTAGGGGAGTCAAGCACTAGAAGCTGGAATCAGGAGAGGGTTAATTCAGGAAGTGGTATTCAAGCAGAGACTTGAAGGTAACAAGGGATTCTAAGAAGGGGAAGTAAGAAGGAAATGTATTCCAGGCATGGAGGAGAGTTTGTGCAAAATAACAAAGATCGTGGAATATAATGAGAAATAGTAGTATATGGGGCAGCTAGGTGGCGCAGTGGATATAGCACCGGCCCTGGATTCAGGAGGACCTGAGTTCAAATCTGGTCTCAGACACATAATACTTACTAGCTGTGTGACCTTGGGCAAGTCACTTAACCCCATTGCCTAACCAAAACAAAAACAAACAAACCAACAACAAAGTGAAATAGTAGTATAATGAGAAATAATAGGAAGGCCAGTTTGGCCTTGGTTCTTGAAGGAACATAATATATAATGAAGTATAAAGGTAAAGTGGGCCATTTTGTGTAGATCTTTTTTTCCCATTTAATAGTATTTTATTTTTTTCCAATTACATGTAAAGATAATTTTCAGCATTCACTTTTATAGGATTTTGAGTTCCAAATTTTTTTCTCCTTCCAGCTCTTTCCCCCTCCTCTTCCTCAAGATGGCAAGCAATCTGATATAAGCTATATATGTACAATCATATTAAACGTATTTCTACATTAGTCATGTTGTGAAAGAAGAATAAAAACAAAGGTGAAAAATCACAAGAAAAAAAAACACACACACACACAAAAAGAAAATAGTATGCTTTGATCTGCATTCAGCCTCCACAGTTCTTTCTTTGGATGTGGATAGCATTTTCCATCACAAGTCTTTTGGAATTGTCTTAGATCATTATATTGCTGAGAAGAGCTAAGTCTATCAAAGTTGGTCATCGCACCATGTTGCTGTTGCTTTGTACAATGTTCTCCTGGTTCTGTTTTGTGTAGATCTTTCAGGACCAAACAGAGGAATTTGTGTTTGATTCTAGAGGTGATGGGGAGCCATTAGAGTTTATTGATCAAGAATGTGGTTTGATCAGACTCTTGCCTTAGCAATATCACTTTGTTCATTGTGTGGATGATATATTGAGTAGGAAAAAGAGGAGGCAGGGAGACCAGTCAGGAAGATATTCTTATAGCCCATGCAATAGGTGATTATTGCGAGAAGATGGTAGCTGTTTGAGTTGCAAGAATAGGGAAGGTGCATGGGGTGTTGAAAAGATAGAACTGGTAAAACATGACAACTGATTGGGTATGTGGGGTGAGGGAGGGTCAGGATCCAAAGATGACTTCAAGCTTCCTCAGCTGTATGACTATAAAAGTGTCCTCAATAGAAATCAGGAATTTGGGAAGAAGGGTGGAGTTTGGGGGAAAGATAAATCAATTCTGTTTTGGAAATGTTGAGGTTGAGATGTCTATAAAATGTCTAGCTTGAAAATTTCATCAAGTGATGTGTGTAACTGAATCTGTGGAAGTTGATGAAATCACTTAGAGAAAGAATATGTGGAGAAGAGAAGAGAAAAAGAAAAGAGAAGGTAAGGGAAAGGAAGAAAGTACAAGAATGAATGAATTAAGCGTCTATTAAGCACTTACTCTGTGTTAAGTACTGGGGATACAAATAGAAAAGTAAAATAGTACCTGCTCCCAAAGAACTCACATTCTAATGGAAGAGACAACACATTTAGAAGGTTTCAGTTGCAAGTCAGATAGAAAATATTCATGGTCCTTAGGGTGCAGTGGCAAAGCATATGGGAATGCCTCTTCTTTAATGTCATTTCTGTTGATAAGATTATAGCAGTTTTTGATGTTGAACCATTGGAAAGTGACAAGGATTTTGGCGATGAGAACATTTCTCCCCCATATCTTCAATAAATATCACCTGCAGGAACACTTGTCAGCTTACACGTTTATAGGATTTTCTTCCCAGAATGATGTCTGTGAACTTTGGGCTAGAAACATTGCTATTCCCAAGGTTCTGGGATTCAGGGTCTTGGGCTGTCTCCATCAAGGTCTAAGGCGAGAAGGTAGTCATGGTGCTGGTGGTTTGACTTGCCTAAGACATGCTGCCTCTTGTCTCTCCTTCAGGGTGCCTTCCTACTTCAGCTAAGTTGGCTTGCCTTCCTCGTGCGTAGCAGTTGATGGTTCTTCCTCCACAAGAATTGCTTCCTGGGATGGTGACCATGAAGACTAATCTGAAAGCAGGATTGGTAATACGGGTGATGCCATCACTCATGTGACTCTTGTGTTAATCTGGCTGCTTGTGGCAATTCATCAGCAATTGTTGCTAGTACTGATGAAGAAGGTGGGACCCTTCTCCACAATGATTTGTCTCCTCAATGAAATCTGGCTTGGAAGCAAGTCTGGTGAGAGAGGGAGCAAATGTTGCTTCGGAATATGAGAGGAGATGGTGGTCAAGGTGGTAGTAGTGGTGGTTTGGCTTGATTGACACATGGTGCGTCCTGAACACAGGACAGAGCCTTGTGGTCCAGACACAGAATATTTATATTATATTAATCAGTGCCCTAGAAAATTCTGTAAGTTGAGTAGTTACAGGGAATGTGCTGACTTGCATTAGTTAAAGAAATTTCTTCACCAGAGAGTTCCATCTATTCCTTATCCTTATCTTGACAAGATCTGATCTTATGCATGTCATGTCATATATTGTATTATATCAAATTCTATATTACATTACTATCTTTCATTCTATACTTAAACTGTGGATATAGTTTTACTTATATTATAGCCTTGTATTTTAAGACTAAAGCAAGTTTTATGTTCATTTCTCTGAGCCTCAGTTTCTTTAAGCACAAAATGAATATAACCAGACATGTGCCATCTCCTTCAAGGGATGCTGTATTGAGTTAATAAAGAGAATAGAAGTCAATATATTTTGTAAAGTTAAAAATCCTATACAGATTCAAGGTACAAGTGATAAAAATGCCTGTGTCATCCACATCTTAATTGACTTGACTTTTCACTTTGCTCTTTGAGCCTCCAGTCTTCCCTTTGTGCTGTAGCAGTCCAGGTATCCTTCTTTCATTACTGTAAGCTTTCTCTGAGATCCAGGGTAAATGGGAGAAGACAGTATGTTTGACTAGTTATGGCCATGTTGAGTAGAGGTGGAGTTAAATTACTAGCCATAACATGACCTTAAGTCTAGACAGTGTTCTTTACAAAGTGCTCTTTCTTGGATCTTATAATACCAGGGATAGGGACTAGACTTATGATTTCATTGACATAAGGAACTCCTGGGTGAGAAAGCTCCTTCTGCCAATGCAGATCAGCATTTTCCCTTGTCTTGGAGCATTACCCACTAATTGACAGGTTAAATATGAACTCAGGCTCATATAAATCAGAAAGTGTTAGAGATGGGACTTGAACCAAGGTCATCCTGGACAGAATTCTATCCAGTACACCACACTCCTTCTAATTGTAATGATTGCTAATATTCATGTAACACTTTAAAAGTTTACAAAGTCTTTTATTCACATTATTTCATTTCAGCTTTGCAACAATTCTGAGAGATAGGTATCATCATCATCATCATCATCAACAACAACACCAACACCAACAATGTCATCATCCCCAATTTGCAGATGAGGAAGCAGAAGCTTAAGGAGGGTAAGTGACTCACCTAAGTTCATATAGCTAGGTAGTGTCAGAGATGAGGATTTGAACTCATATCCTCTTAATTTCCAGGCCCAGCATTTTTCCCACTATCCCAGTGCCTATTCATCTACAAACCACATCATGAATATTCCTTCTTTGGAACTCATGATAATCCTTTAAGGAATCAAGGGTAAGGATCATTATCCCCATTTAATAGATGAACACCCAAGCTCAGTGACTTGCTTGTATTCACAGAGCTAGATATTTGGAGCAGGGGGGCTAGGACCAGCTCTCTTGACTGCCAGACCAGGGCTCTTCCCACTAGAGTACCATGTCTTTATGAAAGCCTAGTATGATGGATGATGCTGGAAATCTCCTTCCAGGGAATTCCCCAATGCTAGCAATGATGTTTCCTAGGGAGCAAGCTACTTATTCCACCTAAACTCATTAACATTAACAGCCATAGCTCTGTCTCTGCTCAGTTGGCATAGACTGCCATCCAGCATTCCTGCCAAGTCCCAGACCTGACAAACAGCCTTTGTATCCTAAAGCAGCTATGGGGAGGGGAGTCCCTGGTGGGAGTCATCACTATTTTCATAAGATTTATTTCTTCTGTTTTCCATTTTTATTCAATCAGTATCAATAAAAGCAAACATTCAAATAAAAAAAACAAATAAAAATAATTGTACCTGAAACCATAAAAACCAAATAGTTTTGTTTTGGAAATGTATATTATGTTTCCTACTAGAATGGCAAAAATTGTGTAAAAGATAAGCTACGATATGGTCTAATAGATAGAGAATCAGGGATTGGATAGAAAGTCAGTAGGCTTTGGAGTCAAGTCATGATTTCAAATCTTGCTTCTGACAAACACTTGCAGAGTGACCTCAGACAAATCATTTAAACTCTCAGTGACCACACAACTCTCTACAACTATAAGCTACAAAACAGTTGACAATCTGCATTAGTTGATGGATTTCTCTATACCAGTAAAACTATAGGTCTAGACAATATAAAAATTTAAAAATGAAATTACTAGGTCTGTGGAAAAAATTCACCATTAAAGTGATTTTCCTAAAGTACAGATCCGACCATGTCACCACTCTGCTCCACTCAATAAACTCCAATGGCTTCCTTTTGCCTTCAGGAGCAAATACAAAATGCTTTGTTTGGCATTCAAAGTCCTTCACAATCTAGCCCTCCTCCTACCTTTCAATCTTCTTACACCTTACTCCCCAACACTTTGATCCAGTGACCCTGGCCTCCAGGAAGGTCAATGATCCATCTCTTGGTTCTGGACATTCTCTCTGGCTGGCCTCCATGTCTGGAGCACTCTCTATCCTTCATTCTGCCTGGAGAACTCCCAAGCTTCTTTTCAGTTCCATCTAAAATCCCACTTTCTATAGGGAGCCTTCCCAGACTCCTCTTAATTCTAGTGCCTTCCATCTCTTAATTATTTTCCATTTATCCTGTATGTAGCTCACTTTGTATACATTTGGTGGCATGTTGTCTCCCCATTAGATTGTAAACTCCTTGAGAACAGGGATTGTCTTTCACTTTTTGCTGTATTGCTGGTGCTTATTACAGTGCCTGGAACACAGTAGGCACTTAATAAATGTTTATTGATTTATTGAATTCTACATTGCTATTGGAGTTGTCAGTTAGTCAGCAAACATTTATTTAGCACCTAGTCTGTTCAAGACACTGAAAATACAAACATACTTATTAATTTACATGATTGCACATGTATAACCTATATACATATATATATATATATATATATATACATATATGTAAAATCTAATCTAAGATTATTTGCTGTCTTAGGGAAGAAATAGGGAAAGAAGGGAGGGATAGAATTTGGGACTTGAAACTTAAAAAAAATATATTAAGAATTGTTTTAACATGTAATTGGGGGGAAATTTTAAAAAAAATATTAAAAAAAAAGAAAGCCAGTCTCTGCTCTCAAGCACCTTACATTCTGATGAGGGGAAGATAACATATAAAAGGAAATTGAGAAGTGAGGAGTACGGGAGGAGGTACTCCCATAGAGGTATGACGAGTAAGTCTGGAGAATCAAGGATAGGTAGTCTGGTCCCTTCCTCAAAGAGGTTCTAGGAAGAATTCAACAATGTGGGAATGGGCTTCTATGGTGTAGGGAAAAGGCAATTGAGTCCCAGTGACATAATCTGCAGAACCAGGGATTGTGAATTGGGATACTCTTTTAGAAATTAGAAATTTAGATATTGTATTGAGTAATACAATAAAAGTCATAGAGCTCTTCATAACTTTTGATTCAGTCATTATACATTGAAACCATACCTTAAAGATGTTATTGAGAGAAAACTACTTGCACAAAAAAAATTTTCATAGGATAATTAGCAGTAGCAAAAAAAGTGGAAATAGTACAGATGTTCTAACACAAGGTCAGAACGTCTAAATAAGTTGTAATATATGAGAATGTGTGATCATATGCATGCAGCTATGTCATACTTTAATGCTATGTCTATGAATCCATTTGTTAAGGTCATTTCCTTCAATGATATAGGTTACCAACTATGTATACCTTCTCCTCTTGGAATATGCTTCTCTGCTGAGGCCTTGCTCTTTACCTCTAGGTATTATCTACATCTCAGTGCAGCACTTGGTCTGTCCATTGGCTTGTGCCTTGAATTCGTTACATGGTCTACTTACCTACTTTTCTGGTAGACATTTCTTTGATGCTGTATCTTCTGGTTTCACTTATATCAAGAATGATTCCATCCCTTTAGGACTATGCCAACTCAGTCACGTTTAGAGTATCAAGAATTAAATTACTATTCAGACACTGGCCACTTGGTGATCCTTAGCACCCTCTGTTCCTTTTTTGACTTCTCTTTCACTATCATTGACAAATCAGAAGGGAACCACATAGGAGCGAGGGGCCAATTTATATGGTTTCTTTGTTTAACAGCACCTAACAGCCAATCCAGTTCTTAGTTAGCTTGGTCTTTAAAAATAAGACAGAGCTTGTCATAGCAGGCTGAAGCTTATGCCAAAAGAAACAAAAATATCAAGACTATATATATGTGCAACAATCCCTTCTGGTTTTACTTCTCTAACCTGCACCAGCCCAGGCAGGTTCAATGCATAAAGAATGTAAAAACATTTACTCAGTCAGCATAGCAAGAACAACACTCACAAAACCTTTTCCCTCAAAATCTGGAATGCACTCTTTTTTTTGCCTTTTGGTAAGGCAATTGGGGTTAAGTGACTTGCCCAGGGTCACACAGTTGGTAAATGTCATGTGTCTGAGGCCACATTTGAACTCAGGTCCTCCTGATTCCAAGGCCGGAGCTCTATCCTCTGCACCACCTAGCTGCCCCATCTGGAATGCACTCTTCACAAACACACACACACACACACACACACACACACAAGTGGTCACAAGCTTAAAGAGTAATGGTTGTGAGGTACAAATGTAGGGAACACTGCATGGCCAGCACAACTCCAGACTGCAGGGCTTTGATATCTTTTCTTTCTTTGGAGGGTCCTCATGAAGATGAGGGTATGGCATCAGTGAAAAATCTATCACTGGAGGCAGTGGAGATACTCTCTTCACTTCTCAGTTGATCTGGCTTTTTGCAGGACACAGAATCACTGGTAAACAGGAGGCTCAGGTCGGTCTGCTTCTTAGGGGGTACTGTCTCAGCTGAATGGATCAGTTTGCTGCTGGTGTGGGTCAAGAAGGCCACTTGGTTGCACTGCATCTTCATTCAGCTCACCTGACAATGACTTGAACTAGGCAAGTTTCTCAGTCTCTGGATTGTTACATTAAATAGGGCCAGATAGGCCAGTGTCCTGTTGGACAACTGCTGCTGGATAAGGCTGGACAAGCCAGTCTATCGCTGGGTGGCTGCTGCTGGGAAGGCTGTTTGGCTGCTGGACTCTTCTCAGTGGGTGACATCTCTGCCAGATAGGTTTGAACTGTTGGACTCCCTGGGTTCACTCTTCAATGTGCAACTGCAGTCTTTTTCTACCTTCAGTCATTGGCTGAGCTGAGTGACATTTCATGCTGGAGTGTTATGGTGCTCATGTTAACTGGAGTATTACAATACTTTTTCAGCTAAGTCAATGACCCATAGTCTAGGAGTGGCAGAAAATACACCAAATCTCCACTCTGAGGTTTGTTACCTCCAAACAAGAGGTGAGGAAGATCAACTCTTCTCTTCAACAATCCTTCCTGCTTCAGAACCAGTTCTCTCATGCTTCCTAACCAGTCACAATTCAGTCAGTTAGCTGTCCCAGATGCTTTTTGGGGTCTTAAGAAGATGAGTGACAGATGACAATGGTAGGAATTCAGTTTGTGCCCTAGAGGAAAGTTCATTGTTTCACTACCTCAGACACTTCCTAGAGCAGGAAAGATCTATTTTTGTATCTGAAGGATTTTCTCTTCAAATTTCATTATCTCTATCTTTTAGCTTCTCCAGATCTCCAGCTTTTGCTGGTTTCTCTGGGGTATCCTATTTTATATGGCAAATATTTATGTGAAGTAATGTAGTTAAAAAGTAGATTCTGAAGATAACAACTATGTAAGTTATAATAACTATAACAATAACACAATCTGGAAAATGAGCAGAAAATATACACAAAAGACCTATTCTGAGGCTAATCATAGCATGGAGGGCTCTCTGAGATCTTAAAAGTTATACCAGTAGAGCACAAGCTCTGGCAAGTTCTAACTCTTGATGCCAGGAAATAGAAAGACAGGAATGACCGATTAGGACATAGACGCTAAAGGTAACAAAGCTTACACTCAATGGCTTGGCTCATTCCCATCAAATGCTGGCTATACAAAAGATGACAACAAATAGTGAACAGAAAGTAAACCCACTTACCAAGGAAAAAACAAGCAAAAATTGGAGAAATATAGATTGAATTATACCAGAAAATACACAAGAGAGACAGAGATCTTCATGAGCTCTTTTTAGAGTCACTCTATATGAGTGAGATGACATCTTAGTTCAAACCAAAAGAGAGGGCCTAATTTTACTCAAGGAGAAGTTTTCTCTATGCATTCTTTAGATTTTTACAGATTCTTGATGTCTCATAGAGTCATTAGCTTCCAATTGCCCAATTCTAATTTTTAATGAATTGTTTTCTTAGGTTAGTTTTTGTACTTCTTTTTCCATTTGGTCCATTTTACTTTTTAGGGAGTTGTTTTTCTTCAGTGTGCTTTTGTTTTTTTTCCATTAAAAAAATGAATTGTTCAATTTTTCTTCTACCTCTCTTATTTGACTTTTTAAATCCTTCTTAAGCTCTTCCAAGAAGATTTTTTGGGCTTGAGACCACTTCATATTCCCCTCTGAGGTTTCAGATGTGGGTATACTGACAATATTATGCTTTCCTGATTTTGTGTTTTGATCTTACCTGTCACCAAGATATTTTTCTATGGTCAATGTTTTTCTATGTTGCTTCTTGCTCATGTTGTTTGCTTTTTTTCTGGCTTTTATAGTTGATCTCTGTGTCTGGGGTACAGTGGGCCCTGTCCTAGGCTTCTTGTGCTGGTTTACTGGGCCTGGTTACTGGTTAGCTGAGGTGAGGCTTGCCACTGGCTTGCTGGGATGCCTCCATTCCTGTACTGGTCCCCTTAAGCCACAGCAAGAGGGATCTTTCCTGTTAATTCCCCTAGCCTCACGAGTTAAAAGATTGCTGTATCTAGTCTTTCTGCTGACTCTACTGTTTCAGGATTTTTCCTGGGGCAATATTTTCTGGTTTTTTTGAGGTCAATAAGGGAGGGTGAGAAGGACTTACTGCTTACTCCGCCATCTTGGCTCCTGGGAGTTGAGATAGGTGACTTTCAAACATTCAATCTGTGGGCTAATAGCTTCAGGAGCCGTGCTGCCAATGCTCAGCACTGCTGCCACAACTGATACTGACTCAGTAGCTCCCAAAACCTGTTCCTGGTTTGCTGGTGCTGGGCCTGTATTGCATGCCCTGCCACTCTGTACTGGACCGCGCTTCTCTCTTACCCAGTACCATTTGTGGACTGAGAAGACTGGAACCCGCCACTGCTGCTGGTGATTCCCTCCCCAAAGCCTGCTCAGGCTTTGTTTAGCCAGATCTGCCCTTGCACCCTTTGCACTGGAGGCTCCTCTCTCAGGCCTGTGCAACAGACCTTGACTGACAATCTTCCAGGTCGTCTTAGGCTGGAAATCTGCCTCACTCTGTCTCTGTGGATTCTGCCACTCTAGAATTTGTTCAGAGTCACTTTTTAGAGGTATTTGAAGAGATTTGGGGAAAGCACAGGTGAGTCCCTGCTTTCACTCTGCCATCTTGGCTCCGCCCCCATTTCAGATGAAGGTAATTCTCACCTTGCCTTCAAGGAACTCATGGTTTAGTAGTGTAATTTAGTAGATAAGAGAAATGGAAAAATAGTGAGGCACACAAGAAGGAACATGGCAGAGTGGCTAAAGTGTTGGGTTCAGGTCCTAACTCTGATATAGACTGATTGTGTGACCCTGGGCAGGTCCCTCTAAGCCTTCTAGGAAACTCTCAAAACTCTATGACACTGCAGAGAACATATCCAACTGCATTGGCTGAGAGAGTTTCCTTTGCCAAGAATTTTCTGCACCAATGATATCCCGTGTCTACTTCTTCGTTCAAAATGTAATGGTATAAACACAAAACTTTCAAGTTCTGAGGAGAATTCAGGTCCCCTTGAAGGGATCAGGGAAGGCTTCTTGAAAGGCCTAGCAATTGAGCTGGGTCTTGGCAGAAGGTTTAGGATTTTAACAGATAAAATTGGGGAAAGACATGCTAGGATGTCTCCCTAAGAGAAAGGAACCCATGGACACACAATGTGTATTCATGCATAGTGGCAGAAAACTTCATGGCCCATTTGGAGAGCAATATTTTCTAGCAGAGATGGAATGAGCACTTTTCAGGTATGTCATAGTGGAGATTTCTTTCATAGGTTGGACTAGAACACAATTGAGGCACCTTCCATGTCTCAAATTCTGTGATTCTGTGAATGAAAAAAAAAAAACCAATCGGGGAGGGGAAGATATTTTATTTCACATGTATTCCTGTCTGCTTTTCAAGACTAGAGGAACCTTGAGCACATTGACAGGGAGCTAGTGGCACAATGGATAGAGGAATGGACCTAGAGTCAATGGATAGAGGAATGGACCTAGAGTCAGGAAGGTCTGAACTGAAAATACTTACTAGCTGTGTGACACTAGGTAAGTCATGTAAACTATCTGCCTCAATTTCCTCATCAGTAAATGAGAATAATAATAACCTCTACCTCCCAGGCTTGTTGTGAAGATTAGATGACATAAAATTTGCAAAATGTTTTGCAAACCTTAAAGTGCTATACACATACTAGTTACGATGATGATGATGATGATGTAATAAGACCAATCTGGATGTGGTATAGAATATGGGGAGTGGGGTTGGTAGAAAGCAGATGAGACTAAAAACATGACAAGTGGTATGAATTGGAAAGGGCCCTGAATGCCAGGTTAATGAGTTTGGAATTTATATTCAATATGAAAAAATATAGATCTAGAGCTTAGAGGTTCCTTCATGTCACAAGTGAGGAAACAGAGGTGATGATCAGCCATTGAATGTTTATATGGAGTACAATCATCAAAACCATGTTCTGTGTCAAAGAAAGTTTCCAAGAGGTGACAGCAGGTTGTTAAGGTGAAAGGCAGAGATTATGTAGGGGATTCTCATTTGAAAAGACACAGAGGAAAGGACGTGAATGGAAAATATGCCAGGCAGGTTGGCTTGAATGGACTATCCCCTTGAGAAACCTCATGTACAATGCCTGCTCTTTCTCTTTCAGGGGAGTGGACAGGGTTCTTCTTAGCAGAGGAGAAGATGAGATCTCCAGCAGAATGGTTTAGAACTCAGAGGCAAAACTTGTCCTGCCAATGCAATCTTTAGAAAAGGTAAAGAAAATGCTCCTATCAGAGGGAGATTTAGAACATCATAACTCTGAATTTCACTCTGATGGCTCCAAGAGGAAATTTCCAGTCCATTCCCAAGTGACAAAAAGCTAAAATCCAAAAACTGAGAATTATTGATAAAGGTATTTCAAACCAAAAGGAATCCTCCCCAAATCAACTCCAAGTAAAAAATATTTCTTCCTATTAGAATTTTCAAGATTATTTTCAGAAAGTTAATTTTTACTTGTTTTGAAACAATATATACTAACAAGAAAGTTTATATATTTACACAACAATACTGATTAGAATAATTCATGTATACCTAAACAGTGCATGGTTTACTACTTGTATGATACATAAACCAAATACAAGGCAATTAGTGAAATGGAATATTGGCGAGCTTCATGTGAATTTTGTTAAAGCCAGGTCATTCAAGTTAAAATTATACCTTAGGCATTGGAATTATTCTTATTTGTTTACTTACATTACCAAACTTACCCAGCATTTGTTTCATTTCATTTGGTTTTGTAGGTATAGCCAAGAGTGTTAGGATTTGTTTTTCTTTAAGTAGTTTAAAATAGGAATAGTTAAATCTGGAAAAAAAAATATTGCATTCATTGGCGCTCCCTACTGAAATGGCTCTCTTAGGATTGACTTATTTGTTGGTCCTGGAAAACAGGGGCCCACAAACAAACTTCAGTAAGTCAGACTCCTTGTACATCTCTTGCAGTGGAAAAGCCTGTGTCCATGCTACTGGGAAAGCAGAATATCTGGTCACCAGGTGGCACTGTGCCTACAGAAGTTGGGCTGCTGTCCAAGATACAGTTTTCAACAACCTTGCTGTGGTGACATTGGAGGCATCACATCCTGCTTTTGGTGGGAACATCATAATAGTTGATTAATAAATAATTTTTAAATTAGATTGAAATGAAGCCCTGTGTTTCTCTTGGCCAAGAGAACTGATTAAAATTTTTATACACCTCACATTCACATAGGACCATGGATTTAGATCTGAAAGGAACCTTAAAAATGATCCAGTCCAATTTCTCCATTTTATAAAAGAAACAGAGACCCAGGGAAGTTAAATGATTTTCCTGTTTACACAGGGAGCAAATAGCAGAGTTAGGATTTGAATCTAGGTCTTCTGGCAACCAATATAGAACTCTTTCTAGCATACCATGAAGAAAATCTTAAGTGTTGTTTCTTCTGACCTAATATAAGCTCCTTGAGAACAGACTTTCATTTTTGCCTATTTCATGGGGCAGGAGAAGGAGCTAGTCAGTATAACCAGGATCAACTTATTTTCTCTCAACCCAGTGGATAAAATAACAGAATGTCAGGTATAGGAAACAGTGTAGTCTTAAGCAAAGTGTAAAGAAATATCTATACTTCATTATCCATTTAAGGTATAAAAAAGTTCTGTCAAGCTTAATGGAATTAGCTAGCCATTGGCTGACTGAAGCATCAGCCAAAATCTCATGACCCTTTAAAAAGGAAGGCACCATCCTTAGTGAGAGAGTAGGAGTAGGAGACACATCTGAGGAGCATGGGCTCTGTGAGTCAAGAGCCAACTCTGGTCATCTGGAAATCACTGTTGTGTGAGTCGCCTAGTAAAAATTCAAGATAAGAAGCATGATGATCCCAAACAAAGAAAAGATCAGTAGGGCCACACAGAGCTGGACATCTGAGTTGTCTGCCTGAGTCTTATGTGTTCCCTAAGTGTGCCTCTTTCTACTACTGTATTCATTGCAGCTGTGTGTACAAACTTCTCACTGATCCTTTGTGTAATTGTGTAAGAGTACCTCAAGTCCAAGGGGAGAATTTTTTTACTACTATTTTTCTTTTAAAAAAAATTTAAAAATGTTTTACAACAATTTATTATTTCTCCTTCCCATTCCCCCTCCCCTGTTAAATAATTTTAAAGAAAAGAATACAATCATAAAAATGTGCTTAGCCTAGCAAAAACTAAAAACAGAAAAGTAATCCCCATATTGGCCATGCCAAAAATGTATGTTTCATTCTGAATCTTCCACATATTGGGAACCTAATCTGTTCCACTTCTCTATTTTTTTAACCAGTACCAAATTTTTAAATGATTACTGTTTTGTGGTATTATGGCTACTTTCCTCTTTTTTAAAATTATATTTCTTGAGATTCTTGACATTTTGTTGTTTTTATATGAATCTTACTATTTTTTTTCTTACTATATGAGTCTTTTGGTAGCTTGATACAGCACTGAATAAGTAACTTAATTTCAGTAGTATAATTTTTATTATATATTATATATGGTATATATTATATGACTTAGTAATGACCAATTAATATTTTTCCAATTATTTGATTCTGTCTTTATTCTGTAGTGTTGTATAGTTGGATTCCTATAGTTCTTAGGTGTGTCTTGGTGGATAAACTCCCAAATATTTTATGTATTCTGTAGTTATTTTGAATGAAATTTCTGTTTTATCACTTCCTGAAAGGTTTTATTGATAATATATGGAAATGATGATTTATATGTAATTATTTCATACCCTGTGACATCACTGAATTCTTTGATTATTTAAACTATTGGTTGACTCTTCAGAGTTTTCTAAGTAATTATATTTTCTGCAAAATACTTGATTTTTTTGTTTTGTCTTTGCTTTTCTTTCTCCTTTGATTTCTCTTCTTGCATTTCTATAGCTAGTTTTTCTAGTATTATGTTAAATAGTCTGCATTATAATTGGTATCCTTGCCTCCTAATCTCATTGGAAAAGCCTCTAAATTTTATTTATCACATAAAATATTTACTCTTGATACTGAATAATCATTATTTAATATATTAAGGAAAAGGTCAATTTATTCATATACTTTCTAAAGTTTTTCACATTAATAGGAATCAGATTTTGTTAAAAATGTTTTCAGCATCTATTAATGTAATCATGAAATTTTAATCATTTGTGGCTAACATGGTTTATTATATTTATGGTCTTCCACATATTGAACCAACCCTGTATTCCTATTGTAAACTCAGCCTGGTTATAGTGTGTAATCTTTATGACATGTTGTTATAATCTCTTTGCTAATGTTTTATTTAAAAATTTTACATTAATATCCATTAGAAATAGTGTTCTACAACAGAGGTGTTAAATACCTGGCCTATTTGACCCCAACACTCTTAAGTATGACTCAAACCAAATTAAAATATAATTAGGAAGTATAAAATAAATAAAAATATAATAAAATATTATTATGTATGGATTAGTGACTGCTATTTCCTTATTTAATAGTATTTTATTTTTTTCCAATTATATGTAAAGAAAAATTTTAACATTCATTAAATTTTTTTTTTGAGTTCCAAATTTTCTCCTTCATCATTTCTTATAGCACAGTAGTATTCCATTACATTCATAGCACAACTTGTTCAGTCATTCCCCAACGGATGGACATCTCCTAAATTTCTAATTTTTTTGCCACCACAGAAAGAGCTGCTATACATACTTTTGTACTTGTGAGTTCTTTTCCCATTTGTATGATCTCTTTGAGATACAGACCTAGAAGTGGTATTCTGGGTCAAAGGTTATGCACATTTTTACAGCCCTTTGGGCATAGTTCCAAATTGTTCTCCAGAATGGTTAGATCAGTTCACAACTCTACCAACAATGCGTTAGTGTACCAATTTTCCTACATCTTAATATTTATCATTTTCTGTTTTGTCATGTTAGCCAAGCTGATAGGTGTGAGGGGATACCTCAGAGTTGTTTTAATTTGCATTTCTCTAATCAATAGTGATTTAGAGCATTTTTTCACATGACTATAGATAGTCATATCTATATGACTATCATGACTTCAGCAAGCATTATCATCTTCATCTGAATTAATTTCTTGATCTGAAAACTTCCTGTTCATATCTTTTGACCATTTATCAGTTGGGGAATGACTTGTATTCTTATAAATTTGCCTCAGTTCTCTATATATTTTAGAAATGAGGCTTTTATCAGAGACACTGGTTGTAAAATTTTTCCTCAGTTTTCTGCTTCCCTCCTAATCTTGGTTGCATTTGCTTTGTTTGTGTAAAAACTTTTTAATTTAATGTAATCAAAATTAGCCATTTTTCATTTCATGATGTGAGTCAAGAGCCAACTCTGGTCAACTGGAAATCACTGTTGTGTGACTCGCCTAGTAAAAATTTAAGGAAAGAAGCATGACGATCCCAAACAAAGGAAAGATCAGTAGGCTTGGTCATCTCTTGCTTGGTTATAAATTCTTCCATTATCCATAAATCTGACAGTCAAACTATTCCTTGCTCTCCTGGTTTGCTTATGGCATCAGTTTTTATATCTAAGTTGTGTACCCATTTTGGCTTTATTTTGGTATATGGTTTAAAACGTTGGTCTATGCCTAGTTTCTGCCATACTGTTTTCCAGTTTTCCCAGAAGTTTTTGTCAAATAGTGAGTTATTATCCCAGAAGTTGGAGTCTTTGAGTTTATCAAACAGTAGATTACCATAGTCATTGATTACTATGTCTTGTGAACCTAACATATTCCACTCATCCACCAGTCTATTTCTTAGCCAGTACCAAGTAATTTTGATGATTGCTGCTTTATAATACAATTTAAGATCTGGTATGGCTAGGCCACCTTTTCTAGTATTTCTTTTCATTAGTTCCCTTGATATTCTGGATCTTTTATTCTTCCAGATGAACCTTGTTATTATTTTTTCTAGCTCTGTAAAATACATTTTTTAGTAGTTTGATTGGTATGGCACTGAATAAGTAAATTAATTTAGGTAGAATTGTCATTTTTATTATATTAGCTCAGCCTACCCATGTTTTTCCAATTATTTAGATCTGACTTTATTTGTGGGAAAAGTATTTTGTAATTGTGTTCATATAGTTCCTGGGTTTGTCTTGGTAGACAGACTCCCAAATATTTTATAATGTCTACAGTAACTTTAAATGGAATTTCTCTATCTCTTACTGTTGGGCTTTGTTGGTAATACATAGAAATGCCAATAATTTATGTAGGTTTATTTCATATCCTGCAACTTTGCTAAAGTTATTTATTATTTCAAGTAGTTTTTTACTTGATTCTCTAGGATTCTCTAAGTATATCATCATTATCATCTGCAAAGAATGATCACTTTGTTTCTTCTTTGCCTGTTCTAATTCCTTCAATTTCTTTTTCCTCTCGTTGCTAAAGCTAATGTTTCTAGTACTATATTGAACAACAGAGGTGATAATGGACATCCTTATTTCACCCCTGATCTTAATGGAAATGCTCCTAGCTTATCCCTATTACATATAATGCTTACAGAAGGTTTTAGGTAGATGCTACTTATGCTACTTATGTGTCAAGTTGTTTGCTCTGAGGCCAGATTTGAACTCAGGCCCTCCTGACTTCAGGGCCAGTACTCTATCCACTATGCCAACTAGCTGCCCCCAGAGTCACTTTTTAGAGGTATTTGAAGAGATTTGGGGAAAGCTCAGGTGAGCCCCTGTTTTCACTCCACCATCTTGACTCAGCCTCCCAAAATAATTTTTTTAAAATAGTATTTAATAAGCAAACAGGTTGGGTGGGTTAGTCTAGGTGAATACAATAAATACTTTAAACTTGTGCAGTAAGTAGTCTCTTTGTTCACTCCCTAAAGTTGGAGCAAAGTTCTGGGGATCTGGTTCAAGTTCTGACTCTCTCATGGATTCCCCAGGAATGAGACTTTGGACAAGCCACTGAAATTTCTCCCACTTGGAATGGAACCCATCTTTTGTCATTCCTGTATCATTGGTATTAGAATCACTTGCATTTCTTACCCTCCCAGCCTCCACTCCACCACATATGTGCTCTGTATGGTAAGGATAATGGCAGAGGGATCCCAGAAAAGTAACTTAAACTCTCAGTGACCCACACAACTCTCTAAAACTGTAAGCTACAAAACAGTTGACAAACAGCACTGGTTGAGGAATTTCAACCAACATAACTATAGGTCTAGACCAAAAAAAAAAGCATCTTGAAGACAGAACTATGTCTGATTTCATCCTTCTGTCATAGTATTAGATACCTAGTTGACATTTAATAAATTACTTATTGAGGGGTAGCTAGATTGTGCAGTGGATAGAGCACTGGCCCTGGAGATAGGAAGGCCTGAGTTCAAATGTGACCTCAGACACTTACTAACTGTGTGACCTTGGGTAAGTCACTTAACCCTGATTGCCTTCCAATGAATAAATAAATAAATAATTACTGACTGTGAGTCAAATTCAAATTTCTCTGAAGTATTCATGTTAAAAGACTAATAGATTTAGAGTTGGAAGAAATTTCATACAGTACAAATGGAAAGCACCCAGCTGGCATTTGGAGTCAGAAGAAGCAGGATCAAATCATAGCTCTGTTGCTTACAACTGTGTGACCTCAAACAAGTCAGGTTTCTTTATCTAGAAAATAAGATGGCTACACTAGATGGTCATTACGTTCCCATTCAGGGCTCAAACTACAATCTTTCTATGATCAGTTCAACTTCCTCATTTTACAGAGAACTGAGGCCTAAAGAGGGTAAGTGACTTGCCCAATGTCATTCATCTTTTGGATGGCAGAGCCAGGATTTGAACCAGATCCTCTGATTTCAAACCCAGTACTTTCTACTACACAATGTTAAGGTTAGAAGGAATATTTTAACGATCAGTGATATGCTCATTGTATATGAAGATATTAGGTAGACAGTTAAGACAGTGCCTTTTGACTTGTTCTGATTATGGTTCAGATTCCTTATAGAAGGGCCCAGCTCAGTTGAATCTTCTCATATGGATATGCACATTCCCTGATTTCCATCCAGAGTATCCTTCTCAAGTACTAAGTGTTGCAGGGTATTGTTCTTGGTTAATGTCCCTGAGGCAGCCTAACCAATTGATATAAGATAGCATGGTGATCTCCATAAAACTGTTCATGTGGAGTTATCCAGAAGAAATGTTTTAGCTTGAGAATCAACAAAAAGGAAGGAAGCAGACTTTGTTCCCAGGGTGGCTTAGTAACTTGGTAACTGTGTCTTGGAGGTTCCTTCTGCAAGCAGTCAGTTTAACAGGCTGATGAGGTTGATTGTTAATGTCTACTAAGCAGCCGTAACATAATAAGACACTAAGTACTGCATGGAATGTGTAGAAACAGTACATGACAACAAGTTTTTTTTCTTAAGTAACTTGAGATAGAATGGAGGATCTGGTCCTTGGAACATGCACAGGAGGATCTGCCTGCTGCCATCTTGCATGAGGAGAGGTGTGGGGAGGAGTCTGCTTCTAGAAGTAGTGATGGTATGTAATGGAGGGGCTCTTTCTCCAATTGAGAGCATGTACAGGCTTTCTGGGACTGTTTCATCTACTTATTGGATGGCAAAGAAAAGTCTTTTAATTGACTGTTGAGAGGTAACTATTGAGGGTACATACATAAGACACAAACAAAATTTCCTTCTCTTCCTGGATGGTAAGTACAGTAAGAACTGTTATAAGCCACCAAGTAGGAGCAGAGGTAACATTCATGGTCTCCTCTCCCCATTCAGGCTAATTCCTGGCCTCAAAAACATGACTCTTTTGTTTCTTTGCCATTATGTTTGTTTTTTCAAGTTCTTGGTGAAGGGTTATCAAAATAAAATGGACCAGGCTATGACCATGTCAGTTTTGAAAGGTCAGAGGAAGGTTCAGCAGTCATAGTCCATAGGTGGCTTTAACCAAAGACAACAGTCTGAGCCTGGTGAGGAGCCAATGAAACTTTGGAGACACCTGCGTGACCCAGCCTTTCAATGAACCAAGAAGGTAGTTCCCTTCTAAGCAAGGGAACCAACACATCCATTGGCCTTGTCTCGTTTGGGAGTAGCCTTGACTGGGGAGGAGAAGAATGTTTATAGCTACCACTTTAAGCTTGAACTCACCCTCCCTAGGAATCGAGAGGTAGAGAGGAGAGTGAGTTCAATATGTCCAAGTTTTGCAGGGGTGGGCAGTCTTGTACTTTGACTCTTAATGTATCATCTCAATAAAGTCCATTTGTAAAAGCTGATTGATGTCACTTGGATTTACCAAAAATAATTAAAAATTATCTCATTTTCTTCTCACAGTAACCCTGGAAGGTAGAAACTATTATTACTCCTGTTTTAGAGATGTGGAAACTGAGGCAGACAGAGGTTAAGTGACTTGCCCAGGGTCGCACAGCTAGCATCTGAGGTCAGATTTGAACTCAGGTATTCCTGACTTCAAATCCAGCTCTCTATCTACTGCTCCACCTAGTTGTATATATGCATAGTTATTTATATTTATCTATATCTATATCTAAAATATACACACATATACATGCATATACACAAGTATAAATATACATACTATATATAAACCATTATATATACATTATATATTCTTATATATGCACATGTACTACATATTACATATGTATAAACTATTACATGCATATCATATATACATATACATACATATACATGTACATGTGCATGTGCATATATGTGTGTGTATATATGTATACATACATATATTTTTTCTTTAAAACTATACATGACAGAAGTTCATAGTTGCTTATGTATCACTCCTTCTGGATTTATTCCCCTAATTCACCTCATACTTTAAGGTTGGGTCCCAAGAGATTAGTTATTATTCCCATGTTCTAGGGTACACTGTGGGTATTCATTGACAAAACTACAGACCAAAGGTGTGTTTCCCTTGTTTCAGAGTTAAGGAAACTGAAACCCAGAGAAACAAGCTCTTTACCCATTGGTGGTAGAGTGAGTAGCAGGAAATTTTCTCTGACTCTACCTCATCAGCTATGGCATCTTGAAGAAGAGCTACTTGCCCAGTGAAAGACACTCCAGCCAGCAGGTAGAGAGCCAGTTTGAGAAAATTCAAATTACAGTTCAGAAAGTCAGTCCTGAAACAGCTTTGAAGAGTGTAACCCTGGAAGCAGAGAAAAGAATTGACTGTTGACTTAAGACAGAGTTAGATTTGGCAACTGAGAGTTGAACTGTAGGAAGGATTACAGAAAGGGAGGAAGGATTTTAAGACCCTACAATTTTGGAACTGTGAGTTGATTTTACCATGTGTTCCCTACCTGTGAGACCCACTACCATTGTATTTTAAATTTATACCCACTCTTTCTACAGATGATGTCTATATTTGTGGGACAATATGCCCCAAGTTTAAGGAGAACTAATGTGTGGCAACTGTCCTTTATGTGCTAAAAATTAACTGAATCTAAGGTCTGACTTAAGGGTAAACACACTGGTGTGGACTTTTGGTCTGTAGTTTTGGAAGTGATTTTGGAATATATATTCTCTCAGTTGGGGATAGAGTCCCTCTATTATACACCATCACTACTTACAGAAGTTCTATGTAAATGTTAGCTATTATTATGCATTATACATACACATACATATATATGTATTTATATATGGAAATATACATATGCACATATATGAGTCCCAGAGAAAAGTCTTTTTTTTTTCCAAAGTCATACTACTAATTGGTTGAGGAGCCAGAATCTAGACTTCCTGACTCTCCATCCAAAACTCTTTCTATTGATTTAATTTATAAGCTGCCCACTGCATGCAACTTTTCAGTCTGGCTGATGTAGCCAGAGGCAACCTGTAAACAATAAAGTTTACAAAATGTGTCTGCATTGTTCCATACCGTCCCTGTTTCCCACCTACAAATCCTGCCATCACCCACAGAAAACTCTACACATCCAGAGGCCTATGTCCTCTGAAACCCATAGTTAGTCAGCAAGAATTTATTATAATTTTATAATTATAATTATAATAATTCTATAATAAGTTATTATAATTTTATTACCACGCCAGACACAAGCTTACTTTCACCTTCTTTCTAAATCCCCTTTCTGCCTTGTCTTTCCCCAGTTAGAAGGTAAACTCCATAGGGGCAGGGATTATCTTGCTTTCTTGAATTTGTAGCTTAGAACGGCTTAGAACAGTACCTGGCACTTCTCAGCCCTTCTATCACTTGGTAAATAAGTACTAAGACAAAACAGAAAGGCAAAAACAAGGTCTCTGTCCTTGAGGAGTTAATGTTCTAATGGGAGAGACAAAATGTGAATAATTGTACACACAAGCTAAATAAAATGCAATAAAAGGTATCTCAGAGGGGATGCTCTAGGATTTGCCAAGAGGGTACAGGTGGGTCTGGAAAAGCTTATTTTATTTATTTATTTAATTTATTTTGAATTATCAACAATCACTTCCATAAGCTTTGAAGTTTTAAATTTTTCTCCCCCTCCCTCCCCTCCTCCTTCCCCAAGTCAGCATGCAATCTGATATAGGCTATACATATACATTCCTATTTTCACATATTTTCACATTAGTAATATTGTAAGTAAGAATTAGAACCAATAGGACAAACCACCAGAAAGAGGAAACAAAACACAGCAGAAGAAAAAAAATAGCCAATAGTATATTTCAATCTGTATTCAAACTCCATCGTTCTTTCTTCTTTGTGGATAGCATTTTCCATCACAAGGCCTTTGGAGATGTCTTAGATCCTTGTATTGCTGAGAAGGGTTAAGTTTATCAATATAAGCCATCGCACAATGTGGCTGTTACTGTGTACAACGTTCTCTTGTTTCTGCTCACTTCACTCAGCATCAGACCATACACGTCTTTCCAGGTTTTTCTGAAGTCAGCCTGTTCATCATTTCTTATAGCACAATAGTATTCCATTACATTCATATACCACAAGTTGTTCAGCCATTCCCCAATTGATGGGCATCCTCTCAATTTCAAATTCTTAGCCACCACAAAAAGATCTGCTATAAATATTTTTGTACATGTGGGTCCTTTTCTCATTTGTATGATCTCTCTGGGATATAGCCCTAGAAGTGCTATTGCTGGGTCAAAGGGTATGCACATTTTTATAGCCCTTTGGATATAGTTTCAAATTGCTCTCCAAAATGGTTGGATCATTTCACAACTCCACCAACAATGCATTAATGTTCCAGTTTTCCCACATCTTCTCCAACATTTATCATTTTCCTATTTTGTCATGTTGGCCAATCTGATAGGTGTGATGTGGTACCTCAGAGTTGTTTTGATTTGCATTTCTCAATATGTGATTTAGAGAATTTTTTTCGTAAGACTATAGATGGCTTTAATTTCTTCATCTGAGAACTGCCTGTTCATATCCTTTGACCATTTATCAATTGGGGAATGACTTGTATTCTTATAAATTTGACTTAATTCTCTATATATTTTAGAAATGAGGCCCTTATCAGAGAGACTGGTTGTAAAAATTCTTTCCCAATTTTCTACTTTCCTTATAATCTTGGTTTCATTGGCTTTGTTTGTACAAAAACTTTTTAATTTAATGTAATCAAAGTTATCTATTTTGCTTTTCGTAATGTTCTCTATCTCCCATTTGGTCATGAATTCTACTGTTCTCCATAAATCTGATTAGTAAACTATTCCTTGCTCTCCCAATTTGCTTCCAGTATCAGCCTTTATATCTAAATCATGAATCCTGGGAAAACTTATTGCAGGGAGGAGGGGTGGGTTGGGAGTTGAACTAAATCTTGAAGCAAGTTATGAAAGCCTGAAGATATCTATGTCAATGACACTCAGATATATGCATACACATTTGTATATATATATAATGCATGTATTTATATATACATATATGCATATATAGTATGTATATATACAATGTGTGTATACACATACATACAATATATTATACACACATATATATATACACATATCCCCAGTCTATTTCTTATCTTGGGGAGATCTTGAACTCAAAATAGCTATAGCCTTTGTAAGCTTTGAGGTATCTTTATCTGAACACATACTCGCACTAGTGCATTGAGTTCCCAGAGCTTGGCTACATCTGCCCCTCATTCTTTTAGGAGCATCCCTGAGGGGTTAGGAATGAATCTGTAATGCCCACTGCCTCAAGCCCCACGCTAGTATACTTCTTCTTTCAGGTGTTTCCCATTAAATGCAGGTGTCCCTCAAGGGTCTGTGCTCTTCTCTTCTCTTCTTCCTCTATTTTATTTTGCCTAGTTATTTCAACAATTCCCATGAATTCAATTACTATTCCTATGAAGATGATTCCCAGATCTATTTATCCAGCCCTAGTCTCTCTTCTGATCTTGGTAACATCTCTCCAACTATCACTTAGACATCTTAAACTCAAAATGTCCAAAACAGAACTCATTATCTTCCCCTCCAAACCTTCCTCTAACCAACTTTCCTATTACTATTGAGGTCACCATCATTTTTCTAGTCATCCAGTTTCACAACCTTATTGTTATCCTCAACTTCTCACTTGCACTCACCTTACATATGCAAACCATCGCCAAGTCTTCTCATTTTTACCTTCACATCATCTCTGGTTCACAATATCCCCTTCTTTCCATTCACATAGCTTCCACCTTGTTATAGGCCCTTATCACCATTTCCCTGGACTACTGAAGCCTTCTGGTTGTCCCCCTCCTTAAACTATCTCCCTGATTCAGTTTCTCTTCCACTCAGCTACCAAGGTAATTATTCTAAATCCTAGATATGGCAAATCCCTGCTTCACTGGATGCCTATCCCCTCTAGAATCCCAGTTCTCCATTTTTTTTTTGAAGTCCTTGATGATCTAGTCCTTTCTTGCCTTCCTTCTAGAAAGTCTTCATATACTTTTTTTTTATTTTTCTTCCTTCACACACTCTGTGATCCAGTGACTCTGACCTTTTCTAAAGTGCTTATGAGCATGTTACTCCCTTTCTCACAGCATCTTTGCCAAGAAAAACCTAAATAGGGTTACAAAGAGTTGGACATGACTGAAAATGGCTAAACAAGAGCAAGAGCGCAAGATTAGAACCCAGATTTTCTGACTTCAGAGTCAGCATTCTTTCCACTGCATCATTTAAAATAAAAGTCATATTTAAAAGATAAAAATGAACAATGAAAATAAAGAACAATTTAATTTGAGAACTGAATCACAGAACAGGTAGATATACCAAATCTAGAAAACTGTCAAGTATGAAAAGAGAAATGCAACACAAATTTGATCTTCTTACCTTTAAGACTATTAATAACTACCATCTTAATTCTAATTCCTATAATTATTATATAAGATATAATTCCTATCATTATAACATATTGTTATACTGTATAGGAGTTATTTTAGTGGCTTCCCCTCTTTACTCACTCAATAGGAACATCAAAACTTGAGTTTATCCTTATTCAAAACTGAAGCCCTAATTTGTAGCATGTACTATAACAAAAGAAGGAAGCGGAGTCTCTTTTCTACTGCAACCCACTAGCCTCTCATGATGTTGTTGGTTATAAAGATTGAATGAAGGGGAAAACCACCATTTTGACAAAAGTAGTATTAATCACCTTGTATGAAATGATAAATGTGCTGCTTGTAAGATACAAATGCATGCATACATAAACACCCCACATGAAAGCACAGAGACCCCTAAAGGATTCTTGGCCATGTCTTTCAGCTATTCGATGATGGTTTGATTGAGTTCTTTTGACCTTTCCTTTGGAGACCAGATTCTACAGTTCTCAGTATTTCTGTTTCAGGAAAGGTCTGGTTCAAATTCAGTTTTCCATGGGCTTAGATACCTATGGATAGAGCACCAAGTCATTCTCAGCTATGACCATTACAGCTGTAATCACAATCTTCCCTGTAGCCTCAGTGAAGGCTCACCACCAATTCTCTTCTGTGTTTAAGGGATTCCTGAAAGCAGATTTCTAGAACTGCTACATGTAGAACTGAAATCTCTTCCTTTCTTATCTTCTAAGTGATCTGGTGAGTTCCCAGATTTTCTATACTGAATCCTCATTTTTTAGTGATTTCTTTAACTTTGATGTGGTATTTCATCTTATCAGTTGTTTGGAACAGTAATTTAAATGGCATGAAAAGTATATTCAAACAGGCCAAACAGACCACTACCCTTACTCTCCCTAGGTAGAAAAAAAGCATGTTCCAAACCAAGAGATCATCCAGCTTATGGATGATGAACACTGCTGGGGAAATGCCCAATTTATAATCCTTCCTAGGAACACTCTATTGTAGAAGTAGAAGAACCTCTGGAGCCTTTCATATCCAGAAGAACCTGGTAGGCTGCATCTGCTTAAACAGGAATCAAATACCTCCAAGAGAATCAGTTTTCAGAGGCAAATAATTAGACTCATCCCATCTCCATGAAATACAGCAAGACACCAGGGTTTTATGAAGTGATTCATACCTTTGGATCCATATCCCACTTGTACAAAGGAGCAGGGAGAGTTGTCTTCTCTTATCTTTTATTTTGGGGCCAAGCTTGGTCTCAACATTCAGTTTAAATTGCTTTGTGGCTATTGTTCTTTCAATTACATTGCTATAATCATTGGGTACATTGTTTTCCTGGTTCTTCCTATTTTACTTTTCAACAGTTTATGTAAGTTATCCCATGCTTCTCTATTCATCAAGTTCATCATTTCTATTATATTCACACATAGACGATGAGGTTGAAGCACCAATTGCTCAGAACTAGCTTGGGAGGCTTCAAAGGAAAGTGTGGGAGAGAAGAGGTATTGATCTGCTTACCCAACTGAAGGCATACATATTCCTTGTGCTGACCGCATCGTTGTATGTGTATGAAACTTTGATGGTATACCAGCACCATGCCAAGAAACTGAATCACTTTCATTTGAATTGTCTTAGGAAGATTCTAAAATCACCTGGCAAGATAGGGTACTAGACACTGAAGTTCTTTCTTGAGCTAAACTGCCAAACATTCAAAGTCTACTGAAGAGAACCCAACTCCAATGGGCTAGCCATGTTGTTCAAATGCCAAACATACATTTACCTAAAAGATTATTTTTTGGGGAACTCACACAAGGCAAGTGCTCACGTAGAGATCAGAAGAAGCAATATGAGGACACTCTCGAGGTCTCTCTGAGGAACTTTGGAATTGATTGTGAAACATGGGAGACACTGGCACAGGACTGCCTAACATAGCATGCCCACATCAAAGAAGGCACTTGTGCTCTACCAGCAAAGCAGAATTGCAGTAGCTCAAAAGAAATGAGAGACGCACAAATTTAGAGGCATCTCCACTCCAAATGTTCACGTGGACTATTTGTGCCTGACTTGTGGTAGTCTTCTGAGCTTATACTGGTCTGATCAGCCATAGTCAGACACATTTTACCTTGACTGCCTGACATAGTGATGTCATTTTGATTGATCTTCTTTGAGCAGGAAAAAAACAACAACCATGTACCACAAATTGTTGAGCTACTCCCTAATGGATAGGCAACTACCTGGTTTCCAGTTTGCAACTTTTAATTTAATAATAATAATAGTAAACATTTATCCAAGTGCTTTAAGGTTTGCAAAGTGTTGTATACATATATTATCTTGTTTGATCTTTGCAACACTTCTAGGAGTAAGGTAGGTGCTATGATCATCTCCCAACATGTGGTATTTAGAAAAGTAAAAAAAAATACAACAATATTTTTGTTTGATTAGACATCCAAAATCAGAATTCATGAACTTCCTGGCCCTGAAAAAAATCCATTGGATAAAGGTTTTATTTGGTTTTACCATGAGGCTTCTTCTGAAATTAATCCCTTTCCCTTCTAACCCAGAAAAACAAACCCCAAAATGCCTGGGCCAGTGATTCCATTTGACAACTGAAATTCTACAACTTTCTCACCTAAGTAGTTCCTGGCCTCTCTTCTTTGAAAAGAGAGAGAGAGAGAGAGAGAGATGTTTTTACTGTACCACCGTCTGAAATTAGCCTTGCGACGCTTTGGGATCTTAATCAATCTCTCTCTCTCTCTCTCTCTCTCTCTCTCTCTCTCTCTCTCTCTCT
>NW_020947062.1:22733026-22768738 GCF_900497805.2 Vombatus ursinus
TCTCTCTCTCTCTCTCTCTCTCTCTCTCTCTCTCTCTCTCTCTCTCTCTTCTTCTTCTTCTTCTTCTTCTTCTTCTTCTTCTTTTTTTTTTTTACTGAGCTACAAAATCAAAAGAGTATGCACTTTCTTCATATGGTGATTTGCAAACATGCCAGTTGCGGTGGGATAGCATAAGCTTTTGTTTGAATTTCTCTTTCAGTACAGACTGTGCTAAGAAGTGCTCTGCGCCGGCGCTGCCAAGTTATTGCTTGGGTCAGGGTACTGTGCCTTTAAGGTCCAGGGGCGTTCTTAAAACCCCAGCGGTGAGTTACTTCGAGACAAGCTGTGGGAGAGGTGAAGCGGTCCGCTCTGCTAGTTCCAAGTTCTTTGAAACTTGTAGAGTCAGACACGCGCTGGGATAGCTCTGAGCCGCCCTTGGATTTGGATAAACCCCTGAACGTTATCAGAGCTGCTGAAGGCTGGATAGCTAGCAGACAGCACGTGCAAAGGAAGCCGAATGGGGCTTGTAAACTTCTAAAGGCTCCCTCCATCACCCCCCACATCTCCCCACCCTGTTTCCCTGCACCCTTTTACAATAAACAAGCACATAGATCATCAGGTGGAGTTGGAACGACACTGCTAAATTATGGAAGATTTTGTAGCTGGCTGGATCGGGGGTAAGTTTGTCTTTTGGAATCTGCGGGGACCTAAAGATCAGCAATGAGGAGGAGGTGGGAAAGTGATGTTATTGAACTCTGACCCTGAGGGGATAGGAGAGCGGTGAATCACTTTTTTGAAATGGACTAGGGTGGAAGCAGATGTGCATTTCAGAGCAAGCCTGACTGAATATGTCAATAGGCTGTTGGATGTTAGAATAAATTTGCCATAGACTTAGGCATTTAGATGTTTATGTCCTGTGCCCACCCTTACAAGAGTTTTTGTGTGTGTTGTATCTAAGGAGGACACTTTATCAAACTTCCACCTTTGGTAAGAAAAAACAAATTGGAAAATATTAAACCCATTTTTAAACCATTACTATTTTAACTAAAAATCTCCAAATATGTGGATTGATCATCTTAATTATTAAACTCCTAGTAAGAGTCCTTAGCCAATAGGCTGGCTTTTTTAATACACACCCTTTTATGACTGGACATATCTGATTGCCAGTGAGAAATCTTGATAAGTGTGTGTTCTAACGCAACAGAAACATATGACATGAGTGTTTTGACAATGTTTGTTGCTGACTGCACCTTTATGGAGGGGTGGGGCTAGTAGGATTCAGGATGACTTGTGAATTCCCATTTTATGGCAGTTAAGAGGAGGAAAGGAAGGGCTAGTGCTTCCTTTGGGAGACTGATGGAGTCTAAGAGGGCTGAGCAAGTATAGAGCAGGTTGGAGCTAATTTGTGAGATACAGCCATCCATATTGTCAGAACGAATTAGCCCGAAAGCCTTGGCAAGGAGGTAGCATACAGTCAAATTATCTAATTGTTCAAGCTGGCAGTGTTACTGAAGTAGCTAGGGGTTTGGACTGACATGAAAAAAGGCTGCAGAAACCTTTTAGATGTGTTTATTTCCCGTTAACTTTGAGAAAATTCTACCTTTTCCCCATTTATCACCTCTTCTCCTCCTTCCCACTCCTCCATTCCCATTGTTAGTCTTGTTTAAGCCTTTTTATTTTCTCCAGTATTTCTTCAAAACTGCTCTTTGGCATCCTCTGGACCACTTAGTTGCTCTCATTTGTCCTTTTTCCTAAAATCACTATTCATTCAAGCACACTTGGCCCTATTCCCCATTCTTCTCCATGGCTCTTCCTTCCCCTCCAATAGAGGAGAAAAAGATGCCTGGAAGACAGTCAAAAGGTCACTAGGAAGACTGTATTCTTTTTCTGTGCTCTCTATTATTCGCTAACCTTACTCTCCTTCCTCAGTGATTCATTTACTTTTCTTCTGATTTGAACAGGTCTTTTGTGGCTCTTCTCTTCTTTGGACTGTCTCCAATGCTCCCATTTACTCTTTCTCTTATCATTTTTATCTTCATTCACCTCGTGAGAGAAAGACTCTTTGGCAGGAAAATGCTCCTAGACTGCCCCACACACACTGTGGTGCCTCTGAGCAAGCACTTATATTACCCCCAAAGATGGTGTCCATGAGAGTTGGTGAAATTTATGTGGAAGTTAAGGAAAATCACAAATGTAGAGCTGGAAGGGGGCCTTAGGGGTCATTCATTTTTCAGATAAGGAAGCTGAGGCACAAGGATGTGAAGTGACTTGCCTAGGGTCAAACAATATCAAAACTGGAATTTGAAATCAGGTCCTGTGACTCCGTGTTCAGTGTTCTTTCCCCTGTACCATGATGCCTTCCTTGCTTGTACACATATAGCATATATAAGATGTCAAGAGAAATATTGGAATTTATAGGGAAAGCCCCAACAATAATAATAACTCACACTTTTATAGCATGTTAGGTTGTACTTATAAACATCAATGTTGTAGGCATATATACTTCCAGATCTAGTCCTGGATTCTCTTCTGAGGTCCAGGCCCACATCAACAACTGCTTGTTGGACATTTCCAACTGGATATGCTCTAGGTCTCTCAAGCTTAATATATCCAAAATAGCGCTCACTGTTTCTTCAGAACTCACCCCTCTTCCATGCTGACCTATTTTTGTCAAGGGTACCCACTGTCCTTCCAATCACTAAGGTTTGTAACCTTGAAATTTTCCTTGACTCCTCACATCTTATAGATACTCTGTCCACATCTCTTTCACCATTCCCTTCTCTCTACTCACACCAAAACTACCCTCTTTCAGACCCTTATTCTATGTGACCTGGACTATTGCAGTAACTTCTTTGTTATTCCCTCGTCCTCCTGTGCCTCTCCTCTCCAATCCATCCTCCATACAGTTGTTAAAATGATATTTCCGAAGCACAGGTCTGGCCATGTCACTTCCTGGCTCAGTAAGCTCTATTACCTCTATTACCTCTATTATTCTGTATTACCTTTAAGATCAAATACAAACCCTTCTGTTTGGTATTTATAGTGCTTTTCAACCTGGATCCAAACTCCTTTTCAAATTTATGATATATAAACCTTTTATTAAGTTGGTCCAGCCATATTGGATTTCTTGTTATTACACACACTATTCCTACCTTCCAATACCTATTTCCATGTCTTTGAGCAGGTTGACTCCCATGCCTGAAATGTATTACCTCTTCACTTCTGCAACCCAGGCTAACTGAAAGACAGCTGTGAACTAGTCTCTGACCTCAAGGATTTTGCATTCTTCTGGGGGGGGGAACAAAAGATGTACACATATTAGTAAATATATACTATATTCAAAATACTTTTTTTTAAAAAAGTGATTACAAATGGGAAAGAGCTTTATTTTAGCTTCTCTGTTTAGCTTGGGGAAGAAAAGATTTGTGAGGGTCATGGTAACTGGCTTTAAGTATTTAAAGGGTTGTCTGCATTGAAGAGCAGTTGTACTTGTTGACTTGGTCCTAAAGGGAAGAACCCAGAAACAATGCACGAAAGTTATGGAGATCCATTTTTGAGTCCAATGCAAAAGCATGCATGTGGGAGATAAAATGTCATGTGTGAGGAAAAGGTCAGTTTGGTTGGAATCAAGAGTCTATAATGGGGAGTAATGTGTAATCAGCCTGAAAAAAAATCTACGAAGGGTTTTAAATGCTAATAAAGGCAAGCCTGCACTTTGTCTTCCAGGAAATAGGAAGCCACTGAAACCTTTTGAGCAGAGGAATGACATGATTAGTCTTTTGCTTCAGGAACATCGATCTGGCTCCACTGTGTGGAGGGTACATGGGAGAGGGGGAGTGACTTACAGACAGGGAAGAAAATTCAAAGGCTATAATAATAGTCCAAGTAAGGGGTGATAAGGACTTGAATTAGAGTAGTTATGATATGAGTAGAGAAAAGGATTAGGGTTAAAGCCTAAATATGTGATATAGTTAATCAATAGGACTTAGGAACTGATTGATTATCAGGTATGAGAGAGAATGCAGAGTCAAGTAAGACTCTTGGTTTACAAACCTTAGTGACTGGAAATATAGTGGTGCCTGTGCCGGTCCAAACCGCGCACTTTCTTTCAGCCAGATCAGGCAACCAGGGTCATACTCACCGGTCCTTGGAGGCCACCCGGATTTACTAGAAACGAGCTGATCAGGAGGTACAAAACCTGAACTTTATTCAATGATCATCACAGCAAGGCCAGGCAGGAAAGTACACGCACACGAGCTGGAGCAAAAAGCGAGCACGCTCCGATCCCTACTGTTTTTTAAGTACCTTCCTCGTCCCTCCTCCTCAGCCCGCCCATAGTGACTCGTTGTAGGATCAGATATCGGAAGGGGATGTCTAGGGCTAGTGCCTAGACAAAGGGAGCATACGTGACGCAGGAAGTCGGGCCCAGATACTGGGGGGAGGCGTCTGGGGTCAGTGCTACACCTAGGGAGAGTACGTGACTCAGGAAGTCAGGTTTGGACACAGGAAGGAGGCGTCTGGGGTTAGCGTGGTGCCTAGGAAGGGGGGCTAGACAAAGGAGCTCGTTCTCTGCCGTCCCACTCCCACATGGCACAGCCCCTGCCTCAGGAGTACGTGCTCCGGCTACTTCCTCGTACCCTGTTCCTTCTCCAGCTTGTCACAGCTCCACATAGCACTGCCCCTGCCTCGGGAGCGTGAGCTCCGGTTACTTCCTAATATCTAGTTCCTACCCCATCTTGCCACAATCCTTACTTGGCAGTAGCGAACACCAGACAATCCCTCACAGGTGCCCTTGGGAGAAACAAGGAAGTTAGAAGGATGGTTTAGTTTAGGGAAAGAAGGTAATAAGTTCTGTTTTAGATATGCAGAATTTGAGGTGCCTATGGGACATTGAGGTGGAGATGTCCAACAGGCAGTTGGAGATACGACACTGGAACTCAGGAGTCATCTGCATAGAGATGATAGCTGAATCCACAGGAGCTGATGAGAGTAGTAAGAGAGAATACCAAAAGAGGTGCCAGGACAAAGCCATAGAATATATCAAGCCCTAGGGTCAAGATAAGGATTATGATACAGCAAAAGAGGTAGAGAATGACTGGTCAGAGAGGTAGGAAAAGAATCAAGAAAGAGCAATGTCACAAAAATCTAGAGAGAAAAGAGGATCCATATTTAGCAACAAAGGACATAGGTTCGAATCCCAGGTCTGCAAGTTACTACCTCTTTGACCTTGGACAATTGACCAATAATCTTAGCATCATAGGATCACAGAATTTAGTGAGCTACAGAGGTCATCCAGTCCAACACTCTCACTTCAGAGATGAGGCTCAATGCAGAGATTAAGGTTTATTAGTAGTGTTAAAAGGTGTTATTTTGGCTTTGAAGCTATTTCCCAATGTAAAGTATAAATATCCTCATTGATGCCACATATATGATGAAGTCTGAAGTGTGTACATGGTGTGACAAGGAGAAGTCAGGTCAAGAATGGTTAAAGGGTAAGGCCTTTATTTTGTCTTTGAAGAGGTATATATAAGTCATGAATTGAGTGTGTAACTACTGTTTGCTAAAATGCTGTACTGGGTAAGGAATACAAAGACCTCCTCTAATCTCCACCCCACCCCCTCAAAAAAAAAGCAACTTGAAGAAATCCCTGCCTTCAAGGAAGTTACATTCTAGTAGGGAGAAACACAAATAAATGAATGAATGAATGAATGAATAAAAACATTTATAAAGAAAATGCAAAGTATTTTTGACTGGTAGAGAACTGATATTTAGGGTACCTTTCGATGCAATCTCCTTGATTGGGGGTGGGGGCTACAGTATCCCTGGGGCAAGAGGATACTCTCCCCTTTGACTTATCAAAGTCCCAAATGGAGGTTTTAAGTTTACTGAGTACAGGAAGAGATCTCCTAAAAGAGAATAATGGCTTTATCCTTTGTGATGTGTTAATTTGATCTGGCTCTTCTTGGTCACACCATCTATGTGAGTATTCCATATTCATCATCCATCAGATATGATAGTTAAAAGTTTCAATAGGATTGGTTTCCTGCCTGATTCATATTTATAATGATATTTTAAAACTACTTATAGACTGTAAGTGCCTATGCTATGTGTGAGAGACTTTAGGACATAGATGCCTCCCTTTTGCAAAGCGTACACATTGCTGGTTTTGTGAAATGAATCCTAAACGGATTTGTCTTTCAATGTTGTGAGTTAAGTGGGAATGAGTTAGGACTCACCATATTGAGTTGTTTTTCTTTTCATCTACAGGTGCTACAAGTGTCATTGTGGGTCATCCTATGGACACAGTTAAGGTATGGAGGATGCAGTTCCCCATCACCATTTTGAAGAATAAAGAATAATGGCTGTGTAGGATAAGACTCTTACTGACCTAATGCTTTCTGGTTCACATAAGAGGTGTGAGTGAGAAGCACCGGAATGGGTCCTACTGCCCCCAAAGGGACTCTGATCCAGAATGTCTTCCTGTCCGAGTCAAAGAATCCTGCTGTCTAGAAGTTCTAGTTCCCTTTCTTGGGAATTCTCAAGTTGACTTCCAACTCTTTTCTAAAAGTGTTTTAAAACAGAGGATCATAGATATAGATTTAGAAGGGACCTTGGAAGCCATCAAATGCAACCCCTCATTTTACATATGAAGAAATGAAGGGATAAAGTTAAGTGACTTGCCCATAGTTACACAGTGGTAAGATTCAAACTCAAGGCTTCTTGACTCTGAAGCCAGTACTCTGAAGCCACATCACCTAGACACCTTGTTATTGAAGAAAATGTAAGAGGGGACATGCGAGAAATATCAAAGAGGGAAGGAAACTGGAGGTACTTCTGATGAGAGAATAACCAGTTAGTGTGCCTGATTTTTGCCAAACTTAGAAAATGTTGGTATATGAGGATTGCATTGCCGGATGCTAATGTTTTCAGGATGGAATGTAAGCGTACAAAACTCATCATGGGGAAAAGAATGAAAATATGTCTTCCCTCAGTCATTGCCTATTCCCTAGGATTGTCTCCTTTTCCTACCTTTCCTTTTACTGTGGAGGGTGCCGCTATCCTCCTACTCCCCCAGGTTTATAAACTAGAGATCAGGCATCCTTGACTCCTCATTCTCACCCATCCCTCATATCCAATCAATTGCCAAGCCCTGTTGTTTCTTCCTTTACATCTCTGTCCTCTGATACTGACACCACCCTAGCGCAGGCTCTGTTTACCTTATGTCTGGACCATTGCAATCTCCATTGGATCTCCCTGATTCAAGTTTCCCCCCTCTATAATCCATCCTAAAATCAGCTGTAGAATTGATTTTCCTAAAAGCACAGATTTGACTATGTTACTCTCTTATTCAATAAAATCTAGTGACTCCCTGTTACCTTAATGCTAAAATATAAAATTCTTGTCTTTAAAAGTCCTTCATGATCTGGCCCCTTCCTCCTTTTTCAATCTTACATCTTCCTCCTCTCCGTATACTCTGCAATCCAGTGCCATGGGCCTCTTTTCTGTTCCTTGAACAGTATGCTGCATCTCCCATGCCAAGTATTTTCACTGGCTGCCTCCTCATGCCTGGAATTCTCATCCTCCTCATCTCTGCCTCTTGGCTTCCCTGGCTTTCTTCAAGCCTTACCTATAGTCCTACTTTCTGCAAGAAACTTTTCCTAGGCCTCCTTAGTGCATTCGCTCTGAGATTAACTGACCTTGAATATATTTTGTTTGTATATAGTTATTTGCATGTTTTCTCTTCCATTATATAGTGAGTTACTTAAGATTAGGGATTTTTTCCCCCTGCTTTTCTTTGGTATCCCCAGTGATTGACATATACTAGGCACTTAATATAGTAATAGGCACATAGTAGGAACTGAATGCAGTAGAATGGTTGACTGACTTAGCCTTTTCCTTCAGGCCTTCATGCTTTCTAACAAATATAATGGCACACATTGGTTTATCATCTTACATCCATTGTCTCATGTAATCCACACAACAACTCTGTGGAGTAAGTACAAATATCATTACCCTAATTTTATAGATGAAAAAGGCAGAGATTAGGACCAGACAAGTAAAGTGGCATGCCAGAATTCAAATAGTTACTGAGTAAGGTCGTATTGAAATAATAGTATTGCTATTATAATATAGTATAAGACTATTGGTCTCTGATTTACATAGCACGATAAGATTTAAAAGGTTTGCAAAATACATTTCTTGCAGAATCCTGGGGTCAGTGCTTGGGATTTAGAGCTGGGAGGGAATTTAGAGCTTGTCCAGTAGCAGAGTCAGGACTCAAATCCTGTGTGCTTTTCCCTCTACCATTTCTTTCTCCATTTTATCATTCTCCACCTCTTAGGATATCTATCTTCTTATAAAAGCACTATATTCTAGGAGACTTTTCTGGATACCCCAGCACTAATTCTTTCCACCCCATTACCTTGTATAAATTTTGCAAATATTAGATTTATGTCTAATATGTACAAAGTCTGTGTCTATTACATAGCATATGTAAAATGCTTTGTAGACCTTAAAATGCTATATAAATACTAGTTATCACCATCATCTTCATCATCATTTTTGTCTCACTCTATAGAATGCAGGCTTCTTGAGGGCAGAGACTACTTCATTTTTGCTTTTATACCCTTAGCACCTATCACAATTCTTGGTACATATTTAATGCAAAATAAATTCTTGGTGATTAATCACTCAATTGTGCTTGGTTTCAATGCATTCAGGAGCATTCTTAGACAAAAGTAATTTATTGTATTAAGGGAAAGGAAGTGACACTAATTAGGTATTATCCATACTTAAAAAGAAAAACGAAACCAAAAATGCTTTGTTTGATTTTAAATAAAATGGTTATCCTTGGCCAAAGTTGAGCTTGCTACTAACATGGGCTGGATTTTGGAAGCCCTATGGTTTGTCATCACCCTACAACTTCAGTTACCATGTTGGCTTATATTCTTTCTCCATGTCACCAGTGGTGACATATTTTAATTTAATAGACCTGAAAATAAAGATGAGGTGCATGGAGCACAATGAAGAATGGCCATGCCCTATGAAAGGCCTAGTATGCAAGGAAAGAATGTCTTGGGGGCTTGATGCCCTATGAGTTGAACAAATTATGTCTAAGGAACTCTCACTCTTGTTGAATCATTTGAATGTGTTTATCTAAGGGATGGTTCCTGTAGAAAAACAAATGGATATACTCTTGACCATAGTGTAAGGTAGTAAAAAGAACACTAGACTTGGCATCAGAAAACCTATGGCTATGTCACTTCCTAAATGTATCTTATCCTTGGGGAATCCTCTCTGAATTTCAGTTTCAGTTTGCTCATCTATTAAATCAAGATGACAGGCAGACAAATGGCTCGCTAGCCTTGGAGTAAGGAAGACTTGTCCTACCTCAGATACACACTAGCCATGTGACTATGGCAAGTCATTTAGTGACAAGCCACTTAGTGACCCAAATAACTTTCTAAGACTAAAAGTTAAAAGATGAGTTACTTATCTGCACTGATGGAGGAAGTTCCACACAGATGAAATCAGGTCTAGAACAAGCCCCCCCCCAAAAAAAAGGAAACCAACATTACTTGTGCTAACTACAGGATTGCTGTGAAAAAAAAATAATCACCACTACTTAAACTATTGCATTTTTGACATTTTTAAAATCAGTAGGGATTTGTTTGCTTCGATAGAATACAAGCTTCTTGAGGGCTGAGTACAAACTGCCAGTGGGCATTCCTGAGAGCGTCTAAATTGCTAGCAGTAGTTACTTAATTAGAGGTTAGAATTCATTTTAGTAAATTTCAATACATAAATGATAGGAGCCAACTAGGAGTCTAAATTCTACAAGCAGAATATAATAGAAGATTAAAGTTTGGGCATACAACAGAGGTCACTGAATACAACTTCCACCACAGTACAAGAATACCCACCACAGTATACTGGGCAACTGGCAATCTAGCATTTATTTGAATATACCCAGTGATAGGAAGCTTACTACTTTATGAGGAAGACCATTCAATGGACAGACATCCCTAATTATCAGGAAGTTCTTGTTGTCATGTTAACCCTAAACTGACCTCATTCCAAGGCTCAACTACTGATCCTAGTGTTGTGGCGAAGCAGAATCAATCTTCTCCCACTTCTCTATTGCATCCCTCCAAACACTTTAAGATAAAAATCTTGCACCCCCTAAGTCTTCTCTTCTCTAGACTCAACATCCCTATTTCACAGAATTTGAGTTGGAATGGATCTGTGTCTGTAATGGATCTATCTAGGTATACAAAAGGAATCCCCAGCACAGCGTACATGGCAAAAGGTCATTCAGCCTCTACTTGAAGACTTCTGAAGCAGGGAAACCCGTTACCTCTCTAGACTGTCCATTTTATATTTGGACAGTTCTAATTCTTAGGAAATTTTTTAAACATCAAGCCTAAATTTGACTCTTTGCAACAGTTATCCATTGTTCCTGATTCTGCCCTCTGTGGCCACACAGAGTAAGTCCAATCTCTGTTCTATATGACTCCTGAGTTTGTACTTCAACATTTTTATTCAGCTCTGGACTATTCATCAGGAATGTTTAACCATAGTTCATTAAAGACCAGTTTTTTCCCCTGTCATTTTTTTCTGGGAGAATTATTCTTGGTTTTAAGCCTTTATCTTTTACCTTTGGGAATATTTTATACCAAGCACTCCAATCCTTTATTAGTGGTGGCTGTAAAATTGTGTTTTATCTTGACTCTGATTACTTGATACTTGAATTCTTTCTTTTTGGCTTCTTGCAGTATTTTCTCTTTGACCTGGAAGCTTTACATTTTGTCTCTAATGTCCCTGGGAGTCTTCCTTTTGTGGTTTCCTTTGGGGATAGCTAGCAGATTCTTTTGATTTCCATATTTCCCTCTGGTTCTAAGAGATTGGAGCAGTTTTATTTTATAATTATTATTATTTTGGTAATATGATGTATAGGTTCTTCTTTCAGTCATGACTTTCAAGTAGTTCAATGATTCTTAAATTATCTTTCCTTGATCTGTTTTCCAGATCAATTGTTTTTGCAATGAGATCTTACATTTTCTCCCTGCCCCCTACTCTTTTGACTTGGTTTTAATATTTCTTGTTGTCTCAGAGTTATTGGCTTCTATTTGACTCATTCTACTTTTAAGAAAGTTTGTTGTTTGGGTAAGGTTTTGTGTATCTTGCTCCAAGCTATTAATTCCTTTTCTGAATCATTCTTCCATTCTTATTATTTTCTATTTTTTAAAAATCTAGCATACTCATTTAATTTCTAAAAACATTTTAAACTATTACAAACCCTTGCTTTACCTCTGCCAGAGATTCTAGTCGAACTTGTTCCCAATCTGTGTTTTAATTTGAGGCTCTGCTTGCAGTTGTTTTGGGGTCATTCTCTACTTTTGGGTTTATGTCCTGAGTGTCCCTATCACCATATTCATTTTTATGATGGGATTCATTTAGGGGTGTTATTCATTCTTCCAGTCTTCTTCCTGACTTCAGACTCTGTGTTTGGACTTGGTTCTATACCCTTCTGGAGGAAATGTCTAGGCTGATCCTGCTGCAGTTTTCCTTTTGTATTGAGCATTGTGTTATTCCAGGATTTCAGAGATGGTTTAGGCTGGGGATCTGCAAGCTGTCACTGCTTCCAAAATGGTCTGATCCATGGCACCATCTTATTCTGCCTTCTTACTGTGAGCTCCATGAGTTCCTGACCTGAGTTTGGGTCTGAATAATATACACCAATTGGAATTCCGATAGACAATTGCTGGACTCAGCCACTATGAGTTACAGAACTGCTAGCTTTCTTTTAGTCTTGGATTTCTGTCTTCATTATTTGCCTGCAGGCTTTATATTGGGTTGGATGCTGGAACTGAGACCCTGCTCTGCTGCTAGATAGAGAATTGTGAAGCTTACTGCTTCTGAGCTTACTCTTTTTTTGGTGCTCAGATCCTCCTTCTGTCCTGGATCTATGACCCAGAATTGGGTAGGGAACAAAAGAGTTGCCATTTGGTAGTGATTCCTGTGCCCTGTATTCATTTAGACTCCTTGTTCTGGATTGAGCATCTCTTCTTGCCCTAGTGCACAACCTCTCCTTTCCCTGGACTGCTACATGAAGCTATTCTTGGATAAACTCCACCCCAATGTCATAGAGAAACACTGTCTGTTTCCTTATGCCAATCTGAGCTGAGAAAAATGACTCCCTGTGATTTTCTTCTTGGCTTTCTCAATCAGCACTTAGTTTAGTGTGTTTTCCAGATCTGTTTTGAGGAATTGTTTGTTGGACCTTTGCTGTTTTTTTTTTCCTGAAACTCTGTCATCTTCTGTAACCTGCAAATTTGATGAGCATGCCATCTATGTTTTTTTATCCAAATCATTGCTAACAATGAAATGTCACAGCTGGAGGATACTCTACTGGGTAGATGTATTTCTACTCTGAAATTTTATAATCAACTTTTTAATACCTGTAGTATCTGCCCCATAGGGTTGATGTAAAGAACACTTGAGGTGAAGTATGTGCAGTGCTTTATAAACCTTAAACTTCTGTGTAAATGTTAGTTGTCATCACCATCATTATTACTATTTTAATTATTTTTGTGCCATTGGAACTAAGCAATTGTAATTTATATCACTGGAAAATCAGACAGAAGTAGGGGAGAAAAAAGAAAAAGAGGAAAAAGATGGCAAACAGTTGGAAAAGGAAGGAATAGAATGAGCAATCTACAATGAAAAGAGGAAAGAAACAGTTGCCATTGGTAGAGATGGGGATAGGAAGAGGGCTTAGGTCAGAAGGAATAGATTGATCACCATTGAATTAATGTGTTTCATTTAGTCTTGATACTGAAGGTGAGATAATTTCAGGGTCCATTGAATGCCCACTATTTCCATGAAGCTCGTCTTCTTAGCAAATCTAGACCATAATGATATTTCCCTATCTAAATTCCTATTGTTCAGATTGTCAGTTCCATTCATTTTACAGTTAGCATAGATGCTTTTGTTATCTAAGTTGTCATATTTTTATGTGTTTCATCTTACCAAATAGATTGCAAACTCTCTGAGGGCAAAGACTACAGTTTTGTGTTCCTTCCACAGTTTGAGTTCTAGTTCCAGCTTTGCTACTATATAGGGACCTTACCTAACTTATCTTCTCTTCCTGGACCTTACTTTCCTCATCCAGATAATGAAGGATCTGGACTTAATTATGTCTACAGTTCCTCATAGCTCTAACATTCCATGGTCTTATACTTCTAAGTTCTCATCATTCCTAAATCTCTCAACAGACTCGCTTGCAAGCTGGAACAGGATATCAAAACACACTGAATTGCATTCTCACTACGTATAAAAAGGAAAGTGTAAGTAACTGTGTGTGTGTGTGTGTGTGTGTGTGTGAGAGAGAGAGAGAGAGAGAGAGACAGAGACAGAGACAGAGAGACAAACAGAGACAGACACATAGAGAGAGACAGAGACACACAGAGAAAGAGAGAAAGAGAGAGAGGGGGAGACAGACAGAGAGAGAGAGCATGTGTCCATGCATAATGTATGTGACTGAATAAAAGAGCTCTGAAAGTAGATGTGGTGAACTCTTTCATTGAGAAGTGTTTCATAGAAGCAGCAAAGGGACAGAGTATCCAGAGACTTTTTGCAGCATGGAATACTCTTTACCATAGTGACATCCATGCTTATTGTTTTTGAAGGTTTAAAAAATTGTCTTTTCTGGCTATTTCATCCTGTTGCAGTTTTTTTTTTAAAATTAAGCCATTTGCCTGCACTGTATATTAATATCTTCTCTTCATTCTGGACAGGAAGATCCCCAAGGCAGGTGCTTTTTATTCCTGATCTCTGGAGCAAGGCTCATTGATTATCATCATGAGGTTGCTTGGGGTGCTAGAATCCAAGGTTATGAATTGGAGAGAACTGGTTAAATAACAAATATACCACAAGAAAATGTGCAAGTCCCCCTCCCACACAATTATGAGACTTTAAATACACACACACACACACACACATACACTGTAATCTCCTTGAAGATAGAGACCATTTTTTCATTTTTGCTTTGTCTCCCCAGTGCCAAGCATGGAACACAGTAGGTACTTAAATGCTTGTTGAATTTAAGATTTTTGAAGTCTTTTCATGGTGGAAGATGCTATATGTTGGTATTTAGTACTATCAGTAAGGAGGGTATGGAGACTTCAAAGTAATGATAAGGTTTAAGGCACTTTATCTCCTTCCCTTCTTTGCAGGAGCTAGGGGATCATGGGTATGAAATATCAATTGAAGTGCTAGCTAATTTTGCTGAATTGCATTTTTTTCACTCTTCCATTATTCTTTGTGAACAATGGATGACTTGCTTTGTAGGGTAGGGGAAAAGATATATTAAGAAATAAACTTAATGTAAAAAGCAAAAGATAATTTTAAAGTTTTAAAATACTTATGGAAAACTATTTTTTCCTTGAATAACTAGGGAAAAATATATAGTTATTTAAAATGCATTTGGGTCTCCTCAGTCAGAAGATGGTAGCTTAGACCTGTCAAATAGCTTGCCTTGTGCCATTTGGTTCAATTGGATGAAATATATATTATTTTAGTAAGTCTTTATAGTTCTTTTTATAGGCCCCATTACAGGGTCAGTGAACCATACCTGTTATTTGGAAAGACTTATCACTAGAAAGCTTATTATGAGGTGACAGATTGTTTCAGCCATAGTAATGCATTGAAACATTCTATTAAGGTGAAGGTGGCTGTGGTGTGCATTGGTACCAGGAATACCTCTACAAAATCACAGATCTTTAAAAGGTTGAAGTAAAATAGTTCTCTTTATAAAGGCCATTTTCTCTCTAAAACTGAGCAATGAAACTACATGTCTTGTATTTTTACTCCACTCACAAAGCATAATGTTCTGTAACTGAAGAGTTCTCAAAAATATGGGTATTTCTTGTCCCCATTTTGGTAATTTCTACAGACTCACCCAAGATAAATGGCATACCCACTAAAAACTAAAAAAAAAAAATGGGCTTTCTGTGGAGATCCATAACAAAGGGAAGAATTGAACTGAAAAGTAACATTTCACGGTTAAGAAAGGCCCTGAAGAGCCTTAGCTCTTCTTAGGTTATATGTTTGTGTGTGTGCACATGCATGTATATATGTACCTGTCCTGAATTTGGCATATACAGGAATGTAGTCCATGTGGGTGCAGACTGAGGTGACTAGGTATAACCTAGAGGCCTCCCAATATCTTTGTTATCTTTAATGCGAAAAATAAACATACACACACACATACTTCATTAAATCATGCAGAATCTGTGCAACCAAAATTTGGCTAAAATGTACCTTTGATGATGAAGTAGCCCAGATGAAATTAATAACTCTAAAAATAGTTTTCAGCAATAATTCAGCCACTCATCCTTTAGACCTCATCAAAGTTCCATTTATATCCATTCATCCTCCCCCACAGTCAGTGTCCTTTCTTATAGTGGATGACAAGGGACTATTTAATTTTTGTCTATGTTTATACCCAAGGCCTGGAACACTTTCTGTGCTAAGCAGATGGCAGGTATTTAACACTAGAAGCAGAATTTAAGACCAGGGTGCATCAATTGATGAAGTGCATTTTTAAAAATCTACAATGAAAAGAAATTAGAGTTAATAGGATGAAAATTTTTATTTCAAAGTAAAGTTACATTATTTTTACATCAATTGATATATGTGGTCCCTGTAGTGTTAATAAATGCTTGGAATAGATTGATTCCCCGCTCTTACTCCTAAGTTATCCTAAGTAATTCCTACTTTCTATTTTTATTGTCCTGGTCCTATAATTTCATCTGTCTAGGGAGCTCACAGTATGGGAAGTCTTTCCATTGATACAAATTGGCAAGTCATCTGTAATTTACTGTCTTGGAGAGTTACCTAGGGGAATCTGAGAAGTTATGAGTTAGAGATGGTTGCATAGCTCATATGGGTCAGAGGCAGGACATAAATTCAGGTTAACCTGACTCCAAGGACAGCTCTCTACCTACCACTCTATGTTACCTGTCTTCCCTCGAGAGAATATAAATATTTACCTAGACAGTAAGAACACTAAGTCTACCAAACACATAGATTCTCATGGAAACAAATGATGTAGATAGAAATGAAATGTAGCTAGATTGAGTGGGTTATTTTTGAGGCCTGGCTCATCTACATCATTTATTTTTTACATCTATATCAAAGACACCTTGGAAGAGTGAATAAAAACTGAATGGCATTCCCTAGCCCCCATCAGAAAGTATAGAAGGGGGGGCAACTAGGTGGCACAGTGGATAGAGCACCCACCTGAAGTAAGGAGGAACTGAGTTCAAATCCATCCTCAGACCAAACACTTGACACTTACTAGCTGTGTGACCCTGGGCAAGTCACTTAACCCCAATTGCCTTTAAAAAAAAAAGAAAAGAAAGTATAGAAGGGACCAAATGGATACAGTTGACATGTTTCTTTTTTTTGATCTTTAATGTATCATTTCTTCCACTGGGCAAGTAACTAGTAGTAAGACTATGTTCAGACATCTGAGCCCTTGAATTCATACTAGACTGGAGATGGTAAAGAAGAAAGGTTGGATGATACACCTTGTGCTCCATAGCTAAAGGGCAAACTGTTTCCTTTACACACCTCAGAGTTAGATTGCTATTAGGGGTGTGCTGGTATATATTTAATGACTAGATTTCTGAAAAAAATGCATGCCTGAAATACTTTTAAGTTTAATCTGCATTATTGACATTTTCTCCATAACTTTCTAAAGTCTAGACAATGAACAAAACAACAAATCACTTGTAGCATTTGCTGATTTCCAAGGTATAAATGCTCATACTGAAAATTTAACAATGGTATCATGGGAGCCAGTGTGAGCTGCCTCCAGTCCACCCCCTTGGACTAGGCACTAACTACCCTGTAGTGGCCTTTTTCAGGGAAACTCATTCACCTTTGGTGTCCACTTGTTACCCAGCTCTCACCTGTCCCTCCAAGAAGCTGTAGCATAAGCAGTGGTCACAACCCAATAAAACTGTCTCTGTAGACAGGCTAAACCAGGTTGAAGGTAACCCACAGGCTATGGGGATGTCTACTCCAAGCATGTGAAGACTTCCCCTGGTGGAATAGGCAGATAAGAATAATTTGTTGTAACAGCCATGAAGGTGGCTGAAGCAGGCACGGTGGAGTGCTTAGAGCTTGGTTAGACATGGAAGACATCAAGGTCATCCACTGTATCCCAGGCCATCGTGAGTCATCTTGACTGTTGTCTAGCTGCTGGGCTTTGCTGACTCTGGAAGAGAGAATGAGGCTGATGACTCTGTGCAACCCTGCCTCACTTAAATCCAGTTTACACATAAGTCAAGACATTACCCCATGATGTCATTGTCCTCTTTGAAATGAAGGTCAAACAACAATAACAATTACTTTGTAAGGTGGAAGATATAGAGATCACAGGCTGATGTTTTCTGAGCCTCTAGAAAGAAAAGAACTGTGAGACAAGCCTTGAATTTTTTTATTTTTAGTATTCCTTTTATTGCTATCTTTTGCTTTTATATAACATTCCTTTCTGAACATTTCCCTCCCCTCTCTATTTCCTAGCAAATTATCCTTTGTAACAAAGATTTAAAAAAGCAAAAGAATAAAAGAACTTTCCCTATGCTAACCAACATATCCACTATATCTGACAAGATGTACATTATTTCACACTTATAGTTCCTGACTCCTGAAGAAAAAGGAAGAAGATGTATTTTTTTACCCCTTCTCCGGGATCTAGTTTAAGCCTATACGCCTATTAACTTTTGGTTTATCTCACTGTTAGGTGACGGGGTTCTTTAAAGGAATGTCTTTTCCACTGACAAGCTTTGCCGTCTACAGCTCTGTGGTGTTTGGTGTCTTCAGCAATACCCAGAAGTTCCTCACCCAGTACCGCTATGAAGAATCTAACAGTTCAAGCTCCCTGTCAGATTTATTTCTGGCTAGCATGATGTCAGGCGTGGTTTCAGTAGGACTTGGAGGTCCTATGGACCTGGTTAAGATAAGGCTCCAGATGCAAACAGAGCCCTTTCTTAAAGGTAGGAAGACCAAGTTTTTGTGGCATTTCTCTTTTTGTATTTGACAGCTTTCTAGATTTGACATATTTATATATGATTCAATTGTTAATTAAATAACTCTTTATTTTCATTATTCATTTTTGTATTTTAAACATGTCCTTTATTTTAAATAATGTAGTAGAAAGAATGGTGATCTGGAGTCAGAAGACTTGAGTTCTTATCCCAGCTCTTGTTCTTGTTCAGTTGTTTTCAGTCATATCCCACTCTTCATGACCCTATTTGGGTTTTTGTTTTGTTTTGGGTTTTTTTTTTTTGGCAAAGATACTGGATTGGTTTGCATTTCCTTCTGCAGCTCATTTTACACATGAGGAACTGAGGCAAACAAGGTTAAGTGACTTGCCCAGGGTCACACAGCTAGTAAGTGTCTGAGGTCAGATTTGAACTCAGGAAGATGAATATTCCTTTCTTCAAACCCCATACTCTATCCATGTATTACCTACCTACCATTTACAATATATTTGTGTGACCCCAGGCAAGTCAATTAACTTCAGTTTCCTCATCTATAAAATAATCTCTTCCATCCTTTAAATCTATTACCTCCCTGTTATAATTTGAGAAAGATAGATGTTCCCATATTTATCATTCATTAATTCGACAAAGATTTTCTGAGTGATTTCTTCAAGCAAACCTGTACAGTGTTACACTGTTGAATAATATAATATCTCTACCCTCAAGAATATGTTGGTAAGTTTGTAGAGAATTACAGTATGGTCCTTTGGAAGAGGCAAAAGGGAGAATTAATCAAGTGCTTTTTAGTAACACCAAGTCAAGCTCAGGGACGAAGAGTGAAAATAAATAGTTATGTTCCTAACAATATTTTCTATATTGACCAACTCACTGTAAGCACTGAAACTCAGCAAGAAGTGAGAGATTGTAGCTCTCCAAAGTCTCTGACTAACAGGTAAAATCATGTAAATGAAAATTGTAAAGAGAATAAAATGTTTACAAAACTGCTTCATAGTAGAGAGCTAAAATGAAACATGAAAGTAGATAGAGACAGTATTATACAATAGAAAGAACCTTGGACTTGGGGTCGGAAGACCTGGGTTGGAATTCTTATTCTTCTGCTTAGTGTTATTTGAATATAAACAAGTCCTCCTCTCAGCCTCAGTTTCCTCATCTGTAAAATGAGGAGATTGAACTAGATGATCTCTTAGGTACCTTCTAACTGTAATACTCTGTGAGTCTATGAATCTCACACTAAATCAAGCAAGCATTTATTAAGCACCTACTATCTGCCAGAGGCTGATGATACAAAGAGAAAGTAAAACAGTATAAGTAGTTAGAGCAGGGAGCTGACTATGTGGTGTGGTTGCTCTTCTATGGATGACTCTCGTTGGTTAATGTCCTTCCTAACTAACAGGAGACCTCTTTCTAGAGCTTCCACATTAGAAGATCAAAGCCAGGTCACTGGTCAAAGTGAAATGAACATACACAAAGCACTGGAGAGAAAACCTAGGTGACCAGGATGCTGGATCAAGGGAGGCAGGAGTCAAGTGGGGAAAACTAATCCTTTCTGCAAAGGAAGGGGTGGAGGGTTGAAAGCCTGGTAGATGTTGATCATATTATATACCATCCCCATGGTAGCATGGTGCTCAGGATCTTCTAGAAGGCCATCGACCACTTACGTTCTTTCGAGGCAAAGACGATATTGGCTTAGTCACTACTAAGGGGAACTCTATATTCTCCTATCTGTTCATCCCTCCCCCCACAAAAGTCACCGTAAAGAAAAAAGAAAGAAAAAAAGTTTGTAGGATAAAAAAGTCACTATAAAGGGAAAAAATGTGTAGGACAGAAATTCTAGGCTTTTTGTCCCTGAGAGACAAATCCCTGAAGGAATGAGGTTCATATCTTAACAAACTGGTCTATATGATGGGTGATGGTGAGTCTTTACACTTCAGAGTGGCTCTCCTAATGTACAGTAGGACTATGAGCTGAGGGGCCAGAGTAGCACCATGAACATCAAGGTTGCAGCACAGATGACACTGTTGGCATGGTCAGCAATTCTTCATTATAGATCAGGGTCATCTGCAGTAATTCAGTTCATAAGCCTCTTGTACACAGCCTGTACTGAGAGCTAAATGGATGCTGAGGTTTTCCCGGTACTGTCACCCACTTGGTATTGCTTGACTCACTCACCAAAATCTCCCCTTCCCTGAAAGCCGCATCGGGGAGACAATAGAAAATCTTTGCCCCCTTAGAGATTTCTGCGCAAGGCCTGCCCCCATATTTCTTAGGGGCTAAGTAAGGACTCTTTCCCACCCCATCCAGGGACTCAGAATTATTGCCAAGTTGGCTAGGATGGCACTCATAAATCATTGAATAGTTAGCAAAAGGAGGTTTACTTAGGTGTGACATAGCAAGAACATGCAACAATTATATATTTACCATAGTTGTGTGGCAACGGTTTTGCCTCTTCCATGCTTTGAGAAAGTGAGACACCATCCGACAATACTACCCTTTGGTCCCTCAAGCCCATTCTTGGAAGGGATGTCCAAACCATCCCAGAGGAAAAAAAACCTACTAATTTAGGAGGACCTGAGCTTTCCCCCGACAGTACTTGGAGCCTTCTGATGGGATAAGGACCTTGAGACCAAGGCAGCTCTGCACTGGGGAAGGAATGAGAAACGACCAGAGAGGGTAAACTGGAACTATGTCCCAGAATAGTCCATTCTTATCATGTAAGCCTTTTTTTTTTTTGGTGAGGCAATCAGGGTTAAGTAACTTGCCCAGAGTCACACAGCTAATGAGTAGCATGTGTCTGAGGCCAGATTTGAACTCAGATCCTCCTGACTCCAAGGCCAGTTCTCTATCCTCTGTACCACTTAGCTGCCCCTTTGAGCCAGTTCTGATGAGAGTAAGGTTCATTCACTCCTCCTCACCTCACCACTCTTCCCTTCCACTGTAAAAGCTTTTTCTTGCCTTTTTTATGTGAGTTAATTTACTCCATTCTATCTCTCCCTTTCTCTCTCTCCTAGTACATTTCTCTCCCACCCCTTAATTTTATTTTTTAGATATCATCCCTTCATAATCAATGTGCACCTGTGCCCTCTGTCTATATATATATATATATATAATATATATATAATATATATATATAATATATATATATATATATACTCCTTCTAATTACCCTAATAATGAGAAAGGTCTTATGAATTACCAATACCCTCTTCCCATGTAGGAATATAAGCAGTTTAACTTTAATAAGTCCCACATGATTTCTCTTTCCTGTTTACCTTTTCATACTTCCCTTGAGTCTTGTATTTGAAAAATCAAAGTTTCTATTTAGTTCTGGTCTTTTCTCAAGAATGCTTGAAATTTTTCTGTCTCATTGAATATCCATTTTTCCTCTCATGGATTGTACTCAGTTTTGCTGGGTAGATGATTCTTGGTTGTAATCCTAACTCCTTTGCCTTCCAAAATATCATATTCCAAGCCCCCCTCAATACTTTAATGAGAAGCTGATAAATTTTGTGTTATCCTGACTGTGGCTCCGTGATACTTGAATTGTTTATTTCTGGCTTCTTGCAATATGTTCTCCTTGACCTGGACACTCTGGAATTTTGGGATCTCAGTCAGGAGGTGATCAGTGGATTCTTTCAATTTCTATTTTACCCTCTGGTTCTAGAATATCAGGGCAATTTTCCTTGATAATTTCTTTTTTTTTAAATTAATTAATTTATTTTTAGTTTTCAACATTCATTTCCATAAGATTTTTAGTTCTAAATTTTCCCCCTCCCTCCTCTCCCCCTTGCCAAGACAGTGTGCAATCTGATATAGGCTCCACACATATATTAATATTAAACGTATTAAAACAACTCTGAAATACCACTACTTCATACCCATCAGATTGGCTAAGTTGACAAAAAAAGGAAAATAACAAATGCCAGAGGGGCTGTGGGAAAACAGATACTTAATTTCTTTAAAGAAGCTAACGGCTTCATCTTCATATAAAATTGCATCTGATCAGTGGAGTGAATGGATTTGCATTGTCTTCAGACATCTATCAAATCAGAGACTCCTCTCCTCCTCCCCCCGCCCCCCACTCCAAGTGGATGTTTCTTTTTATGATCTTATATAACCAGGAAAACTGTGTCATGGAAGGCAGGGGCCAATCAGGTCCTAGGGACTGTTCTGTTATCTTTTAGGGAAAACTAATCTTTGTTGCAGAGGGAAGAAGAAATCTGATATATAATGGTCCTATCATAAAGTTCTCTGATAGAACATTTTATGCCACATTTCTGAATTGCTGTGAATGTTTTCCACTTGAGTGGAAGAGACTTTTAAGTCACTTTTAAGCCCTGATGCCTCCATGAGGCTACTCCATCTTCAATATTTAATAAAAAACAGTTTCACTTAAAGAAACCTCAAAAATTCTCATGTGGCATCAAAACAAAATGAACAAATATTTGCTCAGTCCTGCAGTTTGCCAGAAAGCCCATGCTTATAGAGCATGAAAAAGATATTTGCTAAATGTTTGTGGACGGCTACAGCCTTACACATTACAACTTTCTCCCATCAGCAAAGTCACTAAAATTGGAAGGAGAGTCATTAGCCACTGAGAACCAGAGGCATTTATCTAAGTGAGTACAAGGAAAGTGCTGCAATAGATGAGGGTCTTTCTCTGGGCCCAACATCTGCTCTACAAGAGAGATTTCTTTTTTTGTTTTAATTAATATCTTACTGCCTACTTTCCCTTTTTTAAAAAAAAAGTTTTATTGATACATTTTTGTCTTTATATTTCAGTCAATTCTAGAAACTCCCTGACCCTTCCTGATTAAACCCCTCCTTGTGAACAAGAAAAACAATTAAGAAAAAAAAGACTGACACAGTTTCCATATCTGAGAACATTTGACATTTTGTCCTCGTAATTCCCCAAACTCTTCAGTTAGAAGAGAGGTATGTTTCATTACCTGTTCTCTGGGACTTTCTTTTTTTTTTAAATCTTATTTTTATTGATGTCTTTTGTTTTTATATTACCTTCATTTCTGCATATATCCCCCATCCCTTACCCAGTCACCCATCCCTTGAAACAAAGATTTTAAAAAGAAAGTGAAAAAAAAACACTTCAATGAAACCAAAGCACACATTAACTAGGTCTGACAGTAAAAGCAATGTTCTGCACCCATAGTCCCTCACTTCTGGAAACAAGGGTAGGAAGAGTATTTTTTCAACTCTTCTTTAGGGAAAAGTTTTGGTAATTATAAATTACTCAGTTTTGATTTTTTGTTCTTTCAATTAACATTGTTATAGTCAGTCATTGCAAATATTGTTTTCCTTGTTCTCCTTATTTCACTATACATTAATTCATATGTCTTTCTTTTTTCTTTGAGTTCTTCATATTTATTTTTTCTTATGACAAAGTAATGTTCTAGCACGTTCACATGCCCCAGTTTGTTTAGTCATTCCTCAATCAATGGGTGTCCATTTTGTTTCCCAACTTCCCCTTTGAAGTCTAACCCTGAGTTATTGTGACTCTTTGGTCCTTCTCTGATCTTGGATCTTGGTGAAGTGGTCTTTAAAGTCTCCTCTAGTACTATGATCTACTCATTACCTTTTGTGGCATCCATTTTTATGGTTCGGAGGAGTGGCATTCTTCTTCCTCCCCTTCAAATTTCAGTTGAAAGCTCTCTATATCAGACTGGTAGAGCTTCTGTCAAAAACATTCTTCCTGATCCCCGTGGCATGCTCTTCATCTTTATCATTCATCTCAGTTTTGTGCCATTTGATCACTGCCTGTGGAATCAGAAGATCTGCGTATAAGTACCTTCTCTGACACTGCCTTTGTTACCCTCAGTAAATAGCTTGCTATATCACAGTCTTAGTTTATTCATCTGAAAGATGAGGGAGTTCCACTAGGTAATAAGATAGCATAGCTACACAAAAGAGATCCAAATAGTGATTTATCCATAAATACATATGTCACTCTGCACCTCTCATTGCATGTCCTCTGAAATTGTAACAGGCCTTTGCATAGGTCTTTATGTCTTCTTAAATCTTTTTTTTAAGTTTCTTTTTTTACATTTTTTATTAATTTATTTTTAGTTTTCAACAATCACTTCCATATGCTTTTGAGTTTTAAATTTTTCTCCCCCTCCCTCCCCTTTTTCTCCCCAAGATGGTGTGCAATCTGATATAGGCTCTGCATATACATTCCTATTAAACATATTTTCACATTAGCATGTTGTAAGAAAGAATTAGAACCAACCGGAGGTACCACAAGAAAGAGGAAACAAAACAAAACAGAAGAAAAAAAAAGCAAATAGTGTGCTTCCATCTGCATTCAAACCCCAGAGTTCTTTCTCTAGATGTGAATAACATTTTCCATCATGAGACTTTTGGAGATGTCTAACGCATTGCTGAGAAGAGCTAAGTCTATCACAATTAGTCATTGTACAACATGGCTATTACTCTGTATGACATTTTCCTGATTCTGCTCACATTACTCAGCATCAGTCCATACCAGTCTTTCCAGGTTTTTCTGAAGTCTGCCTGCTCATAATTTCTTATGGCATAATAGTATTCCATTGCATTCATATACCATAACTTGTTCAACCATTCCCCAATTGATGGGCATCCCCTCAGTTTCCAATTCTTTGCTACCACAGAAAGAGCTGCTATAAATATTTTTGTACATGTAGGTCCTTTTCCCATTTTTATGATCTCTTTGGGATACAGCCCTAGAAGTGCTATTGCTGGGTCAAAGGGTATCCACATTTTTATAGCCCTTTGGGTATAGTTCCCAATTGCTCTCTAAAATGTTTGGATCAGTTCACAACTCAACCAACAATGCATTGGTGTTCTAATTTTCCCACATCTTCTCCAGCATTCATCATTTTCCTATTGGCCAATCTGATAGGTGTCATGTGGTACCTCAGAGTTATTTTGATTTGCATTTCTCTAATGGATAGTGATTTAGAGCCATTTTTTCATATGACTGTAGATGGCTTTAATTTCTTGATCTGAAAACTGCCTGTTCATACCCTTTGACCATTTATTAATTTGGGATTGACTTGTATTCTTATAAATTTGACTTAGTTCTGTATATATTTTAGAAATGAGGCCCTTATCTGAGGTACTGATTGTAAAAAATTCTTTCCCAGTTTTCTGCTTTCCTCCCAATCTTGGTTGCATTGACTTTGTTTGTGCGAAAACTTTTCAATTTAATATAATCAAAATTATCCATTTTGCATTTAATAATGTTCTCTATCTCTATCTCTATCTTCTGTTCTCCATAAATCTGAAAGGTGAACTATTCCTTACTCTCCCAGTTTGCTTGTAGTATCAGCCTTTATATCTAAATCATGAACCCATTTTGATTTTATTTTGTTATATGGTGTAATATTTTGGTCTATGACTAGTTTCTGCCATACTCTTTTACAGTTTTCCCAGCAATTTTTGTCAAATAATGAGTTCTTATCCTAGAAACCGGGGTCTTTGAGTTGTCTTCTTAAGTCCTTCCAAGTTGTTTTTCTTTATAACGCTATAGGCATTGCATAAATTATTCTACTGGTTTTACCCACTTTATTCTATATCAGTTAGATGGGAATCAGCCAAGATGGCAGAACAGGAGGAAATAGTATAGCCCATCTTCCCCCAAACCTCTCCCCAACTACTTCAAAAATGATCTAAGAAGACAACTAGATATGGTAGTGATCAAAAATTACAGGAGAAACTACAACGGTTCATCTTTCCATCTTTGCCAATTTATGGGCTATGTATTGATTTGCATTTCTTTTATTATTAGTGATTTGGACCATTCTCTCATAGAATTGTTAATAGCTTGCAATTTTGAGAACTGTTTTAGGATAATATATGCACATACATGTAAATGCATGTATGTATATATACATATCTATGTGTATTAGTTGTTTATATATCTTGGATACCAAACTTTTGTCAGAAGAATATAATACAAAGAATTTTTCTCCTTTGACTGCTTCTCTTCTTATTCTAGGTGCATTAATTTTGTTTGTACAGAAGCTTTTCAGTCTCATGTAATCAAAGTTCTTCAATTCATCTTTTGTAATTGTCTTTATTCTTGTTAAGAATATATCTCCTACCTGCAACTGTGAAATGATTATAATCTGTTTCTTTTCTGATTTTTTATGGTATGATCTTTAATATTAAGAAGGTGTATCCTTTTAGAATTTATTGTGAAATATAACATAAGATTTGAGCCTGATTTCTGCCAGACTGCTTTCTAATTTTCTCAGCACTCTTTGTCAAATGGGAAGGTTGTTTTTTTTTTCCTAAGTAATTTATGTTTTCTGGTTTATCAAATACTGGTTTCTTGAATTCCATTTTTTTTTCTGATTCTTCATTGTCTAGTATGTTGCATTGATCTACTCTATCTTAAAAACAATAACCGGATATTTCAATGACTATTGCTGCATAATGTAGTTTGACGTCAGGAGGTACTATTCCTCCTTCATCTGTATGTCTTTTGATTATTTCCCTTGATATTCTGGACCTTTTGTTTCTCCAAATGAATTTATCCAATCTATAAAGATGCTGATTATGGCCCTGCCTTTCTGTAAAGGTAATCTCTATACTAAGTCCATAATTATTTTAAAAAATGATCTCTTAAGTTTTATTGCAACCTTAAAAAAATATGTAGGGACTAGAAGAACATTCATCAACAGCAGAGTTAGATTTGGTGATAAGAAGTGCACTGATACCAACAGAAATTTTCAAAGCTTTTCCTAACCCCAAACTGAATCATCTAAAGATCTCATAACGCACATTTCAGTAACTAGCTGGGGCCCAGGTCCCTATGATACCTCTGAGTGGCCCTACTGTCCACCCCACCAGAAACTTGGAGTTTAGTTTCTCCCCCTCCCCACACACCTCCTGCCTTAGCTTTAATAGGTGAGCTTTTGTCTTATCTTGCTCAGACCCAGGCCTCCATGACATCTCCAAGTCCCAGACTGGGTATCCTCCCCTCTTCATCTCTGACCACCTTCCAGAAAACTTCCTTCATTACAATTTAAGTTCATTGAGGGCAAGGATTATTTTGCTTGTTTGTATTTCTATCCCCAATACTTAGCATAGTACCTGGATGTAGTATGTATTTGATAAATGCTTTATCAATCAATCAATCTATCTATCTATCTATCTAGTATCACTGAGACTTGGTGACATGGTACCCATTACTATTCAAAAGTAGTAGACTTGGTATCCAGGATGCCTAGTAGTATTATAATTAAGAAGATACACTCATGCGAGGAAATTCAAGAACCTGAAATTTCCTCACATGAGTGTATCTTCTTAATTACATAGGCATAACATCTGGACGAATATCAATGCTTTGAGAAATAACTGGTATTGTTGTTCTGTTCAGATCTCCAAAGGAAGGAGAACCATTGTGGAGAGTTGGGTAATCTCCACAGGAGAAAAGAGGCATGTGAGCTGGTAAAAAAATAGCGTGGAAAAAAAAATTAGAGAACCTTAAAATTGGATGGAGCCACAGAGAAAACTGGGTTCACTGAAGTGGGACTAACAACTCTCACACTGAACATCATGCCTCTCGATGAAGTTTATATTCGAATACGTACACATAAATGTGTGCACACGCACACCCACTAGACACACATATATGTGTATACACACAAATATGTGTTTTATATGTATTTATATATACATATACATGAATATATGCATATGTATGTATATATCACATGTTTCCCTGTCACACTATTTGCCTATGCCCCTCCCAGAATTTTCTCTTTCACCTCTATCAGCCTAAATATGGTGAGGCAAAGAGTATGTATTTGGAGAGCTAATCTTACTGAATGCTTGTAAGTTTATCAGTTAGTGTATAGAATTGGTGTGTACTTTGAGTAGAGAGTGACTGAGAGGTGATCCAAGGTTGTTGTGGAGCCTATAAAGAGAAGATATAGAGAAGTAAATTCAGCAAGCATATGGGAGAGAGAGACAGACAGACCAAGAGAGAGATAGACAGAGACAGAGACTGAATATGACAATCAGTGGTAGGTGATACATTAATCCAGAAAAGACTATATGCAAGAGTCTGGGTCTTAGTACACACTATATTCATCAAACTAGGAGGAGTAATGAGAGGCTGAGAACTACATTTGGTCTCATACCTCTCTTCTGAATAAAGCACTTTCTCAGTTTTTCTGGGTCTATTTGGGGAAAGAAAGTATCCAAAGAGGTACAAGGGGATATAAAACATGGTTTGGGAATGACAACAGTCTTAGAACCAACGGCAGTCTGTGATGGAAAGCCCCAGTTGAAGTTCAGCATTAAAACTGGACCATGAAACCTTTTTGTAGCTATCCTAAATTACCTTCCATTACTTTCATGTTCTATACTTAACACACACACACACACACACACACACACTCCAGTGAATTTCTTGCACGTCCACATCATTTGATTTAAATAGCTTCACATCTTTCCATCGTCTCTTCAAAATTTTATTCTCGACAGTTTCCCATTATACTTAGACTTATTTTTCCTTTATAATTCTATATCATGAGTTATTATCTATTCTCTTTCTGAGTCCTTTTGAACTGTGCTCTTCCAAAATCTATGGTATATTTTGTCAGGTATTTTCCCCCCTTCATAAATCCCAAGATATTCCATTGTGTTCTGTTAGCTCCAAATTTCACATCATTTCTATGTCAACTTCTTCTTTCTCTTTGTTGATTAGAATCAGGTCTAGAATTGAAATTTCCCTCAGCAGCTCTTTGGTCTTTGAAAGAATGAAATGATCACTGAGGCAAGGATGAATTTATTAGTTTAGAGGCAACATGTTATTGTGTACTTGAAGTCATAGGACCTGGGTTAAAACCCTGCTTCTAAAATTTACTTAACTATGTGGCCCTGGGCAAACCACTTAACTCCTCTGAGCTTTAGTTTCTTAATCTATAATAAAGGGAACATTAAGATCAATTGCACCTGAGAGGTACAATAAGTTATTGTAGGATTATTCAGAGGCTCAAATGAGGCAATGAGATATTGTATATTAAAAGGTTTACAAAAAATTAAGTACTATGGAGCTTAAACTAAGCAACATTTGTTGCCTCTGGCACAGAGAATGCTTTGGTAGGCCTCCGAATACTAAATCAAACCTCCATGCTATTTGTAATCTTTTCCCCCAACTATTTATCTTTTTTCTCTTTCTATCCATACTATACTGTCATGATAAAATTAGCGCCTCATTCCATTGATCTCTATTCAGAGATCCCTTTCCCTTTCAGATTCCTGGATTTTGTCACATGAGTATCTGTCTTTTTAATTCCAGTGTGACATAGCACCCCAGTTATTTAGTGTGTTCCTTTTGAATAGTCCTATTTCAGTCATGCGTGAGGATCTCTAGTCTACCTTTCTTTTTACCTATGCTGTATGTATTTTTATAGAGAAGTATGTGCCCGTGTATTTTATTGCTGGGTACCTTCTTGGATTTTGAATTACTGAGTATTTTTATTGTTATTTGTTTTCTCCCATGTTGTAGATACTTCCATTGCTGCTATCTTAGTTAGTAAATACATAAAAGCAGTTATCTCTCCCTTCCCTTTTCAATTTAAAACCTTTTTGATCAGATTTATAAAATTACAGTTATATTTTTGCTTGATCTTGTTAGCAGCAGTCCATCCTTGGCCAAGAACTCATAATTCCTTAATTTAAACCAGAACCAAATGTTGATATAACATTCTCAGAAGCCTTCTTGTTCAACATCTGTTCTCTTCCTGAATCTGCCTTCTTCTTAGCTGTTCCTACCTTCCATTGATAGCCATGATAAGAACATGATTTCTGTCCCCAAAGACTAAAGTATTTTACCCAAATCTTCATAATCCACAGCAATGGTGCGGTCCTTGTTGCAATATTATTTGTCTTCGTTTTTAATAACCAGAAATGAGTAGACGTCATCAGATTAAACATCCATGCATGCCTCAAGAAAGACAGATGAATTTTTTATTGTAATCTCTTATCAAACAACTACTTCCATACTTCTTGTCAGGGCCATGGTGTCCTCCTCATTAGAATAAAATGAAACCTCTTTGGAAGAGGTACTATGGCAAAGTGGGAAAGTACATAGTACCTGGAGTCAGAAGGCCTGTATTCAAATGCTGCCTCTTATGATTGTGACTGAACATAGCAAATCAATTAATTTCCCTTGGGTTCATTTTCCTCATTTGTAAAATTAGGAGATTGGACTAAATGGCCTCTGAGGGCTCTTTGCAATTGTAAATCCACAATCCTAGGCTCCTTGAAGGAATGAACTATCTGTATTTTTGTTTTTGTATCTCCAGCACTTAGCACACTGGCTGGCAGCTTCATAATAAATTTTGGTTGAATTGAATTAAATTCTTCTTCTGACCCTTACTGAATGACCCTTTTCCTGATGGATCTTCCTTATTCCTTGGAATGCAGGGAAGTTATTTTTCCTCAGGGTTTGCAGTTCTTTTTTCTAAAGGAAAAGACTCATGCCTGTGACTTACTTCTAAGTATTTGTGGTTCTCCTTCCCTTACCTCTGATGGCTCCCATTCTTCTCTGCATTATTTCTTGACATTTACTTCACATGCAGGAAGAGGTCACTGGAGACATTGTTTAACAGATATCAGTATTTTGAGCAGCAACTATCCCTATGGCAATTAAATTCCTTTAAAAGTAATGACTGCTTGAGTAACTCTGGGCAATAAAAACTAATTGCATGCATTATTATCCTTGAGTGGCTAGAAAGAATTTCCTTATGACCCTTATAAGGAGAAAGCAAACTGAATTCTTGTTGGACAGTTGTTAGTTCCTGAGGCTAGCAAATGTTTTTCCATCCACTCAGATATAATAACTTGAAGTTTAAGGAAGAGTATTTTGATTCAATCATTAACCATAGAAATCTATAACATGCTAATAACTGAGAACCTTGACTTCTGAGTCATATTATTATTATTACTTTGAGATGAACATGACAATAGGTGAGGCTTATCATTTTAGGCAATGAAATCTTCATTTGATAAATTAAACTCCTATAGAGGAATTCTGGGGGAGGTGAAGGAAAGCATTGTTGGACAAATCAGTGCAGCACAAGCCTTTGTTCCTCCTGTAACTTCAAAACAGGATTCTGGGTGCATCTGTATCACTCTGCCATGTCTTTGATGAAATCCAGTGAGGCACTGGGGAAAGACAGGTGAATTGGACTCAACCTGTTGTTCAACTCCTTTCACTATAGGGAGAATGGTGAGTACAAGTGTTTATCATTTACTAGCTTCAAATAACATGAGCAAAAGGTACAGAATATGTTTGTTTAGGCACACATATTAGGACAATGAAAAAAAAATCACCCTCCTACTGTAACTTGTTTACTATGATAGGTAAAATACAATTTGAGCCCATGGCCAGAATTCTAGTTGAGGCTAAGTCATATTCCATTTCACCCTTGTAAATATTGTGGGGTTTGAGTGATTCTGAGTTCGGTTGACCATGAAAAGACAAAGAGCATGGATCATTAGAATATTTTATTGACATTATTTGTTTTTATGTATGATTTAAGCTGGACAATATGGCCTTTCTGTCAGCCATTCCTTATAATAAAAAATGAAAAAAGAAGAAAAAAACACAGCAGTTTAGCAAAGCCAAACGAATACCAGGTACAAGATTATATATGATATTCTTCATTCATGGTCCCCACCTCCACAAAGGAGAGAGGGAAGTGCTTTCTCATCTCTTCTTTTGGCCAAGCTTGATCATTATAATTGTACATCATTCTGTTGTTGTTGTTTGCATTGTTGTAGTCATTGTGTATACTGTTCTGGTTCTAATTACCTCCCTTCTCATCAGTTGATATGAGAAGACTTTATCCTTCTCTGTATTCATCTTATCTATAATTTCTTAAATTATTGTATTCATGTACCACAATCATTTAGTCATTTCTCAGTCATTGGGTATCTTCTTTGTTTTTAATACATATTCATGGACCATATAATTTGTTAAACTTTGCACTCTGCTAACATTTATGAAGCTTGGCTGCCCCTAAAACTGAATATTGAAAATGAGACAAGAAATGTCGAGATCAGCCTATGTCAGAGCCAAAGGAGAAAATGGCAGTGTTTAATCAGAGGTTCTATAACATACACAAGAGCTCATATACCTCCAGTCCAAGGAATGCCTTTCATGGGAAAGTAGGGTCCATTTGGTGCTATTGGAAGCTAATGTAGAGGAAGAGAAGAAAAAATAAGAGCAAAAGGAGAAGGCCTATAGAGGACTAGAAGATAAGAGGTGAGGGGCCAGAGAGGGAGGAAGGAAGGAATTATATAGTCTTTCATTAATTCATTCATTCATGCATGGAGAGCCTATTGTGCACATGGCCCCAGGCTAGGGAATGGTAAAGAGTGGAGGCACTGCTATTATAGATTCTTTTGCCATTCTACACAATGACAAAACAATAAGTTAAAAAGATTTTCTTCACTGAATAAAATGACGCAGCCTCAGACCTTCCTTTCCACTGACTGAGAATGAATTACTGAGCACAGAATCAAAGGCCAAACCCAGGAAGATGTTTAACTCTCAATGTTTGCTGTACCTGGACCCTACCCTCCTGCCCACTCCCTCATAGGTTGTTAGAATTCAGTGTCCTTTTCCTCTTCAAATTACCTTATGTTTGTTTAACTGTGTGTGCTTGTCATGTCCCTGCATTTGATTTCATTTTTGTTTTTCCATACCTAGTATCTAGGACAAGGCCTTGAACATAGAATGTGCTTAATAAATATTTGTTGTATTGAATTTGGAGGTTGAACTCTAATTGGAAGAGTTAGCATGAGGGTATGTCATGCTAACTCTTCCAGTTAGAGTTGGAATTTTCCTCTCTGGACGAGACAAAATCATTTAGTGAAACTCTGAAACCATTTCTAGTTCGTTGATCAGGCATCAGAGCAATCCTCTGTTACCACCTAAGCCTCAAGTGTTTTCTCTACTATGCTTCATCCCTCAAAGTTTTTTTTTTTTTTTAGGAGGTACAGAGAAAATTTAATTCATTTGAAAATTTTTTCTTAAATAAATCGCACACAAGCATGCAGAGGAAAACAGAATTTCCTAATGATTTCTTTCAGGACAGTAGACGATTCTGACATTCATTCTTCCCTACCCTATATTAAATCTTGCCTTGTGACAAACATAGTTAAACAAAAACATCTGAATACAGTGTCTATGTCTGTCAGTGTATGCAATATTCTGTTTTGTGGCCTTCCACCTTTCTGCTGTGAGTCAGGACTACTTTCTTTTTTTCATTATCACTTTCCTAGACCTTCAATTGTTTTTTTTTAGCTACTCAGGATTTTCCTTCCTTTAGGAATGCTTTCATTGACATTGTTGTAGTTTGTCCTAGGATATATCTTTAGCAAGATTGTCTTCGAAAGTGGTGTTGATTGAGAAGGATGCAATCTGTTTGTTCAAAAATGATTCTAATGGTTTGACATTGCCCTAAATGTCAAAAGTCTAACCTCTTTGAAGTTTTTCCTGGCATGTGCTGGTGTGAGGAATTCCAAAGTCAGTGTTTGGCAGCAGCAACAAAAGCTACAGCTGTATTATCCAGTAGTTACAAAGGTACAATAAATAATCACCATTAGGTCTCTAGTGAGGTCATAGCAAAGATTCAGAGAGTAGTATTGAAATCAAATGGGCAAATATGAGTGAATGATACAAAGTAAGTGTAAGTGACTATGACATTTAATTCATTACGATCTTCTCTCTCCCGTATGTGCAGCAAACCTCCATTCAAAGCCCAGATCAAAGGACCTTTGGAACCGACCTATGTACCAGGGACCTATTCACTGTATGACATCAATTGTCCAGAAGGAGGGCTTGGTGGGACTCTATCGGGGGGCCAATGCCATGCTGCTAAGGGACGTCCCAGGCTATTGCCTCTACTTCATCCCTTATGAGATTATCAGCGAATGGATCACTCCTGATAACGACACAACCTCCAATCCCTACACAGTGTGGTTGGCAGGGGGCATTGCAGGTATGGATAACCCCCTTTCTTTAACTCATCTCAGGGAAGAGATGGAATAATAGGTGAACTGTACACCAAACCTTGGCTTTAATCTTCATATCCCCTAACACAGTTTTGGAGAATCACTGGGTTACAGACTCATCGTGGGAAGGGACTTCAGAGATATCTAGTCCAATCCTAAGCAGGAATCCTGAACAGCAATCCCTTTTATAAAATCCCTAAAAAGGTCACCCAGCCTCTGCTTGAAGCCCTCCAATTATGGAAAATTCACTCCTTGCAAAGGCAGCCCATTCCACTTTTGGCTACCATTACTTCCAACAATTGCTTCTAGTTCTATCTTCTTGAGCCAAGTAGAACAAGTTGGATGTGTAGAGGTCCCTTAACTTTTGATTGGTAGGATTAGGAAATACTGGTGTATATTCATGGTGGAGAGAACAGGGAGCACCCCGTGGAAAAATCTGGTTGAGCAGTTTGGCAGTCCATGCCCCTCACTCCTATGTTAGGCCAAAGAGTTGTAAGATCAAAGAGAGATGAAATCCAGAAGCTGGGAGGAGATCTTTGGTTTGGGGATAATGGAAAAAGTGTTGGATTTAAAGAGCTGGGGTTGATTTGTGTCTCTACTGCCTACTGTGTGGCATTTGACAAGTCACTTCCTACCTTCTGGTACTAAAGTTCCTTATTTGTAAGATAAAGCATTTGAACTAGGTGATCTCTATATTCTCTTCCAACTATAATATGTTCTATGTGCTAAAATTGCTTTCATGTTTAAATTCTATAAAACCTAATCCCTCCTCCCCCTCTGCCCTCTGCCCCCAGAGACTCTGGAGCTATGAGGGCTAGAATATCCTTACTTTGGAATTCACAAGTCTCTATTCCCTTATCTTTTCCTAACTCTCTTCCATACCAAGCTCATCTGGCTCCATGCCTCTTCCTATTTCTGATTAGGATTTGAATAGGAATATGGATCTCAGTGGATCCATTTTTGTGATTCATTTTATCCATATCATAAAGTGTCAGCTAGATCTTACAGAGATTTTAGTACAACCCATTTGTTTTGTAGATGAGGAAACCACGGCCTAGAAGGTGGAGACAACTTGTTCAAAGTCACAAATGAATTCAGTCTGCACTGCACTGCCTTCCATAAAAGATGCTTAAGTTGTAATGCCCTGTTGTGTTCTAGAATTTAGAATGAATCTGGGGTGGGAAACAGCTACTGTCTAATATACCTTCTTTTCCAATATGGAACTATGTAATTATTGTTCACAGGATAAATGGCCTACAGGAGAGACAATGTGGTGAAGCCTACAGAGTACCAAGTTAGGAAGACTTAGGTTCAAATCTTGCTGCCAAAACTCGACAATAGGCAAGTCACTTGATTTCTCTGAGCTTCAGTTTCCTTTTCTACAAAATAGGTCTAACAATGCCTGTAGTACCTTCCTGGCAAAGTTGTGAAACTCAAAGGGGCAAAGTATCTTAAGTGCCTTGTTAGCCTCCAAAGTTCTAAATAAACCAATTGTCATTATTGTAGGAGAGCTATAGATGGGAAGATGGATAAGAAACAGTGGAGGAGGGAGCTAAATGGAGAACATACTGTCTTTACTCTCTCTCTCTCTCTCTCTCTCTCTCTCTCTCTCTCTCTCTCTCTC
>NW_020947062.1:22768748-22799618 GCF_900497805.2 Vombatus ursinus
CTCTCTCTCTCTCTCTCTCTCTCTCTCTCTCTCTCTCTCTCTCTCTCTCTCTCTCTTTGCAACCAGACCTGTGACATCATTGGTGTGAGGAACTTCCAGTGAGGAAGCTCCCTCTATGCTCATGAAGAGCCTCCATATATCATATAGGAGTTTGGGGTCAAGGAGGCCCTGAGATAGGTCTAGATTTATTTTGGTCAGCATGCAGAGTTGAAAGAGCCCTGCACCCATAGTCAGAAGACTCTGATTTGAGTTCTGGCTCTGACATTTCAATCTGTGACAATGATCAGGTAACCCAATCTTAGCAAAATTATTTCCTCATCTCCAAAATATGGATGTTACCTAATTGCCTAAGTATTACCTAATTATATTATTATTTAATATAATATATAATAACATCACATATTACCCATAATATTATTACCCAGTATAATATTATTATATTACCTAATTACCTAATTACAGGGGACAGTTGTGAGGAAAACTCTCCATGTGAGCCATTAGTTTTGTTGTTGAGTGAACCAGTAAAGCAATAGTTGCAAAATTCGGACTTTGGCATCAGTTCTTTTTTTTTTTTCCCTTCCTGCCCAAGAATCTAATAGTTTCTGTGTTTGCACAGAAGCCTAGGAGGTGGCTTTTTAAAAGAAGCATTGTATTTGTTGAATGGAAAAGTTTGTCTCTTTGGTCCATGAGCAGGCTGTAAGTCATCTTGGAAGTAATGATTACTGAGCAATTACTTTTTTAAAATATTAGATGCCTATGTCTGGGGAAAGCAGAGGTCTATGAGATCAGTCAATGACTTTATTGGGCTAGTCCTTTCCTCCTATAGAGTAGCACTTCAGGAAAGCAATTCTAATCAGAGCTAGTTAATCTGGTTGAAATGATAAAGCCTTTGGTGGCAATTTCTATTTCAAATCTACCAATAAACTAGGGATAGCTTGGCAAAAGCAGAAGGCATCCTTTGTGGACCTTAAAAAAAGATCATATAAAAATAAAATATACAATTATAGATTCATTCTCTCTCTCTCTCTCTCTCTCTCTCTCTCTGTTCTAATCCCAGTTTAGTCCCTTTTTCTGGTCTCTGTGAAATGAGGCCCATTCCAGCTGCAATATTCTGTGATCCAACAAATTTTATTGACACTGTGATAAAAAGTAATAAGATGTTCATTGAAACAACTAAAATTATAGGATGACATAGAGACATAAGGGTATGCTCTAACTCAGCATTTCACAAAAATTTGGTCTCAGGATTCCTTTACATTCTTAAAAATTATTGAGAATCCCAAAAAACTTTTGTCTATGTGGGTTATGCCTATTGATATTTACCGTATTAGAAATTAAAACATACATTTAAAACTATCACAATAAACCCATTATATGTTAATGAAAATCACACATCTTTATAAAAATAACTATCTTCCAAAACAAACAGTAAGACGAATGGTACTGTTTTATGAATTTTTGCAAATCTCTTAAATATCTGGCTTCATAGAAGGCAGCTGAGTTCTCGCATCTGCTTTAAATCTTTTGCAATCTGTTGTTTTGGTTTGAAGTATATGAAGAAAAATGGGCTTTATATATGTACATAGTTGGAAAAGGCAAGAGCATTTTAAGAGGCTAATAATATTTTAATGTCATCACAAAAATGAGTTTGACTTTGTGGATCTCCTAAATGGGTCTTGGGATCTCCAGGAATCCTTAGACTACCAGGGGTAGCGAACCATTACTCTCACCATTCAACCATAGAGAAAGATACCTGCCTCAATACTTCAAAGAATGATCAAAGGTACTTTTCTGGCTTTAAAGTGTATAATGGTTCATTGCGACAGTCCTGATGAGTAGTAGCTCCTTCCACAGTCAAGTTAGCCACTCGAGTTAAACCTACAGTTAAACATTTATTTGGGTTTATGTTGCATATATGTATATGCACAGGTGGGTTTGTATTCATGTGTATACCATTAAATATGCAACGATACAGCTGTCTTATTTAACTTACAGAATGATAGATATCAAACTGGAAAAGGCCATCTAGTCCAATTCCCACATTGTACAGATAAGGAAACCAAAGCTTATGAAATGTAAATGACTTGCCCAAGGTCACACAGGTAGTGTGAAATCAGAAATGGGATCTGAACCCAGGTCCTTTGACTCTAAAGTCAGTGCTTTCTACAGAGGGATGTGTTGGAGCCAATTCATAGATGCTTGTGAAAGCCAGCTGTTCAATTTACAGTGTGAGTATTTATACTTCAGAAACTGCAAATTCTACAGATCAGGGCTTGATCCCAATTTTACATTTATCTGGTATGGTTGTGATTGTAGTCAAGATAGAGTTCGAAAGACAATCCAAGAAGCTGCTAGAATTAATGGAAAACAGTATGTTGTGTATAAACATATATGTGTACACATGTAGAAACATGTGTATATACATATGTATGTATTTAAGTATGTATTTTTACACATCTATTTTGGAATGTTTTGCTACTAGCACATGCCCCTTGCTAGCAAGTTTGCCAGTAGGTTGCTTAGAATTGCTAGCACCACATCCATATCTCCATAGCATGTTAGGGTTTCCGTATCATTTCCCTCACAACAATCTTATGAGATGTTATCCCTACCCATAGTCACACAGCTAGGACCAGAGCCAGGATTTTGGCTAAACTCTCTCCTAACTCCAAGTTTAACACTGTTTCCACTGCAGCACTATTTCAAGGATCTCTGATTTAATCTGCATGGGTTTCACTGATGTGTATCACAACCCCTCCATGCCAGGTAAATGGGTTCATGAACCATTCAAGCCAAAAATTTCTCTTCAACTTCCCCAACTGAATCCCATATGTAATTAAGTTACTGACTCTGCAGGGGGCTCTAACATCCTAACCCTCTCTGTGTCTTTGTCTATATGTCTCTGTCTTTTTGTAGGAGCAATTTCATGGGGAACTGCCACTCCCATGGATGTTGTAAAAAGTCGACTCCAAGCAGATGGAGTCTATAACAATAAGTACAAGGGTGTCATGGATTGTATCTCCCAGAGTTACCAGAAGGAAGGATTTAAAGTAAGCAACACTGAAGTAAGACTTTGTGGGGTACTTGGCTTCATGTTGAAAATATCTTTATCCAATTATTAAGACAGAGGGCATATGGGAGATATTGCAATGTCAAGGAGTTAGGAATCTAATATGTATTCCAGGACAGGTTTCCTTGTGTGACCTAAGGCAAATCATTCAACCTCTCTAAAGCCTGGCTTTACCTAGTATGCTAGATGTGGAGTAAGACAGCCTGAGTTTATATTCCAAATCTGTAACTGACCTGGGGTAACTGACCCGAAGCAAATCACTCAGAGCCTGTTTTGTCATGTGAAAAGTGAGGGAATTGTACTAACTGACCTCTAAGGCCCTTTTTAATTCTAAATCTTTGATACTGTGATTTTTTTTTAACTGGGGAGGGAAGGAAGAACTCTGAACTTGTGATATTGCCTAATAATTGACAAATATGATCAAAGAAGATTTATTGAGATCCCATTCTACAGGAACAAATGAGATTAAGCATATAAACTGCTTTGAAAATTTTGAAGTGCTATATCCATATTGGCTATTATTATCACAAAGCAAAAGATAGGTGAGGCAGTTCGTAGGATTTAGAGTGGAAGGGGCCTGAGAGATCATGAGTGCCTACCCCCTCATTTTACAGATGAGGAAACTGAAGTCTAGACAGATGGGTACAGCAAGCATTAAATAGCAAAGCCATGAATCAGACCCAGTTCTTTTACTCCTAATTCAGTTCTTCTTGTATTCAATTCAAAAGTACTTATTAATTTCTTACAGTAGACAGACCCCTGTGCCTGGCTGTAGGAAGCAGTGTCGTAGACCTCAGGCCAGATCTTATAGCTTCTTCCCTCTTTCCCTTTCCCACAGCTAGCCCTCTCCCTGTTTCTGAGCCATGAGTTATAGTGATCTAAGGAAGAGATTCCTATCCCTCCTAGCCCATCTTCTACCTGGGGCCTGGCCATACTGACAAGGAACTCATAGTTGGGGGATACTGAGCTCACTGCATTGGGGTGCTTAGCCTTTCCACATATTCCTCATTGCCATCCCCTGAGACATACCCCAGGTTGAAGCCAGCCTAGGTCCTATCTAGAAGTGAATAAATATATGTGTCTGTATGTTTATGCATGTATACCCAAGTCTGTGTATCTCTGTGTGGTTCACATGGGTATCTGTATCTATGTGTACGTGTGTTTGTCTCTGTGTGTGCCTATGTGAGCCCAGAATATTTCACAGTCAGATCTGTCTTTAAAAGAATTCTCCTCCTGCAGTTCTCATCTCTGCTCCTCTTATGTTGGTCACCAAGAATGTGGTCTAGAATGGATTCTTGGAGTTGAGGGGATCCTAAAGTTCATCTAGTCTAGTTCAATGCTCAATGTACAGAAGAAACTGAAGCCTCCAGAGGTAATGAGAGAGGGGAGATGGTTATACTGGCAATCAAGAACCAGGTCAGGGAGCTGTCAGTCTGGCAGAACATAAGATTCAGGACCCCCCACCCCCATATATATATATTCCTAGAGGTAATAGCTACTGGAGTTCATGGTGGGGGTGGCAGTGAATTAGAAGGAAGGAATCAAGTATGTGACATAGTCAGATCTACATTTTAAAAAATCACTTTGACAAGCTGAGGGGAAAAAGCCTGGAGAAGGAGGAGGTATAAGTCAAGGAGACTAACCAAGAAGCTATTGCAGTAGTCCAGGTGAGAGGCGATAAGGACCTGGAGGGAAGGGGAGGAGGTACCAAAGAGATGTTGTGAAGGTAGAAAACAATAAGATTCGTCCAGAGATTAGATAAGTGGTGTAAGTGTGAATGGTGAAGGAAGGGTGACACTGAAGTTGTGAGCCTAGATGACTGGAAGGATAGTGGTGGGATGAAGGGGAAGGTTTAGGGGAGGAGATAATGAGTTATGTTTTGGAACAGTTGAGTTTGAGATGCCTACAGGACATCTAGTTTGGAATGTACAAAGAGTGGTTGGTAATGTGGTCCTGGAGCTCAGGAGAGAGACTAGGGCTGGATACATCCATACATATCATATATAGATAGATAGATAGATAGATAGATAGATTAGATAGATAGATAGATAGATATAGAGAAAGTTTGGAATGTACATATTATATATATATATATATATCTATACATAGATATGTATGCATACATCTATATCTATATCTATATATATCTAGGAATCATCTCTTATAGAGATGAAAATTGAACCAATTTGAGCTGAAATCCAGAACTTAAAGGCAGTGTGAAATAGTAGAAAGAGCACTGAGTTTGGAGTCAGAGGACATGAGTTCAAATATTGCCTCAGATATTTAGATGATGATTGGGCAAGTCATTTACTTCTCTGGGCCTCAGCTGTAAAATGAAGGGGTGTGACAACTAGATTGGCTCTGAAGTCCTTTCCAGTTCTAACTTTATGATGCCATGTCCTTCTAACTCAGCCCATTCAACGACTAGATCACTTGGGTTGTTAGGAAATAATTCTTTGTTTTGAATGGAAACCTGTGTCTCTAACACTTCCACCCATTGAGCCTAGTTCTGTCCTCTGGGCCCATATAAGACAAGTTGAATCCCTTTTCTACTCTCCATACATTGAAGGCTCTGATCATGTCCTTCCAAGTCTCCTCCTTTCTAAACTCTACACTTATTAGCTATGTGGTGACTCTGAGCAATTCTCCCCTCTTTGGACTTCAGTTTTCTCATTTATAAAATAGTGCTATTAATACTGACCTAAATCACATGGTTGGTGTGGGGAAAGCTGTTATAAACCTCAAAGTACTATAAACATTTGGGTTATTGTATTCAGGATAGTTGGCACCTCACAAGCAGCAAAATGTTCATTGAAGTTAGTACCCAAGGAAGAGATATCTCATGCTTTTGTTCCTGGAGGAGGTCTTTTGATTTATCCACACTCTTGGGATATATTTGATAGGGATATCAGGGTAAGGATAAGTGTAGGAACTGTGCAAAGCCCCTAGGTCCTTCAGGTCTTGTGAAACTGTAGCTGTTGTTAATTTCTACTTTTATGAATCATAAGATTTCAAGAGGAGAGAATCTACACATTTTAATAGCCCCAAGAAAGACTACATATATATTCTTTCCCTCCTTTTAAAGATAACAGAACCCATTTTTCTTTTTTTTCACCTTTTCAATTAATTAATTTATTTTTAGTTTTCAACAATCATTTCCATAAACTTCTGAGTTTTAAATTTTCTCCCCCTCCCTCCCCACCTCCCTAGAAGGCCTGTAATCTGATATAGGCTTTATATATACATTCCTATTAAACATATTTTCACATTAGGCATGCTGTAAAGAAGAATTAGAACCAATAGGAGGAGCCACAAGAAAGAAGAAACAAAACAACAAAACAGAAAGGGAAAAAAAAGCAAATAGTATGCTTCGATCTGCATTCGAACTCCATAGTTCTTTCTCTGGAGTGGATAGCATTTTCCATCAAAAGACTTTTGGAGATATCTTAAGCATTGCTGAGAAGAGCTAAGTCTATCAAAATTAGTCATCGCACAATGTGGCGGTTACTGTGTACAATGTTCTCCTGGTTCTGCCCACTTCACTCAGCTAGTCTTTCCAGGTTTTTCTGAAGTCTGCTTGCTCATCATTTCTTATAGCACAATAGTATTCCATTGCATTCATATACCACAACTTGTTCAGCCGTTCCTTAATTAATGGGTATCCCCTCACCACCATAGAAAGAGCTGTTATAAATATTTTTGTACATGTGGGTCCTTTTCCCATGTTTGTGATCTCTTTGGGATACAGCCCTAGAGATACTATTGCTGAGTCAATGGGTATGCACATTTTTATAGCCCTTTGAACATAGCAGAACCCGTTTTTCTTCAAGGAAATTAGGTTGGGTCCTATATTCAATGATTTTTGAAGACCACTTTGGACAATTTTATTTTGAAATTTTCATGCAATACATTGGGATAATTTTGGATGGTTGCAAGTAGTGTTGGGGAATCTGTCTGGCCTTCACTTGAATTTCATTTGTCCTGTGAGGCAACTACCAGGGGGAATATCCATCCTTATCAGGGCACACATTGTCCAGAGCTGAGAAAATAAAACACACCTTTAAGTTTTTAGTGGAAATTTCCTAGGCTACCAGATGGTGATGTCACTCTGGGAAGTCTCTCTTTTCTTCCATGTCTGTATCATTTTGATGCTATTTTTGCACTCTCTAAATCTTGTGTATGTCTATGTGTATATACATGCATCTATGCATGTCTCTGGTGGCTTTACCCCCTTCTCTGTATATTTCTCTGTTTCTGTTTTTGTCTTTCCTGTCTCTATCATTTCATGTTTGGCTCTTCGTTTTTTCTCTTTCTCTCTTCTCTCCATGTTTATTGAGCATCTAGATAGTAGCATTTCCATTTTAAATAAAACATTGCTTCTTCAGTTTTCCAGAATTTGAGAAATTTTCTTGGAACTTATATTCTATCTACTATTCTATTCTCTGTGAATCTAGAAGTCTAGTTTAAGAGGTTACAGTTCTTAGCATCCTTTCCATTCTTCAGATCTGAATATGAGTAGATGAGTAGCACATGAATAAGCTGTAAACTCCTCTGAGTGGGGGATTTGTAACTTTCCATGTGTCTGAGGTGGTGTGGAGTGGTGTGGAGCATGCTGCCAGTGCCCTAGCTTACCCCAAAGGGGAGGCTTGTGGCTTTTAGCAGGGCTTAATAGGACAGAAACTTTGCTCTTTGAGAGCAGAGATCAGTCCAGGCAACTAGGTGAGTAGCTGCGAACTCAATGGATGGAATTTTCCCCTCCAAGTTTGTCTCAGCACCTTACATACCACTTATGTAATCTGTAGTCCTGTGGAATTTTTTGAAAGGTTAAGAGTTAGTTTCTCAAAACACTATTAAAATGTTGGTGACTTATTTTTCACTCATCCCTGTATAAACCATCTTGGTGCCTAGACTGAGTGTTTAATGCTAGCAGTGACATTTTTATAAGTTTCTAAACCAGGAGGTTTGTAATGTAGGGTGTGAACTTATTTATTTAAAATATTTTGATAAATTATTTCTTTACAATTGTCTTTCTTTGAAATCTGTATTTTATTTTATGCATTTAAAAACACTATTCTGAAAAGGCATTTGCAGGTTTCACCAGGCTGACAAAGGGTTCCATGATGGAAAAAAGATTAAGAACCTCTACTCTAAATTATCTCATAACATAGGACTAGAAGGAGATACTGACTCTGTTTTTCAGTTTCATGAACTGAGGAAAGACAATTAAGTGTTGTCAATGCACTGAACTTATAGTAATGGACCTGAGTTCAAACCCTACCTGAGAAATTTATTAAATTGTGACCCTGCACAAAACACTTAAACTTTTTCAGATTCAGTTTTCTTGTCTACCAAAAGGAGATAACAATAGTAGTTACCTAATAGGGTTATTGTGAGGATCAAATGAGATAAGAGGTATAAAGCCCTTTTCAAATGTTAATTTGCTCTGTAAATTCTAGCTAGCATTATCATTCCTATTATTAAAAGATAATTCTTCTCAAAGTACACAATAACCTTGCTCTCCTCTTCAACCAAACATGAAAATTGCTCTGTGACTAATTATAGAATCTGTAGATGAAAGTAACTGACCCAAAACTAGCTGAAATTCAGGCTCTGACTTGCCATGTATAGAATTACCTTAGAGGTTTAAGGGTCTCAGAGGGTATTGAACATAGCCCATAACTTGGCAGGAATTATCTCATATCCCTCAGCAGTGGTAATACAGCTTACACTTGGTAGACTCCAGAAATGGGAAACCTGTGTCCTATAAGGCTGTCCATTCCACTTTAAGAGTGATCTAAGTTTTATGAAGTTTTTTGTTTGCTCCAAGCTCATCCCTATGCAATATAAGTTTAATTATTTTTTTAAAGTTACCTTTTTCTTTTTCAATTAACAAACTTTTGTTTATTCTCTCTCCTACCTCTCACTCCCTCCACCCCAACCACTATTAAGAAAGAAGGGAAGAATACAAAATGTTGAAATAAATATGCTTAGTTAAGCAAAACAAATTCTTACATTAGCTATTTCCAAAATTATGTCTTATTCTGCATGTTGAATCCATCATCTCCCTGCCAAACAGTGAATAATATACATCATTGGTCCCCTGAAATCAGTTGGTCACTACATTGATCAGAATTCTTAAATCCTTCAAAGTTATTCAATTTAATCTTATTGTTGAAATACTCACACATGTGTGCGTGCGCGCACTCACGCACATTGTTCTCTTGGTTCTACTTGCATCACTCTGCATCAGTTCACATGTCTTCCCAAGTTTTTCTGAAACCATTCCTTTCATCATTTATTATGACACAATAACATTCCTACTAATTCCCTTTTCACATGAAATATTTTCACCTATTTGAAGGTCTATTAATGAAAAAGGAATTAAAATGAATATTATGGATTACTAATTATTTTTCCATATAACAGCCTTTCCCAGGTCTTTGAAGACAGCTTTGCATTTCCACTTACTTTTCCCTTCAGACTAAATAACTTGTTTCTTCAGTTTAGAGACACAACTAGAGTGGGTCAACTGGGGCTTTGTCCTAGGAAAGCTGCATCTAGAAAAAGGGGCGTATTTCCCATGCTTTTTATTCCTCTGCTGGAGTAGCCTGGAGAGTCCCTTTGCTTAAGACTGTTTTTCCAACCAACTCATTTCCCCTTCCCCAATCTCCTCTTCTGAGGAGGAACCTTGCCTCTTTACCTCTGAGCCCCCAGCTAGAGACAGTGCTCTGGCAAATTCTCAGTTTTAAATCACTCTCCTCCTATAATTCTTCCCCTCAATCATTTCCTCCCAACTCTAATCCCAATTAGTATACCCAGATTGCCCAATACGTAATTAACACTGTTTATGAGGACAAAATAAGCATTTGAAACAAGGAGAGGCAAGCCAGATTTTCCCGTGCTGAGATGGAGTTTTCTGCAGAGAATGGAGTCTATGTTCCAGTGGAAGTGGTTTCAGCAACACGGCATTTGTCCTAATACACCTCAGACTGATTGCCCCAATCAGCCTTGCTCCCAGATCTTCTCCTTGTGGCAGCTCCTTCTGCCTGTGTTCCCACCTTTCTCACTTCCTGGGGTTTCTCTCAGTCTCTCTTTCTCCAGCTCTGAATCTTGTTGGGGGCTGGGCTCCTTCTCAAGTCTTGCTCCTGCCCTTATTCAAACTACACTAGGCTTTTTAAATTGTTTTACTCTTACCTTGGGTCGGGCCAATCATTTCTTCAATACATATGGCACTGTTTCCTTTCTAATTCATCCAAGACACTTATTCATAAAGGTGTCACCAGACCTGCCTGAATTTTTACAGGTAGTTTGACACCTCTTCATCCCTTTACTTTCTTTGATAAGGGCCTGGGTAACTGCAAGGGCACCTTAGCATAATGTAATATGAATAACATTTTGGTGAAGATGATAACATGAACATGATGGAAATTTGGACAGTTGAGTCACAGAATAAAAAGCATTTCATTCATTCCCCTAGACTTTACAGATTAGACTGAGAGATCTCATTATCATTCTCCCTCTTGCAGGGTGGGAAGCATGTAGCACACAAACCACACTAAGACCTTTTGTTAAAACTTCCACAGTGCCCATAAGAGCAATGTTTCTACCCTCACCATCAGTGAAATAACAAAACCCAGCCCTTAATTGGGTTATCTTCCCAAACCTTTAGAAAATCAAGGATTTTTAAATGTGTAACTCGTGAAATCATCTAGTCCTCATTTAACAAATGAGGTCCGGGGTGAGGGGTGGAAAATGACTTCCTCAAGGTCATATAGTCAAGTAGTAGCAAAGCTGGGACTAACAGCCAGGTCACCTTACTCCTGTCTTATTGCTTTTTTTTTCTTTTTCTTCTTTTTAGTTTTCAACATTCACTTTTATAAGATTTTGAGTTCTAAATTTTTTCTCCCTCCATTCCCTCTGCCCTCCTCAAGACAGCATACAATCTGATATAGGCTATACATGTACAATCATATTAAGTGTATTTCCATATCCTGGTGCTTTTTTCACTCTTCACTACTTTAGGGTAGAGAACATCCCCCTCACTCCACCCCCCCGCCCTGTTTTTGTCCATTGAAGGAGATTAAGGAACAATATAAAAGAATTAATTGAGGTTCAAAAACAAAAAAAAAATCAATTTTTTTTTCTTGTGCTCAACTCTCCTGTCTTTAAAACTTTGAAAAACACAAATTCCTATTCAATAGGTACCCTTCTTAGAAGTCAATAGCTCTAGAAGGGACTTTAGCAGTCATGGAGTCCTCATTGATCACCTTTGATAATAGAGTGCTCAATGAAATAAGAAACTGGGGAAAATGAAGGGAAGAATTAAACCCTCCCAGGTCCTAAAAAAAGTCAAATCTTACCATGTTGTATGTTTATGAGAAAGTGTTTGTGGGAATGCATATGTAAAAAGTACGCATAAGTAAAATATTTTGTCAAAATAACATTGGGATGTATATTTATTTCATAAATAACTTGATTCTCTTCCTGCAAAGGTGTTTTTCAAAGGATTCACAGTGAATACCATCCGGGGGTTCCCAATGAGTGCCACCATGTTTCTTGGATATGAACTTTCACTCCAGATATTGAAGGGAAACCAAACAGTGACGAATCCCTGAGTTCCAGGTCAACTTTGTTCATTTGTAAGTATCTATCTTAGAGAGGAAAGACTTCCTAAGATGGTGGGGGGGGGGGTGACAAATCGTCTTTGTCTTCCTAACATTGACTATTTGGTGTGGGAATTATGACTGGAGTCATCATACAAAAGCACCATTCAGTGTCTATCTGTGCACAGTGGTGTGCTAGATACTAACCAGATTATAACCCAGTCGCGGTGTCCCCTTTCTTTAACTTTACACCATCGAAGAAGGTTCAGAAAGCTGTGTTTAGAACATCTGATGGGAATGGGTTGAAAGCTTTTTTCACTCTTACTTCCCACTTCTTTTTTTCCTCTTCTCTCCTTTTTCTTTTCTTTTTCCTTTATCTTGTGATTCCATTTTTTCTATACTGTCTTTTTCTTCTCTTGATTGGGCTTACTTGGTCTTGATGCAATTTGAAAAATATTCAGGTGCTTTCTACTTATATCCCACTGTACCAGGCAAAGGGCACTCACAAAAATGGGGAGGGAGAGAGAGGGAGAGAGAGAGGGAGAGAGAGAGACACACACACACACACACAGACAGACAGAGACAGAGACACAGAGACACAGACAGAGAGAGACACAGACAGAGACACAGACAGAGAGAGAGACAGAGACACAGACAGAGAGAGAGACAGAGACAGAGAGACAGGGCGAGGAGAAAGAGAGGGAGAGGGAAAGGGAAAGGGAAAGGGAGAAACTCTGCTCTCATTCTACTTGACAGTGGTCACCGGAGATAATATGTTTAGCGTAGATATTGGAACTCAGGACTCAGCTCAAATGCCACCTCCTACATATGCAAGTCCCTCCAGCTGCTATAGCTTCAGAATATATTTCCATTGGGTTGGAACCAATTACCATATTTTACACAATTATAACTGAAGAGTATGAATTTGGATACATGCAAGTACTTCACAGGACATAGTTGTGTGTGCTTATGTGTCTGTATATGAACACATATAAGTAAATACTCTATGTAGTATGCTATATAATATATACATATATAAATAAAATCTATACATGTGCATATATAGCTATCGCATTTTATGTGTGTATGTATGCACATATATACATACATATACACAAGTTCTTTGATAGCAGGGATCATTTCATTTTTTATCTTTGCATCCCTAGTACCCAGCAGAGAGCCTGGCACACATTAGGTATTTAATAAATGCTTGTTTGTTGATTAATTGGATAAAATTAGGCACCAAATACCTCCTTCTACTCATCAGTAAAATGACCTGGAGAAGAAAATGGCAAACCATTCTAGCATCTTCACCAAGAAAACCCTAAATGGAAGCATGAAGAGTTGGACACTACTGTAAAATGACTGAAGGAAAACCTCCTTCTATGCCCATTGACTATTCTGTCTTTCCTATGTAATATAATTAGGAACATGGATCTGGATGTCAGAAAATTTGTGTTCTAGTCCACTGTGACCTTAGGAAAGTTATTTCATTCACTGATTCATTCAGTAAACATCTGATAAATACCTATTCAATGAAAAGCACTGTGCTAGGTGCTAAGAGAGGTAAGTCATAGTCCTTGACTTCATTGAACTGAGAGTCTGATAGGAGGATACACAAACAGATGACGAGAACTAGGACTTTAAGAGATAATAAGGTGCTATAGGGCGTTTTCAAATGGAGACAGGACATAATCAGAGCTCTGTATAAAAATATTATTCTAATAGCAGTGTGAAGGACAGAGAGGAGTAGGGGAGAGCATGGTTATGGGAAGGCCAACAAAGAGAGTATCATAATCATCCAAATAGATGGTAATATCAGTGAAGCTTCTGTGTGTTTCACTTTCATCATCTGTAAAATGAAGGAATTGAACCAGATTATCACCCAAATTCACATCACTAAAATTTTTTTTCTTTAGAGATCCTTCTTATCATAAGATTAGGTTATATAAATCATACCATATGGTAAGTTTATGTAAAAAAAGTTAAATAGGACTAAACAAGCAAACCTTAAATATATGGTAAAACATTAACTAAATGATTCCATTTAATCAAGGAATGGGTTATTTTCATTCACTGAAGCCCTCCCTCACCCAAACCATAAGAGTTAAAAATCCTTTTAGAATGTCTGAATCTATTTTTTCTGCCTGCATGACTGATTGATTTTGTACTGACCAAGATTCTTAGAAAAGATCATCATTCTGAATGCTAATGGAATTCTTTGACATTTTGGGTTCAAAAAAAGTTCTCAGCTGCCATGAAGTATAGGAAGCATGAGCTGGATTCTCAGCCAATATAACACTTAAATTTTGAAGGAGATAGTCATAGAAAGAAAACTGGGCTAGGAATCAGAGTACCTAAATTCAAGACCTCCCCTGACACTTAGAAACTGACCTTAAGCAAATCACTTAACTTCTCAAAATCTAAATTTTCTCTTCTGCAAAATAGGAATAACACTACATGCACTTCCCTGGTATGGTTGTGAAGAAGTGAACTGTGAAGTTTTCTATAAATGAATGCCTCTGTTACGGTGATCATTGCACCTTTAAGGGAAAGGTCCTGGAGCTTGGACCCATTCTGCACTAAATATAGCACATGTCATAGGAGTGCAGATGACATGAAAGGAAGAGAGAGAATAAGTATTTCTATGTGCCTTCTATGTTCCAGTCACTGTGCTGAGCACTTTACAATATTATCTCATTTAATCACTCACAATAAACTTTGTGAAGTAGGCGCTGTCATTATTCCCATTTTATATTTGAGGAAATTGAGGCAAACAGAAATTAAGTGACTTGAAGTCACGTAGCCAGTAAGTGTCAGAATCCGAATTTGAACCCAGGTCTTCCTGACTTCAGGCCCAGCACTTTATTCACTGTGTTACCAGCTACCTCTGGAAGGGATTGCAAACACAATGGAAAACAGGTTCAGGATCCAAAGGGATCATATCAGGAGAGAGCCCTGGACTGACTTGCATAAGATGAAATCTAATAGGGTAAATTATAAAGTCTTAGACTTGGACACAGAGTATCACCTTCATAGCTCCAAGATGGTGCAATTATGGTTAGACAGCAGTCATTCTGAAAAAGATCTGGGTATTTTAGAGGTCTGCAAGCTCACTAAGAATCAGTGTGATGTGGCATCCAAAAAAGTCAATGCAATCTTGGGCAACATTAGATGGGCATGGCTTCCAGCAATAGAGAGATGATAATTACTCTGTTCTCTGCCCTTGTCAAACCTGATCTGAAGTATTCTGTTCACTTCTGGATCCTACAGTTTAAGAAGGATATTTATAAACTGGAGAATGTCCAGAGGTGGGTAACCAAGGATCCGATATGTGTGTGTGTGTACATGGTACACATGTGTGAGTGAGGATGTACATGGTGTGTGAGGATCTGATGAAGCAACTGAGGACAACATTCAGGGAGGATAAAATAGTTGTTCTCAAGTTTTTGAAAGTCTACCATCTGAAGAAGGGATTTATGTTATTTTGTTTGGCCCCAGAGGACAGAACCAGGAACAATGGGTGAAAGTTGAAAATTGGTCAACTTTAGCTCAATGTCAGGAAAAATCTTCATACTATTAAAACTATCCAAAAGTGATTTGAATGGGCTACTTTGAGAGATGGTGGGATTGTCCTCCTTAGAAATCTTCAAACAGAGACTGGAGGACCACTTGTTGAGAGTGTTGTAGTAACGCTTTAGGGTTAGTCGGCTCCTGAGGTCTCTTCCATTTCTCATATTCTGTGATTCTGGATGTTTTGTTGTTGTTGTTTTAATTAAATGAAATGTTTTAGTTTATTTGCTTGTTATTTGATCTTTTTCATGAAACGCAACAAAAAGTTCTGGAAAATTGAAAGTTCTGGTTTATTGGTATTTTTATATTTTGTGTTGGTCCCAGTACAGCAATAAGAATTTGGAAACAACTTTATGTAACCCAATTTTGTTTTCCCAATATGTGTGAGGTAACATGGCCTCAATGGTAAATATCCAGGAATGGGAGTCAGAGTACCTAAGTTCAGATTGGCTCTATTATTTATCACCCATGTCATGTTGGGCTTATCCCTATCTTATCCCTTAATCTCTATAAGCCTCAGTTTCTTCACCTGTAAAAGAAGGGGGTTGCTGTATGTAATAGGTTTCATAAGCAGTTTTCTTTTTCTTTTCTACTTTGCATATAGAAATGCTGGTGATTCTGTGTGTTTGGGTGTAAGTCCAGAATTTTAAAAAAAAGAAGTAAAATGAGGGGAGTTGGATATGATAACCTGTTATATTCCTTCCACAAATCTATGATCTTATGATCCAATCCTGAACTGTTTCTAAAGGTGAGAAAGACAACAGATTTGCCACAGCACCCCCAGGTGACCACCCACTTCTATATGTGGATACACTAGTCATTTACTTCTTCAGCAGAAGGGAGGAAGTTGGCCACAAAGTGGGAAATCATTTGATTTTGTCATTAGAATCACAGAAGGCAGAATAGTTTCTCTTCCAGAATAAGAGCTTTTGCCCTGTGATTAACAGGTAGTCCTGAGGGCTTCCCGAACACCTTTTCAAGATGATGTGGGGGAGGGTGGGAGAACTATGGCTTACTCAAAAGATCAAAGATTTATAGTTGAAAGGGACTTTGGAAGTCAATGAGTCCAAAACCTTCATTTTGCAGGTGAGAAAACCTAGGTGCTCTTATTTCTAGTCCAGCCGGATGGAAAGCTCTGCAGGTTCAAAGTGACAAAACCTCATCTTCTGTTTTGGTCAGGGTCATTCCACTTTAGGCTTCCAACTAGACTGGAGGCTGGATCTGAGACCACTTTCCACTACTGGGGCCAGATCCATGCTACTGCTGCATGTATGACAGTGGGGGATCTCAACATACCCCTTTCAAACCTAGATAAATCTCACCCCAAAATAAACCAGAAAGAAGTATGGACCTGAGTAGAATTTTAGAAAAAAACTGATATTATAGCCTTATGATGATTATTGAAGGGAAATAGAAAAAGGGTATATTTCTCATCTGTGCATGGTACCTTTACAAAAACTGACCGTGTATTAAAACAAAAACCTTACAGATAAATGCAGAAAAGTAGAATTATTGAACACATCTTTTATGAACTAAAATTCAAAAAAAAAATCAGTTAAATAAAGAACCACTGAAAAAAGAGAGACTAGATAACTTGAGCCTAAACAACCAATGGATCCAAGAACAAATCATAGACACAATAAATAATTTCATGAAGATAATGACAACAATAAGACAACCTACCAGAGTATTTGGAATGAAACTAAAATAATCCTTAGAGGAAAATTTATATCTCTAAACAGTTTCAGCAACAAAAGAAGGAACAAATTAGCAAATTGGCCATACAATTGAAAAATGTACAGAACAATTAAAAAACCCAATTAAACTTAATATAGAAAATTTTAAAAACAGAAGATAATAAGAAGTTTGAAAGAAAAAATTCATTTAATAAAATAAGAAACTATTTGGGAAAAACACAAGAGAAAAGATGAATCATTAGCTAATTTGATATGAGAAAAGAAATAGGAAAACCAAATTAGATGAATTTACACCCCAGTGAAGAAGAAATAAAGGAAATTATTAGAAACCATTTTGCCCAAATAGATCCTAATAAAACTGAACCCTCTAAGTGAAATGGATGAATATTTTAAAAATCCCCAGTTTAACAGAATAAGAAAAAGAGGAATTAAATAACCCAGTCATGGAAAAAGAAATTGAACATTCCATAAATGAAATCCCAAAAGGGAAATTAAAGCAAAACAAAACAACCAGGACCAGATGGATTTGTGAGTGAATTCTATGAACATTCAAAGAACAATTAATTCCAATATTACATAAGCTTTCCCAGAAAAAATAGGAAAAGAGAGGTCTTACCAAATTTCTTTTACGATCCAAATATGGTCTTCATATCTAGGGAAACTCAAAACAGAGAAATAAAACTAGAGATCAACATCCTCGAAAAATTTAAATGATCAAAATATACTACAAAGCAATAATTTTCAAGCAATCAGAAAACTGTAATTTAGTAACTCTGAGATTTTACCTCACAACCATCAGATTGGCAAAGTTACAAAAATGGAAAATGACAAATTCTAGAGGGCCATAGGAAACAGACACATTTAGGCACTGGTGAAGCTATGAAAATGGTTTAGCCATTCTGGAAAGCAATTGGGAACTATTCCCCAAAAGTTATTAAATTCTTCGTACCTAGTAATGCCATTACTAGTTCTATACCCCAAAGAGGTTAAAGAAAGAGGAAAAGATACATATTTACAACAATGTTTTAGCAGTTCTTTTTGTAGTAGCAAAAAACCTGGAAATGTAAAAAGTGTCCATCATTTCAGGAATGGCTGAACACATTATGGTATATAAATGTGATGGAGTGCTATTATACTATAAGAAATGATGAAGGGGACAGTTTCAAAGAAACCTGGAGAAACTTGCATGTACTTATGCAGAGTGAAGTGAGCAGAACCAGAAGAGAACAGTTTATATAATAACAACATTATAAAGATAAACCACTTTGAAAGACTTAACTCTGATCAACTCAGTGACCAATCATCATTCCAGATGACTTTCAGTGAAATATACTACCTACTTTCTGACAGAAAAATTAGGAGCTCAGGATGCATATTGAGACATTTTTGGACATGATCATGTAGAATTTTTGTGGGGGGAGGGGTTTGGCTATGCATATTTGTTACAAGGTCTTTATTTTTCTTTCTTTTTTTGTGGGGTTAAGGTGGGAGTGGGAGAAGGTAGATTTTTTTTCTAATGTGAAAGTTTTTAGATTTTTTCCAATTACATGCAAAAACTATTTTTAAAGAAATGTTTTAGTTCCAAATTCTCTCCCTTCCTCCCTCCTTCCTTCCCTGCCCCCTTCCTTAAGGAAGGCAAGCAATTTGATACAGATTATACATGTGCAGTCATGCAAAATGTATTTCCACATTAGTCATGTTGCAAAAGAAAACACAGACCAAAAAAAAAGTGAAGAAAAAAGAAAGTTAATTTAAAAAAAATATGCTTTGATCTGCATTCAGACTCCACCAGTTCTTTGTCTGGAGGTGGATAGCATTTTCCATCATAAGTCCTTTAGAATGGATACTTGTATTGCTGAGAATAGCTAAGTCATGCACAGTTGGTCATTGTATAATATTACTGTTACTGTGTACAATGGTCTCATGGTTTTCCTCACTTCATTTTGCATCAGTTAATGTAAATCTTTCTAGGTTTGAGAAGATAGTTTTTTTGTTAATTGATTTTTTAAAATTAGTTTTTAAAAAAGTAAAGAAATAATCTGCATATGAAAAGAGTACAGAGAAAATAAACAGGAAATTTTGAAAACAGATTTAAACCTACTCTAGCTATCTTTGTTACACTCAATAAAACACTTTATTCACTAGCAAGGCATGTTCTTTTAAGTGCTGGCAAGTTTATTGAGTAAACTTGAGTCCTTCACTAGTTATAATACTTCTATAAAAAGTGCATTTTACTACATTGTCTGCAATATAGAGTTAGTGACACAGTGAAGAGAATACTGGGCCTGAAGTCAAGAAGACTAGAGTTCAAATCCAGTCATTTTTTGTATAATTCTGGGAAGTTTGTTTAACCTCTGTCTGCCTCAGTTTCCTCAACTCTAAAATCAGTATAATAATAGCACCTATCTCACAGTTTTGTGGTAAGGATAAATGAGATGATATTTGAAAAAGCACTTAGTACAGTACCTGGCACATAGTAGATGGTTAATAAATAGCTGATCTCTTCCCTTCTTCCTACAACTGCCAAACTTTATTCACTGATTGCAAAGAAAACATTTTAAAGAATGAACTTCAAGTTGTGTTTTCAATGATAAAAACTTTTGCTCATTTTTCCTTAAAAAATGAATCAAACTTTTTTCTGGGAAAAAACACATTTTAAATTTATATTTGAAGAAAATTTTATTGATACCTTATATCTTGCATTGTGCAACATATTACTCACTTCTCCCCCACCTAGAGACTCATTCCATAAGATTAAAAAAAATAGGCAATGACCATTCAGCAAAACAAATAAGATACTAAAAAAGAGTCTGGCTATATTAAATGTTTCATACCAGAACCTCCCCACCTCTGCAAAGAGGCAGGAATGAGATGCCTTCTCCTAGGTCTTCTTTGGGCCACTCCGGAGCATTAGAATTTTGCAACGTTCAGTTTCAATTGTCCCATTTTTGATGTTCTTTCCAGTTATGTGCTTTGTTGTAGTCCTCACTGACTACTGTGAATCTCTGGAAAGTGCATTTTGCTGCATTGTCTACAACTGTTCACCTTTATTCCCTGCGTATAAAAATGACCTAGTAGTCATTTCGCCTTCAGACTGTGGCTTCACTAATGAAACTTTTGAACATTTTTTTCTTTAAGAAATCAAGGGGGAGCTAGTGGCACAGTGGGTAGAGCACAGGCCTTGGAGTCAGGCCTCAGACACTTGACACATACTAGCTGTGTGACCCTGGGCAAGTCATTGAATCCCATCGACTAGCCAAAAAGAAAAAAAAAAGAAAAAAAAAGAAATCAATCAAAACTTCTTTGTCTAGAAAAACAATCTATACTTTAATTTTATAATAGTTTTTGAAAGTTTGTTTCCTTAATCAAGAAATTTTGTGCTAATACAGCCAATGTGTGCATTTAGTAAAACGATGCCAGTTGAAATAAGAAATGGAATAAATTAGTCATGAAAATGTCCATTTTGGAATTTAAGATCAAAAATCTAGAGTTGGAAGGGATCTCAGAGGCCATTTAGTCCTTATCTTAGAGTTGAGGAAACTGAGGCCCAGGTATAGTAAGTAACTTGCCCAAGGTCATACAGTGTCAGAGGCTGGATATGAATGTAGGTCCTTTAAGTCTTTCCACCATACACTTTTCTTTCTCAAAGAGAAGAAATTAAAAAGACTCCCTAACTGATTTGTTATCTGTTTTTCTTTTCCATCTCCTTCCTACTCCCCACTTTTTTTTTTCAGGAGTGATTTCATCTGAGAAAGACTTTTTATTCTCCTGAACCAACTCGCAGACTGTCCTCTGAAACTGGGAACTCTGGAGAATTTTTTCATGGAACACATACTTCCTCAGCTGAAGACTAGCTCCCTCTTGACTTGCATCTTTGCACCATTTATGCCTTCAGAGATATACTCGGCAAACTAGCTTTTTAATGACCCTTTGTTCACAAATTTTAAGAACCTCAATCATTATTCCCTTGGCTGGAGTCAGAGAATACAACACGTGGTCAATGAAACATCTCTCCTTCCCTCTGAAGGAAAGTTTTATTGACAGTCATTTACTCTGCATCTGATGTGGTCACTGGGTTAAATATAGGTTCATTCTTGACAAGGCGTGGTGGACCTGGTTCACTATAACCTTCTTAAATTCTTTGGTCTCTTTGTGGACTTTGAAGTTGTCACTAAGTTTTGAAATAAAACGTTTAAAATTCTACACAGATTATTTCTTTGTAATGCACGTAGTTGCATTTTTTTTCTGGAATCTAAGAATCCTAGAACAATGATTGCTTTCCTTAGAGCCTGGATCATATGATCGTAGCTAGAGAGCTTGAAAGGATCGTGGGACCATAAGATCATAGACCTAGAGCTGAAAGGAACCTCGAAGTTCATCAAATCCAACCCCCTCATTTTACCCTTGAAGAACGTGAGGCACAGAAAGGTTACATGACTTGCCCAGGATCTCACAGTGTCTGAGATAGGTTTCAAACTTAGGTCTTCCTGGAGCCGATGTTCTTCCCATTATACTAAAATAACTTTGAAGATAGCTGTGACCCCAAGAAAGAACCACTTTAAGGCAAGCAATAATGAAGGATGCTAATAACTCACTCGTTTTGCTTCTTGGATGCCTTTGCTTGATTTGGGTTGGGGGTAGACTTACAAATTTCCCTCATGAAGCTTTTAATATAATATTCATATACCAATGATTCACTACTGAACTAACAAGACTTTTATTATAAAAATGATGACTGTTGAGAGTATTGCAGAAAATCTCTCCTACCCTTTTCCCATTAAAATTAGCATTGAAAGGAAAAAAAAAAAAAACAAAAAACTTTTCCTCAGCTTAAAAAGATCTCCAGGAAGAGATTCTGAGCTTTGACAGGCTTAAGGGTAATGATCACTCTCTAGGCCTTCTGTTTGTATTGATAAACAAAAAATATTTTTTTTCTGTATCCTTGGTTCATTACCTCAAATTCAGTATTTTTTCTCAACATGGTTATGAAGCCCTTTTGGTAATGTGCACAGATGCTTTAGCTTCAGAGAAGCGGTTAGAAACTTGCAAATGTTTGTGACCTTGATCCTTACACCTCCCTCACTCTCCCTTGGTTTTACTTAAGTAATTCTAAATAACTATTCAAAAACTGTTATTGACAGTACCCATGAATGGAGGCCAAACTTTTGGCAAAATGGAATTCTAGCTGAAAGCAAATATATGAGCCCTTTGGTTCTGGGCTCTAGAATAGCTCTTTGCCTTTATTTTTTTTAATCCCTCAGACAAGAAGAGGACTAGACCTGCTTTCTCCACTATATTCAAGCCCCAGGGGTTTCTTTACTTGTTTTATACTAGATCATGCCCCAGAAATTCTGTAGTAGTAATCATTAAGCCAATCAGTTAGCATTTATTAAATGCCTACTACATGCCAGGAACTGTGCTAAGTGATGGGCAAAAACCAGTTCTGGCTCTCAAGGAATTCACAATCTAGTAAGGGACACAATATGCAAACAACAAATTTGTATATAAATACAATACGTACAGATTAAATTGGAGGTGCTCTCACAGAGAAGGCACTAAAATTAAGGACTCAAAAAGGTTTCTTGCAGAAGGTAGGGCTTTAGCTGAGACTTGAAGGAGGCCAGGGATGTGAGGAGGCTGAGATGAGGAAGGAGTGCATTCCAGATATGGTGGATATTCTGTGAAAACACTTGGAGTTATGAGATGGAGATTAATGTTTGCAGAAGAGCAAGAAGGCCAATGTCACTAGATCAAAGAGTATGTAGAGGGGAATAAGGTATAAGAACAATTGAAAGGTAGAAAGGAGCCAGGTTATAAATGGCATTGAAAGTCAAACAGAGAATTTTATAAATGATCCTGGAAGTGATAGCAAGCCATTGGAGTTTATTGAGTAGGGAAGTGTTATGGTCAGACCTACACCATAATAAGATCCATTTGAGCACTATAAGAAATGATGAGCAGACAGGTTTCAGAAAAACCTGCAAAGACTTACTTGAACTGATGCATAACCAAGAGAACATTGTCCACAGTGACAGTAAAATTGTGTGATGATAACTATGAATGACTTAGATCCTGGAGCAATACAATGATCCAAGACAATTCCAAAGGACTCATGATGGAAAATACTATCCACATCCAGAGAAAGAACTGATGGATCTGAATGCAGATTGAAGCTTACTATTTTCACTTTCTTTATTTTTTACTGTTTTTTTTCTTTTGGTCTGTTTTTTCTTTCAAAATATGATTAATATGGAAATATATTTTACATATATTGCACATATAAAACCTATATCAAATTACTTACCATTTTGGGAAGGGAGAGGGAGGTAGAAAAATTTGGAACTCAAAATTTTGTAAAAATGAATGTTAAAATTTTTCTTTACACATGATTGAAAAAATAAAAGAAAAAAAAAGATCAATTTGATATCTGAGTTGAGGATAATTTGGGAGAGATATGAGGCAGGGAGACCAACCAGCAAGCTATTGCAATAGTCTAGGCAGGAGATAATGAGGGCATGGACCAGGGTGGTAGCAATATCAGAAAGAGAAGTGGGTATATATGAGTGATGTTTTGAAGGTAGAAATGGCAAGAAACTCTCTCAGATTATAAATTCTGTAACAGTGGCTCATTTGTATTAGGAGAGAGAGTTTGCAAGTCAGGAGCTCCCTATACCAAGGAAATCCCAAATCTGGATCAAAACAACAAAAAGGCATCATTCAGGATAGCTCGGTGGTATTTGTCATCCATTATACATGACTAACTCACTTCCGTTTCTGGTGACACATGCGCTTGTAGAGTTCTCATACCACTTGTCACGTGTGTGCCATTATTGGCACACTGTTATGATATGTCTGATCACACAGGGAGTAAGTGTCAAGGGTGAGTTTTGAACCCAGGTCATTTGACTCTACAGTCAATGTTCTTTCTAGTATAGTATGCTGCTTCTTATTTCATGATTTGCAGCCATGGAGTATCATTAGGAGAATATTGGTGTTAAAGTTAACGACTGCTTCCACAAGAAACAACTTGGTATCACTCAAAGTGCTATATAATTTTTGAAATACAATCTAGTTTAGTGCCTTTTTCTTACTGAATTCTGAGACCGCTGATCAAATGCTATATCTGTTCAAGATGCACACACACACACACACACACACACACACTACTAAAAAACTTTAATTTGTTAAAAAGTATCACAGATAATGAATCAATATCAACATTTAGCAAATATGCATCAAATAATATAGCATATTAATACTTCCAGGAAAAGCTGAAGGAATTAAAAGGAGAAATAGATAGTACAAATAGTGGGGATAGTGGGGATTTCAATGTACCCCTTTCAGATCTAGAGAAATCTAACCAAAAGAATAAATAATAAAGAAGTTATGGACCAGAGTAGAATTTTAGAAAAGTTAGATATGGAGATATCAGGTAACTACTGAATGGGAATAAGAAAGGGAACACACACACACATCCATACACTCACACACACATCCACACACAGTAGTTTAGTATATAAGGTACTAAAGTTACTTTCAGAGATACCATATATGCTAGTAGTTTTGTGTGTGTGTGGATGTGTGTGTGTGTAGATATATGATTATATATACACACATATATATTATGCATATATTATTCTGTTTCAAAGGTACCATGCACAATAAGGAATATATTTAATATTACATATTCACATATTTATTATATATTGTATGTAATAACATATAAAATATAATATTTATATATATTCCTTGCATGTTAATATTTAAGAAATTGACTTTGCTAGGGCATTAAATCCTCATAAAACTGCAAAAGTGAGAAATATTAAACATATTTTATGTAAGGATCATTGAAAAAAGTATTAAAATTAATTGGAGACTAATCAACTAGAGCATAAAGAATTGGTGAGTCAAACATATCATAAAATCAATAGATAATTTCATTAAAGATAATAACAACAATAATACAACATATGAAAATTTTGGGAATGTAGTTATGATGGTACTTAGGGGAAATTTTTATCTCTAAACACTTTCATCAACAAAATAGAGAAAGAACAAATCAACAAATGGGACATGCAACAGAAAAAAAATGACTAGAAAGCCAACAGTTTAAAAAAAATAAAATCCTGAAAATCAAAAGCTACATTAATAAAATTGAAAGCACCCAAAATTTGAATTAATAAATAAAATTAAGGGCTGTTTTGTAAAAATAAATAATTAAAAGAGATAAATCATTAGCTAATTTTATTTTAAAAAGAAAAAGCAAAACCTAATTACCAGTATTAAAAATGAAAATGTTCGCAATAAATTCACAATAAATGAATAAGAAATAAAGGAAATTGCTAGAAAATATTTTGCCCAATTATATTCTAATAAAATGGACACACTAAATGAAATGGATGAATTTTTATTGTTGTTGATGCTCTTCAGATGTGTCCAACTCTTCGTGATCCCATTTTTGCTTGGCAAAAATAGTGGAAGAGTTTGCCATTTCCTTCTCCAGTTCATTTTATAGCTGAGAAACTGGGACAAACAGGATTATGTGACTCGCCCAGGGTCACACAAATAATAACTGTCTGAGTCTGGATTTGGACTCATGTATTTGGGTCTTTCTGATAAAATTTTAAAAGCTGTCGCACAAACAATCCAATACAACTAAGATTAGAAAAGAAACAACTGGGGGGCTGGTGTGGGGTTGATATTTGCAGTAAGTTTCTCTGCTAAAGGCCTAGTTTTCAAGATACATAAACAGATTCAAATTTATAAGAGCAAGAGCCTCTTTGATAAATGGTCTAAAGTAAATCCCAAAAGGATTTATTTTGTCAAAATTTGGATTCAATCAAAGAGCTGCATTTGAGGACCACATGTGGCCTCGAGGCTGCGTTCCACGCTCCTAGTCTAAAGATATGAATAGGCCATTCTCAAGGGAAGAATCCCAGGTTATCAACAGCCTTATGAAAAAATGTTCCAAATAACTAGTAGACAAATGCAAATTAGAGTAATTCCAAGATTTTATCTCACACTCATCAGATAATGAAAGATATAAAAACAAAAACAAAATGATAAATGTTAAAGAGAGTGTGGGAACACAGACTTAGACTAAAGTATTAGTGGCAGAGCTGTGACTTTATTCAGCCATTTTGTAAAGCTATCTGCAGCATTCATAAAGTTACCACTACACAGTCTATACCACAAAGAGATCAAAGAAAGAAAAGAAGTTATATATGTAAATACACACAGGTACACAAGCACATTGACTTATATACACATATGTGTATATATGTATTTTTACATAAGTGTATATGTATATGTAATTTAAAGAAACTCTCTTTGTAGAGGCAAAGAACTGGGAATTAAAACCAAGGGGTTTTCCACCTCCTAGGAAATGATTGAGAAAATTGTCATATATGAATGTAATGGAATAATATTATGGTGTAAGACATGATGAACAAGATAGTTTTAGAAAGACACAGAAAGACCTGTCTGAACAGATGCAGAGAGAAGTTTCCAGCAAAGCTCCTGGTACACAGTAGGCACTTAATGCCAATCAACTGATTAGCTCACTGAAGTAAGTAGAAATAGAAGAAATATTTATACTATAACATCAATATTATAACAACAATTATAAAAGAATTAAGAAGTCTAATCATCTGATTCTAGAACATTGATGAGAAGAATTCTTCCCACCTCATAACAGAAAGATGATATGCTAATACATAGAATAAGAAATGTAGTTGTAACCAATGTGCGAATGTGTTTTTCTTGATTGTGCTTATGTGATAGAGTGGTTCTGCATTTCTTTCTTTGTATCTCCTCCCTGCCTCCCACTCCTATCCCACCTGCCCTGGCCCCAGTGAGTGGAGGGAGAAAAAGTAAATGCTTGATAATTGAAAATAACATTATAAATGAAATAAAAATATTTTAAAATTGGAATAGAAAAGTTGCCAAAATCTATGTGAAATTGAATTGAAATTGAAATTTAATTGAAATTTAAATTCTGTAAAATGGCCACATGATGGCACCAGAAACTAAACGGAGCAGCTACTTATGGCTGGCAGTTTCATCCACAGTGAGAAAGGAAGTGGAGACTGTCTCATTGCTGATGGGTATAGTTGATACACATACCAGCATTTCTCTTTCGATTTTCTTTTTTCTTGAATCATCTTCTCTGTGGCTTAATAGCAGTCTGATTCTTTTTTTCTTTCAGTTTCTGTCACTGTCTCTTTGTATTTTTATTTCTTTGTCTCTGTGCTTTTCTCAGTTTGCCTTGGCTGTCTAAAATGGAAGTCTCAGTTTTTGCCTTTGTGTGTAAAATATCAATGCATCATAGAATCACAGAACTTCCCCTCTCATGGCATTTCGCACATAGCAGTCACATAAGTATTGAATCTCAGGAAGAAGGAACCTCAGAGTTCATCTAGTCCAATCTAATTTTGTACAAAAATCACCTCCAGAGCATATTCAACAAGTGGTCACTCAGACTCCATTTAAAGACTTCTAGAGAAATTCACAACCTTACATAGCAGCCCATTCCACATTGTGGACAGCACTAATTATTAGAAAGTTATTATTTTTTTTTCTCCTTCTATCCATTCTGAAATATCCTCTCTGCAACTTCCATCCATTACTCCTCGATTTGCTCTCCAAAGACAAGGAAAGAATAATCCCTCTTCTTCACAACATCCCTTTAAATATTTGAAGAGAGAGTGGAGCCAAGATGGTAGAGTAAAAGCAGTGACTTGCTTGAGCTCTCCCCCAAACCTCTCCAAATACCTGTTAAAAATGGCTCTAAACAAATTCTAGAGCAGCAGAACCCACAAAAAGACAGAATGAAACAAATTTCCAACCCAAGACAAGCTGGGTGGTTGATTGGAAAGGTCCATCGCACTGGCTAGGAGAGAAGCACAGTTCAGCATGGGTGAGCAGGCAAAGACCAGGCCTCAGTGAACCCCTCAGCGGACTGAATCATGGGAATCTGTGGCAGTTTCCAGACTTCTCAAACCACAAATGCCAAAGACAACTTAGAATGTGACTGCGGTGAGAGAGAAGCTAGGTCCCAGCCCCAGTCCTGGCGCAACCCTGGAGCAGAGGCTGCTTCTAGAGCTCTGGGCCAACAGACTGAGGGGGAACTGAATGGCTTGATAAGAGGGAGATTGCAGGGATCTCTTTGCTGGTGCTGAGGCAGGGATCTCTTGCTTTGCCTGTGCTTGGATCTGGGTCACAGTTCTGCGTGGCAGTCCTGGGGTGAGGAGGAGCACTGGCGTGGTGGAGCTTGTAGTGGTGGTGGAGAGGGAATCCTCCTCACAGTTCCAAGGCAGAAAAAAGTGCTTATGGTCACTCATAGACCAAAGCATAGGCCAGGAAAGGAGTAAACACCTCACCCTTGATCATACCACCTTGGAAGAACTGAAAATTTACAGGTCCCTTAAAGTGTTTCTGAAAACAGCTGCACAAAACCCCTGAAGGTTGGGACAGTACATTCATCACATTGGAAGCAGACCCTTACTTTAACAAAGAGGTTAAAACTCAAGTAATTGGCTGGGATCATGAGCACACTGCACAAAAAAAGTCAGACCATAGAATCTTTCTTTGGTGACAAAAAAAGATCAAAACATTAAACCAGAAGAAGAAAATAAAGTCAAAGCTCCTACATCCAAAGCCTCCAAGGAAAAGCTAAATCAGTCCCAGGCCACTGAAGAGCTCAAAAAGGATTTTGAGAAGCAAGTAAGAGAAGTAGAGGAAAAACTGGGAAGAGAAATGAGAGTGATGCAAGAAAATCATGAAAAATAAGTCAACAGCTTGCTAAAGGAGACCCAAAACAATAAAGAAAATAGTACCTTAAAAAATAGCCCAACCCAAATGTCAAAAGAGGTCTAAAAAGCCAATGAGGAGAAGAATGCCTTCAAAAGCAGAATTGGCCAAATGGAAAAGGAAGTCCAAAAGCTCACTGAAGAAAATACTTCCTTAAAAATTAGAATGGAGCAAATGGAAGCTAGTGACTTTATTAGAAATCAAGACATTGTAAAATATAGCCAAAAGAATGAAAAAATAGAAGATAACGTGAAGTATCTCATTGGAAAAACAACTGACCTGGAAAATAGATCCAGGAGGGATAATTTAAAAATTATCAGATTATCTGAAAGCCATGATCAAAAAAAGAGCCTAGACATCATCTTTCAAGAAATTATCAAGGAAAACTGCTCTGATATCCTAGAACCAGAGGGTAAAATAGAAATGGAAAGAATCCACTGATCACCTCCTGAAAGAGATCCCCAAAGGAAAACTCCAAGGAATATTGTAGCCAAAGTCCAGAGTTCCCAGGTCAAGGAGAAAATATTGCAAGCAGCCAGAAAGAAACAATTTGAATATTGTGGAAACACAATCAGGATAACACAAGATTTAGCAGCTTCTACATTGAGGGATTAGAGGGCTTGGAATATAATATTCTGGAGGCCAAAGGAGATAGGATTACAACCAAGAATCACCTACCTAGCAAAACTGAATATAATCCTTCAGAGGAAAAATGGATAGTCAGTGAAATAGAAGACTTTCAAGCATTCTTGATGAAAAGATCAGAGCTGAATAGAAAATTTGACTTTCAAATTCAAGCCTCAAGAGAAGCATGAAGAGGTAAACAGGAAAGAGAAATCATAAGGGCCTTACTAAGGTCAAACTGTTTACATTCTTGCATGGAAAGATATTTGTAACTCATGACACCTTTGTCAGTATTAGGATAGTTGGAGGAAAAAAATTATATGTAGATAGATAGATAGATATAGATAGATAGATAGATAGAGGGTATAGGGTGAGTTGAAGATGAAGGGGTGATATCTGGAGAACAAAATTAAGGGATGGGTGAGGATTATATTGGGAGAAGGAGAAAGGGAAAGGTAGAATGGGGTAAATTATCTCACATAAAACAGACCAGGAAAGGCTTTTACAGTGGAGGGGAAGTGGGAGAAGGAGGAGGGAATGAGTGAATCTTAGTCTCATTGGATTTGGCTTAAGGAGGGAATAACATCACACTCAATTGGATGTGGAAATCTATCTTACTCTACAGGAAAATAGGGGAGAAGAGGATAAGAGAGTGGGGGGATGATAGAGGGGAGGGCAGATTGGCAGAGTGGGTAGTCAGAAACAAACACTTCTGAGGAAGGACAAGGTCAAAAGAGAGAATAGAATAAATAGGGAGTGGGATAGGATGAAAGGAAATATAATTAGTTTTTCACAACATGACTACTATGGAAGTGTTTTGCATGACTACACATATATAACCTGTATCAGGTTGCTTGCCTTCTCAATGACGGTAGATAGGGAGGGAGGAAGGGAGAAAATTTGGAACCCCAAATTTTAAACACAAATGTTAAAAATTGTTTTCACATGCAACTGGGAAATAAGATATACAGGCCAATGGGGTATAGAAATCTATCCTGCCCTATAAGAAAATAGAAGGAGAAAGGGATAAAAGAAGGGAGCATAGGTAGAAGAGAGGGCAAATTAGAGGAAAGGGTATTCAGAATGCACATTGTCTTTGGGTGGAGGGAGGGATGAGATGGGGAGAAAATTTGGAACTCAAAATCTTGTGGAAGTGAATGTTGAAAACTAAAAATAAATAAATTAATAAAAAAATAAATATTTGAAGAGACTTATCATATCCTCTCTAAGTTTCCTGTTCTCCAGATGAAACATCTTTAATTCCTTTAATTAATTCACATATGACATGGTCTCCAGTACCCTTAATATACATTTGCCAAAATCCCACATAAAGTGTGGCACCCAGAGCTGAGCTCAATGCTTCAAATATGGTCTGACCAGGGCAGAGTATAGTGGAACTTCAACTCACCTTTATTTAAGACTATTCTTCTCTTAGCAAAGCCTAGTTTCTTTCTTTCTTTCTTTCTTTCTTTCTTTCTTTCTTTCTTTCTTT
>NW_020947062.1:22799628-22885759 GCF_900497805.2 Vombatus ursinus
TTCTTTCTTTCTTTCTTTCTTTCTTTCTTTCTTTCTTTCTTTCCTTCTTTCTTCCTTCCTTCCTTCCTTCCTGTGCACTTGTCACCAATCCAGGAAAGCCTCAGAGATTATTTTTATAGATAATTCAAAAATTGGATAATCCACCCCTAGAATAGAACTAGAACTAGAAAAGACCCTTAAAGGTCATGAAAGCCAACACTTTCATTTTACAGGCAGGAAAATAAGACTCAGAAAGAATAATAACTGAGAATTATAGTACTTTGGGTTTGCATAGCACTTTACATACATTTGTGTGTAAATATTTGACTCATTTGAACCATGCAACAGCCTTGTAAGGTAGGCTCTATAAGTACTATTATCTTCATTTTCCAAATGAGAAGATTGAGGGTCTGAGATTTCCCCATAATCACAAAGCTAATAAATGTTGAAGTCAGGTTTTGAACCCAGGTCTTCCTAACTCTAAATTTAGCATTTTATTTACTATACCACATTGTCTTTCAGAGAGACGAAGCAATTTACCCTAAGTTTTAGTAAGTTTTAGTGGTTGAGCAGGGACTAGAACCCATACCTTTTGCCATTACACTGCCTTCCCTGGAGGCCTATGCAGTGGCTTCTGGGTGTTTACTGGGAGCAGGGATAGGCCTGTGGGGATACATAACTATTGGTCTGGTATCCTGGTTATTTTCTACCTTGTTTAGTAGAAGTTTGCTCTGACCTTGTTTGCCCCCTTTCCTGTCCATGCTCCCTCCTTCCTATGTCTTCAGGAGTGGCACTCTCTGAAAGTGACTTCTTGTTAAACGTTAAGGTTAAATAAACAAACCAGATGATCTATCTCATAACATAATTACTGCTCCCAGATTAATGACATTTTAGACCCCCAAATTGATCTTATTTTTTCCCACGCTAATAATGTTTCTGAAATCAATAATAATTGACTAAAAGAGCATAGGGCAGAAAAAAGTATCTTCAATGATGAGTCATGTATTGCAGTGAAAAATATGTTTTAGATGCCTATCTCTACTTCCATCAAGACACCAGTTTTATTCGGGAAACACTTGTTAACCACAAGTGTATTATTTCCTGTCATCATATGGTATTTTAGTTCATCTTCTATTTTGATCATTTTCTTTGTCATAGGAAGATTTATGATGGGATTTTTGTGTGGGCACATTATTTAATATGACACAACTCTAAGCTACTATCTACTCATACTGGAAAGTGATGGAGGTGATCTGAGCCAGCAAGCTTGAAACATTTAATCCCAGTGATCAAAGACCTCTTTTCCTCCAATAGCAATTCTCTATTACCCCAGAAATTGTCTCTGTTTACATGCTAACTTCAGCCTGTTTCCTTACATGCTTGGTAAATGAAGAAATAACCTCAGATCACCTTCCTCTTTGGGGCAAGTCTGAAGAAGTGATGAGTTTTCTCTAAGGTGTATAAAAATTCATTCTATTTGGGACTTGCTATTGTCCTACCTTGGGGAACTGGAGAATATCAGGGTGGGTTAAGGGGGGGGGGACTTAATTCTACTTTGTTATAAAAGAAAGGGTTGATACCCATGAGAGGACCTAGCCAACTTGGGGGAGGATGAGTTCAGGAAGAACTCAGAGTAGCCAGCTGGAGTCAGGGCATACTGTTCACTTTACATTATCATGGAAGACTATCGTTCCTAGTTAGAATTCTGTGCCTTTATCCCTAGTTGTCATTTTAAGTGTCTAGGGATCTCCCTATAGTCATTAATCCATAAGCATTAATAAATACTCACTATGTGCCAGCTCCTGGGTATACAAAGACATATTGGGGGGAGGGAGGAGAGGAGAATATGTACCTGTTAGAGTAGATAAAAGCATACACAAGTATACACAACATAATTTTTGGTGTGATGAAAGGAGGATCAGGAAAGGCACTTGAGTTGAACACTGAGGAAGGGATTCTAAGAGTGTGGAGTGTGAGGGGCAGCAACATGGCCAATTGGGCCAAAATATAGAATTCTTTAAAGGAAGTAATGTGTAATAAGTCTATATGAACGAGCCTTAAAAATTATATCACTCTGCTTAAAGGAAGTGGTAAGATGCTAGCCCTTACCTATACCTTAATCAGGTTAGAATATATCTCAAACAATCAATGACTTTTTTGTATTTGATCCTGATGGTAATAGGTAGCCACTAGAGTTATACAGAAGTATAAACTAAGTACTTTGTGAGGTTTGAGGGCAAAGTCATTGCCAAATGGGGGAAATTGGAAACTTTCTTAGTGAAAGCATACTTTAAGTTGAGCTCTAAAGAATGGTTTGAATTTGGTAGGTGAAGAGAGGAGGGCAATGCCTTCTTAGGGATAGTTCCTAGATAAAGATTTGGAGACAGGAAAATCCTGAGGAAGTTAATGCTGTTGGGGAGTTCAGTTTGGCAGGAATGTAAAGTATGTAGAGAGCAATAACCTGAGATAAAACCAGATGACAAGTTATAAAATTCCAGGCAAAGGAATGTGAACTTTATTCCACACTTCATAGGGAGCCACTGAAGGTTTTGGTACAAGACAGTGATATGACCAGATCTGTGCATAAGAAAGATTATTGTAGTATTGGTTTGTGAAGGAAAAACTGAAAGGAGGAGAGAAAGAAAGGAGAAAACTTGTTCTAAGACTAATGCAATGAGTCTGGGCAGGTGGGGATGAGAACCTATATTAGGGTGGCAGCAGTGAGAGTAAAAAGGAGATGATAGATGTGAGTTTATAGAGATTTACTCTTTCCCCTCCCTTGCTTTTCAAATCTGATCAATTATATAGATCCAGTTAATTTTAAATTTAAAAATAATTATTGATATCTCTTATTTTATACCACCTTCATTTCAAAACCACCACTCTATCCTCCCCAACAAGTTGTCCCTTGTAATAAAGAATAAAACAGAAAAAAATAGCGTTTCAGAAAAACCAACTCACACAACTCAGTCTAACATAATATACAATGTTTCATACCTATAGTCCCTTTTCTGCAAAGAAGAAAGGTATCTTTTTGCATCTTTTTGTCATATTCGTCCTGTTGGTTGAAGGATAACCCTGAGGTAATGAGCATGCGAGTTAGAGTACACATTGGCACCAGAAGTAAAAATGAGGAGCAGGTTGATTGTGCCAATGGAGAGAATGTAGAGAAAAAGAATAGAGGACAAATGACCTTTTGAAAGAAGACCTCCGGTTCCATTTCTCTACCCCTCCCACTACTAGTGCCTTTCCTTTGAGATTATCTTCCATTCACAATATATATTTTGCATGTGCCTAGTTATTTACACATCGTCTTGTCAGAATGAGGAATCCTTGGGGGCTAAGATCATCTTCTTGCCTTCTTTGTATCCCCAGAACTTAGCACAGTTCCTGGCACATAGTAAACACTTAATAAATGCTTGTTGACTAGCTTACTAGCAAAGGACAGATCTTTGGGGAGTGAAGGAGACAGGGAAGGAGTATTTAGAGAAGTAGAGGAACTAGAAAGAGTGTATTATCCCTGCAGATTGGGAAGGAGAATGTATATGGTATAGTCACATCTCATCAATTATGGTAATTTTATAAAGTCACCACAAAAGTAAAGTCACTGAATTAGTGAATATTGAACCTCCTGGGGGAAGTACAGGATTAGGATCCTTTGAGCCTCTGGTCATATTTACTTTAGCACTACCTAGAGAGGCCTCACCTGTACATCAGTGAATTTCTTCTTCCTTTTTCCTTGATGTACAATATTGTTCATTCATTAACATTGAACTCATGACCAACGGCTCTATAACTTGTGCCTGAATGAAGCTATCTAACATGCTTTTCTACATAGGGCACATCACAGCCTTCTTCCATTTAGAAATACTGACAGAACTTTAGTCCTACAATTGGGGGTCATTTTAAAGAGTGAAATTATCAACAAGAAGCACAAAAATGTGAAAATGGCAGTAAATAAGTTTTTAAAAATAGACTATGAGAGCTGAAACAAGAGGGCAGAGTGTTAAGCCTCATCTGGGAATGTGCATATTGGACGACTCAAATTTTTTGCTGATCTATTCATGTCTATGACTGACCACAAAATCTCTACAAGTATTGGTTTTGGGCTTACAAATAAGTTTAGCATGTGGGCAAACTGGCAAACACAGAATCCTCAAGTAATCAGCATCAACTGTAGATACACTTGTGTAGCAATGTCAAATGCTGCACACAAGGTGAGGAGGATGAGGACTGAGCAAAAGGTCATTATATTTGTCAAATATTGTGTCAATGGTGACCTTAGAGAAAAGAATTTCTCTAGAAAAGATGAAGAGAAGCATTAGGAATATTAGCAGTGAAGAGGAGATAGACAATATCATAAGTAGATGGGGGAGAGGGATCAAAGGAAGAATGTTTTCTTGTTGGGCAGACTTCAGCACATTTATAGACAGGTAGGAAGGAGAGATTTCAGAGAGAGACTGAAGATGCTAGAGACAGAGGATGGCCAGGGTTCTGAAAGAGGCAGCACTGGGATCAAAGGTACAGGTAGAAAGATCTGCTTAAGTGAGTAGTAGGGACATTTCTTCTATGATGGGAGGGGAAGAGGAGAGAAGGCAAAAATGCTGAAAAGATCCGAGGAATGGAGGGGGAAGCTAAGTGTGTTCATAATGGATGGCCTCCTTCTCATGAAAATAGGATGCTTCCAATTAAGATATAGGAGGATGAGGAGGCGTTGGTGGCAATACGACAGAAGAAAAGTTTTGAGAATGACATAAGGATTTGTTAAATAAGTAGGGTAGGATTTCTGAGCAGCAAGGAATGCCCCACTGAGGTTATGATAAATTTGTAATGGGCAAAGCCAAATGAATTTCAATGATTTTCTTCATCAACACTCAGTAATAGCCTTGGAGAAGGATAAGATGTCAGGCTGTGGAAATAATCCAAAGATGAGGATTTGGAAGTTAGGAACAGGGAAAAATTGGTGGGGTTTGGGGAGGAGAGTCTAGGGATTCTAGGTTAGTTGCTAGTAAAGCATTAAAATTGTAGAATATCGAGTCAGAGATAAGTATCTATGAAGATGAAGAAACTAAAGAATTGTGTGGTCAGGCTGACAGAGAGCCTGTCAGCATGAATGTTTAAGTCCTTGAGAAAAAATTGCAGGTTATAAATAAATATAAATATAAAAATAAAAAGAATATATAAATAAATATATATGCTTTCTTTAATGCAGAGGATTAATTATGCAAATATCCTATTGGGTAAATTCTGCCAAGGGATCCTGAGGCAGTATGGTGAAGTGGATAGGACATAAGACTTAAAGTTAGAAAGAACTGATTCCAGTCCTGCCTTGGATATTTAATATCTGTGTAAAATGAGGAGGAATTGGACATTCTAAGAAATGTTAGTCAATAAATGTAAGTGCCTACTATGTCACAGGCACTGTGCTAAGTGCTCCATTAGGTTCCTTCCCAGAGGATCTTTTTCCTATGATTGAGAGAGTAGGCTAAAGTTAGGCAGGTAAAGGAGCTGTGTCCCCAAGATCTCTATATTCTAGGAATCTTTGTTAATGAGTTCATCAACATTACAGAACTGGAAGCAGAAAGAACCTCTCCTGTGCACCTGTGGAGGCAGAGACAGATCAAGGCTAAGCCAGGATCAGCTTTCAGAGAAAACATTGGCTAATCAAGGAGGGTTCTTATGGGATAGGGATGGAGTCCAGAGCCAACAAGATAGATCCTGAGAATACAAGCCAAGAAATTACACCAAGAAAATCCTAACACAGGAAGGGAGCGTGGTGTAGAGGAATGGAGGGGAAGCGCGAGGTTTGGAGTTAGAGATCCTGCATCCAAATCTTATTCCTGGACAACCTTGGACTAGTCGTCTGAGTCACTTAGGCTTTGGCTATCTGTAAAATTAGGGAGAAAATGTTTTAGATCATCTGTAAGATCTCTTCAGATTTTAATGCCTATTAAGTTATTAGAGAAGAAATCAGGGACCAGTTGGGAGTGTCTCACCCAATATCCATTTAGTGGGGAAAACAGGAACCAAGGCAAGAAAATTTCATATTAAGGAGTCACACAGCAGGATCCAAGATTAGGAGTACTCCCAAATGCCAATTTGCATATCTAACTTTCTGTGAGCTATGATTACTTCTATCTAGAGCACTCCAAAATCCTTGTGCCTCTGGATATTGCGAACTAGACAGCATTAATATGTTTTCAAATAATATCTCTGACACCTGCTACCTACATGACACTTAATCTCCTTGGGTCTCAGTTTCCTCAACCATAGAATGATGGAGTTGAGCTAGACAATCTCTGAGGCTCTTTCCAGGTCTGATCCTATAGTCCTCTTCACTTTGACTCCTGTCACTAGCACTTTCTTCCAGACTAAAAAAATAATATAATCATAACAGTAAAAAGAACGTATTTCTGTAGCACGTTAGGAGGCAGCTATATGGCTCAGTGGAGAGAACACTAAGCCTGGAATCAGGAAGACCTGAATTCAAATCTGACCTCAAACACCAGCTGTGTAACCCTGGGCAAATCACTTAACCTATTTGCCTTGCTCCATTGGAGAAGGAAATGGTAAATCACTCTGGTATCTTTGCCAAGAAAACTCCATAATGGGGTCTTGAAGATTCAGACATGTCTCAATGACTGAACAACAACAACAACAATCTGTAGCATGTAAAGGCTTGCAAAGCACTTCCTTCACAACTCTTGTGATCTCATCATCCAACTGAAACTACTTTTTCCGAAGTTACCAATGGTTACTTGATTGCCAAATCTTATGATCTTTTCTCAATCCTTATTCTTCTTGACTTTTCTGCAGCATCTAATATAGCTGATCTTCATTGACTCAAATACTTTATCCATTGTAGATTTTCATGTTACTGCTCTCTCCTGATTCTCCTGTCTGAGCAACCCTTCCTCTGTCTCTTTTGCTGAATCTTTATCTATTGGGCAAAGCCAAATGAATTTCATGACTTTCTCCAACAACATTTAGTAATAGCTTTGGAGGAGGTTAAGAAGAAATCAGGAGGTAGAAATTATCCAAAGACCAGGATTTGGAGGTTGGGAGTGGTGAAAAGTTGGTGGAGAGCCTAGGGATTCTAATAAGTAGTTTGTAAAGCATTGAAGTTGCAGGACATTGGGGCAGGTGAAAGCAAAAAATAAGAAATATGTATTGGGAGAATAAGGATAAATCAAGTGAAGGTCCCAGTGGGTTTGGTGTGAAATATGGAGTCAGAGTGGAAATCAAAGGTAAGAGATTGGACAGTAGAATTTAAAAGCTCTAGATTTTGGAGGTTGCATAATTTTGAGAAATGATACAATCTAAGATATGTCTATGACACTGCATAGTTTAAATGAAATGGAATTCTCTTGAGAGAGAACTTTCTCACCAGCACTGTTCCCCGAGATTCTTATGCCCTTGGACCCCCTTCTCTTTTTGCACAGTACTATCTCATTTGGTGATCTCATCACCTCCAATGGGTGCAATTAGCATCTCTATTCAGATGCTTCTAGATGCTATTGATTACCAAATCAATATAGTCAGCCCTAATCTTTCTGCTGAGCTACAGTCATGCATCTTTCATTGCATCTTAGACATCTTGAAATGAATGTGTCTTAGGCATCACAAATTCAACATATCCAAAACGGAACAACCATCACCATAAAGTCTCCTCTCTTCCAAACTTTCATATGACTGTCAAGAGAACCATTCTTCTAGTCACCCAGGTCTGTAATGTCAATGTCAATAACATCATTGATTTTTCACTCTTACTCATCCCACATATCCAGTCCAACCTTGTCATTTCTACCTTCACAACTCTTGTCCACAATATCCTCTCTCATCCATTCATTTAGCCACAAACCTAGTTTAGACCCTCGTCTCCTCTTACCTAGGCTACTATAATCACCTTCCAATTGGTCTCCCTATGTTAAGTCTCTTTCCTATCCAATCCATCATCTACACAGCTGTCAACGTTAGTCTTCTAAAGCAAAGGTCTGACCATGTCACCTCCCAGTAACTCATTATCACCTTTAAAATCATATATTAACCCCCCCTCTTTTGGCATCAAAAGCTCTTTGCAATTTGGCCTTTTCTTATCTTTACAGCCTTTATATACCTTATTCTTGTCTATATACTTCAACATCTAGTTACACTGGCCTCTTTGGTGTTGCTTGAACCAGACACTCTATTTCCCATCTCTGTACTTTGGCACTGAATATCCTCCATGCCTGGAATGTTCAGTTCCCTCACTCAGTCACTCAATTTCTCTGACTGCAAGATTCAACTCAAATCCTACCTTCAATAGGAGGCCCTTCCCCATCCCAGCAGCTGCTGCTGTCTTTCCCTTTTAGATTACTTCATCATTTGCACACATCTTGCACCAATTTAGTTATTTACATTAGAATGTCATCTCCTTGAGGGCAGGCACTTTTTTTTCCTTTCTCTTGCATTTATTATGGTGCCTGAAATATTTGTCATTCAGTTGTGTCCAACTCCTTGTGACCCCATTTGGGATTTTCTTGCAAAGATACTGGAGTAGTTTGCCATTTCCTTCTCCAGCTCATTTTAAAGATGAGAAAACTGAGGCAAACAAATTAAGTGCCTTGCCCAGGATCATACAACTAGTAAGTGTTTGAGGTAGAATTTGAACTGTGGTATTCCTGACTCCCAGCATGGCGCTCTATCCACTGTGCCATCTAGCTGACCATCCTGTAATATAGTAAGCACTTAACAAATGCTTGTTGACTGACTGTCCTAGGTAGTGAAATCATTAGGCAGATTAACAAAAAAACTGTGGCAAAAAAGATACATTCCAGGACACAGATCCCCTACCTGCTTGGCTATAGTGTAGTACTCCTTTCCCTCACCTCACACATACATGGTCTAAACCCCTCTGCAAGCAGTAAGCTTGCTCTTTTGCCCAATTTCATAGCTAAGTACTTCTCAATCCCACTCTTAGATTATAAATTTTCAAGCCATTTGTTTGGAATAAAAATGTTAGTTATTCTGAAATTCCTATCAGATCCACTAAAATATGCTGTGGGGCTGATTTCTGTTCTTTGCTTTGAAAGAGTGTGACAATGCTATCCATATCTAGAGAGAATGAACTTTGAGTGTAATTGAAGTATAATTTTCTTGCTTTTTTTTTTTGCTTTTTCTTTGTCAATGACTAATATGGAAATTTTTTTTCATTATTTCACATGCATAATTGATATCATTTTGCTTGCCTTCTCAATGGATGAGAGAGTGGTGGGAAGGAGGGAGAAACTTTGGAACTCAAAAATTTAAAAAGAAAAGAATGTTAAAATAAATAAATAATAGTTTTTTTAAAAGAAAGGGGGTGATGGAAGGTACTCACTTAGATTAACTCACTCAAATTCTTTTTTTTGTTTGTATTTTTTATTACAAAATGGAACGAACAGCTTTCAAACAAATTATCAAAGCTTCTTTAAACTTCTCAAGATTCTCATTTGGACTTTCATGTTAATTATTTCAGTGCAATAATTACAGTAGGATGATTTATTTAGATAATAAATATGATAAATAGTAATTCCTTGTTCATAAGTTGTTAGAAATAGGTACTTTCTGGAAGTTTTCCTGGAGAGCCTTCAGAAACTCCATTGTGTTGGCAGCGAAGGTCTCATTGCATGGCTGATAACACGAAAAAGGCTGCAGAAAGAAAATGGAGCAAATTTAGAGTGACTGCAACTATCATGGCCAGTTTATACTTCTCAGTAAGAATCATACTAGCTTAGGAACTGGGTGAAATTTGATATAGTAATAACAACAACAACAGCAACAACAAGAATAACAACAATAATAATTTGACACATGTAGAACCTTAAAATTTTGAGTGTTCTTTACATACAATATTTCATTGAGCCTGAAAACAATCACGGAAGGTAAGTACTACAGGTATTATTAGCCCCACTTTACAAATGGGAAAACTAATCTCAAGAGACCAAACTGTCCTTGGTCACTTAGCCTAGAAAGTGTCAGAGGTAGAATCTGAACCCAAGTCCTCTTGATTCCAAGTCCACCCTGAATCATACCATTGGAGATCCATTCCCTATATGGTTCTCATCTTTCAGAGTCCTTTAACAAAATTCCTCTGATAGGAGGTGAACACCTTAAGTTAACATTTCAACAGGAATGAATTGACAGTCCTCTAAGAGTAAGGACCTCCTGTAATGGCATCCAGACTTGGGACTAAGGAGAAGAGAATGGTCATTGAAAAGAGGGATGTAACAGTGCAAAACACAAACCACACACTTCAATAATTTTGTCCAGGGCTAATGTCCTAGAACTAATCATTTACTATCTCAATTCCTTGTTTTATCAAAAGAAGCATTAAGTAACCTTTAGGATACCCATTTAGATTCATTAAGGATCTCATTTTAGCCTCTCATGCCTCAGTCACATTTTTATAACAAAGCAAAACTCTGGGAGAACATGTCATTGTTATCTGACACTAGAAAAGGTTAATGTTAGAACTGGACGGAACCTTAGCTATTATCTGGTCGGCATGTGCTGGCAAATGTTTAATAACTGGTGAAAAAATATCACAGGACATACTTCTAAATTTAATTGGCATTATTAACATTTTCAACATCGCCTTCCTAATTCTAGACAATCAAAAAACCAATAAATAAAGCCCTGATTTGGAGCCTTTGCTGACATCAGGGGTGTAAATGCTTACACTGATAATTTTACAGTCAGTTCTCTGGCAGCAAGATCTCCAGCCAGTAAGAGTTGGTTCTAGTATTTTCCTGCATGTGGTCTAGCTCCTTCATTTTACAGATGAGGAAACTGGGGCCCAGAAAAATTAAGTGACTTGTCCACATCACAAAGGAAGCAAGTAGCAGAACCAGAATTTGAACTGAGGTCCTCAGACTCCAAATTCAGCTCGTTTTCCACTATTCCAAAGCAACTGATCAGGAAGTACCCTGACTAATCCTCCAGTGTCTTCTTCCCACATACACAGAAAGCTTTAGGCAATAAACTGTGTTTGTTCTGATACATTTGTGCTCACTTTCCTGTTACACTCTTCTAGAAAGATCACTGCCATGGTTGCACTACTTACTACCCTAGAAGTTAGATCAAGGATGCTGTGTCCTCTCTTCTCTCTTCCCCTCAGCAGTCACTCAGGTAAAGCAGTGACAGCTAATATGCTTATCGTCGTATATAATTTAAGACCAGAAAATTACTTATGTAGACATAGTGTGGTACAATATGGGACAGTACTCAACTGAGTTAGGAAGAATTGGGTGTATAACTAGCCTTTGACACTTGTTAGCCACAGGGCCATAAGCAAGTCATAGAATTGTTCCTGGACCTTAGCTTCTCATCTATAAAATGAAGAGATTGGATCAGATGACCTCTGAGTTCTCTTTCAGCTTTAAATCTGTGATCCTATGATTCTGAGCCTGAGTTTCTCATCTGAAAAGTAGAGATGAATATGCCTATAGTACCTAGCTCATATAGTTGTCAGAAAGATCCGATTGGATCATGAATGTAAAGCAACTTATAAGATTTAAAGCATTGTAATACCAATAGTGATTCCTATTGGGAGAATCTGCTAATTGGTATGAAATATGCTTCAGAAGAAAGGTGCTTCTGAAAGCCATTTGTTTATAATACAACTAAAATGGAATAACTAGAATAGACATTCCTCCTGAGGCAGACCTTTAGAATACCCTTGGTAACTCTCTTTAAAAGTTAGGGGAAGCTGACATTTGTATCCAAGATTTGCAGGCTTTAGACCTGATTTATTACTTTTAACTTTCCCTGAATCACTGTAATAGAATAGTTTCCTTGCTTTCTCAGTACCACCAGCAGTAGCTGACCCTTCCAAGTAGGGGATGTTTGTAAAACCCACAGAACTGGGAGTCTGTGTGAGTGACTGTAATTCTAGAAACCTAGTTTTCTTTATTTTATATCAAAATTTCACTTGCTTATGATTTTCCTGCAGTTGAGAAGCCTGCTGGTTTGCTTCTCGTTATTTATAACTTCTGTCCCTCGACCTAATATTGATTATTGGTAATACTGATTAGCATTAGTATTGATAATACTGATTACTGCACACCTCGGGAATAATTTGGCATTATGATTTGTTTGTTTGTTTTGGGGCCCAGACTCTCTGAGCTTTAGGTGACAATTATAGTGGCACTGGATTGGTCCATTTTCCTATGGCAAATGAGGGGAATTGGCTACATGGACTGTGATAATATTTAATTGATTGTTTGATACAGATACTACTTCTAGGCAGTCAATAAGCATTTATTAAGTGTTTATTACATGACAGACACTGGGCTAAGCTAAGAGATAAAAAGAAAGATCACATTTCAAGGGTTAAAGCCCTGGCCTTCTGATGGTTTTTGGAGGCACACTAGTAATATTATGTAATGAGACTTGGCTCTAAGCACAGGATTTTGTCCTAGCATCCAATTCTGCTCAGACACTTATTAGCTATGGGATCCTAGGCAAGTCATTTTCAGAGCCTCCATTTTCTCCTCTATGCAATGGGTGTTATATTATCAAAACTACCTAACTCACAGGATTGCTGTTTAGAGAGTACTTTGCAAATCTTAAAGTAACATATAAACATGAGTTCTTTTCAGATATTGGAATTCTTAGACCTCTTTAGACAACAATAAGCCACCAAAATCAGCTTCATTACTTGTGACCAGAAAAATTTATCTGGCATTCAAAGTCAGATAAAATCACAAACAACCGTTCATAAAAGGAAGAAAAAAAAGAAAGAAAGAAAGAAAGAAACTTACTTTACATTTGCGGCGTCTTAGCTGCTCGACATAACTCTGCACTCTAAAGATGGTTCGACTATAATTTGGTTTCAATGTGTCAGACATCTTTGTCAGCCCATACTGAAAGCATGATGCGCTACAGTTGTTCTGCTAAAACATTACATTGTAGTTTGTTATATTAAATTATATTATATGATATTATGTTATGTTATGTTATGTCATGTCAGGTCCTTCCATGTCACATCATATCACGTCACATGACATCATACCACATCATATGATATGATATCATATTATATTACAGTATATTCTATTATATCATATCATATATTATGTTATGTTATATTATATTACATTACATTACAGTATATTATATTAATCATATGGTCTTGTTTAACCAAAGGGACAAAATTTTGGTACCAAACTTTTTCACTATGCTCATCTCATGAGTTCTGAATTTTGACAAGAAACATAGCAAAGTGATAATCTTTATAAATTGCTTTGAAGATATTAAAAGACAGGTAATTGTAGCTATCGTTATCATCATCATCATTACAATTATTTACTAACATTGTCCAATTAAATTTTTAGATGAATGTAATTCAAAAATAAATATTTGAAAATAAGTAAGTGTAGGCTATACAGTGCTTTTCTTTTCTTATAGAAGAGATAGGAAGTCATACTTACAGAAGATACGGGAAGACATAAACAATCAGTCACCTGCAAAAGAGATATTTAAAGATAAGATTCTGTTAAGTGATACTTGACAATAGAAAATATCAATGGGGTTTAAAAATTCTGACCCATTCACTTACATTGGCAGTGCAATTGCATGTTGCAGCAGTCTCTTTCTAAATTGGAAAAAAATCATATTGAATAAAGATTCTTATTTTTAGTTTCAAATTGTTCACCATGAAAAACACCAGCCCTCTTGAACATACCTCCAAACGATCAATGAGATTCTGAGTAACCTCAGTTGGTTCTGGACTTGAGCAGAAGTTCCCATTTGGACTTGAGATTCTATGTAACCTCGGTTGGTTCTGGACTTGAGCCAAGGTTCCACTCACTGACAAAAGCAAGATGGAAAGGTAAAGCCCGTGGAAGAACATCTTTGATTCTTCAATGTGTAACTGAGTCTGCAGGCTCTCCTTTTAAATTGTGTCTTCTATAAATTCCCTTTTGATCATGGAAAACCCCTGACATCAAATTAACATCACTTTTTCTATGTAAGTTTAGACCACCTTTTTTTTTTAAGAAAAAAATCCAATTGAGTCACTTAACAAAGTATAATCAATTTTGTGCCAGGAAATTTCAGTCCTCAGAAAAGATGATTTGAAAAGGTTAAGTTATAAAGTGCAGTGGGAATAGTTAAAGATCTTATACTTCTAGCTTTTTTTTTCGAGATAGGATTCTGATTGTGAGAATGCTGGTGTTTTCCTAAAAGCTATATATGTGTTTTCCCTTTTAGCATTATTTTACATTATACTGAGAATGTTACTCAGTCTTAGGTTCTAATAATGAGATTTTTTTTTTCTGGTTGTGGACAGGGATGGGGGTGTTGGGGAGAGGATGAGTGAGGTCATAGGGTAACTTCTCTTTTTTAGATTTTATCTTAAGAATTACTGTTGAAGTCAACATATTTCATTCATAAATCTCAGAAGTAATTTTTATTACTGGATCACATTTTGCTCCTGTCCAAAATGCTTAGTAGCCATTTGCAAGTGATCTTGTGCTGGGAAAAGCTGCCAGAGCAACTCTGAATAGGTACTCTACCTACAATTTGAATCTTGTCAGACTACTTAGTATTTATGGAGTTGATATAGCTTTAGACAGTACAAAATACATTTAAAGATGAAATACAATGATTGGCTTAGGATGGACATAGGTATGATCTTATCCTTTTGCTGAGAGTCCAAAAGCATTTTGCTGCCTTTCATCCAAGTCCACAACCTTGAAGTCATTTTTGACTCTTCTTTCTGCCTCAACACACATATCCAATCAGTTGCCAATCATTGTTGATCCTACCACCACAATAGCTCTCATATACATCCCATTTTCCCTCCCTCATAGCCTCTCCTTAATTTAGATCTCCATAACCTCTCCCTTGGACTCTTACAGTAGCCCCCTAAAATGTTACCTTTCCTCCTCTCTCAACTTCCCAGTCAATCCTTTGCACAGCAGCCAAACTGATTGCCTTCAAATATAGCTCTGCCCACGTCATGATACCTTGAATATCTCCCTATTGTCTGCCTCCAGATAGTCTGGTTATTTAGAGACCCTACAATCAAAATACCACTGACTTTTCTAGTCTTATTTTATATCACTTAACCTTCACGCACTCTTCATCCCAATCAAATCAAGGTGCTCATTTTTCCCTTTTTCTGTCTCTGAGCCTTAGCAAAAGTGATTCCTCATTTCTGGAAAGCACTTCCTGCTCAATACCACTTTGTGAAATCCTTCTTCAAAACACAGCTCAGAAACCATTTCCTATACAAAGCCTCTCCTTATTTCCCTGCCCCAAGTTATTACTTCTCTCTCTAGTTTTTTAAATTATTTTAAGCAACTTTATACAATTCAATAATTTAATAATTTAATAACTGAACCAATTCTGTACATGTTAGATTCTGCCTATAGAGTGAAAGCAAGCTTTTAGAGGACAAGATTATCCATTTTGGTGGTTTTTGCCATTCTTTGTATCCCTAAACCTCGGCGTGATGCCTAGTACATAGTTAATGCTTATTGATTAATACAGTGATGAATTGTAGATCAGTCATCCACTATACATTGTATTTTTCCAGCTGAAAAATGTACTTCCTCATCTTCCCCCTAACCCTACTTTAAACACTGAATAAATCTTCCATAATGTAGTAATCAGTCAGTCAGTAAATAAACATTTATTAAGTATTTACCATGTGCCAGGCACTGTGTTAAGTGCTAGGGATACAAAGAAAGGTGAAAGATAGTTCCTGCTTATGAGGAGCTGACTATCTTTGTGCAATAAAAAATTAATATGTTTAAAGGTACTTATTCAATTCAATTTATCATGTATCAGTTGTCTTTTATATGTAATGAATTGCATTAGACACCAAGGAATGCAAAAATTAAGACGAAATGATGACATAAAATATTATAGCTTAAAATGGGCAAATAGAACAAACATTTAATGTGTATCAGTTGTCTGAAGAGTCCTTGTGGAAGATAATAGCATCAAGAAGTTTTTGATCAAGTTGAGATGGATGGAAGCGACACCATCAACATAAATAGGTAAATATACTGTATTATGTGAGTTGGAGGGTTCAAAGGCAAAGTACTATGTGATTTCTGAAGGATACGGCCATTAATCAACTTTATGGATCAGAAAAGGCCTCCTAGATGAGGCAGGTTTTGAGTTGAGATTTAAAGAATAGATTGGAATACATCCAGCAAAGAGGAAGGGTTAGGAAATTCCAATCATTTGGATGAGTGAACAAAGACATAGAGTCAAGAGGGCTCAGTCATGTTTAAGGGACATTTTGGCTGAAATATAGAGATTGTCAAGAGAATTAATATGACATACAGCTAAACAGCTAGTGTTAGCAGGGTAGTGATTCTGTTTCTAGCAGGAACACAGGACAGAAAAGGGGGTTCCTCCTTGACCTCTTAAGAACTATAGGTCCCAGGTAGTAATTTACATTGGAATAGAAAGGAGTTCAAAGGAAGAGTGGAGTCATCCAACAGAGAATGGTAGAAAGCAATGTGAAAAAATAACCAGAAAACACTGACAACTTTAGGGTGTCGGAGGTGTGAGTTGCCTAGGCCATGTGTCTTCTTTGGCCACATGTGTTACCTATGTCTATACACCATACATAGCCTACAGAGTTCTAACACTGTAGAGCTATTGATGTCCTCTGGTGATAGCATCACGCTAATATCTACTGGTCTTTCTTGGAGACTACATGGAGCCATTGCTGCTCTCTATTGCTCTCTGCTGCTATTCAGATAAAAATCATCATTTTCCCCCATAGGGAAAGAATCTTTTTGATTCTAAGTTTATAGCTATCTTCTGTTCTTTAGGCATGGAAACCAATCAGCTTGCTAGAAAAGCCCTTGAACATTTTAAGTCTATTTCTGAACTTCTTTGATTGTATTTGAGCTACCACTGTGTTTCTTTTGTTCCATATTTAACTGAGAATGAGAAAATTCCTTTCCAGTCTTCACTCCTATGATGCCAATAATAATCATGGATTATGCAAATAACTACTCAAGAGGTTTCAGTTAGCAAGTTTGGAGGGTGGGGAGAGGGAAAGGAGGGCAGATCAAATTAGCAACTTTTTATTCTATATCACTACCCGTAAAAAATCACCACTCTACAATTGGGTGATACCATATTGCGGAAGGCCCTGAATGCCCATCTAAGAAATATAAACTTTAATTTGTAGAAAAATAGGCAGAAACTGAAGGTTTTTGAGTAGAGGAGTGTTATAACCAACTGTATTGTTACAAACCAGTATTCTTGCAGAGATATATGGTATGGATTGGAGGAAGGAAAGAGAAGAGGCAAAAAGTCTTGTCTGTTACAATAGCTATTCCAAATGGTAGGGCAGCTTGGTGGCTTAGTGAATAGAGTGCTGGGCCTGGCATCAGTAACACCTGAGTTCAAATTTGACCTCAGACACTTATTTGCTGTGTCACCCTGGGCAAATCACTTAACCCTGTTTGCCTCAGTTTCCGTATCTGTAAAATGACCTGGAGAAAGAAATGCTAAATCACCCCGGTATCTTTGCCAAGAAAACCCCCAGAAGGAATCCTAAAGAGTTGGACATGACTGAACAACCACAACAAAATGGCAAGAAAGAGGAAAAAAGATGAGAGAAAAATCATTGCTCCTTATTTTCCAAATTTCAGCCCTAAATTATACCCATCATTTGCCATGTCCACTCTTATTCATGTGCTGCTGCATGACACTGAGGGAAGTGATATAATTGATACCTGGGTTTATTATAAATTTATGTTCTCTATTCTGGATATCCCATATGTGTCTTAAACTCAATCTATCCAAAAGACAACTCATTGTCTTTCCTCCCCATACTCTCTCCTTTTCTAGATTTCCCTGTTACTGTCAAGAGAACCACCCTTCACCTAGTCATCCAAGTCTTGATAAGAACCTCAACTCCCCTGTTCTCACTGCCTTCTATGTATTATATCTGTCATCAAGACATCTATGTATGTGTGTATGTATGTGTATGTATGTATGTGTGTGTGTATATATATATATGTATATATATATACACACACATATATATCTCCTTCTCTCCACTTACACAACTACTACTAATACAGGCCCTCATAACCTCCTGCCTAGACTATTGCAATAGCCTTTTTATTGATCTCTCTGCCTCAAGTCTCTCCATACTCCAATCCATCTTCCACATATCTGTCAAGGTAATTAGGTCAGATTGTATCACACACACACACACACACACACTCAACTCTAGTGGCTCCCTATTACCTTTAGGATCAAATAGAAAATCCTCTGGTTGGCATTTAAAGCTCTTTACAATACAGCCCATTCATAGGACCACATTCAAAACCCTTCCAATTTGAATGTACCAAACACAGCTGCTGCCCCATTGTCCAACCTTCAGACACCCAAATCACCTACATGTGAATGAGACAGTAGAGGGGGACTTTATTGGGCAGATATGAGACATATTTGGTTTTTTAAAATGTTATTCGAAGTCAATTAAAATGAATTTTGTTTTGAGAATTTAGGGGCATATTTAGAATACTTAGAAGTATTCTTGGTTATTATAGGGAAGCAACCACTGTAGAGATTCAGCTTCACAATTTTGTGGTAACTCCTAAAGAACTGAAAATCTTCCCCACCAAAGTTTTTGGCACCATCAAATGGATCAACATCAGAAATGGATATGATTTTATCTATGGTTTTTTGCCATAACAAAATAAGATAACTATTTGCTATGTCTGCCCACTAAGGCCTTTCCATTTACTTGCATCTGAAACCTCTTCTAGGAATGTTCTTCCCCTCTTGAAAAGAGACATTGTCTTACTTTTCTTTTTATATCCTCAGCACTTAGCACAGTGTTTTCCCCATAATAATACTCATTTATTCATTCATTCCAAGCCAAAAATTATTGAATAACTGACATAGAAGCTATAGAAGAAACTTAATGTGGCAGCTTTCCTAAATTGAGAATATATGAATGTGTATATATAAATACACACACATATATAATCTGAATTACAGGATATTGTGAGAATCAAATTATTTTTATAATTATTTTTATCTTCATTGTGGACAAAAATACTAATACCAATATAATCTCTCAATGGAATCAAGAATTACAAAGCAGGCATGAAAGAACAAATTGGCCTTTTTGGATCCACCTTATTAAGACTCTCTTCCTCTCCAAATTACTTTGTACTGCAATGTATTATCTCAGTTGTACACATGTTGTATCCCCCAGAAAAATGTCAGCTTTCTGAAGATAGGGCTTATTTCATTTTGGTCTTTGTACCTTCAGTCAGTCATTAAATATTTATTAAGCACCTGTTATGTACCATACACTATACTAAGCACTGAGGATATAAACAGAGTGTACCTCCTATCCCAAAAGTCATTTGTATGTGACTCTTTCCTCATTGACAGAGATGAAGGCCTTGCTGCCTTCATCTGGATGAGGACCAGGACAGAGTTAGAAAAAATGGGAGATCTCCAGCCTTCTTCGGGATTCTTTTGGTCTTTTCAAATATGGAGTCACTTAGGATGCTTCTGGCTTGCAACTTCAAAGAGAGATGATAGAGGAGGCCAACCCTATTTAAGATTGCTGCAGGAAAAGACTCTGGGAAGATAGGAGAGGAACTGGTAATTGCCATCATGTCCCTATCCCCAATTTGCTACACTAAATACGTCAGGGAACTTCCCCTTGGATGAAAGCTCAACTCTCTTGGTTGAGTTGAGTTACCTCAATCCCAACTGGAGAACTTATTTACTTTGTGTTGTCTGATATATATTCTCACATGTATACTTTCTCTGATTTGTTTTACTATTGAATTGGATAAATGGGTTTCTTGGCTAATTGCTATATGTGTTCATTGTGGTACTAGTGTTTGATGGGAAGGGATTGGTTGTCATCCTTCATTCTCAAAGAGGACCTAAATGGCATCACTATATTGGGATCAAGATACAGAGTGTCCAATTGTACTGATCAGACCCATATGAGCTCAGAACACTCTACCACAGGTTGGCCACAAATAGTCGATATGAACAAATGGAATGGAGATGTCTCTAAATGAGCGCATTTCACATTTCTTTTGAGCTACAGCAATTCTACTTTGCTCAGAGAGCATGGCATCTTTTTTGATGTGGGCATGCCATGCTATGTGGTCCTGTGCCAGTGTCTACCATGTCATACAATCAATTTCCAAAGTTCTTCAGAGAGTCCTTGAGAGTGTCCTTCTATTGCTTCTTCTGACTTCTGTGTGAGCACTTGCCTTGTGTGAGTTCTCCATAAAATGGTCTTTTAGGCAAATGTATGTTTGGCATTTGAGCAATGTGGCCAGGCCATCAGAGCTGCACCCTCTGTAGTAGAGTTTGCATGCTTGGAAGGTCAGCTTGAGAAAGGACCCATGTCTGGTATCTTATCTTGCCAGATGATCTTCAGAATCTTCCTAAAATAATTCAAATGGAAGTGATTCTGTCTTCTGGTATATCTCTGGTATACTGTCTAGGTTTCACAGGCATACAACAATGCAGTCAGTACAACTGCACTGTAGACCTTCAGTTTGGTAGGCAGCCTAATACCTCTTCTCTCTCACACTCTTTTGTTCACAGATGATTGTGTACTCACTGCAGCCTCTGAAGCTGAGATGCAACAAAGTGTGGATCAATTCTCTGCTGCTTGTGCTAATTTTGGTCTAATAATTAACTCCAAGAAAACATAGGTTCTTCATCAGCCAGCACCATGCCATCTATCCATGGAACCACCAGTTATAGAAAATGGAGAAATGTTGAATACTGTGGATAAATTCACTTACCTTGGCAGTATACTTTCCAGGAATGGACACAGAGATGATGAAGTTGATGCATGTATTGCCAGAGATAGCTCAGTGTTTTGGAAGCTCTGAAGGAAAGTGTGGGAAAGAAGAGGGAAGGTGTATATTTGGAGTCTTCCTTCTCTATCCCCACTCCCATCCCCATACTAAAACAGCGATCAGAAGTTAGCTTGAACCTGAAGTTCACATATCTCAGTCTAATCATATTTAAGTAAGTATGTAAACATAGTTTTAGCCCTGTACCCTCTCTCTCTAAGGAGAATAGAGTGGCAGCTTCTCACTCTGTCCTGCTTCTCCTCCTGACAGGAATAAAAGTCTCCCTTTGAGAAGAATTGGGGGATAAGGGACTGGAGATGTTTATTCTGCCTCCCTTCAAAGCACACAAAGACAGTCCCTTGGCATATGTAGGCAAACAGCCCTCACTGAATCAACATGGGACCTCACAATAAAAGGTAAAAAACAGTCTCTGCCCTCAAGGAGCTCACAATCTAATAGTGGAGACAACATGCAAAGGACTATGTATGAACAAGATAACGAGATATAGACAGCGTAGAGTTAACCCACAGACAGAAGGCACTAGAATTAAGAATTAGGAAAGACTTCTTTTAGAAGGTGGGTTTTTAGCTGAGACTTAGAAGCCAAGAGATGAAAAGGGAGAACATTCCAGGCATGGGGGACATCCAGTGAAAATGCTTGGAATTGGGAGATAGAATGTTTTATTAAAGGAATGTTAAGGAGAGTTTCACTGGATCACAGATACATGGAAGGGAGTATGGTATAAGAAAACTGGAAATGTAGGAGGGGATTATATTTTGTGAAGGGCTTTGAATGCCAAGCAGAATTTTGTATTTGATCCTAGGTGTAATAGGGAGCCACTGGGGCTTATTGAGTAGTGAAGGGTGGGATGGCATGGTCAGACTTTAGGAAGATCACTTTGATAATATTCAGCATAGTACCTCACACATAATCAGAACTTTAAAAAATTTCTTTAATTGAATTTGTTGAAATTGAACAATGGACTACTTAACAGATACAGTAAATTGTTGATCTAACATTGTCCAACAAAGAAATAGAAAATTATTGGGAAAGAGAATAAAAAAGGATATTTAGCACGGCCATCACCAGTAACCAGTGTTCTCGTTATTCAGTTTGGGGTTTTGGGCTGTTTTTTTCTTTTTAAACTGGAATTGTGGTTTCAGTGGTATAGAGAACTCCTATGAGAAAACTCCTTCTACCAATGCAGATCAATATCTGCTCTGAAATTTAGAGTCTTAGAGAGTGGTCTGGGACACTGAGAGATTAAGTAACTTCATAGGTCACAGGGTTGGAACCCAGGTCTTTCTTACTCTAAGCCCAGTTCTCTAGACACTATGCCAAATAATTTAAAGACTAAAGTATGTGAAATTTTTCACTACCTTCCCCACCCACTGAGTTGTAGAAAATTAAGAATACCAAGTTCAGCAAAGCATTTAAAATGCAGATGCTTATCTAAACTGAGCCACAGAAACTTTTGAGGTTTAGCTTCTAGGATTTTAATTAAAAATGTAAATGTAAATATGCAAAATAGTCCCTCCAGAGAAAATGTGTAAAGCTTCTAAATTACTCATTGGTTTTAAAATACCAAAAGGATTTATGAGGAAACCTCTTATCAAAGTCTAAACATCCAGAGGAAGTTGGCATCTAACATGATAACCAAGTCACTGAATGAGATGAGACATTTTACAAACCATGAGTGACAAAAGACAATTCTGATCCATTTCTAAAGATAAAAAAAAACTTGACAGTTTTGTTTGAGTAATGAAAGTTATTTCTCTGAGAATAAAATAAAATTATTATTCTAAGAAATCAAAATAACCAAAATACGAAGTCCCAAGGAAAACCCACTCTATCTTTTATGTTAAATTTTAAATATTATGTGAATAATCAGTAAATGAGTTCTCAAGTAAAACAACTTTATTGTTGACACTTACATTAAGGAAGTCTTTCTAGACTAGTGTTTTCCAGCAAGCCTGCAGGGATACAATGTCCCCAGAATATTTTGGGAAAGGTAGTTTTTCCTCACACCTTAGGTTCTGGTGTCTGCTCAGCTCAAGTTATCAAAATATTGCTTCTGCCTATGTACTCTAGGTAAAGAAGCTAAAGGCTTATTTTAGGCCCAGGAAGTCTGCACTTCCCACCTGATGTCTGAGTTAGGTGAGCCAGGTCACCATCCCACAATTCAACAAACATTTATTAAGCAAATAGATCAAGAGCTCTTAATGTGTGTGTGTGTGTGCGTGTGTGTGTGTGTGTGTGTGTGTGTGTGTGTGTGTGTGTGTATGTGCCTGGTGAAACCATGGACTTCTCAGAATAATGTTTAAATGCATAAAATAAATGCACATGATTACAAAGGTAATTATTTATACTGAAATATAGTTATCAAATTTTTAAGAAAGTTCATGGAACCAAGATTAAATACTACTGATCTAGATAGATAAATAGAGGTAGAGAGATAGATCAATAGATAGAGAATTTATTAAGCACTTATCATATGTTTAATAAATAACACTGTTCTAAATACTAAGAACAAAATATAGTAGCAAACAAGACAGTCCCTTTCCTCAAGGAGCTTACATTCTGATGGGAGAACAAGGGATTGGTAATATTATGTTTCCATAATGTGACAAAGTTTGGATTTGGTGGCCTAGAAGTGAGGTGGAGGCCTGGATCAGAGCAAAATAAAATAAAAGCTTACCTATTAGAGTCCATGGTGGTTCCAGGATTTTTTACCCAATTCAGTTCAAGTGTCTACATTTAGGTATCTGAGACATACAAGGCACCATGCAAAACAATGGGGTTAGAAAGACAGAAAAAACAAACAATCTACAATGTGCAAATTATTGCGTTGGTCGTTGTTGGAGGGATAAATATAAAGAAGTTCCAGACCCTGTCCTCACCAAGTTTATAATCAAGTAAGGGATTATGGATCTGTAAACTCAACAATATGGGTATTTCCTTCCATCAGTGCAGATCACAATCTCAACTTGTGTGCCTTCTCAACTTGTGTGATTCTTGTCCATGTTATTCCCTGTGATGTATTCAATGTAGTGGAGATCTTCTTTTTTACTTCTAAAATAAATTTTTTGATGTCTTATGTTTTATTTTAATCACCAAAATTTCTCCCAAGAATCACTTCCTCTCATCCTCCAAGAAAGCCATTCTATATAACAAATAATATTTTTAAAAAGAAAAAGAGGAGAAATCAGCAAAACTGATCAATACATCTCAAAAAATTGAAAATATGTGTCACATACCACACACAGCTCCACATCTGTTCAGGGTAGGATAGAAGCATCTTCTCAGATCTCTTCTTTGGAGCCATGTCTGTTCTGTATAATTTTGAGACATTCAGTTTTGATTGTTTTTGGTTGTCCTTTCTATTTACATTGTTGCAATCATTGTATATATTGTTTTCTTGGCTCTGCTCACTTAACTCTGGATCAGTTTATGTAAATCCTTCCATGTTTCTTTGTATTCATCATATTTGTAATTTCTTATAGCACAATAATATTCCATTACTTTCATGTACGACATTTTATTTGGCAATTTCTCAATCAGTTAGTATCTACTTTGTTTCTAATTCTTTACTTTACAAAATGTGCTGCTATAAACATTCTGATATATATGGAGATTTTTTTCTCATGGGTAGTAGAGGCTTTCTTTTATTTAGGTCTTTTTTTTTTCATTTTGCCATCTTGAATGCCATATGTGAATGAACCATCTATTACTCCTCACTCTTAGTACATAACTGCTCCCTCCCATCATACAGCTTCTCAATTTTAAACCACTACTTGGAAATCATCATTGGAAATATGCTCCAGACTACTTGTGTCTACCATGTGACTCTCAGTTGTCCTTTGGGTAGCCCAAACATCTTTGATTCTCTAGACATTGTAGTATCAAAGATTTGCCACCATATAGCATCACTTGGGAGAACATTTTTTTTTTTTTGCCAGGGAACAACTCAAAAGTACCTTGCAGTTTTCCAAATCTTGTCTAAACCATTCTCTCCCTTTTATTCAACTCATCACTTGGTTGCACTTCCTATCCCAGACATATGTACTGATGAACTAACTTAATGGATTATCCATTGAATTCCATGCCATAGTCTAGACAACAAGCAGCTAGGTGGAGCAGGGGATAGATTGCTGGGACTGGAGTCAGGAAGACTCATCTTGCTGAGATCATATCTGACCTCAGACACTTGCTAGCTGTGTGACCTAGGCAAGTCACTTAACCCCGTTTGCTTCAGTTTCCTCATCTGTGAAATGAGCTGGAGAAGGAAATGGGAAATCACTCCAATATCTTTGGCAAGAAAACTCTAAATGGGGTGACAAGAAGTTGGACACAACTGAAACGACTGAATAACCACAATCTACAGACTAAGGGGTATTTTTAAAAAATCCATTTAGTTATTCTTGTATGGATTGATCTTTTAAAAATAATCACATATATTTTTGAGGTCCTGTGGTATTTATGGAACTTGAGAGAAAATCATCACAATATCATCTGCTAGTAGAAGCATCTGGAGCACCTTACCATACACAAATCCCTCTTCTGTTAAGATAGCATGCCAGACATCCTCAAGCAAACACCTCTGGCAAATGTATATCTCCCTAATTTATGTCCCTCTTGATATTAATGAGTGTCCTTGAACTGAATTCACAATGGTTGTATTTAACAAGAAATATTTTATCATTCTAAAATATTCTTGAGACACTCTTTCTTGGAGGAGAGTGTTTAAAGCTATATTTTGTCCTACTGAGTCAAATGTTGTTTTGTTTTGTTTTAAAATAATTAACAAACAATGAACAATACAATGCACAACCTACACCTTTCAGCCAAGAGATGAAGGCACATAAAAATTTGAATTCTTAAATATTTGTATCTATTATCTGAGTGGTATGACTAGTCTGTTAGCCAGGGGTGATTGAAAATCCTTCAAGACTGATTATCTTGTGAAATTCTTGTCCATGTCTTTCTAAAAGTCTCATGAAATGCATTGAAAGTCATCTCTAGGGAAAAGGATAGGACCTATGATTACATTAGCATATCAAGCTCCCAGGTGATGCTATACTCTCTATCAATGCTTGCCTTAGCATATTTCATGGAATTTATACTCTAAAGAAATTTCCTGGGGCACTGAGATGTTTGGTGACTTGTTCAGTGTCACACAGCCAGTATGTGTCATAGGCAAGACTTGAAACTAGAACTTCATGGTCCCAAGACCAGGTGTCTAACTATAATAATTTGAAATACAAAAAAAAAATAAATACAACTAAATAAAAAGTAATTAAATACAAGGAAGTTGGGGAGGGAGGTCATGAGCATTTGAAGGTATCCAGAAAAGCTTCATGTAGATTGAGATGTTTGAGTGGTATCTTGAGAGAAGAGAGAGAGGCTATGATGCAGAGGAGGGAGTGTATTCCAGGTATGGAGAATGGTCAGTGCAGAGTGCAAGGAACAGAGAAAAGGTCAATTTAGCTGGGGGAGAGAAAGAGACAGAGAGAGACAGAGACAGAGAGAGACACAGAGAGAGACACACACAGAGAGAGGTAGAGAGACAGAGAAAAGAAATAATTAACAATGAAATTGGAGACAAGTTTTTAAGGATTTTAAAAGCTAGAGTCTTATTATTTTTCCCTAGTGCCAATAGAAAGCCATTGGAGTTTACTGAGGAGCATTGCGATGGGTTCATACCTGTGATTTAGGAAAGTCCTTTGGTGGTTGTGTAGAGGATGGATTGGAATTGGGGTAGATGAGTCAGGGAGACCAAAGTAATGGGGGCCTGAACATACTGTCATATAAATAGAGAGAAGGGAGAGGATATGACAGATGTTGTGGAGGTAGAAATTGTAAGCTTGACAATTGATTGGTTATGTGGGATGAGAGGGTAAAAAATTGAGTATAACACCAAGATTATCAACCTGAGAGTCTGGAAGAATACTACTTCTTCCAATCAAAATAGAAAAGTTTGAATAATGATATTTTGAGGAAAGATAATGAGTTAAATTTTGAATATACATATTAAGTTTGAGATATCACTAGGATATCTTGTTTGAAATGTTTAACAAATGTTTGATGATGTGGGACTGAAGCTCAGATGAGAAATTGAGATGGAGTATATAGATCTATGAGTTGTCTGCATAGAGATAATTCAACTTGTGGGAGCTGATTAGGTCACTTAGGAGGATAGTCTAAAAAGAGAAGAGAATTGGACCCAAGAGCGAACCTTGAGGAGTACCCACTGATAGGAGGTATGATAGAAATGATAAAACAGCTGAGGAGTTTGAGGAATAGACTGGTAGTTGGAGGAACAAGAGATAATGTTGTGTCACAGAAATACGAAGAGGAGGAAGTGTACAGGAGGAAAGAGCGGTATATAGTGTCAAATGCATCAAATAGGTCAAGAAAATATCTTCTTTTCTCTTTGTTTTTGGGACACCACTCTCCTCTGGTTCTCTTCCTACCTATCTGACTACTCCTTCCCTTGTCTTCTTTGCTGAATCTGCTTCCAGATCATGTCCTTTAACCACAGGTGCCCTTCAAGGTTTTGTCTTGGGTCCTCTTTTCTTTTCCCTCGTACTACTTTGCTTGGTGATCTCATCTACTCTCATAGATTTAATCAACTCTGTGCTCATGATTCTCAAATCTACCTATCATGCCCCAAATTCTCTACTGACCTTCAATCTTGCATCTCCAACTGCTTTTCAGACATCTCAAACTGGATGTCCAGTAGGCATCTTAAATTCAGTAAGTCCAAAATCGAATTCATTATCTTTCCCCTAAATACTGTGGAAGGCAACACCATCTTTCTAATCCCTTAGACTCACAGCCTAGGAGTCAGCCTCAGACTCCTTAACATCTCTCACCCCACATATCTAAGCTCTTGCTAAGGCCTATCAACTTTGCAACTACCTTTGCAACTTCTCTCAAATACCCTCCCCTTCCCTCCTTTGACACTGCCACTCTTTTAGTTCAGACCTTAATTACCTTGTGCCTGGACTGTTGTAATAGTCCACTGGTGGGTCTGCTTGCCTCAGGTTTTGCCTCAAATCTCTCCACTACTTCAGTCCATCCTCCATGCAGCCCTAAAGTGATTTCCCTAAAATGCAAGTTTGGTCATGTTACACCCCCTGCCCCCATCACACTCAATAAATTCCAGTGGCTCCCTTTTGCCTTCAGGATCAAATACAAAATGCTCTGTTTAGCATTCAAAGCCCTTCATAATCTAGCCCCCTCCTACCATTTTAGTCTTCTTACAGCTTACTCCCCAATGCCAATCCAGTAACTTTGTTCTCCTGGCTATTCCATGAACAACAACACAAAATGTGCCTGGCACATAGTAAGTGTTTAATAAATGTCTATTGATTGATTGAAGAAGAATATGGACTAAGAAAATATCATCAGACTTGCAAGTTAGAAGAGTCCTAGTTTTGAAATTTCAGGAAAATAAAATTTCAATTGAGTGATGATATTGGAAACTAGATTACAAAAAGTTAAGAAGTAAGTGAGAAGAGAAACATAGACAATTCTTTCTAGGCTGTTTGCTGAGTAAGTGAGGAGATGTATGGGATGATATACTGAGGGGATGGTAGGATAGAGTGAGAGTTTTTAAGGATGTGAAAGGTATGGGCATGTTTGAAGATAAGGAAGGGTACAGTAAGTAGGAACAGGCTAAAGATTCAAGAGAGCAGAGGGATGCTCAATGTTGAAATCAGCTGGAGAAAACCAACGATAAGATCAAGGTCATATGTAGAGAAGTTGGCTTTGGCTAGGAGAAAGGTTGCCTCATTGATGGACCCTGGGAAAAAGGAGGGAAAATCAGGATGTGACAGATGTGGTAGAGGTAAAAATTGCAAGTTTGATAGTTGATTGAATATGTGGGATGAGAGAGAGTAAGGAACTTAGTATAACACCAAGATTATGAACCTGGGAGTCTAGAAGAATACTACTACTTCCAATCAAAATAGAAAAGTTTGAATAGTGGTATTTTGAGGAAAAAATAATAAGTCAAATTTTGGATATACATATTAAGTTTGAGATGTCACTAGGATATCTTGTTTGAAATGTTTAATAAACGTTTGATGATGTGGGACTGGAGCTCAGATGAAAAGTCGAGAGTGAATGTATAAATCCATGAGTTGTCTGCATAGAGATAATAATTAAATTTATTGAAGTTTAATGGCTCAAAATCTTCACCTGAAAAGGGCTAAGGAGAGGGAATGATCTGGATGGCTCCAGAAATGAAGGTTTGGAATGGCTTCTGCGTAGAGTGAAATAAGGAGTCAACAAGCATTAGTAAGTTATTTTATATAGGGAATAAGCAAGAGGAAAGAGTTGTCTTTGTAACCCTAGTGCCTAGCATAGTATCTGGAGCATAAGAGGTAATTAATGCTATTAGTTGATTGATTAAAGCATGACTTCAAAGTTATGAAAACATATAACTGGGAGAATTACAGTGTATCCCTTAATAGAGATGGGGAAGTTAAGTTTAGGGAGGAAAGATAATGAGCTCTATTTGAGCTGTCTACAGGACATCACAGAGGAGATATCCAATGGGTAAGGGGTAATAGAAGCCTGGAGTTTAGGAGAGTGATTATGACTAAATATAGATTTGGGAGTCATATACTGAAACTATCAAGGGAGAGAGTATAGGAAGAGAAGAGAAAAGGACCCAGGAAAGAGCCATCTGGGAGATGATACAGGAGACTATTATGATCCATCAAAGAAAAATGAGGACTAGTCTCATAAATAGGTGAGCCAGAAGAGAAAAGTATCATGGAAGTCAAGGGAGGAGAGAGTGTCCAAAGGAAGGTAGTGATTAATGATATTTAAAAAGTGGCAGAGAGGTTGAGGATGAGGACTGAGAAAAGGCTACTGGACTTGGCTATTAAGATGAATGGAAACCTTAAAAAGGACAGTTTTAGTCAGTGTAAGTCATAAGCCAGGTTATAAGAGCAGGAGAAATGAGTGGGTTGTAAGGAAGTAGAGGAATAAGGGTAGATTTTTCTTTTTCAGAATTTGTTAGCCAAAGGGCAAAGAAATAGCTTCAGTAGATGGGAAGGTCAGGTGAGTGTATTTGACCCAGTTGGCATGATTGTGTTACTTTTCCCAATGGGATTCAGAAGTTCAGAAGTATGAATGAAGAAGGTGGGTGATGGTGGAAGGGCAGAGGATGATAAAAAGCTAAGGATTCACAGGGTATCAAAGGTTATGGATCTTGGGTGCTGCATTCACTTTGGACTGGATATCCTAGAAGCATCTCAACCCCAAGGTCAAAAACAGAGCATATATTTTTCCTTTTCTCTTCCAAATCAATTTTTTTTTTCTGTTGAGGGCACTACCATCCTTCCAGTCACCACTTAGCTTCATATGCTGAACTGGGAAGCTAAAATGTTTGAAGGGTCATCTACATATACATACATACATACATACATACATACACACACACACACATATATACATATACATATATATATACACATATATATGTATATATATATATGTATATATATATATGATAGACCCCATGCATGAAAGCATTATGGGGTTGGGGAGAAATTCTGTGATACAAACACACACACACATATATATGTAGATATATATATATATCTACATATATATACATATATATACACACACACATATATATACATATGAAAGCCCCCATACATATATATTATATATACATATATAACATATATTATATATAATATATAATATATATATACACATATGAAAGCATTATGGGGTTGGAGAGAAATTCTGCGAGCCAATTACTGACCAAATGTACGATTATGTCTTTGTATAGCTAAGGTGGAGTGGAAGAGTAGGTCATAGAAAATGAGTCAGTTGAGGAATTAGGAAGTTAGGATATGATGGAATATCAATATGTATGTTGAAGTTTCCTAATCAGGGTGGAGTTGGAGTTGAGTAGGAGAGAGAGCCTATGAGGCTGGTATTGAACTCATTGAAAGGAAAGAGTATCTAGAGGAAAATATGATCTCTGTTTGTGGGGGGAGGTTGTCTTGTTCTCTGCTATAGGCAGTCCTCATGTTTCTTCCTGCTACCTTTCCTTTTTTTAAAAAAAAATATTTATTTTATTTTAATTTATGGAATAAAAGAAGCATTTCCATACCATGTTATAAAAAAGATGATTGCACATGAAGCTGCAAATCTATTATGTATAACTTGCTATTCTTTTAAAATATATAAGAGTTATCATGTAAATTTCTTTTCTTCTTCCTCCTCTCCCCTCACCTTAGAGATGGCTACCATTAGACACAAAAACAGATATGTACATATATATAATACACACACACACACACAGGTGTACAATCATTCTATACATCTATTTATCAGTTCTTTCTCTGGATGCAGACAGCCTCTTCCTTCATACGTCCTTTGTAGTTAATTTGGGTATTTATAATAGTCAAAATGACTTAATTACTCAAAGTTGTTCTTAAAACAATATGCTGTTATTACCTATGATGTTCCCTTGGTTCTGTTCATTTTGCTCTTCATCATTTTGTGCAAGTCTCTTCCAGTTTTCCTAAGATCTTCAGCTCATCATTTCTTATATCACAGTACATCACAATCATATACCACAACTTGCTCAGCCATTCCCCAATTGACAAGCATCACCCCAATTTCCAGTTCTTTGCTACCACAAAGAGAGCTGCTATAAATATTTTAGAACACATAGACTTTTTTCCTTTTTCCCTAATCATCTTTGGAAATAGACCTAGTAGTAGTATTGCTGGGTCAAAGGGTATATAGGCAATTTAATGACACCTTGGACATACTTCCAGATTGCTCTCCAAAATGATTGGATCAGTTCACAATTTCACCAACCATGAATTAGTGTCCCAATTTTTCCACATCCCCTCCAACATTTGTCTCTTTCCCCTTCAATTATTTTAGCCAATCTGATGGATGTAAAATGATATCTCAATGTTGTTTTAATTTGCATTTCTCTGATCAATAATGATTTAGAGCATTTTTTCATATGACTATAAATTATTTTGATTTCTTTACCTAAAAACTGCATGTTGATTTCCTTTGATTATATTTATCAATTGGGGAATGATTCTCTTATAAATTTACAAAGTGCTTTATGTATCTGAGAAACTTGTTTTATTCATACAAAATATTTTTAACTTAATGTAACCAAAATTATTCATTTTATACCTCACTCTGCTCTCTATCTTGTATTTACAAATTTATCCATAAGTCTTATTTCCCTTCCTTTTCTACAATATTCTATTCTTGGAGCCTTCCATGCTAGTCACTTCTATTTCTTCCTGTGCACTCTGACTAATTGGCATCTCTTTGCCTGTGACATCAGACCTGGGAAGACAATTAGATTGCAAGCTGCCACCCATCCATATTAAAACTCCTAGTCTGCTTCACTATTCCCAAACTTCTTTGATTCATGGATTATTGATGATGAACTCTAGAGTCTTACTCATATAATCTAGGGTGAATGGCAGCCAAAGCCTGGTGTAATGATGTACCAAGTATAGGAGGTAGTCTCTGGTTTCACAGACCTCCATGTTTTCAACATCATCATGGCTGAGACTCTGGTAACATTCCTGATTTTTTCCTTTCTCTGCCTTCCTTGTTTTTAGAGGTGATAGCTATCTCTTCCTTTTGAGGGCTAACTGCTGTCCTAGTGACTTGCCTTTCCTGTCCCAGCCCCTTGTCTCTAAATGCTCCCAATATTAAGTACCTTCAGTTAAACCACATGGCCTCTCCTGAAATATACCAGATAAAGGCCTAGTGCTTTCTTTGAACAGTTGTTAAATTCTTTTTTGCCTCTGTAGCTTTTGACACTGTTGATTGCCCCAATCTTCCTGCATACTTTCCCTTCCCTGCTTTGTTGTGGTCCTCTTTTTTCCTGTCTGACAGGCTGCTCTGAAGCAATATTAGACAGGTACTGCCTTCATCTGTACTTTCAGAGTCCCCACCCTAGGACTCTATTCTGATCCCTTTCCTCTTCTTTCTCTATCTATGCAGATGATTCCCAAATCCCTTGTTTTAAGGAGTTCGGGGAAGTTTGGAAGATCAAGAAAGAATTGTCTTACAGAAGCATTACCTGAAGTATCTTTTAAAAATCTTTTGTTTATTTTACTGATATATTTTATTTATATAACAGGTTTTTTTTAAAATTATAACCTAAAACTCTAGAGTCAACTGTGAGATGATCATCATTTCTCAGCTAAGAAAATATAATTCTAATAGTAGTTTGTACTGGTTGCCTTATTTTTAAGTGTTAACTGCAGTTTACAATAAAAAGTTATTAAATTGTTTTAAAAATTTCCTTCATTTAAACAAGCTCTTATTTTATTCAAAACAATATGATGATAAATGTCTTCTTGTTGAATGATTAATATGCTAGATAATCTTTTGGGAGGTGCTACATAATTAAAATGAAATTTAAGTTATAAAGCCATATTATTTCCTGACATTGTTACATTTTTCTCCACAATAATTCTAGATCCTATTTGTACTAAAAATCTGGTTATAAAGGTTGATATGGTGCATGCTAACAAACTAAAAAAAGAACTGATCTTGATCTAGCTAACATTAGAGTCACTCTACTCTCCATTGTGTTGTCAAAACAGCAGAATTTCCTCATATTCCCTTAAAAATAAAAACCATCCAATGCTTGAAAATAAGAATAAATATAAAGAATGTATCATTCTTATTTGTCATAAATGATTCCTATCATCTCAGATTCATGGAACTTGTTCTTGCTATTATAATGGAGAACAGATATCAAGAATTTCTATTACATCATTTGTTACAGAATCTTCCATCTTAATGGCACCAACAATAGCACATGGAAACTAATTTCTTCAATTATTTAGGGAAATGGCATTTTTAAAAAATGGTTTTAGATGCTACAATACTAAAAACAGTTTTTGAAGAGCTTATATTCTATTGGGAAGAAATAACACACCCACAGATGGAAGTAAATACAAAATATAGCCATAACTCTTGCCCTAGCCCTCTTTGCCCCTTGGGATCACATGGACTCAGTTTAATTGGGGGTGGCGCTAGTTCCAAAAGAATTGGTTCTTCTCTTTGACTTGTGCCCATATCTCAGAATTTTGTTTTGGGGAAAACTCCCAAAAATAAAGCTTAGGTATAACTAATGTCTGGGTTCTTCCACATGTGGGTAGCTGGGTCCCCAACTTCTACCTAGGCATTTGATTTACAATAAGGATATCAGGTACGTAGGACAGCCTTTATTTCACTCCCATAAAAAGTAGATAAAATATAAAGGACTCGTGGGAGCCCATAAAAACACTAAAACAGTCAAATAGTTCAGTAGACTATTCTCGTACTATCCTATTCCCAAAGCTAATTTTGTGGGCTCTCCCCTTCACCCTGTATTTCCCTTGTCTGAACGGGTCTTACTGCTAAAACTTTCTCCCCTCTCCAATTCATCCTCCACACAACTGGTTTTTCTAAATGGTTTTTCTAACGAGCAATTCTGATCATGTCATTCATTGATTCAATGAATGTCAGTAGCTCCCTATTGCTTCTAAGATAAAACAAATAAACAAACCCACTTCTATCTGGCATTTAAAACCCTTTACATCCTGGACCAAACATACTAACTACATAGTACAGTGGATAGAGCACTGGGCCTGGAGTTGGGAAGACCTGAAGTTCATATCTGGCCTGAGACACTTATTGCAACCCTGGGCAAGTCACTTAGCCTTTGTTTGCCTCAGTTTCCTCATTTGTAAAATGAATATAATAATAGCACCTACCTCCCAGGGTTGTTGGAAGTATCAAATGAAATAATGATTGTGAAGTGCTTAGCACAGTGCCTGGCAAAGAATAAGAACTATATAAACATTAGCTATTATTATTACCTTCACAGCATTGATACATAACATCCCTTCCTATACTAAATGTCCAGCTAATTTGTCTTACTCTTCTTCATTGATGATACTTCATCTCCTATATCTATGCTTAGTCATTGGTTATCTGCAATGCCTGTAATAACCTCATCACTTCTGTCTTTAGAATCCCTTATTTCTTTCAAAACAGCTCAAACATCACAATCTCCATGAAGCAATTCCTGATTCCCCCAGCTCCTAGTGCCTGCCTTCCCCAAATTACCTGCCACTTCATTCTTGTGATCTATCTATACTGATTTATACATCTATTGCAGGGATGGGGAACCTGCAATCTCGAGGCCACAGGTGGCCTTCTAGGTCCTTGGCTGCAGCCTTTTGCCTGAGTCCAAGTTACACAGAACAAATCCTTTTATTAAGGGGATTTGTTCTGTGAAGTTTGAATTCAAAGGGCCATACTGTAGGACCTAGAGGGCCACATGTGACCTTGAGGCCACAGGTTCCCCACCCCGATCTATTGTCTTCTCTGTTAGCTCCTTGAGGGAAAGAACTGTTAGATTTGCCTGTGTACCCTCTTTATTTAGCATGGTGCCTGGAACATTAATAAATGCTTGTTGATAGAGGGATCAACTGAGCTCAGAGATTATGGATGTTCCTTTTATTGATGAAGACTGCAGCCTTTCTTTGCCTGTCCAACCTGTGAGACTCTTGTGTGTGTTCTCTCATAAATTTGTCACAGAAGGTCCACCCAATGTGCTCCAAAGACTTCCTTACTTTTTTTTGGCATTGAGAGGTTATCAGTGGGGTACACAAGCCATTCCTTGGTTACCCCTCTCTTTTGCCAAATGACCAGTTCATTTGCTTTTTTTTCCTCTCATATATTTCTTTGATAACATATTTTGTACCAGTTCTTTGTAATTATGATACATTAGACATCTATTCTGGAAATGGATCACAAAGGTCATCTAGCTGCTTATTTTTCAGATTTTGACGCTGTGGCCCAGAAAGATGATGTGTTTTGTCCAAGGTCACACAAGAAGTAATTGGCAGAGCTAGGATTTTGACTCAGGTCTTGTAGCTTAAAATTCATCCTTCTTTCCACTGTACCACAATACCTCTTCATTATTTGTTCCTTTTTTCAACTTACTCGTGCCTATCAGGTTTCTCTCTAGTGAGAGATACCTCAATAACTGTATTCAATTCTTAAGGTTCCCGTGGTTCACGACCATATATTAACACAAGAAGAATATCATGTGTATGTGCTTCTAATTGACTACTGTTTCAGAAGGAAATTTGCTTTTTCTAAATATATGTATATATGTAGGATGAAGTGTAAGGCAGCTGAACGGCTCAGTGGATAGGGTGCTAGACCGGGAGTCAAGAAGACCTAAATTAAAATCTGACCTTGGATGCTTACTAGCTGTGTGACCCTGGGCAAGTCACTTAACCTCTGTTTGGCTTAATCCACCAGAGAAGGAAATGACAATCCACTCCAGGATCCTTGCCAAGAAAACCCCATGTATAGTATTGGTGTTCTATGGTTCACAGAGTCATGAAGAATTGGACATGAGTGAACAACAAAGACCAAGTATTTCCATCTTTTTATTTAAGGTTTTATTGCTTATTGAAATTCAATGGTAGGCTTTAAGGTTTTAAATTGTTGTTAACCATTTATACTTTCATACAGAGGGGTTTCAAATCCCTCCTGAAGCTTGAGGGCATTCAATGCCAGAAGATAGAGGAGGGGAGTGGTGTTACCAACCAGAAAAAAAACAAAAAACAAAAAACAAACATATATTGGAACTCTAGGAACCAAAAAACAACCTTTACCAAATTCATAATTTTGATAAGGGCTGACCCTGCTGCTGACCCTTGTACTTTGTGTAAGACATGTGATTGTCACCGGGAATGCATTTGTCATGCACATTTAGTCAGGGGAAGACTCTGAGAAGGAAGTGGACTTCGTGGTTAACCTTAAACATCCTGCTGAAGTCTCATATTGACCAAGTGTTTAACCATGTTGCACACTTTCTGTGAAGAACTAAGGACATTTAGCCAAGTTCACCATTAATGATCTGCCCTAGGCCACTCAGACTAAGAATTAAAATAGCCACATTGTGTTGGCAGTCTGCAGGTTAGTATTCTGTCTGAGTATTGTTCATTTTCTTTTTATGTTAATATATTTCTCAGGCCAGAAATATTAATAACTAAAGGACATGACAATATCCAATGACGGTTCATTCTCTTGTCCCTTGACTCACTTTGTCTTCTATGACACGTGTCTTACATTATTTAGGAAGTGAGTCTGGAAATAGACATTAAGGATTTTATTTTTACCTTAGGCAGTGGTTTCATAGTAATTTGTAATTATAGTCCTGTTTTTGGTGGAGCACTCAGAGGGACCCAAATGAGGGTATATGTTACTTCCTAGTTTAAAAAAAAATGTATATTTATTATGTATTGCCTTTTGTATGTATATATATGCATGTTTAAAATATATATGTATTTGTATGTGTGTATATATTTATAGTATGTATGTATATATGTATGTATGCATACATACATACACACATATGTAAATAAACCCTATTCTCACTAGGACATACATATTTTGCATTGCTTTTCCCAGTGATGGTGATGGGCTTCCCGAATCCACAACTTCTCTTCAGAGTACTCCTTGAGAGAAATGGGTACCAATGAGGGACATATATGGCAAAGAGCTTGATTTACTTCTGTGGCCATGAAACAGGGCAAAGCTAAATAAGTTAAGAAAAATAAAATGTTTTCTATCATTGTAAAGTATTTTGAAAATCATGAGAGTAATTTATGTAGGAAACAGACAACCTAAAGCAGAAACCAATGGACCAAAGTGTGCCAGATCTGATACCTTTGTTTGGTTGTGTCTAGCCCGCTTAATTCATGTTTGTATTCCAAATTTAGCCTAGGACTCCCTGAATGTGCCCCATGAGATGTCCCCAGGTTCAAGTTTGTGTCTCTCATCTATTCAAATGTAGAGCTCTGAACACCCTCCTCCTCATTCATGTATCTCTGCACTAGATGAAGTAAGATGATATATGAATTCAAAACAAAGACATTTAATATCTTTAAATGGAACAGAATGGCAAGATAATAATAAGTGGATTCAGGTATTAAATACTCTCAGCAATCATTCACAAATGGCTGCTACCCCAAATGTCAATTGGGTGTGCCAGTTGGCTCCTAATGAACCTCCCTGTTGCTCTGACAGAGGGAGAGGGGCAAATCAGTTTATTGAGGGCAGGGTATTCTATTTGTACCAACAGCTGTCGTTGCTTAGTTACTTTACTTTCCATCCCAGCCAGCAGCTAGTGAGCACTGTCTGTTTCAGAATAATGTGGCCAGGTAAATGTCTGAGACACTCTTCAAATGATATGTTCATGAAAGTATTATTGTATTACTGCCAAATCTCTCTTCCAAGTCCATGCTACTAACCTGACATAATCCCTATACCCAGATAAGAGAATGGCATTATGGGAGTCTCATGTCCTGGAGTTCTCTTTAATGAGCAGTAATCAGCTCTGCCTGTGGGTAAACCAAAACTGAGTTGGAAAATGTCCATTAAGGTCAAAACCAGTCTCCGCTCCTATTACAAGAGTTTAAAATAATAAAGAAAAAAAATCCTGAGCATTTTTTAAAATTTAGAATGGCAATATCTTTAGGAATGGAGACACATCTCAACATGTTTCCATGAAAGAACAGAAAAAAATCGATTGTCTATGTAGCTAAACAGGCTTGAAATTAATTTTCATATAATTTCAGAATTGCCAATCTAGTCTGGCTAAGAAAGGAAATTGATTTCTATGAAGGGCCCTTTGCAGAAAACTTGATTGCTCACATTCTTAGGTATTCACGCTTATTACAATTAGGAAAAGTGCTGTTGCTGTTGTTTGGATACATAGCAATAATGAAACTGGCAATTTCTCAGGAAATGAAGGTGTGTAACATAGTTATCTAGAAAGGATGTAAAGAAGAAATACAATCAAGTTATTACACAAAAGGGGTCCTTTAAATAGCAGGACTGACATTAGCAAACAAACAAACAAAAAACCTCTGCACATCTCATTTCACAAGGTTAATATTATTAAAATTAGCTGCACTGAAAATTAAGGCACTATTCCCAAATGAAACCCTAGATTGTAATATGAGTTCAATTGGATTCTACCATAAAGGACCATTGAACTGTTGTATAATTGCATTGCTAAAAGTAAAAACACATTCTCAGGATATGAGTCATTAACAATTTGCTTTTAATGAAAAACACTTGAAAAAACAATTGCATTGACCCCTGATTGCTCTTGCTTTTCAAAAATTGAAAAGTCTCCAAAAATGAAGAAGGGGTGTGATCAGTATTAATGAAGGAAGATAGATATTCAAATCATTCAGGATGAGAGAACCTTCTTTTCAAGGGTTTTTTTGAGGGGGCATGGGGAATGTTTAACAAAGATTTGGGATTTTTAAGTGGGTCTTTATCACTAATATTTACTATGTAGACAAAAATAAACATATGCACTTAAATCATCACCATGACAACTGAACTCCATTTTTTTTTTAGTTACTACTGTTCCCTTACATATGAGTTATAGGTATTAGGATCAATTTTCCATCCCTAGAAAAGATATTGATGTGGTCTTGGACATGCATTCCTTCATAAAAATCATGCTAGTTTCCACTCTAGAACTGCTTAAGGAAATGAGGGTAAGAATTACAGGATACAGTCTCTTATTTTCCTTTAGAGTCAGTACAGGTAGGGACATAAACAAATGGATTAATTTGATTACTCTGTCAAATTATCTGTCTATCTACCTATTTGCCTACCTACCTATGTTGTTGTTGTTCAGGCATGTCTGACTCTCTGTGATCCCATGAACCAAACTGTCCATGGGATTTTCTTGGCAAAGAAAATGGAATGGTTTGTCATTTCCTTCTAAAGGCAAACAGAAGTGAAGTGACTTGCCCAGGGTCACACAGCTAGCAAGTGTCAAGGATCAGTTTTGAACTCAGGTCTTTCTGACTCTGGCCAGCGCTCTATCCACTGAGTCACCTCACTGCCCCACCAATCCTTCTAAAAAGTAAAAAACAAAAACAAAACCTAAAACTGTACATAAATCAACAATTTTCTTTCTTGTTCTTTTTTTGTTTGTTTACCAACTATCTAGAACAAGACCAGATACATTGACCTCCGTAGGGTTTTAGTATCTTTTCTCTAATTCCGTTGGAGGGGTCTTCAGCTCCCACTATTAGTCATTAGTGACCACTACTTCAGTTATATTTATCCATTTAATATCAGTTAGCTTTTATTGGAAACATAGCAAGAATAAAAGTACAAACAAATATTCTCTCCACCCTGAGAGGGAATACATTCCTCTGTACCACCTCCATCACTAGAGAGAATAGGTCCAAAATTAAGATAGGTCCTACATAGCACTGATCCCACCAAGTTCATATCCAGATACATTAATGTGGGTGCATTCTTGTTTCAGCACCATTGGGTCCCAAAAGTTGCTCCTCACTTCAGAAGGCATTGACTCTGGACCAGCTGCAAACCTCAGCTTGAACTCTTGAACTCTGCGACCCTCAGGCTCCAAGACCCCAAGACTCCTGGGCTCCTGGACTGTCAGATTCCCAGATTCCTGTACTACCAGACTCACTTTCCTGACCTTTTGAAACTCACAAGGTCACAGCCTCCATTCCCTTCACCTAAAACAAGAAAACAAATAATAAAACAGAAAAAGAGCTGAGGCCTGTATCAAAGGGATCCCACGTTGGCCTTGAATGGGAGAAAGGGCTGAGGCCTCTTCCTTTGCAGTATTGTCTCTGGCAGGAAGATATGACAAGAAAGAGACAAAAACAAACCAAGAAGGAATGATGCCAAGACTGACAAAGACCTTTTTAAGGAGTGCCCCAGTTTGGGTTCTTAAAAGACTGCCATTCACCAAGTGCTTAAACCAGAATGAGTGACAGAATGCTACTCATACTCCAAAGTTTCACCAAGGCACATTCATTAGAAAGCATTATGACTCTCTCATAAGCGGGCTCCCCAGACTCTTCCACATGGGGCATCATCATCATTCTCCATGTGTTCATAGGTATTTAGATCTTTGATCAGTCCCTCATTAATTTATATACTGGAACGATTGTTTCTTGATAATCATTAAGTTCAAAATAAAAAATAAAATTTTATTTTTAAGAGCAAGTAGAACCAGGAAAACAATATACACAATGACTATAACAACATAAAAGGGAGTTGGGGTTGGGGAGGGGGCAAACAAACAAAACAAAACAAATAAAACTCAGTGCTGGGAAATTATGAGGAAGTTTTGCCACAAAGAAGAGATGTGTGAATGTACCTCCTTCTCTTCTTTGCAGAAGATGGAAACTATGAGCATGGAACATTATTTAAAATTTTGAACTTAGTTGATGTGTGGATTAGTCTTGTTACTTAAATTTTTTCTTTAAATTCTTTCTTATAAGGGATGATTATCTAGGCATAGAAGAGAAGAGATATATTTGGGGAAATATAGGTCATGTAAAGACAAACGAATATCAATAATACATTTTTTGAAAATAAAAAATCATATAAATCACAAGAAGGAAGTACTTTGTAGTTTTGATTATGATTTTAATTCACACTAAGTTAGAAACTGAATATACAGTATGTAAATGTACATACATATAATGTACAATAAAAGATAATAGAAGGTCGTTGCTAGTCACATAAGCTGTTGTGTCGAAAAGTCCAAATTATGACCAACTGCCCTCACCACATTATAGAAGGCCCTTTGGTTTATTATCACATTCCTTATTTGGAAGGCTTGGTGACATTTACAACTCAGATTTTAAATGTGTTCTTTTACCATTTAAATTTTTTTCTTTTTTTTATTATGACTTTGCAAATATGAACATTTCCTTATACAAATAACAGATTTATATATAGATTTATATATCAAATTGTGAATCTCTATTATCAATAGCTTTTTAAAAAATATATTAAATTGAACACAGTAACTTCAATACTATCCTGATTTTGAATGTCTTCTTTTGAACTTTTTTCTCCTTTTGGTATTTTTTTTTTAGAAGTGTTTCATTCATTTTTTTTTCTTCCTGGGGGAGGGAGTATCATGATCACTCTTCTCCATAACTTCCCACACACAAAAACTCACCTCTTATAACAAATCAATATAATCAAATAAAATAAATCCACTTGTTGTCAATGTTTGGAAATATACATCTCATATTGGACCCCTAGTCCATCATCTCTCTGACAATTGGTGGGACGTAGGATTCATCACTGGTCTTCTGAAGTTGTGATTGTTCATTGCCGTAATCAAAATTCTTAAGTCTTTTAAGTATCTTCTTGATGGTTTTATCACATAGCCCGTTTTCATTGTTCATGAAAGTTAATCAGTCTGTAGCTAGTACTTGTGGGCACATTACTATGTTTTACACTCAATTTATACCTCAATGAGACCTTAAAACATTTCTTCTACCAATTGAGCTACTTCATGATCATGCTTGATGGACAAATATGAAATATATAAACCATCCTTTCTAATTTACTACATTTTTTTACAAATGCAGCCCTGTGTCTAGAATCTACCAGAAATGAATGTTTTGGAACAGACTCCTGGGAGTTCTGTGTAAAAGCATCTGGAATGGTTTGTGGAACATTCTGGGAGAAAAATGCTGGAAGAAGTAGATGGGTGGGGCATGTCCTCCATCTCTGTAACATACAGGAGATGACAGAGCCCAGGTATGCCTCATTCAGGGAGATCATGATTAACAGTGTATTACCGTTGCTAAGGACAATGCAATCGGTGCTCTGGTCAAAGACAATGAGATGCTGTAGGGTTGAATGGATCTGGTTCAGTAAGGCTTCCACTCAGTGACATGCTCCCTTCCTTTCAAAGTATTCTGCTCCCCTCTCCCTTGTTTAAACCGGACAAAGCTATTTCCTGCCCTTGCAGACAGAGGTGTTTAGTACCAACTATTATATTATTTCTAATGAACTGTGCTTTTTACCTTGCTCCTTCTTTCTACCTCCCTGGCCCTGAATTTTCAGTCAGCACCTTTAGCTGCCTGCTAAATATATAAGAATAGGTTGTATCTAAAATACTATTCCCCTCTCCCCTTTTTTCTTAAAAGTAGGATATTTGTTATAGCACCTAGGAGGAATGGTAGAGAAAGTGCTCATCTCAAAGTGAGGAAAACTCAAGTTACAAATACAAATAACAAAAAATAGATTTATATCAAATTGTGAATCTCTTTTATCAATAGCCTTTTAAAAATATATATTAAATTTAGCACAGGAACTTCAATACTATCCTGATTTTGAATGTCTTCTTTTGAACTTTCTTCTCCTTTCAGTAATTTTTTAAAAAGTATTTTTTAAAAAAACATTTATTTTTGTTTTCTTTCTTTTCCCAAGTCCTGCTTCAGACACTTATTAGCTATAAGACCCTTGGCAATTCACTTAACCTCTCTCAGCCTCAGTTTCCTCATATGTAAAAAGGGGAATAATAGTAGTGCCTACTATAAGAAGATCAAGTGAGATGATTTACAAAATGCTTATCAAATTTTAACGTGCTATATAAATATTAGCTATTATTATTGTTATTATTATTATTAAAACATATTATGGCTATGAAGTGCCAAAGCTAGGATTTTAACTCAGGTTTTCAAGCTCCAAATCTATTTTTTTTTCTGCTGTCACACACTGTTAGTTTTCCCTTCCTTGAGGTCTTCAGACAAAGTCTGGATAACCGACCACTTGTCAAGATGATGGATTCTTCTTCAGGTATAAATTGGAATGATGGATTCTGAGGTCCCTTTCAGCTCTGATGTTTTGTCATCATCAGTGACTTCATATTGTAGATACAAATTGAAAAGAAGGCATGGATTGTATGCAAGGGAAATAAGCAAAGCTTTGCATTTAGGCATTTCTATCTATGCCTGCAGAAAATCAGCATGGCATAATAGAAAGTATCAGTGTGGAATTTCAGAGTCAGGAAAAGTTGGTTTCAAGTATTACATCGGCAATCTACTAGCTATATGACTATGGGCAGGTCACTTAACCACTCGGAGCCTTTACACAGCTCTCTAAGACTCTAGATTACAGACAGTGCTAAACTGTATCAATAAAGGAAGTTTCCACACTAATAGTACCCTATACTGATAAACTCACTTTGATATTAACCAAAGAAAAATGAATGAGTGGATTTGATTCTCCCCTATTTTTAAAATTCTAAATTCATTTCCACAAGCTGTCATAAGCTAGGACATTGTGTTTCTGGTTCCTAACATTTCTACACAATCCATTTTATGCATACTAGAAAACAAAGCCATGGCCTTGAATCAGTGTAAAGAATGATGGCTAAATCCAATCTATTTAAAAGCTTAAGTTTCATAATTTACCTTGTTTTGAGGATCTTATAGATACTTGAACATATAGGGTCATTTTAGAGCCATGATTTTAAATGAGTAATAGCCTTAGTCCACAAATAAATCTACATATTTCAGTTCTATGTCTTGTCTTCATAGAGTAGTGCAAGAGAACTGGAAATGAAAGCCAACCAACAATGAGAGCTTTGAGGAGACATTTTACAGTTGATACAACTTGCCCCATTTAGAAAAAAGATTATAAATCTTTTTGAAGATGAGCTTGTGATTTTTAAAAGAATAGAACATGTTTTTAGAGTAGAATGGATTAGATTGAAGTAGAATTTAGTGAAGTATTATCATTCCACAAGATCTCAAATATGGGACTTTATTTTATTGAATTGTTGTTGTTGTTCTTGTTGATTATCCTTTGTTTTTGAAGAGGATCAATAACATCACAAGGTGATGTCTTGACTCCCGTGTGATTTCAGTTTAAGTGAGGCAGAGTTGCACAAAATCATTAGCCTCACTCTCTCTTCCAGAATCATTGAAGTCCAGTGGCAAAACAAAGGTCAACAAGACTGGTGATGTCCTGGGACGCAGTGGATTACCTGGGCTACTTAATGCCTGACCAACCTCTACGTGCTTCACAGCAGCTGCTCCAATTGCCTTCACTGCGACTGGAACAAATTATTCTCACCAGCCCATCTTGCTGGGGGACATCTTCACATACTTGCTGTAGACACCCCCCTAAATCACCAATAGATTTGAAGCCTGTTGATTACCCTCAACCTGATTTAGCCTGTTTGCCAAGAGAGTTTACCAGAATGTGGCCTCTGCACATGCTATGGCTTTTTTGGAGCCACAAGTGAAAGTTGAGTGCCAGGTAGACACCAAAGATGGATGAGCAGCCCTGAAAAGGGTTCAGCAAGCTGTCACATCAGAGGTGCTAGTCCTCCTTGAATGCCCTATACACATATTGAGATGAGAGCTATGTGGAAGGCACTTAGAGAAAAGAGGGAGGAAAAAACAACTTTGTTTTTCCTAGTAATCAGACAGTTTTAATGTCAATCTTAGTAGTAAATTCTGGTATAAAAGTGAAGAGAGCTCTCATGACATAGATATCTTCAATTGCCTGATATATTCTGATGTGGAAGATAGTGATTCTATGAGACATCAGGGTATAGACCTGTGACCAGTGGATGCAGGTTATAGGCAGGCAAATGTAAAAACTTGTGAAAATTAGGATTGTGTGACAAGGCCCTTGGGTGTCATAAAGCAATGAACTCCATGTCCTGGTTGATGTTGAAACAGATATTGGATGACTTTCAGGGATTACAAATTCACAGCACCACACAATATCAGAGTTGGAAGAGAATTCAGAAAACATCTAGCCTAGCCCATACCTGAACAAGGATCTGAATTACATCCTATCTGTCAAGTAGTCATCCAACCTCTCCAAGACCTCCAAAGATGGAAAACCTCCTGAGGCAGCTCACTCCTCATTTGGACAGCTCCCATTATTGTGAAATGCTTCCTTACGTGGAGCCTAAATTTCCCTCTGTGTTATTTCCACCCATTGCTCTTGGTTCTGTTCTTTTGGGCCAAGTAAAGCAAATCTAATCCCTGTTCTAAATGGTAGATCTTCATCTACTTGTACTGGGGCTGTTGCTGGTGCTTTGAGATTATGAGGTCTTATAGTAACTGAACAGGCAAAAGGTGATGACTCAATAGATATTTGAAAGGAGATGACCCCACCCTCAGTGCTCTGTTCTGCTCAGCCTCAGATGCTGCCAGAAGAGATTTGAACCTCTTCCCACAAGGGGTGGGAGAGGAGTGGTTTGCTTTATACTCTATCCTGGCCAACATGCAGCTATGAACATATGGCATCTAAAATACATGTCCTGTCTGGACAAGCTTGATCCTGAGTTTTGAGATCTTGTGTCTGCTCTTTTCTGATCATAAGTAAATGATCATTTTTCTTGAAATGGATGTGTCCAGGCTTGGAGTTGACTTTGCAAGTTTAAGAGTTTCAGAGATCCTGGGTTCTCTGAACCACACGTACCACGGTGTTCTCTGGCTGCCTAATCTCCCAGTGCCTCAGCAAAACTCTGGGAAGCACAACTCAAAGGGGGAAAGCCCCAGGTGGAGAAACATCCTGCAGCAGCAAAACATCTATCTGCAAGGAGCTGAAGAAAGTGAAAGGCCCTGGTGAGCAAGTAACCTCCAGGGTCAGATTCCCCACCCCTACACCTAGAGCTCCAGTGTTACTGATTCCAGCCCAACACCAGGTAAGCTGCCCGAACCCTACAGCCTCCAATTGCTAGCAGCTGAGGCCCCAGCACACAAAGCCAGTGACCAGGCCCCAGGCTCCCAGCACAAGAAGCTTGGGTCAGTGTCACCTGCTCTCCAGCTGGAGAGCTCAATTGTTTTAAAGGCCAGGAAATAAGCAAACGCCATGAGCAAAAAGAAACGTACTATAGATTTTTATTATGGGGACAGTGAAGATCAAGGCAGGAATTCTGAAGAGGACAACGTTGTTAACAAACCCACATCTGAAATCTCAAAAGGGAATATGAACTGGTCTGAAGCCCAAAAAGCCTTCTTGGAAGAGCTCAAGAAAGATTTCAAAAATCAAATAAGAGAGGTAGAAGAAAATTGGGAAAAAAAATGAGAGGTATGCAAGAGAGTCAATAGGTTGGAAAAGGAAGGACAAAAATTCACTGTAGAAAACAAGTCCTTAAAAAACACAATTGGCCAAATGGAAAAAAAAATGTACACTGAAGAAAATAAATCCCTAAAAAATACAATTGGTCAACTGAAATTGACAAACTGGTATCATGTCAGAATCTCTGAGTTAGCAGAGATTCAAGGCTGTATAGTTGAATACATAACTACAGAAATTACTTCTACACAATCCTCAAAAAGTGATCATCCAGGGGGCAGCTAGGTGATGCAGTGGATAGAGCTCCAGCTTTGGAGTCAAGAGGACGTGAGTTCAAATCCAGCCTCAGACACTTGATGCTTACTAGCTGTGTGACCCTGGGCAAGTCACTTAACCCCAATTGCTTCATCAAAAAAAAAAAGCAAAACAAACAACAATAAAAAAAGTTATCATCCAATTCTGGGCTCATAACAAGAAAATTACTATCGACTAAGCAGCAAATTCCATTTTGGAAAGATCTAATTATCAGGAAAATTTTCTAAATGCAATACTAGCTTCAATAACCTCTCTCATGGAGACTATGGCTGCTGTTATTGTACTTTTAAAAGGCAATAGACTCTTGGAGCATTACAGTTTAATGGTTATTCTTTTAGAAGTCATTGAGGAGCCTCAATTATCTTTCTGGAGAGACTGTTAACTCTTCTAACTTAAGAGAAACTATGAAAACCACAAAGAAACAAGGGAATTTCCTGAGATAATTACTTTAATTCTTATCTTGTGAAGAAACATGAAGAAAATTCTTGAGATGAGACTTTAATTATTATCCTGAAAGAGATGAATGGCATGCTTGTGATTCCAGAACTGAGGAGGTTAGCAGTAATAACCTGAGGTGACTGGAAGTGAGAATTCTCACAATTATTAATGTTTTTAGTTTTTATATGTCACATGCCTTATATATTGTATAGCTAGTAACCATGATGTTGTTTAATACTAAGCATGGGTTATACTAGGAAATTAGAAGTTTTGCTATCTAGACAGAGAAAAATAAAAGATCATGAAAAAAGAGGCTTATTTAATAAACATTTTTAATAAATGGAAATGAGAATCATAGCTAATTGATTAACTAATGGGATTTGCAGTTTTAGTAATTTCTGAGGAAATATCAAAATGTGCCCCTTGACTGCCTTCAAACCTAAGATGAGAACAAATAAAGAGAACGAGCTAGTAGCAAATACAAAGAGGGTGGTCATCTGTATAGGTACTATTAAGGAATATCAGTCCGGTTTTTAACACTGTTATACTTAAATCCTAAATTTATCTTTTTGCCACTTTCATTCATTGCTCCTATTTCTGTTCTTTATGGCCAAGCAAAACAAGTCTAATCCCTCTTCCATGTATTAGAAATACTTGAAAAGCTATCTCATAATCCACTAGATTTTTATATCCTCAATTCCTGCAGTTGATACTTGCTTAGCATGGTCTAAACCACCCCCACCCCCTCATTATTCTGGTTGCTCTATGTTACAAAGGGAAAAAAAAATGGTGGATTTTGAGGGGTTCAAATTCTAGCTCTCTCACTTGCTGCTGTATGACCCTGGACAAGCCATTTAATGTCTATGGGCTGGGCTGTAGTTTCTTCTGCAAAATGAGGGAGTTGGATAAGCTTACTTTTTTGCTATTTTCCAGCTTTAAATCTCTGATCAGTCTCAAACTTGTCAGTCTTTTCTAAAGTGTGACATACCCCAGATGTGGCAACAGCTTTAGATTTCATTAGGGGTCAAGAGGATTGGATTAAGAGTAAGAGGCCATAATTATGCTCAAGTCCAAACTCAGCCACTTACTGTGGCAAATCACTCAATCTTTCTGGAACTGTTTTCTCATTCGGGAAATGAGGAGATGGGATTGGAGGACCTTTAAGGTATGTTTTGGCTCTAAAATTCTATGAAGATATTATGTCATACTATTAGTTCTTATTAAGTTCACAACCTACAAACCCCCCCATATCTTTTTGACATAAATTGCCTAGCCATACCTATCCAATCCTGTACTTGTGCAGTTGGTGTTTAATTTATGTAAGATCTTACATTAATCTCTGTATTGAGTACACTCTGGCTCATCATCCCAGATCCAGTTTGCTACATCTTCTCCCTTGGGATTCTAGGAACACCCTGAAGGGGTATTCGCTAAGTCATCAGTTCAAATCACTACCAGTTGTGTTGATCCTGCTTTTAACCAATAGTGACTAAATCTGGGGTTCCATTTAATCCAGAGCTTTCCAAACTTATTTGGCCTACTGCTCCCTTTTAAAAAAATTTACTCAGCAGCACCCCCTGGAAATCTATTTGTTTTAAATTGGCATCACTTAAAAACATAAAATATATTTTTAAATGATGCATCCTAAATTTAATAATTCATTATAAATTTGTGGGGTTTTTCCTGCATTGAAATTTTGATGATGTGTCATGTAACCATATTGTATTGTAAACAAGCTATTACATGCACATATTCCGGCCGATGCATGCTGGACTTCCCGACAATACAAAACATACTGCCTGCCAACACTTACTTGTTAAGACCTGTCAGTGGACTTGACCACTGATTGGTTATAACTTGTATTTTGTGTGTTTATTTTATTTATTATTATTATTATTATTATTATTTTTGGTGAGGCAACTGGGATTAAGTGACTTGCCCAGAGTCACACAGCTAGTGTTATGTGTCTGAGGTCAGATTTGAACTCAGGTCCTTCTGACTCCAGGGCTGGTGCTCTATCTACTGCGCCACCTAGCTGCCTCCATTTTGTGTGTTTATTTGGAAACTAATGTAATCACTACAACTTTAACTCTGTTATGCAACAGATGAAACAAATACAAATGGTTTTTCAAAAATTTCTTACCTTCTTTTCTTTCCTTGTGTTTCCACCACCCCCTTATTTTTATTCAATGTCCCCCAATTGCACCTGACACTACTACTGCTCTCCCCAGGGGGCATATCACCCACTTTGGAACCTATGAAACGATTTAACATCAATTGGCTTTTACAAAAAGATATTTACTTCAAAGCTATAGAATTAATGAAAATAAAAACATTACACACACACACACACACACACACACACACACACACACACACACACCCCTCAGGACTTATTCTTCCTGATCTCTGGGGAAAGTGGGCTTAAATTTAATTCAGTCTCTGGATATGGTAAGATCAAAATTAGTTCAGTTCCTATTTAACCTTTTCATGTCTTAAAAGGCTTGGAACCTCCTTCTTGGCTCACTACTGGGATTTGAGGCTCTTTCTGTCCCTGTCTGGTTTTGTTCCCCTGGAAAGGCAGCAAGAAACAACAGCAGTAGGCAGGCAGCTCAGTTCCTACCTCAGCTATCTATCTTCCAGATTTAGGGGGAAATGAGAAGAGATTCATTACGAGGCCTGGATTGGGGGAAATCTGACAGGGCTTGCTCTTCTCTCTCTTTCTCAGTGCTCCTCCTTGCACCCAAGCCAGGCCTCTGAAGCTTTGGATGAGTGATAAGGAGAGAGAGATGACTGCATGCTTGGATAAATGGATGGAAGGATGAAACCTACCTGGGGGCTACATAGGGAAGAAGAGCCTGGCCCCTTGGTCTCTAGACCTTTCCCAGGCAAAGGAGCAAGAGCCCCTGAGGGAGGCTAAGTGCTTGGATTGAAGGAGAAAAGTTCTTGTCTCAATTACACTGGAGGTCATTCCCCAATCTTCTTGGGCATTGATGCTGAGCTGGCTGAAAAAGCTGGATTTCGGAACTCTGAAATATTCAAAGGCTAGCTCTCTTGACCTTTTAAAACTTATAAGAACAGAGTCTCCAATCTCTTTATCTTAAATGAAGGAGAAATGCAAAAGCAAATCACTGAGACCCATTTCAAGGGGCCACATGTAGATCTCAGAGAAGGCCCAAAGCCTTACCAAGTTATCTCTCATCAGAAGTTATCTGGGAAAGAGTCATCAGCAAGGCAGTGAAATCAGGAGAAAGCAAAGAGAATGGCTAAGGCCACTAAGGCTATTTGAGGGAGCTTCCATTTCAGGTGTGCAGCTAGTCAAAGAGGCTGCCATTTACTAAGGGGATAGCCAACCCAACTATTAGAGTTAGAGAACATCTATGGCACTTCCATTAAAGGTCATCACCATCTCCCCAAGAAGCCAGTTATCTAGCCTCTCCCACAAGGGGAATTTACATCTAATCAATATCATCTTCATTTTTGCCTGTTGAGATAATTTTGGATCCTGTCATGCCATGATTCTCTACCCCCTCACTAGCTTCTTGGCACCTACAGATTCATATCTTTCATGGCCTCAGCCAAGGTTCAGATAAAGTCAACTGCTTAAGATACAGGTGGGGAGTCTGTGGTCTCAAGGCCACATGTGGCCCTCTAAGGCTTCAAGTGTGGCCCTTTGATGGAATCTACTGAATCCATTGGCCGCACTTGAGGATGTAGAGAACCACATGTGACTTCAAGGTCACAGGTTCCCAACTCCTGTCTTAAGACAAGCCTCTCTCCAAAGTAAAGTTTTTGAAGGGGAATATTTGTGATTTAACTCCCTAAGTCTCCACCAGTAACAGGAATAATCATGATCACTGCTCATAATTGGGTGGTGCCAGGCAGGTAGAGAGGGATGCTTCATGGGTGGTCTGGGAGTAGTGGGAAGGTGGCTAAGTCTCAGACTGTAGTGGTCCAGGTGTTCTATCAAGGGCCCTTTCTACCTTGGGTCACTCTCAAGAATGATGGAGAAGCCTACCCTGGTGCCAGCAGGCCAGGAACTAAAATCAAGCTTGGAACTTGGAGGAAAGTGAAGGAGGGAGGGAAGTGAGAGACTTCCTCTTCCCTTTCTTCCAGTGTTAAGAAAGGTCATGGCCCCTGCTAGCCCCAGTCCCCTATCTCACTGGGGAGAGCTTAGGTGTACAGATCGAAGGCGGAGGAATCCATGTAACTACCTGAGTCAGCAGCCACCTGTCTGACCCCAGGCAGCCGTGAGCAGACAGTCTGGCAAAAAGACCTTAGTCGCCCGAAGGAAGGCAGGAAGGACTGGCCAGAGCCTTCTCCAGGAGGTATCGCTCTACGGAGATCTTCTAGTCTGCTCAAAACCAAACCATCAAAAGGTAGCATATTATCTTCAGGTTTGCAGTTTCAGGAAGGAATGATTCCGCACGTGCTGAGCCAAAACGCTCCCAGAGTCAGGACTCTCTGGGTACACTAGTGAGCATCCATCCATCTGCAGGTGAAGAGTTCAGAGTTACGAGGTCAGAGCTGGAAGGAACCTCAAAAGTCATCCAGTCCAATGCCTTCGTTTTATAGGTAAGTTAAACTGAGGCTCAGAGGAAGGACCTTCAGGTCCATCTAGCCCCACACCTTTCATTTTACAGATTAAGACCTTCTCTACTTTAAAGCATTTAGACTACGGTGTACATGTTATGCCTTATCACGATTCCTTTCCTTGTGCTAAATTGTAATTTTTTTCTTTTAAAGGACTCCATCTTGGCGCAAGAAAGTTGCTTAGGGAAGACAGCCCTTAATAATATGATGTTCATCCTCCAACTTACAGCAAATGACTCTTTTTTTTTTTTTTGGTAAAGAAATGTAACCAGTAGTAAATACAGCTTTCAGTTTTTAGAAGTGAGAGGATGTTATATATAATTGGGGTGAAATGATAAATCCCAATAGTATTTTCCAGTGCTTACACATGTTGGAAGATAATTGCACAAGATAAAGTTGAAATTTTTTTAAGCCAGACTGATTGATGAAATCTAGCATAATTTATTAAATGTTTATAGTTGACTTTGAATTTACTCAAATAAAATTTGCTGATGTAATGATTTAAACTGTCAAGTTTTCCTTCTTTATATTTTATTTTATGAACCAAAATTCATGAATGAGTCCAGTACCAAACAAAAAAAAGTTTGTCTTTTTATGTGATTTGTGACTCAGTTGATTTCAAGCCATTCAGTACTTAATTCCTATGACAGCTATTATATTTGCTGGTCTTTTAACTTACTGGCCTCTAAAAGATTTAGAATTAATTTAATTTATGATTGATATTTAAAAGCTATTTTAGCATGTCTTTAGACATTTAAAATTGAATGAAAAACATGAAACTAATAGAGTTTTTCTTAAAAGAATGATAGATTTTTATATTTCCAAATACTTAGAATTTAAACTTATTAGAAAAAACATTACTAAAATACTTTTGTGTGTTTTCAAATCAGCCAAAGATGCACACTACTCCAAATTTTGTGACTTTAACAGTAACTAACTTTTCAGGCTCAGAGATCAGTGAACTTAGGATCAAAAGGATTTTAAGAGTTTCTTCCCAAGTTTAGAATGTATGCATGCTTAGAAATTATACTCTTGAAATAGATAGAATTTGTTTTGCATAACTTTTCTAAATTCACTGGTTTTTAAAATGCAATTTATTAGTTGTTTCTATATATTTGAGAACATGCATATTCTACAGAGAAAAAAAGAAGTAAAATCAAAAAGTTAAAAGGAAATTATAGTCAAATACCACCTTACTCTTACTGTTCTTGGTTTAAAAATAACCAGTACTATTTAAGGATTTGTAGCTTTTTAATAAAATCTGGTATATGAAGAGTTTCAATTAATAAAATAAATTCAGTTGTGATTTTTTCCCTATAGTAATAGGGAGTTTTAGGGACGTATTCAAGCACAAAAAGTTTATTTTTTAGATTGTTTAGTTTCCCCAGTCAAACTTTGATAAATTAGTTACCAAATTGACTGCTACTGCCCCTTTGTGGTTTAGCCCAGATTGCCACCAAGAAATCAAAACTTGAAAAGGCTCTTCTACTGCAGTCAGGGATTTTGTCAGCCCTTTAGCCCACGTTTTGTAAAATCTCAAGAGTCTCAAGTTGTCTCAAAGAGTGTCTTATAAATTTGGAGAAAAAAACCTAAATCAAAGTAAGTTTAATTCATTTGAAAAAAATGTGAATGCAACACAATAAAAACAGAACCTAAAGAGTCCCCCCAGGGCCTTGTAACAATCATTACCCTCCACAAACCTTTTTTTCTTTTTTTTGGAATACAAAAAATTTAATTTTATTAGGTCTCTTACGATTGCTCTTTCATGTTTACCTTTTTGTGCTTCTCTTGAGTCTTTTGTTTCAATGTCACATGTTCTATTCAATTCTAGTCTTTTCATAAAGAATATTTGAAAGTCATCTCACTAAATATACATGTTTTCTCCTTAAGAATTATACCCAGTTTTGTTGGGTAAGTGACTCTTCATTGTAATCCTAGCTCCTTTGCCTTCTGGAATATCATATTCCAAGCCCTTCACTCCTTTAATATGGAAGCAGCTAAATCTTGTGTGATCCTGACTGTGACTCCATGGTATTTGAATTGTTTGTTTCTGGCTAGTTGCAATATTTTCTCCTTGATATGGGAGCTCTGGAAGACAAACTTTTTTGAAAAATTAATATTTATTTGTTCTTGTGTTCTGTTCTTTTTAAAGATATCTTAATTCTCTTTTTAATCTAATTTATATATCATAATGTCGGAAGGTTCCTTAAAGGTCAGCTACTCTAACCTCAGGTAGGGCAGAAGAAGCCTTTGTACAGCATCCATCATACTGTACATCATGATAGTCTATCATGGAGGTATTCACTACCTCATAAACGCAGTAAATTCAGTGAAGTAGCTCTATATCTTTGAAAGTGCTTGCCTTTGAACTGTCTGTTCTAGTTTTACTTTCTGGTATGACACAGGTAGTCTCTCTCCTCTTCCACATCATAACCTTTCTTTGAAGATTGATCTGATGTCTTTTATCATCTCTTCTCCAGACATTTCCTTGTTTATGTACCTGGCGTTCTATCCTACAACTTTAGAATGATAAATATTGTATTATTAAGTCAGTTTATTCTATTACTATGACAAAATTTATAGTTTGACTAATGGTTCTTTTCATTTTTTTAATTTCATGAAAAATATTTAATTGGTGATCTGAGATAGGCATGTATAATTGGGGATAATCAAACATGATGGAAATGCAAATTTTTCATTATTTTCCTTTCATAATGTGGCTTTTTATGATACAGCAGATAGTTCCTTCAACCAGTATTCAATATTTCAGTTTTCATAAGATGTTTCACTATCAAAGACAACTCTGGACACAACTTGAATACTTGAAGATTAACCCAAACTGTGACAGGGGCAAAACACCATGAGATGTGATTACTGTCTACATAGGGATTTTGTGTGTGTGTGTGTGTGAGGCAGTTGGGGTTAAGTGACTTGCCCAGAGTCACATAGCTAGTGAGTGTTGTGTGCCTGAGGCCAGATTTGAACTCCGGTCCTCCTGACTCTAGGGCTGGTGCTCTATCCACTGCGCCACCTAGCTGCCCCTACACAGGGATTTAATGATTGATGTGCTACAAAGTTCAGTGCTCCTTTGATTAAAAAAAAATGTTTCAAGATATTGACATAAGTCTAGGTTTTCTGCTCATTTCCCACAATACACTCAAACATTGGGAGTTTTTAGATTTCCTAATTTCATATCAATCTTAACAAAAATTTATACTTACACTTGCTGAGGTTTAATAACAATCTTTAGTCCTGGTATTCCAAACATCAGGAGATTGGCATTGGCATTGAAGCCTGCTGATATGAATTTTCCAAAGTGGTAGAATCTCATTCCCATAATGCCAGCCAGAGTCAGTGAAGTGGCTAGGGAAGCAGAAATATCCTTGGGATCCTGAGATATCCGACAATTTCCAGGCCTGCCAGGCCACCAAAGAGGAGGCCAGCATGGGATACTTCCTGCTTTTGCATTACCAGTTACTCCACCAGAAACAAGTGATGTTGCATAGCCAAAGCCTAGGGCACTTAGGAGTAGGGCACAGAGAGCCCTTGAAAAATTCAGAGAGGAGCCTAATAGAATTGAATTTTGTACAGAGAGATGATAAATGGTCCTTTAAGACAGAGATGTGAAACTCATTGTGAAATTTCCACATGCAGGCAGAACCAAATTAAAATGTAATTGGGAAATATTGAACAAAATAAATGAAAGTAAGATATAGATAATGTTAAAATGTGGTTTGCTAAGTCAATATGAGGCCTTCAGGGATCTGGATTCTATCTGGGGCAGCTAGGTGGCTCTAGCCTCAGTCACTTACTAGCTATTTGACCCTGGGCAAGTTACTTAATCTGTTTGTCTTAATTCATTGCAGCAGGAAATGGCAAACCATTCCAATATCTTTGCCAAGAAAACTTCATGGACAGTATGGTTCCTGGGGTCATGAAGTGTCAGAAAGAACTCACAGGGTCATGAAGAGTCAGACAGAACTAGATGACTGAACAACAACAACATTCCTTCTCTATGAGAAGTGAAAAAAAAATATTTGGAATATATAAAAAGCCAAGTACATTGTATTGCATACCAAAATAGCATATCCTGGAAAAAAATGCCTATCTTCAGTGGAAGAAGATGTAATTTTAACAAAATGGGAGAATTTAAGACATTCATTCTTCCAAAAGAAATGAGATTTGAGCAGGGTACTTGACAGGAAAACAAACAAACTAAACACTAGATATTAAGACTAAGCAATGAAACCAATACCCCCTTTATTCTTGAAGAGCTAGATCAGCCTAATATCTTTATTTAAAAAAAAACCTATCACATTTATTGAAGGACAAAGAAAGGTTAGGAGCAAAAGATCTAAAGGAGTTAAAAGAAGTTAGGTAAAGGGAAAGAGGAAGATTTGAACTAAAACCTAAGTTATCTCATAAGTGAATCAATGATTGGATGAAGGGGCGGGTTAGAGAGATAAAAACCTGCGGTGCTATGGGACAATAAAGAAAGAATGATTGGTTGCTTGGATTTGGTGAAAGGAGCTGGAGTTCAATCCTATTGAAGTGGAGGGTTCTATGGGGGCCTTAACACATATTCCATTCTGGGGAATTGGTACCTTAAGAAACTACCTTTGAGCAAGTATTGTGCTACTCAGGGCCACATCTTCCTTCAGGGGAAGGTGTATAGGGGTCCCTGGGGATATACAACACCAGATAAGGATGGAAGAAGTACATAGATCCAGAGGCAGAATGTCTATGCCATAGGATGGATCAGTAGTGAATGTAAAACCATGGAAAAAGATAGATACATAGATACAGAAACCTTCCCCCACATCATACTGTTTCTCTTATCAATTAATATTTTGGGAAGTTAGGCTCCTCAGAAGACCACTTCCAAAAAAGAAAAAAAAAACAACAAAAAACAAAAGAGGCATAAGGATAAAGAAGGAAAAAATGGATGAGATTCCACAACATCACAAATAAATTTTGTATTTAATCATGTCTGACTCTTTGTGGCCCTGGGTACCATATTGTCTATGGGATTTTCTTGGCAAAGATACTGGCGTGGTTTGCCATTTTCTTTTTCCAACAAATAAATAGATGAGCTGTACAGAGGAGGGAGCAAAGCTATTCTAGAAGTCCAAACTTGTAGCAGAGACATATGATGATGAAGAAGGAAAGTGTATATGTAGTATCCTTTAATAGGAGAATAGATTACTACATAGTCTAGAAATGGAAGAAATGGGGGAGGACACAAGAAATGGTATAAGCATTCATGTAATTTTTACTCTGTACTAAGTACTATGATAAACACTTTACAAATATTATCTCACTTGATCCTAACAACAACCCTGTGAGTACTGTAGGTACTGTTATTATCTTCATTTTACAGTTGAGGAGATGGAGGCAAAAAAGGTTAAGTGACTTGCCCAGGGCATAAAGCTAGTAAGTGTCTAAGGCTGGATTCGAATCCAGGTCTTCTTGAATCCAGGCCCAGGACTATCCATTGTGCCCACTAGCTGCCTAGGTGAATAAGGAGAATAATGAAATAAAATTATATTTCTTGAAACTAGAAAACACAAATTAATGTTATACAAGTCAAAAGAGTAGGTGGGGTAGGGACGCAGAAGATTCTGAATTGTACTTTTATCTGGACTGGGAAAGGGAACAGAATAAAGAGAGAGACTACTAAGAGGAAACTCAAGGAACTTGGATGTGGGCAGGGTATCAGGACATCAGGGATGTCTATGGGAGGAAACAGATCAAATTAGTGTTAAGACAAACAACCCGTAAGGGTCCAGTGCTTATTTAAATGAAGAGAAGGGGATTGGGAAGGATATGAAGGAACTAAATGAACTAAAATTCATAATTTTATGTTCTTCATATAGGAATGGATTAAACTCCTCCAGTAAAATCAAAGATAATTGCAAAATGGACATGAAAACAAACACTATAATTTGCTGTATTAAAATATATATATTTTAAAAAATAAAAACATATATAGAGTAAAAATTATAAAGTTAGAATAAAATTTATTATGCTGTAAAAGATTAAAAAAATCAGGAGTTGTAATAATAATTTCTGACAAGACAACCATAAAAATTCATGTGAATAGATAAATACAAAATTACATTGTGCTTAAAATCAACCTAGCCCCTAAAGACAATTTCATTATTAAACAGATGCACCAGAAAGAATAGTATCTAAGTTACTAAAGCAAAAAAAATTAAGAAAATTGCAAAGACATAATTAGAAAAGAAATTGTAGGATATCTTAATGCTTCTCTTTCAGAGTTGAATAAATTTAACAGAAATATAAACAGAAAGGAAAATGTATACCTCCAATTAAAGTGGTAATATTAAAGATTTTAAAGGAGCTTCATTCTCCTACATAAACCCCAGCAAATACCTGGAAAGGGCTCCAAATAGAGTAATGAGAAACAGTAAGCTAATAAGAAACAGAAACTCCTTTATTGCACACAAAAAAAGGCCAGAGTCCAATGGAGACTAGGACAGGGGTCATACAAGGAAAGCCAGTGTGAACTCTGGTGAATGGACCAAAGAACAACCGTGCCTAACAGATGAATCGTGCAAAGAATCCAGAGTGAGATTCTATAAATCCTGAAGCCAGTATCATCTCTGAACTGGGGGTATGGGGAGGGTTTGAAAGACAGCACAAGTTCCAATAATTGAAAAGCTAAATTAATGGCAAACCACTATAGTATCTTTACCAAGAAAATCCCGTGGCCAGTATGGTCCAATGAATAGTTGCATTTGAATAAATATTAGGACAACAAAATTCAGATTCCAGACATGGCTTGTCAGAACAGAAGTGGATGTCCCCAGTGGTCACTGTTGAGGGAAGAATGATAATGCACTGACAATGCAGGTCATTAGTATTAGCCCTGACACATCCACAAAGGAGGTAAGGGGGCTTTAAGGAGAGCTGAGACCAGCATGATCTCTAGCATATAATTGTTAGATCTCAATGCCATAGGAGGGGACAAAATCCATTCTAGATTGGTGAGTGTGAAAGTATAAGATGTGACTGACTGAGGTCAAAACCCTCAGCGGATACCTAGAAGACTGAGAAGGAAGCTAGGACTTGAGGCACAGGATAAGACCATTAATCCATTCAGAATGTCAGTAACAGAGGCATGTAGGCTACAAAGGGGTCATGATCAAATAGAGCCTATCACACACATCTAAAAGTGTTGGATAGGACTGATCTAAGCAGAAAATCCCAGTCCAAGAACTGAGACTAGAAATGCAAATAAACAGAATAAAATACTGAACTTTGTGTTCAGGACTTCTCCTCTGCACTAGCTATTCTCTCTTCTTCTTCCCATCTTGACTCGTTGGTGAGCAAATTCAAATCTACCCTGTCCTCCTCTCTTGAATCCCTAGCCCCCTTAATCATATTGCCCATTACATGCAGACAAGCCTCAGTCTTTGATCACTCCCACCATTCACCACCTCCATTCCCACATACTTGCTGCTGAACAAAGGTGGAGAAAATCGTGCAACTGTTCTGACTGGTTCCACTACAAATTTATTTTATATAACCTCAACTGGGCCCTCACAAGGCATTCCTCCAATGCCTACCTTGTCAACTCACTATCCAAATCTCCACAGTAGCTCTTCCAAACCTTTTCATCCCTCTCAAAGCTCCCTTGGCTCCCTATCACCCCACCAACTCAGCCAAGAACTTTGCCTCATATTTTGCATAAAAATTCAAACTATTCACAGTGAATTCTTCCCCTCTTTCTTATCTTCTATCACTCAGGTGCTTTCTGCTACTTTCTCCTCCTTCACCTGAGTTTCACATGATGAGGTGACCTTACTCCTTGCCAAAGCTAGCCTTTATCTCCTCCAATAGCTTGCCCCCTCTGTCATTCCCATTTTTTCACTTATTTTCAATTTTTCCCTCTCTGCTGGCTCATTTCCTACTACATAGGAACATGCCCATGTGTCTCCTAGCCTGAAAAACCCTTCATTTGATTCTTTCATTGCAGCTAAATATTGTCCTATATCCCTTCTGCCCTTTGTAGCCAAACTCAAAAAGGCTGTCTACAATAGGTGCCTCAATATTCGCTCGTCTCACTCTCTTCTTAACTTCCTACAATCTGGTTTTTGACCTTATCATTCCACCTAAATTGCAAAGTTAGTAATGATCTGTTAATTGACAAATCCAATTGTCTTTTCTCAATCCTCATTCTCCTTGACTCTGCTGCCTTTGACTCTGTTGATCACTTTCTTCTCCTTGATATTATCTTGTCTCTAGGTTTTAGGGTTGTCACTTTCTCCCATTCTCCTCTTACCTATTTGACTTCTTTTCCTCTGTCTCTTTTGCTAGATCAGCTTTCAGATCATTCCTTTTAACCACAGGTGTCCCTCAGTGATCTATTCTGAATGCTTTTCTCTTCCCCCTCCATACTACTTCACTTGGTGATCTCATCAACTTATATGGATTTAATTACCATCTCTATGCTGATGATTCTCAAACCTACCTATCCAACCCAAATTCTCTGTTGACCTCTAATTTCACATCTCCAACTGCCTTTCAGGTATCTCAAACAAAATGTCTAATAGACATCTTAAACCCAATATGTCCAAAATGGAACTCATTGTTTTTCCCCCTAAACCCTCCCCCTCCCACCTTCCCTATTACTGTACATGACAACACTATCCTTTCAGTCCTTCAGGCTCACAACTTAGAAGTCATCCAGGATTTCTCACTATCTCTTACCTGTCATATCCAAATATTGCCAAGCTTTGTCATTTTCACCTTTGCAACATGTCTAGAATACTCCCCCTTCTTTTTTTCTGATACTGCCACCACTATAGTGCAGGCTCTCATCACCTCAGCAATAGCCTGCTGGTGGGCCTGCCAGCCTCAAGTCTCTCCCCACTTCAATCCACCCTCCATTCAGCCACTAAAGTGATTTTCCTGAAGTAAAAGTCTAATCATCTTATTACCCCCCCCACACACACACTCAATAAACTCCACTGGTTCCCTATTGCCTCTAGGATAGAATACAAAATGCTCTGTTTGGCATTCAAAGCCCTTTATAACCTAATCCCCTCCCACCTTTCAAGTCCTCTTACACTGTATTCCTTGACACATACTCTGATCCAGTGACATTGACCTCCTGGTTGTTCCACGAAAGAGACACTCCATTTCAGCTCTGGGCATTTTCTCTGACTGTCCCCCATGCCTGGAATGCTCTTCCTCCTCTCCTCTGTTCAATGACCCCACCCCTACCCCTGGCTTCCATTAAACCCCAACTAAAATCTCATCTTTTATTGGAAGCCTTCCCAACCTCTTTATACTAAAGAATTTTAGTGCCTTGCATTTGTTATTTTCTATTAATCCAGTATAAAGCTTGCTTTGTGTATACTTGTTTATATGTTTTTCCTTATTAGACTGTAAACTCCTTGAGGCCAGGGACTGTCTCCTGCCTCTTTTTTTGTATCCCTAGCACTTAGCACAGTGACTGGCACATAGTAGGTATTTAATAAATGTTTATTTATTGATTGATTGAAATCTAGAAAGACAAATAAATTTATTTGAGTAATGAGGAGGGGATAAATGATGAAGTGCTTACATTCTAAGAGGGAGAAGAATCAAATGTCCCTTCTGAATCCTATTGTCACAGAAGGAGCTAAGTAAGTAAGATAAACACAGAGCCTGGGTGTGATTTTGTTTCATTTTCTTGGTTTTAAAAAGAGAGGGTAGAGAGGGCAAAAGTAATACATTGGGAAAGAAATAAGGACCTGGGAGAAGTTAAAATTTGGCATATATGTGATAAATGTGGTATATGAAAAGATTATACAAGCAAGGAGGAAATAATAAACCTCACCTTTATCTGAACCAAAGGAAAGTTGAGCACGCTCTCAATCTTTCCATGTGTCTCTGTGTCTCTGTCTCTGTCTCTCTCTCTCTCTCAAACACACACACACACACACACACACACAGAGTTTGTTGTAGGTGATGCAATGGATAGAGTATCAGCCCTGGAGTCAGGAGGACCTGATTTCAAATCTGGCCTCAGACTTGACATTTATTAGCTATATGACCCTGGGCAAGTCACTTAATGCCAATTGCTTTGCCACCCCAAAACAAAAACAAACAAACAAAACCCATTGAACTCAACCTAGTAAAACAGACAAAAAACAAACAAACAAGCAAATAAACAAACTTCAGATTCAGCATTTGGGTCTTAAAGGGAGGATTAAAGAGAGTAAGAAAGTGGAAAAAAACCTGAAATAAGCAAAGAGAAGAGGGGCAAAGGAGAAGGAATAGACTCCTTTAATTATAGATTAATAGTTTTGATCTAATTCCTTCAAAAAGAAGAAATTATTCTTTGTAAAGAGAGGAAAAATACAAAAGGATATGATAGTAGGAAACAGATGACTGTCATGCAAAAAAATCAATGTGAATGGGAAGAATTAACCTAAAAATTGGAGGAGGTTAAGAGAATAGATCAGAAAGCAGATCCAACAACATACTGTTAACCACAACAACAATAATAACAAAAACATAACAGAAAAATTCACAGAGTTAAATTAAGGTGCTATAGCTGAATTTATTCTGCTTCAGTTGAATTTTTTTTAAGGTAGACATAGCAAACATGATCTCAGACACGGCATTAATAAAATAGATACAGCTGAAAAAATAAGCAATGAAGCTATATTTTGCTTAAAGACACCATATGTAATGAAATACTATAACATTTTACATAGATATGAATATAGATATAAAGTGTTATATAGACATATATATAAAATATACACATAAATATGTATTCCTATAAAGTGTTACACATAGATATACAACATATAACTGTGTAAAGTGTTGATAGTATTTCACTATATATATGGTATTGATGGCATTTTACTATATATAGTATCTTTATGCGTATATATATTATAAGTGTGTACAAATACATATGTGTACATACCTACATATGAATATATGCATATGTATGTATAAATACATATGTATATGTACCTACATATGAATATATGCATATGTACCTAATGGCATAGAATCTAAATATTTGAAAGAAAAATTGATTGCATTACAAGGAATTATAGATCACAAAGGCATAATAGTTGGGCAACTTATTTCCAAACCTAGATAAATCTTATGAAATGACAAACAAGAAAAAAATTAAAGACCTAAGTAAAATTTCAAAAATTTAGGTATCATTGATGTTTGAAAAATACTAGATGAGAATGGAATTAAAATACATATTTATCATTTGTGTGTGCTACCTTTACTTGTTTGCAAAAATAGGGGAAGGAAGGAATCCTACAAAACTTCTTTGAAACAAGCTTGTTCTATTATCTAAACCAGACAGAGGGAAGTAGAGGGGGAAACCCCTATATAACAATATCTTTAAGGAATATTGATGTAGAACTGCTGAATAAAATATTAGCAAAGAGGTTACAACAATATGTTAAAAAGATTACACATTGTTATAAGATTGAAATTGCACTAGGAATGCAAGAATAGTTCAATATGAGGAAAACTATAGGCATAATAAAACACATTAATAACAAAATAATAAAAACTACATCAATGATGTGGGAAAATATTTCTACAAAAATATTATTTTTATATTAAAAACACTAAAATGAATAGTAATAGATTGTCCATTATTTACCATGGTAAATAGCATCTAAACCAAGAAAAAGATTTTGAAGGAGTGAGCATATGAAAATAAAAAATTAAATTATCTCTTTTTGCAGATGATATGATGATTAATTTAGAGAAACCTAAAGAATCAACTAAACTGATATAGAAATTAATAATTTCAACAAAGTAGCAACATACAAAATAAATGCACAAAATCATCAGCCTTTTTATATATTCTCAACAAAAATCAGAAGGAAGAAGATGAAAAAAATTTTATTCAGAAATACTACAGAATATTAAAAAATATTTGGGAATTTATTTATCAATACACATAAGAATTATATAAATACACCTAAAACACTTTTTTATAGAAATAAGGGCTGACATAATTGGAAATATAATTGGAAATTGATCATTTTTAGAACATATCAAATGGCAAAAATGACAATACTTGCTAAATTAACTTACAGATTTAGTGTCATATCTATAACCAAATCTTCAAAGTTTTTCTAGTTTATAGAAAAATATAAAAATTCATCTGGATGGAGGGGAGGTTAAGAATCAAAAGTAAAATTCTTAAAAGGAAATAATAGGGTACAGGTAGTACCAGATCTCAAACTATGCTACAAAGGAATAATCATCAAAACTACTGGTTGAAAGACAAAAAGATTAATCAGTGTAGTAGGTAATGTATACAAGACTCAGAAACAATCAAATATAGTATCAGAATGTTTGACAAATCCAAGAATAGCAAATAGTGGGGACTCAACAAAAACTATTGAGAAATTGGAAAGCAGACTGTCAGAAAGAAGTTTAAATCACCATATACCATAATATGCTCCAAATGGATAGAGATAAACATATATGTGTGTGTGTGTGTGTGTGTGTGTGTGTGTGTGTGTGTATATATATCTATATCTATCTATATATATATATATATAAACAAATAGGAGGAGCAGGGAAAGAAATTCTTTTTTGTAACTATAGATAGGGGAAAACCTCTTAACTAAATAAATGATAAAAACCTATCCATGTGGTTGGGGAGAGATCTGAGGATGCCCAGGTAAGCCTCCTTAGGGGAGCCTCCATGTTAGGTGACCTGGGCACGCTCCAAAAGGCCCATAAAATCACATAAAATCACATAAAATTGCACATAAAATCACAAACTAAGTCAGTGTAATTAGAATCAGAAAGGAAACAGTTAACTGGGGGAAAAATCTTTGCAGCAAGTTTTTATAATAAAAGTCTAACATCTCTCAAATAAGTGAAATTGACCCAATAGAAAAATGGTTATGAACAGACATACCTTAAAAGAAGAAAGGCAAGTAACCAACAATAATATAAAAATGCTTCAAATCACTGATAAGAGAAATGCCAATTAAAACAACCCATTTTGTTCCAAGGAAGTAGTATTGTTTGGGCCTGACAGTCTCATCCCCTGGGTGTTTAAGTTCAAAACTGGAACAAAATGAAACTCATAATCCCTCTAACAGAGTTTACTTGGCCATAGCGGGGGCCTATTCAGAGCAGAGAAGGGGTTCTTATCTAGGATAAATTCAATTTATTCAGTTGAACAGTTTCCCAGTGTTGCTTATGCATCTATAAATCCCCTGGTCTGTGAAGTTTGGATTCACTCAAAGGGCCACACTTGAGGACCTAGAGGGCCACATGTGGCCTTGAGGCTGTAGGTTCCCCACCCCTGAACTAGAGTAACCAAGAGTTGCTTTGGTTAGAAAGTTTGTTTCCTGTTTTTATTCTACATGTTAATAATCAGAGATGCAATTGTCCATTAATTTAATCTAAGGAATCTTTGGTCTATCTTTTTTTTATCAAGTGCATTGATAAGGGGCAAATAAAAGTTTTTTCGTGGTGACAGTAATTATACTAAAGGGTGGAAACTTGGGGGATGGGACAAAGAATAAATACAGGTCATGTAATATCCATTACAACATGCAATACAGTTCAAATGAAAATCCTATTTCCAATTTGATAAAAATTCACAACAGATAAAGTGTGGTGAATTTATTTATTTCAGATATGCCTTAGAAAAAAATTAAAAAGAGTAAAGGAAAGGTACCCAAAATCCCATTAGTGGCAAACAAATAGGATAGAAAGTATAGAAAAAAAAAAAAAAGGCTTCCCTAACAACATCAAGTGAACAAAATGTTGATGCACTATGACCAGCTTCTTATATGACCACGAGTTCAGTGAAAAGCAAATAGATTGCAGGGGAAAAAGTTTAATAAGCTGCTGCTGTTGTTAAAAAAAATTGTCTTCATCTTTCCATTTACAAATAACCAGTAGGATCACTCAGGTCACAATTCTGGATGTGTATATGTGACTGGATACCAGGATAAACCCTCTGCATAGGCAATAGAACTCCTAGTTTCTCTCCCTTTTTGATAGAACCATTATATTTAATTGGTTTTATGTAGAATATTTTGACACAGAAACCTAAAAAAAAAAATAAGAAGATTTAAATTACTCAATTTTAAAGATTCAACGAGATTACACAGTACACTGAGTTGGATCTGTTCCCCACACCCTACCCTGAAATTTGGGACACTTTGAGGTAGAACTAAAGCACAATTATTTATCAACCATAGACCTTTGAGTCTGACTTCAACTTCTAGAAAAATTCTATAATTCATTACCAGAGAGATAGTTAGTGAACATTAATTCATTGGATTCCAGCTAAAAGACCTTGAAATAGCTTAAAATTGGGGTGCCTCATGAAAGAGTGGTAAAAAATCCTTGGAGGAGGGGTATAGGGAGAGATCAAGAAGTCTAAAAGTCAGCAAAAGCCACAGTCCATTGGAATGAGTACGGTTTTGCAGTTTTGCAGGACTTGGATTTACAATATGACTTGCAAAAGTCATATAACATCTGTAGGCCTCAGATTCCTTAGCTGTAAAATGACAGGTTGGTCTCAGTGACCTAAGGTCCATTCAGATATCAATCTATGATTCTGTGATCCTAAGTAGTAATTAGAAGTAGATCTGAGGTCGCTATAGGTAGGTGCATTCATTGTTCTATTACTGTAGGGGAATAGAGAATACTCATTTAAAAAAAAAAAGGCCAGTTGTGTGGGGCTGAGGATATCAATGTTACAATTCATTCATAATGAATATTTTTTAATGAATTATCAAAAAGAGATAAATTCAGCTCAGTATATTCTATTTTAGGAGGGCAGAGAAGTGTATGGCTCATTTAAAAAATTCCATAAAAATGATTAAAACAAGTTTTAGTGTATTAAGAAAGGGATGAACCTTCAGACCATACTTAGTTAGCTCTGTATGTTTGTTGTAGTCAAAGAAAACCTGAAAGTCTTGGAGACCCATGCAGTTCTTGTAGAGACATTAACATTTTAAATTTGAGAGTTTTATTAAACCTTTCAAAATATTAAGGTTACAGTTATGATCGCTAAAAGTGCTCCTTATGCATATATAATTAATAGACATCATTTCTAAGGAAAAAATAATCACCTATTTTGCAACAATCCAGAATGAAAATAATAGCTTGAAAATTTTTTTAGTACTTTACAAATTATGAAATGCTTTCAAATACTGGCTTTCATTGATTCTCATAATAGTGAACTAAGTAAGGCATATATCATCTTTATTTAACACATGAGGAAATTGAGATGCAGAGAAAGTGAAATGGCTTACTCAAGGTAATACAGGAAAGAAACAGAAGAGCCATGACAAAAATCCACATCTTTCTTGACTCTTTCCACTATGCAAAGCTACTCACCCAATAAAATGTACCATGCTCATTTGCAGATTATGTTAAAGAAAATGAACAAAGAAAGAACATAAAACCAGTTGATTTCTAGGAGTCTTAGTATCCTATGTATTTTATTTTATATATTTACATCATAGATTTTATCATTTGCAAAAAGCAGCAAACTCACTTCTACTAAAAATCTACTCTCTTTATAACATGAAAGTGAACCTGTGTCTTCAAGGCTTAGGCCTAAAAAATAGAAGCTCTAGCTAGAAAGACTTTAAATATGGGGCTAGTGATGGATTGTTTGTCTGTCAGTTGAGGTCCTGCTTATCTAAGTACCGAGTATCCAGTTTGGCCTTGGAGTGGGGAAATTTTTGGTCAATGAAACTCTAAAGTAAACTGTGACTTTGTAAAGAAGTTGCAATGCGCGTCACTAGAAGTCCCATATCAATAATATCAAAGGTCCTTGATGTGAACCCTCTAAGTATAGCTATGGCATACACTCTGAAATAAATAAAACCATAGAATATCAGAGTTTGAAGTAACCTCAGAGACCCTGCAATTTAACCCACACCTGGGCAGGAAACCCTTCTGCTGTATTCCTGAGATGTGGTCATATAACCTCCACTTCTCTGCAGTAGAAGTTAATATATATCTAACCCTAACCCTATCCACTTTGGATGCTTTTTGTTGTCAGGAAATGTTTTCCTTATATTGGAACTAAGTATGTCTCTCTAATTACCGACCACTGGTCCCAGTTTTACTTTCTAGGGCAACATGTAACAATTTGAAATTCATTTCCAGCAACAGCTCTAGTCTCCTAAAGGAAAAATATCTTTTGGGTTAGCTAGGTGGTGCAGTGGATAGAGTACCGGCCCTGAAGTCAGGAGGACCTGAGTTCAAATCCGGCCTCAGACCAAACACTTGACACTTGCTAGCTGTGTGACCCTGGGCAAGTCACTTAACCCCGACTGCCTAAGCAAAAAAAAAATAATAAAAAAAATATCTTCTAAGTTAGTGCTTTGGCATACTTACCTCCTCCAGACATCAGTACGCCATTATTAATTGCATTATTATTGTTATAAGGTTTCACTTGACGAATAATCTTTCCAGTGAAAGGAGCATACACAGTTGATCCATCTGTACATTCTACATCCACTCCATTGTGCGTTCTTTGGCTTTTGGAACAAAGATAAGAATAAATACATGGTTTGTGGCCAAGTCATACTAATGAAATCGCACTGTTAATTAGCCCACTGACTAGTGTGTCATAGAAAATACATTCCTGGTATATTCCTACATCTTGCATTTCCTCACTTTGATTTGCTCATTTTTGACCCCTTCTGAAGGCATTGGTAGCCATGGTGAGGAAGAAGGAAGATGACTGATGGTGTAATTATACAGAGTAGCACTTCACATTTCTAGCATTTGTGAAGGTATTTAACATAAGTTAATTTTCCAAATAACTGAAGTTTATCTCTTTAAGGCCTGAAACTCTTTTTACTGTAAACATATCAGAACTCTCTTCTTAAAGGCAATTAACTATAATTTAACCTTTTCTTAATGACTTAGAGTCATTGTGAGTGCCATTTATGTTGTTGTTTAGTCATTTTCAGCTGTGTCTGACTCTTTGTGATCCCTTTTTGGGGTTTCTTGGAGGGGTTTGCCATTTCCTTCTCCAGCCCATTTTACAGATGAGGAAACTCAGGCAAATGGGGTTAAGTGACTTACCCAGGATCACACAGCTGGTACATGTCAGAAGCTGGATTTGACTTCATGTTTCCTTGACTCTAGGCCTGGCACTCTATCTACTGTGCCCACCTTTCTACTGTAAGAAGACAATGGTACTCAAGAGATATATGACTTTTCTATTTAACCAAATGGCTTCAAATTGCTATAATTGTATATAAATTTTTATTCTTTTCATTGAAAGACTGTTAGTATCATGCCTTCCTTTACCTTTTCAAAATTAATGTTTTTAACCAGCAATAAATTGAAAAACAGTTCAACAGGCACTGTCTTTATTATTTTTGCAAAATATATATATAAGTTGGTTCCAAGTAAAGGCTGGAAGAGGTCTCCTGGAAAAGTGCATAAAATTTATAACAACTGCCTTGGCTGTTTATGAGATTTTTCCTCCTTCCTTTCTGGTATTTAAATAAGTTATATATAGTTAAGGTTGTCAGATAAATGAGCTGTTGCCTTAATTTACCTGGGGGTAGTGGATGTGACTAGACAGATGACTTGATGTATAGCAAACTGGATACCAAGAAATGCTAATCCTTGTGAGCCCTAGTGCATTAGAGAAAATTCACAAGAATATATGGCTTGAAACTTTCTTTGTCCAAATTAAGTCAATAGTATAGCTGATATTCTTAAGTTTATAATATAGATCATTATGAATAAAATATCCATATGAGTAAATACTTGATGTAGAAGAATAAACCTCCAGTCTTATAACTAGGGTGTACTCAGCTACTCAAGAGAGTTGACACCTATTTCTTTGTCATTTCCTTTATCCTAATCCAAATTTTGCGTCTGGTCTGGGCATCATAGCTCTTGAAACTTGCCCCAGGATCAACAATACAGGTAGCTACATTTCTTAGTATTACCTAAGAGTCCAATAACTTCCTAAAAATGGAACTAAACAAAACAATCTTGTGGAAATGAAGGGTGAAGACAGCATGAAGGTAGAGCTGAGGACTTAATATTTATTGCAAATCTGGCAGACCATACCTCCTAGAGGCACCAAAGTGTCCACATCCATGTCTATCACAGCTCCTGATAATATTAGAAGGATTCCCAGCACATATGCTATTCCATTGTCCTGCCAATGCTGAAAAGGAGTGAAATGAGACATTTATTTTCTTTGATTAGGACATTCCTTTCTTGGGCTCTTGGGCTCAAAAATAAGTGTAGATAGTGATTTCAGCCATGGAATTAGAATATGCTTGCTCCTTGGGAGAAAAAAACTATGGAAAATATGGACAACATACTAAAAATCAGAGAGATCAACTTGCCAACAAATTCTTTAAAGTCAAAGCTATGGTATTTCAAATAGTGCTGTATGGTTATGAAAGTTGGACCATGAAGAAAGTTGAGCACCATAGAATTGAAGCTCTTGAACTATGGCTCTGGGGAAAACTTTTGAGACTCTCTAGGACTGTAAGGAGATCAAATCAGTCAAAATAGTTAAAGAAATTAATTCAGATTATTCATTAGAAGGACAAATACTGAAGCTGAAATGGAAGGTTAAATAGTTTGGCCACATAATGAGAAGAAAGGACTCATTAGAAAAGACCCTGATGTTGGGAAAGATTGAAGGCAAAAGAAGAAGGGGATGTCAGAAGATGAGATGGATAGATTATGTCATGGAAGCCACAAACACGAGCTTGGCAAGAGAAATGATTATTTCTCTCTTATGTTAATAACCATTTACTATTGGGAAGATCCAGGTTTTTTTTTTCTTTCCCACTTCCTCATTCTAAGTCCATCTTTCAAGGAAATCTTTGACCTTGTCCAAAATTTTATCTACCTGGACCATCTTATCTGCCCAACCAACTAGAAAAACTTTACAAAGAATTTAATATTGGTGAATTCTGGTTTATTGTGTTCTGCTTAGGTTTGGGTAAAAGGTAGATCCTTTGTCTAGATTGTCCAAGGCTGGGATTGGTCTGAGAGTAAGTGATATAATCAAAGTCATGTCCCCCATGATACATATGATATTGAAAGAAATAAAGATAATCTGATAGTAACAGATGAAATTGAATTTTGCGAGTCATATCACAGAGCCAATGCTAGTTAAGATCCTGAGAAGGCTCTGTTTTTTTTAAACTGGGATCTGTGATTTCATTAAACTTCAGTTAAAAAAAAAAATTCTACCAGTGCAGATTGGCACCTTTTCTGAAACTTAGAATTTTGGAAAGTTCACTGAGCCGTTTAGAGCTTAGGTGTTTTGGCCAGGGTCATATAGCCTGTATGTGACAGAAGGTAGATTTAGATCCAGGTCTTCCTGACTCTGATACCAGCGCAATGACACTCAGTGAGACAACATTGATAATTTAAAAAAAAACACAATTTAGATAATTAGATAGTTTGCTTTTAAAGTTAAACCACATAAAAGAGATGAATTGCAAAGTTAGTGATTAATCTTTCCAACTGTGACACCACTGTTACCTTAATGCACATTAGTCAGCACTAGTGATTTTTCAAAAATAAATTTAAAATGTTGGTTGAAAAAACTTTTCTTGAAACAAAATTTAAAAAATCACTGATTCCCAATTGTTTCCTTTGAGTTCAAGATAAATAAAAGGGATTTTCTGTTACTTCCACATACCCTTTTCCTCCTTAAAGATCTAACTTGTGGATGAAATTCATGTATCACTAAGCTGTCATTATTAAGTAGCCTGGTTGTGGCTGTCTCTGTGATTGAAGAAGAAAAACAATAAAACGCATTTTGAAAATATGAAGCAAGTTCCTGAAATTGTCATTTGGACTTACCAGTTGAAATCAAAACAGCCAAGATCAGTGCCTTGAATGACAACATTTTGTTACTTCTCCTTTGCTGGTGTTGCTGCTTATGCCAGAATACTTCTCTCTTTCTGAGTGATAGTCAAGAGAGAAGGAAGTAATGTTTTTCAGCCACTTTAGCCTCAAAAGTACAGATTGGTGTTGCTTTTAAGCACTAATTTAGTCAGAGACACAAAATGTTTGGAAGGCAGGGTGAGAGAAAAAAGAAAGAGCATGTGAGTGTGTGAGAGAACGTCTAAAGTGAAATCCTTCTAGGCTACAAGTGGCTATTTGATTCACTTAGAGAACATGATAAAAAAATTTGTTTGGGGAAGAGACTTGGCAGAGAAAGAAACAAAAAAAAAAGCATAAAATCTAAACATTAGCAAATGGTTCACAAAGGTGAAGGGCATATTGACATGGAGTTATGGAGATCAATTAGAACAAATGAATGGCCAAAGTTCTGTCTGTAGAAATATATTTATATATTTGTTATATTATTTGGTGAACTGCTGACTTTCCTTGCAATTCTACATGTTGTTTGGAGGAAAGAATTAATCATTTCAAGCTTTCCACATTGTTTTCTTTCCTTCCTTTCTCTTCCATATAATAATAATAGCTAACTTTTACAAAGTTCTTTAACATTTGACAATTATTTTACATGCATTATCTCTTTTAATTCTCACAGGAATCCTATATGGTAAGTCTATTGTTATCCCCATTTTACAGACAAGCATATTGAGGTTTTGAAATGTTAAATGGATTTGGCCATAGTTACACAGTTATTAAGGGCTAGAAGTAGTATTTAAACCCAGGTCTTCCTGACTCCAAGTTTAGTGCTGTCTTCTCTACATCATGCTACTTTTCTCTTCTTCTTCTTCTTCTTTTTTTTTTTTTGGTAAAGAGTATTTTATTTTTTCCAATCACATGTAAAGATAAGTTTCAACATTCATTTTTATAAGATTTTGAGTTCCAAATTTTTTCTCCTTCCTTTCCTTTTATCTTCTCTCCCCAAGATGGCAAGCAATCTGATATAGGTTATCATCATGCTGCTGCTTTTCACAGCCTGCATAGATTCATAACTTGAATTTCTGTTCTGTTTTAGCTGTGCTTTACAAATAATTTAAATACTAAGATTATTTTATGACATTTGCCCTTTAAATATGTTATTTTCAATACCAGTTAGTAGTGGTATTAAATAGTGGTCTGTTTGCCAAAGACATCAACGAAAAGGGAAAAGGACCTATATGTACAAAAATATTTATAGCAGCTGTTTTTGTGTTGGCAAAGAATTGAAAACTAAGAGGATTCTTGTCAATTAGAAAATGGCTGAATAAGTTGTGGTATATAAATGTAATGGAATACTATTATACTATAAGAAATGATGAAGATAGGGACAGCTAGGTGGCACAGCGGCTAGAGCACCAGCCTTGGAGTCAGGAGGACCTGAGTTCAAATCTAGCCTCAGACACATAACACTCAACTAGCTGTGTGACTCTGGGCAAATCACTTAACCCCAATTGCCCCACAAAAAAAAATGATGAAGGTGATAGTTTCAAGAAAAACCTGGGAAAACTTAAATGAATTGATGTAAAGTGAAATGAGCAGAACTAGGAGAACATTGTACATAGTAACAGTAATATTGTAATGATGATAAACTGTGAAAGACTTAGCTAATCTGATCAAGATGATGATCCAAAAGTATTCCAAAGGACCCATGATGAAAATGTTATTTACCTCCAGAGAGACAATTGATGGAATCTGATTAAAGCATATTTTTTCATTTTCTTTACTTTTATTGCTTTTTTGCAGCATGGCTAATATGGAAATATGATTTGTGTAACTTCACATGTATAATGAGTGTAATATTGTTTGCCTTTTCACAGGTTAGGGGAGGTGGTAGAGGGAGGGGTAAAATTTGGAACTCAAAATTTTAAAAAATGAATGTTTAAAAATCAATTGAAAAGAAAAATTTTAAAATGTTATTTGAACTTCCTTGTTGTTTTGCTTAGCATAATTTTATTGGGTTTTTTTTTGACAAAAACTTTTTTTATGGAGACGTGCTTCCATTTTATGATTTAAGTTAGGAGGAAATAGATTTCTAAATTTTGTACCACTTTTCACTTAACACTCTACTTTTCAGGTCTGTATTTAATTTTTAAAATGAATATATTTACAAATTAAACAAACTTGGTAACCAAGTTACTTATCATAGAAAATAAAATTAACCAAAAACAAACAAACAAACAGAAACCCCTCAGCTCCCTCTCTGTTGTGACAAAAAATCGAAAAGAAAATTCTAGAAGCCTTGTGGGAAGTTCTCAATGAGAAAATTTCCTCTACCAGTTCAAAGTGGTAACTATTCTGCAGTTTATAGGATTGGACAGTCATTTGGAGTCCTGAGAGGTTGTCACTTGGCATCACACAGCTATTATATGTTAGTATGTGTCAAAAGTGAGACTAAAACCCAGGTTTTTCTAATTTCTAGTCCTGCTTTCTTTTCATTGCCCTATATTGCTTTTTTGCTTTATTATGGAGAAAATTTATCCAGTGAACCTGAAATTATAGGCCAAGTGGCCTGTAATTGTTCAAATTAATTGAGTTAAATAAGATTAAATTTAAGATAGAATAATTGTAATTTTTCATCTATCATAAGACAAAACAACCTCCTTTGGTATTCTGAAAGATCTGTCGCAAACTCCCTCATCTCCTATCCTTTACAACATTGGTGTCAAACTCAAATAGAAATAAGGACTGCTAACCTTCATCTCTGGGGCTGCTTATTGACTTAGAAAATCACATATCAACGTTATTTATGTTCTATTGTATTTTTATTTATTTTTGTTAAATATTTCTCATTTTGTTAAATATTTCTCAATTACATTTTAACCTGGTTCATACTGGGAGTCTTATCAGTCACAATGTGGCCCATGGATCATGTATTTGATACCCCTGCTTTACAATTTCATACTCTCTCAGCATCTTCACTCACCTTCTCCTTCAACTCTCTGGTCTCACAGGTAAAAGAGAGAAGAAGTCCTCCAGATTCTAAGATATAAATGCAGTTAGTCACCAAATAGTGCATAGCCTTTGACTTATATAAACCATTACTATTTATTCTATCCCCAAAAAGATCAGATAAAGAGGAAAAGGTCCTACATGTACAAAAATATTTATAGCATCTCTTTTTGTCCTGGAAACAAAGAAACAAACAAAACTGTTGAATGAGATGTGCATCAATTGAGGAATGGCTGATTAATTTGTGGTTTATGGGTATGACAGAATACTATTGTGCTGTAACAAATGAGAAAATAGAAAAAAGTCATGTATAGACTTGTATGAACTATGGAGAATGAAATGAGTAGAACTAGAACAACTTGAACTATGTCAATATCATAAAAATGAACAATTTTGAAAACATATAAATTGATGTGTGACATGAGCAGAACCCATTGAATAATTTAAACAATAGCAACATTGTCAAAAGAAATAACGTTGGACTTCTGGGAGACAAGATGGTGGAGTAAGTAGTAAATCACTGTAGTTTTCACATATTTACCTCCAAACAACCATAAAATACCACTGCAGAACAAATCCCTGGACAGTGGAGCCAGCAGAAAGATGGGGTAGAGTGGTCTTTTAGCCCAGGAGACTTGGAGCATTAGGAAGAAAGGTCCATCTCACTTGGATAAAAGGGGAGTGCATTCCAGGACAGGAAGTGTCCCAACAAACCAGTAGTAAGCCCCACCTCAGCAAACTAGTGGGAGATCCTAAGCCCCAGTGCAGTGGAACCATCAAACACCAACACCAGGATCCATCCCACGGGTCTTAGCGTAGCCAGGGGAACTTGCAGATTCTAGCTCCAAGAACCACCATATAGTTTGCTGCAACCCCAGATAGGCAAGTGGGCATCCTCTAGTGGCCAGACTTCCAGGTGTTTCATTATTGTCCCAGGGGTCAGACCTCCCTGTGCTTCAGTGTAGCCTCAGGGAAACACAGAAAAACCCCACTTGGCCTCAGCGCACACCAGACATCAACACTAGGACCTCAGCTCAGCACCAGGTAAGCTGCCAGACACTCCTCCAGAAGTATCAGCCACCCCTATCACCTCAACACTGCACCAGACACAAGAGTCCTCCATGGGCCTCAGGGCAACATCAGTGCAGCACCAGGTAAACAGCCAGAGCCTGCAGTCCCTGGCATAAGAAGCCTGAGGCAGAGCCCCCTTCCACCCTGGGAGCAGAGATCAAATTTAAAAGAGGAAAAAAGCCACAAAAAGCATATGAGAAAACAACAACAACAGCAACAACAATAAAACAAAGAATCTGACTGTAGAAAGTTATTATGGTGACGAGAAGACAAAGACACAAACTCAGAAAAGGATAACAAGGTCAAAACACCTATGGGCAAAACCCCAAAGTAAAATGGGACGTGGTTTCAAGACCAGAAAAAATTCATGGAAGAGCTCAAAAAGGAGCTTAAAAATCATATAAGAGAAGTAAAAGAATAATGGGGAAAAGAAATGAGAGTGATGCAAGAGAATTATGAAAAAAGAGTCAACAACTTGGAAAACTACTTAAAAAGTAGAATTGGCCAAATGGAAAAGGAGATACTAAAATCCATGGAAGAAAACTACTCCTTAAAGAGCACAATTAGCTAAATGGAAAAGAAAGGAGTAGGATGGAGGGAAAGATGCAGGTAGTTATCATGGCAGTGAATGTGAATGAGATGGAATTGGGGCAGATGGCAGAATAGATCAGAGGCCAGGATCCTACCATATGTTGTTTGCAGGAAACACACTTGAGGCAGAGAGATGCACACTATTGTGCATCAACTGGGGTGAAGGGGGTAGATGTGGCAGTCCTTATCTCAGACAGGATAGAGGCAAAAATGGACCTGATTGGAGGAGATGAGAAAGGAAGCTACATCTTGCTAAAGGATACCATAGACAAAGAAGCAATCAAATTTGAAGAGTAAGGAATGGTCTACCCATCAGATCTATGGGAAGGGAAAAAATAAGAGATACCATTATGAAACATAGACTAGATCATTTCAATGATATTAAATTGAAAAGCTTTTGTATAAACAAAACCAATACAACCAAGATTAGAAGGGAAGCAGAAAGCTGGGAAATAATCATTTTAGCAAGTGTCTCTCTGATATAGGCCTCATTTCTCAAATAGAGAACTGAGTTAAATTTAAGAGAAATCAAGCCATTACCCAATTGATAAATGGTCAACGGATATGAACAGGCTGTTTTTAGATGAGGGAATTGAAAGATACATATATAGGCATGTGAAGAAGTGCTCTAAATAATTTTTGATAAGAGAAATGCAAATTAAAACAATTCTGAAATACCATTTCACACTAATCAGATTGGCTAACATGACAAAAAAGGAAAAATGATAAATGTTGGAGAGGATATGGGAAAATTGTGACACTAATGTATGGTTGGTAGAGTTGAGAACTGATCCAACCATTCTGGAGAACAATTTGGAACTATGCCCAAAGGGCCATCAAACTGTGCATACCCCTTGATCCAGCAATACCACTACTAGGTTTGTATCCCAAAGAGATCATAAAAAAGGAAAAGAACCAACATGTACAAAAATATTTATAGCAACCCTTTTCAAGGTAGCAAAATATTGGAGACTAAGGGGATACCCATCAAGCGGAGAATGGCTGAACAAACTGTGCTATATGAATGTAATGAAATACTAATGTGCAATATGAAATGGTGAACAGACACATTTCAGAACAATCTGGAAAGACTTGTACAAACTGATGCTGAGTGAAGTGAGCAGAACAAGGAAAACACTACACAACATCAGCAACATTGTGTGATGATCAACTTTGAATAACTCAGCTTTTCTCAGCAACACAATGATCTAATACTAGTACAAAGGACTCATGAAGGAAAATACTATCCATATCCAGATAAAGAACTGATGGACTCTGAATGCAGGTCAAAGCACATTTTTTTCACTTACTTTATTCTTTTTTATTTTTTTTTCTTTTGATCTGTTTCTTCTTTCACAACTGGGACAAATGTGGAAACATATTTTATATGATAGTGTATGTATAAACTGTATCAAACTGCCTACCATTTTCAGAAGAGAGGAGGAGAGAGAGAAAAATTTGGAACTCAAAACATTTTTAAAATAAATGCTAAAAATTTTTCTTGATATGTAATTGTGGGAAAAAATAAAATACTATTCAAAGCAAAAAAAAAAAAAAAGAAATAACTTTGAAGGCCATAAGAATCATGATTAATACAATGACCCTTCATGATTGCAGGGGACCAATGGTAAAATATGCTATCCATACAGAAAGGTGAAGGATTTATGCTAAACACAAAAAGAATAGAAATCATAGAATTTTTCCTGAACTCAGTGAAAAGTATTTAACCTTAATTCAAGAGCTAATATAATATGAAGTGGAGAAATATTAAGAACGTTACTACTAAAAATAAACATAATATAAGAATGGCCACTTTTAGCAGATTAATATATCATGTAAATCTGGGCAATTGCAATAATAACTGGAGGAATTAACAATTGAAAGGAAAAATAAAAAAATCTTTGTAAGAATATATTTACAAGATTCAGTCATCTCAACCAAAGAAAATTAATGGAGCTAATAAAATAATAATGGCGGGTGGCAAGTTACATAATTAAGCTACAAAACATTATACTAATTTACTATCATTAATGATGGGAAAATTTCATAAAAATATGCTTTATAATAGAAACCTTCAAATAATTCAAAATTAATTTATGTAATGTAACAGGGATGATTAAGAATGATATAATATATTGGTGTACCTCCAGTGAAACAGTATATACTCTCAGGGGTGTATGAATGTTCAGGGAGGACTAGTACCTCTGGTGTAAGGGCTGTAGAATGAGCTCTTTTCAGGGCTACTCCATCTTTGGTGTCTACCTGTTTCACCCAACTCTCATCTGTAGCTCCAAGAAGCTATAGCACATGCAGTAGCCACACCACAGCAAAATATTTTGGCAGATGTGTTAAACCAGGTTGAGAGTAACCAATGAGCCTCAAACCCATCAGTGAGTTAAGGGTATGTGTGAAAACTTTCCTGAGTAGAATGGGCAGGTGAGAATAATTTCTTCTAATGGTCATGAAGGCAGCTGAAGCAGGCACTGTGGAGCACTGAAAGTTTGACATCAAAGATGTCTTGCCACTGGACTCCAATGACTCTGGAACAGAGAATGAAGCCAACAACTCCACACAACTTTGCCTCACTTAAATCCAATGTATGTGTGAATAAAAAGATATCATCCATACAATTTTACTATTTTTACCTACCTCAGAGTCCTATCACAACGGGCAAGTAAATGTGCAAATACACTGAGAGCTGAAATCACAACTCTGCACACAGAAGGTCCAGGCCATAGGGTCATGTATGGACTGAAGCAGCAGTGGGATTCAGAAGCCCCCTGAATGTCTGAGCAGTCTTTTTTTTTTTTTAAGAACCTCATTGCTCACCTCCTGGCATAAGGGAGGAGCTAGAAAAGGTGCCTTAAAAATTGTCTGCTTCAGTCAACCTAACCCTGGCCTGCTTGCCCCAGCAAGCAGATATCCTACTCTGCAGTCAAAACATACAAAAATATACAAAAACATTTGAGAAAATGATTCCACCCACCATTGGTACATGGAATGTGTACATGCTTATGGAATCCAGTAGACCCAAAAGTCTTGTCGCAAGAGAACTCAGCAAGTATCAGGTCCAAATAGCAGCCCTGAGCGAAACAAGGCTGGCAAATAAAGGCCAACTTACCGAAATTGCAGCTGGCTACACATTTTTCTGGACTGGCTGTAGTGATGGCGAACATGGTGAAACTGGTTTTTGTAGGTTTTGCAATCAAAACTAATCTATTCAATAAGCTTATATGCCTACAAAAAGGAGTAAATAATAGGCTCATGACAATGTGATTGCCACTTGCAGGAAAATGCCATGCCACCATCATCATTTCCTATGCTTCCACCATGACGAACCCTGATGAGGTCAAAGAAAAATTTTATAAAGACCTGGAGACCCTCATCATCAATGTGCTGAAAGAGGACAAGCTTATAATTATGGGTGACTTTAATGCTAGAGTAGGCACAGACTATCAAACATGGCAGGGAGTCTTTTGGAGGAATAAATCAGAAACAGCAAAGGTCACTTAATATTGAAGACTTGTGTGTCTCATGAACTTCTCAACACCAAACACTGTATTCCATTTACCTAAATGTACCCTCACAGCAAACATTGGCATTTAATAAACTATGTAAATTATAAAGAGAAGAGACAGACTGGATGTGAGAGTTACAAAGGCAATGTGTGGTGCAGAGTGCTGGACTGATCATAGATCATCCTCTCCAAACTAAATATTTGAATTCAACAAAAGCAGTGGCCAAAGGTTAAATGACTACCAGAAGACTTAATATCAACAGCTTAGAACACTTACCTGAACAGGAACAGTTCCTTGATAACCTGGAGGGAAAGCTGAGCCAACACACAGTTGGCAATAGTGGAGCAGAAAAGGATTAGGCGGCTTTCAGAGATCTGGTGTATTTACTGCACTGCATTTACTCATCTGGGCTAAAACACTCCACAAATATCAGAATTGGTTTGATGAAAATGACGGGGAAATTCAGAAGCTGCTAAATGAAAAATGAGAACTCCACAGAGTTTGCCAGAAAGACAGTTTATCTATCTCTAAGAAGGCAGTGTTTAACTCAATTAAAAATAAAATATGAGTGAAGCCTATAGAGATGCAGGATTCTTGGCTCAGTAAGTAAGCAGATGAAATTCAGTTTTACACTCTGACAGTAACAATACAAAGTGCTTTTTTCCATGCCATGAAAAACATGTATGGACCAAAGATGTATGGTGCATCTCAACTACTCAGCAGTGAGGGAGCCACATTTGTCAGTGATAAGGGCCTGATCCCAGAGAGATCATAGTGTTCTCAATGAATCATCATGAACCAATGCTGAAACCTGAAGTGGAAATAAATCTTTCTCTGGCCAAACTTCCAACTGAATAAAAGATGTTGAATGCCATTGGGCTTCTCTCATGTGTCAAAGCCTCTGGTACTGATTCTATTCCAGCTGAAATTTACAAGGCAGGCAGTCCACTGCTCATTCAAAAGCTGACTGAAATCTTCTAGATTAGATGGCAAGAGGAAGTTATACCCCAGGAATTCAAAGATGTCTCCATTGTTCATCTCTATAAGGGAAAAGGAAATAAATTGTCCTGTGACAATCAGAGAGGGTCTCACTCTTAGTCATTACCAGTAAGATCCTTGCAAGAGTCCTTCTTAATAGGCTGATCCTTCTCTTTGTACAAAAATATTCATAGCAGCTCTTTATGTGGTGGCTAAGAATTGGAAATTGAAGGGTTACCCATCAATTGGGGATGTGTCTGCAGTAAACAAGCTGTGGTATATAGTTGTAATAGGATATTATTGTGCTATAATAAATGACAAGCAGGATGATTTCAGAGAAACCTGGAAAGACTTATACAAACTAATGCATAGCGAAGTGAACAGAACCAGGAGAACATCGTACACAGTAACAACAATATTGTTTGATGAAGAACTGTGAAAGACTTAGCTACTCTCAACAAGATAATCCCAAAGGACTAGTGATTAAGCATACTATCCAACTCCAGAGAAAGAACTGATATTGTTTGAACACAGAGTGAAATATGCTATTTTTCACTTTCCAAAAAAAAAAAAGGGCTGATCCTTCACCTGGAAGATGGTCATCTACTTCAGAGCCAGTGGAACTTCAGAAAGGGTTGAGGAATAGGTGATATAGTGTTTGCTTCCTGGAAACTCCAGGAGAAATGCCAGGAGCAGAACAGAGGTCTGTAAACAAAGGGCATTGAACTAAGATCTTTGATATTGACAGTCTGGAGGGTTTTGTGGAAGATCATGGCAAAATTTGGTTGCTCAGAGAAGTTCATCAGCTTTGTACTCCAGTTCCACAACGGCATGCTTGCATGTGTTTTGAAAAATGGATGATGCTCTTGCACTTTCCCAGTTACCCATGGAGTAAAGAAAGGCTGTGTGCTTGTTCCCATGCTTTTTAGCATGGTGTTTTCAGCAATGTTGTCAGATGCCTACAATGAGAATGAAAAAGGCATCAAGGTTAGCTCCCCAAGTGATGGTAAATTATTTGATTTGAAAAGGCTACAAGCCCCTTGACTTCCTAAAATGTAGGACTTTTTGTTCACAGATAATTTTGCACACAATGCAGCTTCTGAGGCTGATATGCAACAGACAATGGATTGATTCTCTGCCACTTGTGTTAATTTTGGCCTGACAATTAACACCAAGAAAACAGAGGTTCTCCATCAGCCAGCACGACAACATTCATATGTGGAACATTGGTTATAGCAAGTGGAGAAATTTTGAATTCTATGGATAAGTTAATTTACCTTAGCAGTGTACTTTCCAAGGATGTACACATAGAAGATGAGGTTGACACATGCATTGGCAGAACTAACTAAGTGTTAGGGAGACTGAAAGAAAGTGTGGGAAAGAGGTATTAGGTCTGTAGACTGAAGGTCTACAGAGTTGTTGTTCTGACCTCATTGTTGCATGTCTCTATACCAACACCATGCCAGGAAACTGAAATGCTTCCATTTGAATTGTCTTAGGAAGATTTTGAAGATGACCTGGCAAGATAAGGTACCAGACACTGAGGTCCTTTCTCAAAAGACAAACTCTGCTGAAGAGAGAACACTGATAGGTTAGCCACATTGTTCTAATGCCAAATGTACATTTACCCAAAAACTATTTTGTGGAGAACTCACACAAGACAAATGCTCACATGGAAGTCAGAAGAAACAACACTAGAACACTCTCAAAGTCTGTCTGAAGAACTTTGGAATCAATTGTGAGACATAGGAGACACTGGCACATGACCACCCAGCGTGGTGCTGTGCTCTATGGGCAAAGCAGAAATGCTCGTTAAATAGCTCAAAAGAAATGTGAGATGTGAAAATATAGACACATCTCCATTCTAAATGCTCATATGGACTATTTGTGTCCAGCCTGTGGTACAGCCTTCCAAGCTCATATTGGTTTGATCAGCCACAGTCAGACACAATCTACCCTGACCCCAATATAGTGATGTCATTTTTCTCTTCAAGCACAAAGGACAATAACCAACCAACATGCTCTCAAGGATTCTGCTCATGATTCCTACAAGTAATCCATTGGAAAAAATGGAGCATCCTATATTGTCCTCTGCCACCAGTCAGAGAGAAACAGGAAGACCAACCAGGAATAGCCAGCCATACACATCCTTTAGCAAGGGGTCAGAACATCTGTCCTTCCACATGGAAGGACATATATACCTAGCTCCATAAAAGGTGCTACAATCCAGAAAGTGGAGGAATGGCCCCAATTATTCCTGTTACATAGAAACACACATATATTGGAGAGATTGAACAAGGAAATGCCCTCATCAATTTAATGAACTCCCCAATCATTTGATAAGCTTATAGGCTGTAAGCATTTTCCTGGGGCCAGAAAAGGATCAGGATCATGCCCATTTGCTGATTTGTTTAATTAAATTCATTTTTTAAATGAACAATAGGTTATTTCTTTCCTTCTCCATTGATAAAACAAAAACAAAGTACTTGTGTCAAATACACATACTTGAAAAAATTTATCTGCACCATAGGTGCTTTGTTGAGAAAATAGGTAGCAATATCTTGGTGGTTTTCCAATAACCAGAGTTACCCTCAGGATGGCTGGTTGGCTGGATCTCAAAAGCCACACTTCTGCAAGGAATGAGCCAATATATTTGCTCACCATTTTTAAATTGTTCAATAGACAAGCCAGACTGTAGCAAAGTGACCCTGTGTTCAGACGGAGGAGATGGTATGAGGAAATGGAAGCCTGTGTTTGTATAAAGTCTCCTTCCTCCTGGAATGGCTGCTTGGGACAGAAATCCTAAGTATCCTAAGTCATTAATCAAATAGAATACTATAAGGCAAATTAAGAGAGACAAGTACTAGTATACAAGGAAAGAGCTTTCTGAAATACTGCAATGTTGTTGTTGTAGTTGTTTTAAAGCAGAACTAGAAGAGCAGAATAGATATTAACCGTGAGAATATGAGAGGGAATAAAGTGGCAAAGAATTCTTATGGATGGAAATTGAAAAGTATCATGACATTTTATGTGTAGCCCACCTTTTGGAGCTCCTTCAAAAGTGCTTGGAAATAGAGCAAAGACAGATTGGACCACAGTGACCTGAGTGTAGGCAAGCTCCCCCCCCCCAGTCATTTCCTAAACTCCAAAGTTTTTCACACATTACTTAAGAGCAAGCTACCCAGAGTACTGCCTGATGTCAGTAAGTTGGACTTTGTCATTCCAGGTTAAGTAGGGTCAGGTATCACAACTTCCCAGTTATAGACAGTAGCATGGAGGATCCAGAGGCAGAAGTAGAGCTGGCCAGCAACCATCCAAGACACAGGAACAGGGCTATTGGTGGCCTAGTTTTCCGTCATCCTATGCTATTCTGGGAAGGGTAGAGACCTTCTTGCTTTTTATCTGCCCTTCTCTGTTGCTTTACACATATCTAAAGGAGAGTTGAATGGAAGAGAAGATAGCTGCTTTGTTCCTGGCTCTCTTCTATCCCACTTGTGTCAACGGACTGTGACCGTTATTGCTATTTATGTAAACTTTTTTTTTTCACAGTATGTGTTTGTTAATGTATCAAAATCTGGATGGTCATTCAAGTATAAGCCAATTCTATTCACTTAAATATCTAGCAGTGAGGTTGAGAACTGAGGGACAATGAGGCCTTGGGGAGGAGGGAAGAAGTGCTAGACTTTATAACAATAGTGAGGATGATGATAGAATTTTTATAGTGCAAAATACATCATTTCATCCTCATAATACTCTGTGAGGTAAGTGCTATTTTTAGCTCACTTTAAAGATGAGGAAACCTAGAAAGAGAGTTTAAGTGATTTGCCTAAGGTCACACAGCTAGTAAGTGCCGGGGCAGGATTTGAACTCAGGTCTTCCTGATACCAAGTCAAGCTTTCTATCCACTGTACCACTAAACTGCCTTTATAACCCAACTTAATATATGAACGTGAGAGTTAATCCTTTGCCTTGAAAGCCTTCACTGGCATTGAAAGGTGAGACTATGCTTCTAAAAGGTGGTCATTAAAGAAGACCCAAAAAGAGAGAGATAGTCACAGGAGTATCCTCCTTCTGTTCCTGGCTCAATGAATGATTGAGTTTAACTAACTCTGCTCACCAATGCCACCTGGGGGTACTTGTGTATATTTGTATGTATGTATGCACAGAGACATACACATGAATACTTTGAAATTTAAGGGTTTTTTTAATTATTAAATATTTGGCAAGAAAGGTCAATTGAACATTGGTATTTAATTAATTTTAAAATCAATTATTTTTAAGAGTAGAAGGAAAGATTCTAGGGAAGAGGGGTTATCTTGTGGATCTTTGTGCCAAAGATGCCACAAAAGTACTCTTAGCATTTTTTCTTATGCACTTTTCTTTATCTTTCTTCTTATTGTGAACTAAAAAGCTCCCACAAATATGAAAAAATAACATTAAAAAGAACAAAAAAGAGAGGGAAACTGAGAACTTTTAGAAAGTTTGGGTTTTTTAATTGCAATTTCATTTAACATGATAGTAAAAGAATTGCCCGTTTGTTCCTTATATCCTTTCCTTGATCTTTGGTGGCTCCATTTACAGGCTATTATCAATTGAGCAAGTGAAATTATAGAAGTATGAAGAAGGTATTTTTTATTTTAAATTTTAATTATTTAAATTTATTTATTTAAATTTTAAAATAATATTTTATTCCCCCAATTACATGTAAAAACCATTTTTAACATTTGAGTTTTTTTTTATTTTGAGTTACAAATTCTATCCCTCCCTTCCTTTCTCTCCCCTTCTCCCTTTCTGAGATAGTAAGTGATCTGATATAGGTTATACATGTACAATGGTGTAAAACATTTCCACGTTAGTCGTTTTGTGCAAGAAGACAAGAAAGACAGACAGAAAGAAAGAAAGAAAGAAAGAAAGAAAGAAAGAAAGAAAGAAAGAAAGAAAGAAAGA
>NW_020947062.1:22885769-22931654 GCF_900497805.2 Vombatus ursinus
AGAAAGAAAGAAAGAAAGAAAGAAAGAAAGAAAGAAAGAAAGAAAGAGAGGAACAGTAGGAGGGAGGGAGGAAAGGAGAAAGGAAGGAAGGGAAGAAGGAAGGAAAGAAGGAAGGAAGGAAGGGAGGAAGGAAGGAAGGAATGAAGGAAGGATGGAAGGAAGGAAGGAAGGAAGGAAGGGAAGTAGGAAGGAAGGAAGAAAGGATAGAAAGAAAAAAGAAAGAAAAGTAGTATGCTTCAGTCTGTATTCAAACAACATCAATTCCTTCTCTGGAGGTGGATAGTAGTTTTGATTAAGACTCCTTTGGGGGGCAGCTAGGTGGTGCATTGGATAGAGCACCGACCCTGACGTCAGGAGGACCTGAGTTCAAATCCGGCCTCAGGCCAAACACTTGACACTTACTAGCTGTGTGACCCTGGGCAAGTCACTTAACCCCAATTACCTTAAAAAAAAAGAAAAAAAGACTCCTTTGAGATTGTCTTGAATCATTATATTGCTGAGAATAGCCAAGTCATTCATGGTTCTTCAACATACAATATTGCTTTTATTGTGTACAATGTTCTTTTGGGTCTGCTCACTTCACTTTTTATCTGTTCATATATGTTTTTCCAGGTTTTTCTGAAATGATTCTGCTTACCATTTCTTATAGTACAGTAATATTCCATTAAAATCTTATACCACAGCTTGAAGAAGGTATTTTTTAAAAGTATATGTTCTGCTGTTATAAGTAACTACATTAAGTAAATAGAATATAAAGAAATAAGTTGACACAAGAATTTGAGAGGCTAAATTCATATCAAAGATTGACTACTTAATTAAGATCATAGATTTAAAATTATGAAGGAACTGTAAGAGACTTTAAAGTTCATCTAATCTAAGTCCCTCATTCATAGAAGAAGAAACAGAAGTCCAGTGAGATTAGGTGACATGTCTAAAATCACACTGGAAGTAAGTGAAGAAACGGTGAAAAGCACAGGTCCTCTGACTCCCAATTCAGTGTGCTCCTCCTCCTGTATCCCCTGGTCTCTTCAATATACTTTTATATTAATTTTTTATAAAATCTCATTTTTTTCAAATAGTAAAGTAAATTATCATTTTCTCTTAGTAGTTATTATAGGTTTCTGATGTCTGAGTTCTTGGTACGTACATGCGGTACTATTTTTTATTCTATGAAGTAGTGAATTGTCTCAATCTTGTCAGATGATCCTTTAAAAGAAAAATTCTTAACCTTTTATACAAGGGTCATGGGTGCCTTGGTGAAGCTTACTCAGAATAATACTTTGAAATGAAAAAAATAAAATACTTAGAATTTTACAAAGGAAATCAATTACATTGAAAGAGAATTATCAAAATATGCTTTAAAAACAAGTTTACAGATCCCAGGTTAAGAAACTCTAGTATAGAATATTTAAAACTTATGGAGAACATTTTGACTTAGAAAATTAAGCAATAATAATGTTGCTAGCATTCCCCGTTTCAGTGCTTCCATCTGCCTGGAGCATGTTCAGATCCCATCAGCTTACTAGGCTGATTCAACTTCGCCATGTGGAGAAGCTGAAAGCATGGGTGGACATTTTGTAACTGGTTCCACTTGACTAACCAAGCACATGGCTGGGAGGAGCCTTTTTCAGTCAACTGGGTAATTGGAACTGTTGGCACTTTCAAAAAGGCCTGAGTCAGTTTCAGCCCTCTCTTTGCTCCACAAATCTTTCTCTTATGACATGTAGTGAGAGACCATGAAGTAAGGAAAAAAGGTGCTGGGGCCTTCTTTCTTGGGTCCATATGGCCTCCAAGAAATGAGCCTGGATCCTTGGCCTTTTCATTCATTCTAGGTGTAGAGAGCAGAGTCTCCAAACACAACAGAGCAAGCAAAGAGAATCCAGAAGTAAGAATCCAGGTTGGACTTTGCAGTCAGCACCACCTTGAAGAGAAAGAAATGATCTTAAGGAGTGATATTCAGAGCCTCAGGCTAGCCAAAGGAGTGACCTAGCAGTCACAATTCTACTGAATACGAATGATATGTAGGAATTAAGCTAATATTTGAGTCTACTCCTCTAGGGACTTGGGTGGTGTAGGGGAAAGTGTACCCCAAAGGTTTTGGGGAAAATGCTTATATATCTGTTCTTGTTGTATCTATAAAGTAAATATCCCTTTACAAAAGCTAATTCATGTTAAATGCTTAAATAGAACTGGGATGCTAGTCTGTGGCACCAGAACACATGGGGAAACACAGCTATTAGGGCCGTGAGCTGATGGTAATAGAAAAGAAATACTCCACGTCCCTCAGTGTAACCAGAGTCCCATTCCTTCTGAATCTATCTCTCTCTTGTGACTTGAATAGGTTAACACAATCTGAAGAACACTCCACTTATCTTCATCTCCAGATCTCCTTAGAAGCACAACCCAGGTCTAGCTCCAGGTTTTGGTGTAGGCTCATTTAGTCCAGAGAGCTCTTCTGAACTAAAATCTTCTTAAAACTCAGGTAGGGTGTGGGTAGTCACTCAGGCAAGCTAAGGGACAAGTAACACATTGAAGCAAAGAAGAAGCCTCAAAGGGAGCCAAGAAAGAGGAAAAGGGCCCATAGCAATAAATATATTTAAAACAGCTCCTTCATTGAAGGAGGCAAAGAGCTGGAAATTAAGAGGGTACTCGTCAACTAGGGAATAGGTGAACAAATCATAATGTATGAATATAGTGAATAATGCTTTAAGAAACAATGAAAAGTAAGGTTTCAGAGAAGCCTGAGAAGATTAACATGAGCTGATGTAGAGTAGAATTAGTAGAGCCAGGAGGTAAATAATACCAACATTGTAAAGATAAGCAACTCTGATTGATAGAGTGAACAATGGTGAATTATGCTACCCACCCATTAAAGAAGTAATGGATAAAGGGTTTGGATTAAGATATATGCTTTTTGGACACAACCAACGCAAGAATTTGTTTTTCATGACTATATATATATATACATATATTTGTTACAAAGTTTTGTTTTTTAAAAATGGTCGGAGGGAAAAGTGAGAAAATGAAGTTTTATTAATTGGGAAAAATTAAATTAAATTTAAAACAAATGAAAAAAGAAAATATGAAGAAAACCCTCTGCAGAAATGCTATGTGAAGATATGGGCAAGGGTCACACAGGATCTAAACACATGGATGGATTGTGGTCCCTCTCATTAGATGGAGTGCCAACAACAGTGTGATCACAGGAATATGAGTATATTGAGGAAGTGATATAAAAGTTGAATACTTTGGAAAGTTAAAATATTCCCACAAAAATGCTATCATAAGTCATGCTACTTTATGTTCACTAATTAATTTAGTGAACAAAGTACAACAACCAACAAACCAATGTAGAATCCTAGTTATTAGTATGTGGAAGTCTAGTTCAGTAAAGAACCAATGGTTTAATCTTAAGCCAACATTGTTTTTAGAAATAAAGGTTAGAGCAATTTTTCAATCACCTATTATTACCCTAACAAAGAATTCTCCAAATATTTAGGGTTAGACCAAGAAGAGTGTAGAGGATAGGATACAATGCAATAACCAAAATTATTGGATATTCTCAAATACTACTTCCTCATAAATACATCTGCTTTTTTCAAAGTTCAAATCAAAGTCAATGTAAGTAAGACTAGTGTCAAATATGTTATAAATAGTGGGGTATGTCAGAGGGGAAAGCATACCATTGCTAAGCTGAAGATATTGGACCTCTTGGGTGTGGATAATGTCAATCTTCTCTCACCTTCCTACCGTCACACATCCCTGCCTTCTGTCTATTACTTGAACTCTCTATGAAATCCCTATAGCACATAGTGATATTGATCTGATGTCTTCTACCAGTAAGTAAATAAATATTTATTAAGCAGACATAGGCGGTGCTTAATAAATGCTTTTTGACTGAATGACTTACAAATGGTACAGGTGTGAGGTGAAGAGGCTCTGGACCAGAACAGTGGTTGTGTAAATGGAGAGAAACATATTTATACAAGAGATGTTGAGATGGTAGAAATAAATAAACTTGATGACGGATTAGATATGTGGAAAGAGAGAAGGCTCTAGAATAAAGATGGCCTTGATGGTAATAGAGAAGTTGGGAGGAGGAAATGGCTTGGGAGTGGGGTGGGATATGAGTTCTATTTATATGTATATGTTATATCTAAATCATGATGTCCAAGAGGCAGTAGGTTGGGCAGAAATTAAGACTGGCTGTATTTAAATATGGAAATCATCTGGAGGAAGCTCCTGCAAATAAGTCTGAGATGGAGCAGTGAGACAGGTAGAGGGGGAACTGAGGAAAAGCAATGAGGGGAAAAAAGAAAACTAAAGTAGAGAATGTCCAGAAGAGGAGGGTGATTGACATTGCCAAAGGCTGCAGAGAGGGCGAAAAAGTTGAGGACTGAGGAGAAGCAGTTTTAGTTGAATGATGAAACAGATTGCAGAGAGTTTAGAATTTTTAAAAAGAGGAAAGGAAGCAGAGGCACTAAGCTTATATGGCTTTCTTAATGAAGTTAGCTACAAAGGGGAGAAAAGATATAGGACCATAGCTAGAAAAGATCTCTTCTACCACTTCTAGGAAATCAAGGGATCAAGTGAGTTTTTAAGGATAGGGAGACATGAACATGTTTGTAGACAACAGAGAAGCACAGGGAGAGACTAAAGAGAAGAAAATGAGGATGATGGGGGAGGCATCCTGGTGTAGAAGATGAGATAAGAAAGGGTCAAGAGAGAGATTTGCCTTGGCTAGAAGAGCCATCTTTCCATGTAAGACAGGGGTGAAGAATAGGTTAGTAGGGGAAGAGTCTGAGTGATATGAGATAGAGAAAAGAGAAAAGAGGCCTCAATGATGAATGACCTAAGCTTTTTCACTAAAATATGAGGTGATGTCCTCAGCTAAGAGAATGTGGAGAAGAGTGCTATGAGAGACTTGAGGAGGGATGAAAAGGATGGGAATGGTTGCTGTGATGAGTGGGATCATAAATTAATTTGGGAAGAGTAAAAAGATCGCCTTGCTAAAGTGAGTGCCTAGTTAAGATAATATAATATTAAATTTTTTGTGGACTCAGTGCAGTTTTGTGACTTCCTTCATTTCTATGCAGCAGCATGTGAATGAAAGCAATGGCAATGGATGATAGTAGTAATCCAAGGATGGGGTTTGACAAGGTGTGATAAGACAAGAGGGCAAGGGATTCAAGTGAAGAGGATTGTGTAGAGTTTAATTGATTCACCAATGGGTTGAGATGGAGAAGGGAATAAAGTGAAGCTTGTGCAAGAGTGATAATTGGGAAAGACCTGAGGGGTAGAGGGAGTAATGGATGTCACAAAGAAGAAGAAGAGAAAATTAAAAATAACTTAAAAGGAATAAAAAACATGATAAGATAAAGGAATTTCAGAGTTCACGTGCATAGAAGTACAATACTTGTGAGTGATAAGATCTAGGGTTTGACCATCTGCATGTAGCTGAGGTAGAGAGTTCATAAGAATTGATTATTTTGAGGAGTTGGGAAGTTACAGTATTTGAAGGAGTAACAATATATATGTTGAAGTCCCTTAGTACAAAGACAGGAGTGGGTTGGAAAGAAAGACTAGGAGTCAAGCACTGAAATCATGGAAGAAGGAAAATGTTCCAGGGATTGATAGATAATGGCTACCAAGATCTGGACTGTGGGATAAATTTGAAAGTGTGAGCCTCAAAGTAGGAGAGGTTATAGAATGATGGTTGTAAAAGAAAACTCAGAAGTGACAATGGGGAGAAAGAAGTAAAATAGCCCTTACCCTCATGGAGTGTACATTCTACAAGAGAGACAACACATACACTTATAATTATATACAAAATACATACAAAATGATAATTTTGGGAGGAAAAGCATTAGCACCTATGAGAGGTAGGAAAGGATTTATGTAGAAGGTGGCATTTGAACTGAGTCCAAGAAGCAGAGGTGAAGAGGGAGCATGGGAGATCAAAGTCATGGAGGTAGGAGATGGAGCATCATTTGTGTGGTATGATAACATGTAGGCCAATATGACTGGGCCAGAGTTCCCAAAAGGGAGGAAGGCAGGGACCAAGTTGAGTAGAGCTTTAAATGCCAAGCAGAGGAGCTTATATTTTATGTTAGAGGCAAGAGAGAACCACTGGAGTTTATTGACTAGGGAGATGACATGGTGAGATCATGGTGACTGTGGATGATGAATTACAGGGGGGAGAGACTTGAAGGCCATGTTGAGTTTGAAACACCTATAAACTTCCAGTTCAGTAGGCAATTTTTGATATGATTTTGGAGCTCAGAAGAGAGAATAGGTATAAATATATAGACCTTGGAGTCACCAGAGTAGAAATGACAATTATACTCACGTGAGCTAATGAAGTGATAAAATGAGAGAATGTAGAGAAAAAAGAGAAGAGAATCCAGGATACAATCTTAAGGTACTCCTACAGTTAGTTAGTATTCCATGGATTGAGATCCAGGGAAGGAGTGGTCAGATGTGCAAAGAGAACCAGAAAAGAATCATGTCACAAAAACAGAGAGAGGAGAGAATTTGAACTGTCTAGAAACTTGGTTATTCTTTATTCTTTGAAGGCTATTTTCAAATGGTAAAATTAAAAATGTTAGCTTTTTATAAAACATATTGAAATATCACATTTAATATTTAGCATTGCTTAAAGTTGTTTTCATTCATCTATTCTTTTTTTTTTAAGGCAATTGGGGTTAAATGACTTGCCCAGAGTCACACAGCTAGTAAGTGTCAAGTGTTTGGTCTGAGGCCAGATTTGAACTCTGGTCCTCCTGACTTCAGGGCCAGTGCTCTATCCATTGTGCCACCTAGATTCCCCTCATTCATCTATTCTTAAGTGATCCAATTTTTGAAGAAAAAAAATCCATATGGAACAGCTTACATTGGAATGGAGATGACTCTGGATCCATGGAAGCTATGGAATCAGAGAAGCTAGAAAGGATGCAAAGACAGCTTGGTGATGGACTAGGCAAATGTTTCCTAAGGCCTTGCCTAGCTTAGTATCTCATCACAAGGTTGGTCATAAAGTGAAGAATATTTTGAACATTTGTTCAGTTGTGTCTTACTCTTCATGATCCCACTGGCCATACTGTTCATGGGATTTTCTTGGCAAAGATACTGGAGTGATTTGTCATTTCCTTTTCCAGTGCATTAAGGCAAACAGAAGTTAATGACTTGCCCAGGGTCACATAGCTATGCTGGATCTGAAGACAGGTTTTTCCCTACTCCATGCCCAGCACTCTATCCACTGAGTCATCTAGCTGTCCCAAAGACCATCTCCTAAATTGTAATGGAATTCCAATATGACTAGTGAAAGAAGTGTTTTCCCTGACAAAACCACAGATCCTTGAAGTATTGAAGTGTAAACTTCTTCAAGTATCACATCCCTTATACAATAAACAGTCTAACATTCAGAGTTGGAACAGACCTCAGAGGATATCTCATCCAATCTATACCTGGATAACCATGACACCACCATCTCTCTCCTCTCCACACCCCGCCACACACACATACACACATACACAGTACTTTTGACACCTCTGACAGGTAGTCATCTTCTAATAGAACACCTCAAGGACAAATACCTTTTTTGTTAGGGTGAATGTCTCATAGTCTCATGAGAGCTCTGTTGAGGGAATTTTACCATGGGAGTTCTAGCTTCTATCAGTAGAAGCTGAGGGTCACAACATAGCTGCGTGGCAAAAATAAGGAAGTCTCCCAGGACCTCTCCTTTGCTGACATGCAGCTCCCACGGTTGGTTTGGCTCTCCTCTCAATGGGAGATGAGTCCTGACATGAGCTCCAGCAGACCTGATGATTGGCTATCACAGGGGGATCACGCTTTGAACGTGCATCACTAGGGCCATAAAAGACAGCTAACTGCACTCAATAAACGGAGCTTCTGCCACCTTGCTATCTCCCGCCTCTTCCACGCGTCTCCGGGTTACAGAGTACTGAGCTGGTCTCATGCTCATCACTGCAGTGGCCGCGTCACTTTTTACCTTCAGAGGCAACACATTTCTCTTTGGGGCAGCTCTAGATGTGAAGAATTTACCATGATCATCTCCCTTTTTATCTTCCTCTACTCTCTGCCATTTCATCCCATTGGAAGTAGTTCACTTTTGCATGGGGAAATGAAAAAAGGATTGTCTCTTCAACCAACAGCCTCAATTTACTTAAGGAAAATTATCTTCTAAGTATGTAATAAAAAGGATGTGTTCAACAGCAAGGTAGATTGCAAGCTGGCTATTGTTTTTATGAGGTTTGCCTGTCCTGATCACTCCAGTGAAAAGGACATTCAAGGTTGATTAATTGTGCACTCCATAACCACCTCTTTGGACCTAGAGGTCCTCTGACCTTTAAAAGAGGGATGAAAACACATCGTTTGTTTTTCCAGTCCCTCCAGTGTAAACCAAGCCAGTGTTTGTTTACTGGTCCACTGAGTCAAAAAGAAGGCATTTTTGGTGTGTCACTTCTTCCCATTTTCCCTCCCTCAGTTTTGTTTAGTCATGACCACCCTGCTGTTGATAATGTCCATTTTGGAAAGGAAGACAGATGGCTTTTGTATATGTATATTTCTATTCAGTAATATCTCATTTATATAACATTGCTGAGAGCATCCCCTATAAGTTCATTTTCCAAATAACTGAGATATACTTCTTTAAGGGCCAAAACTTGTCTATTGTATTTACTATTTTTAGTGTAAAACTTTTCTAAAATATATTACAAATTTCTTTCTTTGTTAAACAGCCTACAGGATGTAATTTAACTTTTTCTTAATAACTTAGAGTCATTATCATGAACATTATAGAATCCTCAATTGTGAGATATAAAGGACCTTAGAGGTCATTTCATCTAATGCCCTTCTTTTATACATGAGGAAACAGGCCCAAAGAGGAAAGTTAGATGACTTACTCAAGCTCACAAAGTTAAAAAGTGGCAGGGTTTGGATTTGAACCTCAGCCACTCTGACCTCAAATCCAGAGCCTTTTATTCACCAACCAATCAAACAATCAACAAGAACTTATTGACAATCTACTGTGTCAAGCTCTTGTGCTAACACTGGAAATGTTAAAGAATGAAATGTCCTTACTAGAAATAAACTTATATTTTAATAAGGAAGCAACAAATATACATAAAATACATGCAGCACAAATACAAAGTGAGTGAATACAAACACATATACATTCGTTAAATATAAAGTATTTTGGGAAGGAAGAGATTAGAAGTTGGAGGGATCAAGAGAAGCGTCACGAAGACAGTCTTTGAACCACATCTTAAAGAAAGAGAAAGGGGGCAGCTAGGTGGTGCAGTGGATAGAGCACTGGCCCTGGATTCAGGATGACCTGAGTTCAAATCCGGCCTTAGACACATAACACTTATTAGCTGTGTGACCCCGGGCAAGTCACTTAACCCCATTGCCTAGCCAAAAAAAGAAAGAGAAGGACTCTATAAGGTAGAAGAAAAGAGGGAGTGCTTTTTGAGCATGGAGGATGAAAACTGCAAAGGTATAAGATGGAAGATGCAGTATTTTATATGAAGAACAGAATGAAAGCCTGTTTGGCTGCATGGTAGAGTGCAGGTGAGGGAGTAATACCTGATGAGATTGGAAGGATAGACTAGGGCCAGGTTGTGTATTGTACTGTGTCATCTCCCAACATTTATTGCACTGTGCTATGTTGTGTGTGTGTGTGTGTGTGTGTGTGTGGTTGTTGTGTGGTTTCTCCTTCCTTACTGAAGAGGACCATTACATCAGGAACATGATGACATGACTTGCAATTGAATTGGATTTGAGTGAGGGCGGTGGGGGCTGTGCAAGGTTACCAGCCTCACTTTCTCCTCCAGAACCATCAGGGTCCAGATATAGATCAGGACAACTGGAGATGGTCCCTGATGCAGTGTTGGACCTTGGCCTTTTTAAGCTAAGGTCTATCCAGTTCTCAATTTGAGTGAGGCAACACCCCCTCAAGTGAATAGTCCTGTTTAAGAAGTGAGTCTATGGATGGCCTCTTTAATTAAAAAAAAAAATCCTACTGGGAGGGGAAGAAAAGGAGAAAAGGAGCTCCTAAGAGACAGAGAACTGCTATACTTTTTATATATTTTTTCTTTCTTCCACATATCACATCCTAAACTGATATTTTTAATCATCAGTAATTGGAAAACAAACTCAGTAAACATTAGAATTTTGTGCAAAATGAGTATATGCTTAGTGGATAGAGTGATAAGGAAATAGGGTGTGCTCACGTTTTAGGAACCAAGAAGTAATCACAATGAAATACTATATAAGCTGGGAAAGTCAGCAGGCTGATTCAATTAAGAAGGTATAATAAGCTTTTTTAATAGCAAAGAAATGATTTAAAATAGAAAACGACTGGTTGAGAAAAGCTAAAGCTAAGTAAATACTGGTTAGACAAGAGGTCCTTGTGTGAGCAGTTCTTGCACAAACTGCAAAAATTTTCCTGCAATGTTTGTGATCTGTTCTGGGTGTCCTGTTTAGTTTCACTTGTGCAATTAAGGACAGGACATTTTTAACTCTTTACAAGAATTGGTTCTCAGAGTCAGGTGACCTGGGCATAAATACTATCTCTGTATTGTAGTGACTGTAGGGCATGTAGGTGGCACAGTGGATAGAGTGCTGAGCCTGGAGTCATAAGGACTCATTTTCCTGAGTTCAAATCCAGCCTCAGACATTTACCAGCTGTGTGACCCTGGACAAATCACTTAACCCTGTTTGTCTCAGTTCCTCATCTGTAAAATGAGCCAGAGAAGGAAATGACAAACCACTCTAGTATCTTTGCCAAGGAAAACCCCAGATGGGGTCATAAAGAGTTGGACAGGACTGAAACCACTTAGCAACAAACACAGTGACTATATAACCTTGGCAAATCACTTAAATACCTTTGTACTCCAGGAAATTCTCTTAAAACTTAAATTGTAGAATATTGCTGATTTACATTGGTAAGTAGAATTTTCTCACCAGATGACAGTGTGGTACAACAGAAACCCAGAGGCTCTGGGTTCAAATTTCACCTAGAATGGTTATTCTTTGCATTATTCTGAATTTAACTTCCTTATGCCTATCTCCTCATCCATACAATGAAGGGGTTGGACTAGATGTCCTCAGAGATTCTTTTGACCGTGACTTCTATGACCTGTTTCCAGTTCAGTTTTTTTTTTTGTTTCATTTTATTGTTGAGGTTTAAATAAGTTTTAGGTAATGGCCATTTTCTTCCTTCCTTCTTGCTCCTATCCCAACATTCTGGCTGTAGTTCTTGGAAACTGCCCTAGGTAATTAGCTAGTAACAAATCTAGTTAAATTTCTGAGTATTGCCCTAGTCCAAGTACTTTGCCAAAATAAATATGAAAGATAGGTTTACAGAAATAACCTGTAAGGAGCATGTGAGGACAGAGCTGGGCCTTTCAGTATATTGATTTACCTGTGTTTTATATGATTGTTTGTGAAGTTTGACCTTTTAGCTGTTTGTCTTCATAATGATAGCTTGTCTTAGGTTATAAATGGTTTTGTTGTTCAATCGTTTCAGTTATGTCTGACTCTTCACACCCACATTTGGGGTTTTCTTGGCAAAGAGACTGGAGTGATTTGGTATTTCCTTCTCTGGCTCATTTTATAGATGAGGAAACTGAGGCAAACAGGCTTAAGTGACTTCCCTAGGGTCACACAGCTAGTAAAGTGTCTGAGGCCAGGTTTGAATTCAGAAAGATGAGTCTTCCTGACTTTAGGCCCAACACTCTATCCACTGCACTATCTAGCTGCCCTCACTGGTTCCTACTATAAATTTTTCCAAAGCAAATATTTAAAAAATGCTGATGGATGGTAGATTTCCTGAAACAAAACCAAAATTTTTGTGGATTTCTAACTTAGGTTTTAGTAAATTCAGATAAAAATTAAAGGTTTTTCTTATACTTACTTTGTATTTCTCTCCTATAGATGCAAATTGAAATTGGAATTAATTTGCATTATGCTATCTTTGTTAGTCTCTTAAATAGCATTATTATGGCTATCTTTCTAACTTTTAAATTGCCCCAGAAAATAATTTTGAAAATGTAAACACTGATCCAGAAGTCTTTGTTCAACTTACTGGTTGAAATCAAAGCCACAATAATCATTACCTTCTCTGAAAGCATTTGGTTGTCTTTTCTCTAAAGGAATTCTCTAAATGCTTTTGGTGGTTAGAATACCTCCCTCTCTGAACAGTGGTCAAGAAGGAAGTAATATTTTCTAGCCACTTTGCCTCAGAAGTACAAGCGTCCCTTCTTTTAGTCATTAACTTAGTGAGAGAGACAAAGAAAGTACTTAGAATATAAAGTGAAAGAAAATTAATATAGTTACATGAGAGAAAAGCAAACTAAAATCCTTCTGGATTGTGTTGTGAGTGGTTACTTAATTCACTTATAGAATATAAGAAGAGCATTTAGGCCAAAAGAAAGCATAAAACCTGATCAAATATAACAAAGAAATCTAAAGGTTAAGGGTATGTTGACACCCAATTAGAGGAGCAGCTGGGGTAAGGGCATGTTAGGGTGAATAATAAATTTTAACAGTGTGGCCAGTATGAGTTTGCTTTTATTGTTTATTGAATTATTGAATTCCCAGCAGCTGGTGGTAATTACATAGAACTCTTAAACAAAAGAATCAGTCATTAAGTCCACATGGTTTTGTGAGGATTAGCAAACTTCTGTTTTTCACTAGGTTAATTTGCAAATAATTTTGAGCAATATGAATGGTTTTATAATAAAATCATTTTGCCTTTAGAGATGTGGTTTTTAAAAGTTTGCTGCAGTTTTAAAGATGATTTGATTGCTTCTTGGAATGATTTTTTGTCTATTTGTATAACCAGACTAAATATAGAAATAGACTTTCGTTTTTATGATGTAAGTCAATAGGAAATAGATTTCTATACACAGTATAACATTTTACGTAATACAGCACTCTTCACGCATATAGCTAATTTGTATATTTGTACATTAAACCTATTTAGTACCAGAGTATAATTATCATGGAAAAAGAAATTAACTAGGAAAGTCCTCAACTTTGTCTCTTTGGGTACCTAAAATGGAAAGGAAGAGTATTATTTCTTTATAATGGAAGAAACTTTGAGAATTGAACAAAGACCTAAAATTGTTCATTCCTTCTCTTTCTCTCTTCAATATTTCTCCATTTGGCTAATCTTTATTTTTGGCCTATGAGCATACTCAGGTCATTCCCAGTCTAAAAGTGCCTTCCATAAGCCCTGATATATTACATGATTATAACCCTGTATTAAATGAGCAGTCACTATGCTCAGACTTTGCCAATTTGGAGGGAAGTTTACTGCAGTAAAAAATGTTGCATGACCTTTCAGCCCAGAAATCAAAGTAATACACATCCACTTATTTGTCCTTGATTTACGTTAGTTCAGCAATTGATCAAGAATTCATGGCCCAACGCAGTTTTGAACTATAGTTGTTCCCCACTCCTCATTCTTGATCACCTCCAATATTCCTTTCACATTTCTTGGTTCTGAATTTTCTACTGCATAAAACACAAAGTTCTTATAAAAAAAAAAGTATGCATCATGGTTCTACCGAGCCTTTTTGCTTTTGGGATCCCTGCTCTGATGGCAGGGAGGAAGGGAAGGGGGAGGAGGCATTACCTTTTACTTTTGGTTTTAGTGTCTATACTCTGGGACCTTTGGCCACCACAGTTTCTTGAGAGGGTCCTGCTTTAAAAGTATGTCTCTGAGTCATTGAATATGGTAATTGATTGAGAAGGTGAAAGGTTGTGGGGGAAAAGGTAAAAAATTTTACTAATTGTTGAGTCTAGGCAAATTACTTGGAGGTAGGTAGGTGGCTCAGTGGAAAGTGAGCTGAAAGTGAATTCTATCAAATATATACTTAAAACAATTAGCCCTTATCCTTCATGAACAACAAAAAATAATAAAAAGAGCACTGAACTCCTCTTTTGAGATAGATATACCTGATACCCAAACCAGAGAAAGTCAAAGAAAGAAAAAAATTATAGAGTAATATTACTAATGTACACTGACGTCAAAAATATTAAATAAAAAAATTAGCCATGAGGCTATAGAAATATATTCAACAAATTATTCACTTCTATCGTGTTGGATTTATGCTAGGAATGCAGGAATGATTCAATATTACTTATATATGTATACACATACATATATATTATATGTTTATATAAAATTCATACAAGCATATATTTTAACCAGACCTATTATTTCAGTGATATTTGGAGCTTCTGGTAAGGTACTTCCTAAATCATTTGAAATTTGTTGGCATTTTCTCTGTAATTTATAGTGTTAAAGAGTTGTCTTGAACTTAAAATGTAAGTATATTAAAGCATACTAGTAATAATCACATGATTATATCAATAGATACCAAAAAAACCTTTGATGTAATAAATTACCAAAATGTATTAAAATACCAAAAGGCATAGGAAAAATAACTATTACTTAATAAGATCAAAAGAGCCTACCTAAATTGAATAACAAGCATTATTTGTAATAGAGAAGCACTAGAAGCTTTCCTAATGAGACCTGGGGTATGGCTTTATTGTTGTTGTTCACCTGTTCAATCCCATAGAATTCTTTGTGAGTCCATGGACCATAGCATTCCAAGCCCTTCTATCCTCCACTCTCTCCAAGCTCATGTTCTTGCTTTCATGACACCATCTACCTGTCTTATCCTCTGCTGTCCCCTTCTCTTTTTCCCTTCAATCTTTGCTGACATCGAGATCTCTTCTAATGAATCAGTTTCAGTATTTGACCTTCCAATGAATAGTCTGAATTAATTTCTTTTTAAGTATTGACTGATTTGATCTCCTTGCTGTTCAAGGGACTCTCAAAAGTCTTCTCCATCACCCCAACTTGAAAGTGTCAATTCCATGGCAATCTCCTTAAGTCCAACTCTCACAGCCATACATTGCTACTGGGAAAAAACATAGCTTTGACATACAGACCTTTGTGGGTAAAGCAATGTCTCTGCTTTTTAGTATGCTGTCCAGATTTGCCATAGCCTTCCTTCCAAGCAACAAAAGTCTTTTAATTTCATGACTGGTCACCATTTTTGTAGTGATCTTTGAGCCTAAGAATATAAAATCAATACTGCTTCCATGACTTCTACCTCTATTTGCCAGTAAGTGGTGGTATTGGTTGCCAAGATCTTAGGTTTTGATTTTTTTTTTATGTTAAGCTTCAAGTCATCTTTTACACTCTCCTCTTTCACCCTTATCAAGAACCTTCTTTATTCTTCTCTTAGTGTCATCAGAGTGATATCATCTGCTTATCTGAGATTCTTGATATTTCTCCTGGCAACCTTAATTCTGGCTTTTGATTCATCCAGCCTGGCATTTCGCTTGATGTACTCTGAATAGTACAATAAGTAAGGTGACAACATAAAGCCTTGTGGTACTCCTTTTCCAATTTAAACCAATCAGTTGTTCCATGTTTGATTCTGTTGCTTCTTGATCTGAGTACAGGTTGCTTAGCAGACAGGTAAGATGATATGTTACTCCCGTTTCTTTGAGTACTTGCCGAATTTTGTTGTGAACCACATAGCCAAAGGTTTTAGTGTAGTCAATGAAGCAAAAGTAGATGTTTTTCTGGAACCTCCTTGCTTGGTCCATAATCCAACAAATGTTGGCAATTTGGTCTTTAATTCTTCTACCTCTTTGAAAACCAGCCTGCTCTTTTGGTAATTCTCAGTTCAAATATTGATGAAGTCTAGCTTTCAGAACTGTGCTAGTGAGTGAAATGAGCACAATTGTTTGGTAATTTGAACATTCTCTTGCATTTCCAGTCTTTAAGATTGGGACATAAACTGACCTTTTCTAATCCATTAGCCACTGTTGAGTTTTCCAAACTTGCTGGCATATTGAGTGCAACACTTTAATAGCATCATCTTTTAGAATTTTGTGTAGCTCAGCTGGAATTTCCATCACTTCCACTAGCCTTATTATTAACAATGCTTCTTAAGGCTCACTTCATTTCATTCTCCAGGATGTCTGGCTCTAGATCAGTGAGCATATCATCGTGGTTGTCAGTGATGTAAAAATCTTTCTTGTATAGTACTACATATTCTTACCACCACATCTTAATTCCTTATGCTTTAGTTAAGTCCCTTTTTTTGTCTTTTATCATACCTATCTTTGCATAAAATATTCCTTTGATATATTTAATTTTCTTTAAGAGATCTCTTGACTTTCTCATTCTGTAATTTTCTTCTATTTTTTTTCTTGTATTGCTCATTTAAGAAAGCTTTCTTATCTCTCCTTGCTATTCTCTGGAATTCTGCATTCTGCTGGGTATATCTTTTCATTTCTCCTTTCCCTTATACTTTCCTTCTTGCCTTTGCTATTAGTAAAGCCTCATCAGAAAGCTATTTTGCTTTCTTGTTCTTCTTTTTCCTTGGGATTTTTTTTGTCGCTGTCTTCTCTTCAATATTGCAAACCTCTGTCCATAGTTATTCAGGCACTCTATCTACCAGATCTAATCCCTTAAATCTATTCCTCACTTCCATTTCATGTTTGTAGAGGATGTTACTTAGGTCATACCTATACAGTCTGATGGTTTCCTTACTTCCTTCAATTTATGTCTGAATTTTGCAAGAAGAAGCTCATGATCTGTGCCACAGAAGCTCCAAGTCTTATTTTAACTGACCATATAGAGGTTCTCCACCTTTGGATGTAATCAATCTGATTTCAACGTTGTCCATCTGATGATATCCATGTGTAGAGTTACCTTTTGGGTTGTTGAAAAAGTGTTTGCTATGACCAGTGAGTTATCTTAACAAAACTCTGTTAGTCTCTGCCCTACTTCATTTTGTACTCTGAGGTCAAACTTGCCTGTTCTTCCAATTATCTTTTAATTGCCTAGCATTTCAATCCCCTATGATGAATGTGATGTCTTTTTTGGGGGGGGCATTTTTTCTAGAAGATATTGTAGGTCTTCATAGACTGACCAACTTTGGTTCTTTGCCAATAGTAGTTGGAGCATAGATTTGTACTACTGTGATAATGAGTGGTTTTCCTCGGATTCAAACAGGTATCATTCTGTCACTTTTGAGATTATACCCCAATACTGCTTTTCTCACCCTTTTATTTACTATGAGAGCTATTCCATTTTTTCTAAGGGATTTTGGCCCACAGTAGTATAAGTAATGATCATCTGAATTAAGTACACTCATTCCCACCCATTTAAGTTCATTGATACTCAAGATGTCAATGTTTAAACTTTCTATCTCCTGTTTGACTACATCCAACTTATCTTGGTTCATAGGTCTTACATTCCAGATTCCTATGCAATACTGATCTATTTTTTATTTTTTATCTTTGGTCATCAGATGTATCTGCAGCTGAAATTTGACCCAACTGCTTTATTAGTGTTAGAGATACTTGTAATTGTCCTCTGATCTTCCCCAGTAGTGTGTTGGACACCTTCTAAGCTGAGGGGCTTATCTTCCAATGTCATATCTTTTTACCATTTTAATATAGTTTATGGATTTTTCTTGGCAAAGACACAGTAGTGGTTTACCATTTCCCTCTCCAGTGGATCGCTTTTTGCCAGAACTCTCCACTATGACCTGTATGTCTATCTTGGGTAACCCGGCGCAGCATAGCTCATAGTTTCATTGAACTACACAAGCCCTCCTCCATGACAAGGCAATGATCTGGGCGGGGGAGGAGCATGGTTTGGCTAGGAAGCCCATTATCTCCACTGTTATTTGGCATAGTGTTAAGATACTAACTATACAAATAAATAAAAAAAAAACCCTGTCAATTAAAAAAATATATAGAATTCCGTTTTATAAGAGCACAAAATTAAGCAACTACTATTGTCATTAGTCATCAAAGTTTATGGGATTTTTACTCTATAGAGAGACATCCACTTGACCGCGGGAGTATTTTAAAAAATAGAAAACTTTCTTTCTGTTCTTAAACTGACAATCTAGTAGTAAAGATAGAAATTATATGTATATATATATATATGTATACATATATAACAAATAAGAAATTTACAGTGCAGCTTAGTAGCATGGTCAAATTAAACTCTCAAAGATGCAAAGAACTTTGCTTAAAATCTATTTTTTTTTTTTACAAATAACTATAGAGGTAGGGAACTAAATTCTATCAAAGAAGTAGAAAACCGATGATCTGGTCCAAAAGTAAGGCATTCATATACCTTATAGAAAGGCTTCAATAAATAATAGTTTATTTGTTACTTATTTGTCTCCTATTAAAGAAACCAAGAGAGTCATTGGTCAGTCAATCATCTTGCGTTTTTGTTTGGTTTCTGCTTGCTGTTAATTAAAATTGTTACAATCCAAGGATTTTATCAAAAGGATTTTTGATTTTCTTTCCTTTGGATAAATACATTGGGAAGGGGGTAGGAGTAATGTTATGTGTGGACATTCATGTAGTGAGGAATGACACTTGGGGTTGGGAAAGAATATAAAACAAAGGGATCTAATACTTTTTAAAATAAACAAATAAAGTCCTGATGAAAGTCCTTTTGTGGAGTTGATAAATATCCACACCAAACCAACTGCATTGACTTTGTTTATTTCAGGTATCTGTTGGAAAAATAGGCATCAGAAATATAATTTGAGGCAAAGAGATTAAAGAATACAATAAAATGATAATCAGATTGCAATTTTAAGGTCATTTTTAAAAAGTGAAAGTGTAAGTTGTCATCTTTTTATTCATAGATATGAAGTAGGATCACTCAAGTCACAATTCTGAATATGCAAATGTGATGTTATTCCAGGATAAACTTTCTGCATGGGTAACAGAATTCCAAGTTTGTCTCCCTTCTTGATAGGACCCTTTAATTCAATAGGCTTGATGTAGAATATTTTAACACAATAACCTAAAAAAAAAAAGGTGGGAGGGAGTAAAATTGCTCATTCATTCTATTATTGCCCAGCATACACCTGAGTTCTGTTCCAAGACTGAAATTCAGGAACCTTCTAGATATATCTGAACCTCATTTCAATGAAGTGTTTCAGTAAGAGGATATCTGTTTAATCGACTAGTTAATTTATCTGGTTGTTTAAGGTTTAACTTTTGGGTTTTTTTGTTTGAGATTTTGTTCTTAGGTCTTTCTAGAATAAATTAATATGTACTTGGCTTCCATGGAAAATAACTTCATACTGAAGGTAGAGTGAATCAATACCATCATTCTGAATGTTATTTTTTATTGTACTCTTGGTAGTTGTATATATTCAGAGAGTGGTATAGGAGATTGAGCTGATTGTAATTACACTGTGACTATCCCATGACCTTGTGGATGGGAATTTTTGAAAGCTAATAGAAAATGGGAGAGGTATCACAGGATTGGGCAAATGTTGCTATGATTTTCAAAAAAAAAAAAAGGAAGAAGATAATAATATAAACTATAAGCACATGATCTTGGCTTAGGCTCCTGAAAATATTGTTAGAATATTGCTAAAGGTTGATTAGTGAACATCTAGAAGAAGCAGTGATTGCAAAGAGTTGGCATGGCTTTATCAAGAACAGGTCACACGGTCTTCTAGTTAAGGTAAGGGTGAGAAAGGTACTAGAGGAATTTGTTCAGTCATTTCAGTTGCATCTGACTCTTCATAACCCCATTTGGGATTTTCTTGGAATTTAGCTTTCCCTAAAACCCTTTAACATAGTTCTAAAAAACATGCGCCAGAATATATTATTAATTAAAAAATTATAGAAAAGGAACAATTAACTCCTCCATTGAACCCATGACTATGCAAAAAGAATGAGAGGAATCTGTGGGCATTCTTGGGTGGATACAATTTAAGGGAGGAGGAAGCCAGTACCACCATCTACGGCCTAAAGTCAGCAAGATCTTGACCCTGACTTTTTGAACATCAGAGAAGAAAGCTAGCCCCCATGTTCTATTCATGGGGAGTTTCTGCATACTTTCAAGAGCCTTAAAGTCATCACCTCAGCAACTTGTGGTAGAGCTACAGCAGAAGACAAAGCCATGGCAGCACCACAGACAGCCTGCGCATGAACCATAGCAGGATATGGGACCACTGAAGGACAGAAAGGGCAACAGTTACTAGGGGAATGGGAGGGTGAGAGGGGAAGGAAAGCCACAAAGAGGCCTGAAGGCAGAGATCAGAGCTGCACTATCTGAGCAGCCCATGCTAAAGGCATAACAGAAGAAAATTCAGAACAGCACCAAGACAACCTAAGCTAAACTCATGGGAGAGAGAGTCACCCCAGCCCCTGAACCAACTGCAGCAATAAGGGGCCATGCAGGAAAAACTCAGGTCAATTTAATCTGCCATATCTGTTTGGGATACATCCGGGACATTATATGGAAAGTGGCCACATTCCATTATGGAATGAGAAGAGGGACAGAGAAGGGCTTAGGGCAAAATAAAAGTAGAATACTGGAAGATCAATCCAGGAGCCAGGGATTCCAGCAGAGAGCAGGGCCTACTTCTCACCAACAGAACTATAGTAGTATCCATACTTCAGAGGAGATAGGACCAAGCATGGCCTGATCAATCCATCTATGATTTGGCTGAGTATGAGAGGGTCAGAGTCTGGCCCTAGCACAAAGTCACAGATCAGTAACTAAGGCTAGAGATAGTGATAAACAGAAGAATACATGGAACATCAGGAAGAAATATTATGCATCAAGAGAAAACCAAGATGTAAACAGAGAAGAGAGCAAGTGTGCAAAAAGCATAAGCAAAGCCACAGGTGGAATGACTAAATAACAAGGGCTCCAAGAGTGGCTAGAGAAGTTAAGAAAATATTAAAATGAAACAAGATTTGGAGGAAAAAAAATTGGAGGGAAGACAAATAATTTAGAACATAAGGTGGAAACCTTTCCTCTAAGTAGTGGAGTCCCCTAAGTAATGGCAAATAGAATGGGGCAAATGGAATTCTATGAGGCAAGAAGAAATATTAAAATAAAATCAAAAGATTGAAATTCTCTTCCACTGACATCCCAGTCAGATGCCTCAGAGCAGAAACTAGTAATTTGAGTGGCTGCAACAAATTCATCTGAATGGTGGCACTGTTGGTGGTTGGGGCACACTGCCATACATGCTAACAATACCTTGGAGTTAGAGGTCTTGGGACTTAAGTAGGTTGAGGAAGTAGGAAGTCAAGATTTCCAAAAAAAGTGCTAGGAGAGAGAATAAATCTGTGAGCGTGGTACTGAATTTATTGTAGGAGAAAAAAAATTGACTTGGGGGTCCACAGATGATATAAACAAAGATCTGGATAGGATGGAGGGAACTTTGAAGGAAGGAAGGTGGTTATTGAGTGATAATGGTGTAAGGAGGGTATGAAAGTAGCAGTGAGGAGCAAGAAGTATGCCTACTTCTCCTTCTGGTATCTAGTTAATGATTCCTCTTTAGTCTTTTGCAAAATGATTAGTCATTGCATTTCTCATAGTTCTTAAGTCATGGTTGTTTTCCTTCACAATATTGTAATGATTGAGGGGTGGGGGTGAGAGAGAAGGGGCAACACTGACTGGAGTACAGTAAACAGTATTGACTGGAGAGGGTGGCAAGAAATGTGGTATCTGCAGAAGAAAGTTCAATTTCAGTGAGCACCAAGTCACTGAAGCAAAGGAAAAGGATCAGGTTGAAAGGAAATTTGTTAAAAATAATAATAATAAATGAGAATTCTAGAGGACATTGATGGGAATGGGGATGGAGGGGGAAAATTGTAATAGAAGAAAAAAGGGTGGCACAGCTATCACTATTTGCAACTATTTGTTTACTAATCTCAAGCATAGTACCTCAAAAAGAGTAATAACTTCATAAATACTTGTTTACTGTTTGATCAATGATGTGGTATGGTTCTTGAAGCCAAGCAGAATGTCAAGGGCAATCCATCTCAGTGAAAAAATGGGCTTAAAGATAGGAGTTATGTCTATAGGATCCTGGGGGATGAGAGGGACAGTCTTCTATTAAAATGGAGGAAACAAACTTCTATGCATGCTTATTCCTGGAGTGAAGCCCTGGCTCCCCTTGCTAGTTCAGGTTATATGCCTCATCATGTCATGGAGGGTATTTTGAATCCTCAACTTAACTTTGAATCCTTAATTTGTCAAGTGACAGGCAGCATGATACAGTGGAGAAGGCACGGGATGTGGAGTTGGAGAACTTAGGTTTAAATCTCAGTTCTGATACTTTCTGTGTGTATAACCTTGGGGAAATCACTTTGCTTCTCTGGGTCTCCTCCAGTTGCTCATCTGTAAAATGATGAGGATTAGATTTGTTGACCTTTAAAGTCCTTTACAGCTTTTAATCAATGATCCTTTAATCCTGTGACCAGTTCCAGCAGATATCATCAAGCTGTACAGACTTCAAATACAGACTTAGTGACTGACTTTCTGTTTTCTAAAGCTTAGCCTAGTTAAGTATAGAGTGACTCATCACTAGATTGGCTGTAAGGTGAAGTTTTTGGCAAAGCTCTCAAACACCATCTGCTAAACTGCAAAAGTATTTGGTCCAGGTGCAATTCTTTAAACATGACATTCTCCATGAAAGAAATAGAATCATAGAATGTTATAGTGGGTAAAGACTTCAGGAAATCTGGCCCAAACTATATCTGAAAAGGAATTCTTTTAATAACATCTTTCAAAAATATTCATACAGCCTCTGTTTAAAGACCTCTTCTGAAAAGGAATTCACTGCTATCCAAAAGAGCCTATTCAACTTTGAGGCCAAGATTAGTGAATTTCTTTTTATGGAGTCAAAATCTGCCCTTCTTTAATTTCTGTTCATTGATCCTAGTTTTGTCTTATAGAGGGAAACAAAGCAGCTTTAATTCCCCTTTCAGCAACATCCTCAGTCACCTAAAGGAAAATAATACTCAAAGTCTTTGCTGTAGTTCACTTACCTGTTGCAGTTATCTCAACACCATTATTAATAGCATTATTTGTTTTATAAGGTTTTGCCTGCCTCACAATTGTTCCATCGAAAGGGGCATACACAACTGATCCATCTTTGCACGTCACATCCACCCCAGTGTGTTTCCTTTGACCTCTAGAATAGAGAAAAGGGTACATGGTATATGGTCCAATGACATCAATGAAAACAATGATTAACTAATCAATTGAGCAGCTTGTCTCAAGAGAAGATATTCTTGATCTAACTTCACATCCTGTATCTTCTTCCTCTTTTCTAATAATCTGTGACCACCTTGTAGTTGGTGATAGTTAATTGTGTATGGTAAAAGCCAGTGTGAATATGTTCATGTGTAGACATTGTCACCTAAGACTTCTCAGGAATTATAAAAGTTTTGGGGACAGCAAATCATAGAGACTTCAGTTAAATGGGAAATGTGTGTGGACATACATTTCCTAGAATTCTGGAGTTTACATTTTCCTTTTCTCTTAAAGAGTCTTCCACTGAGACTTTTTCCATGTTGTTGAAATGGAGAAGGAGAAAAACATGGCTTATGCCTCCAGGGAGCAGAGTGAGTATGCCAATCCATGTTACCACAAGTAGAGGAATTGAAAGAGTGAACTGAAATTTCTTTTGTGGAGCAACTGCATAAGTGGAGACATGAGAGTGGGCACGTGAGGGAAGGATAGGAGAGATACTGTAAGAAGTGGAAAGCACAGACCAGATCAAGACTTAATCTGCAGCTACAAATGTAATCACAGTTCATAGCCACTTTCTTCCCTTATTTCCTTAATAAGCTTATTTAAGAAAAAAAGTTTCGACTAATTTGAATCTGCTCACTTCCTTTCCCCACTGATTAGAAGGAAAGTTAGGGAGGAAAGGGGAAAAAGCCATTCAGGCTTTACTGATGCCTGCTATTTGAAATATTGTTTTATTGTTTTTTGAATTTTTCTGCTCTTATGATATTAACAGGCAGTTAGGTGGCACAGTGGATAAAGCACTGGGCCTGGAATCAGGAATGCTCTTTTTCACGAGTTCAACTCTGGCCCTTGACACTTACTAGCTGTATGACCATAGGCAAGTCATTTAACCCTGTTTGCCTCTGTTCCTCATCTGTAAATTTTGGAAAAGGAAATGGCAAACCATTCCAGTATCCTTGCCAAGAAAACCACAAACGGGGTCATGAATAGTTTGACGTGACTGAAAAGTGACTCAACAACAACATGATATTAACAAACTATTTTCAGTGAAAATGTTCCCAATCTGCATAATAAGCTTCTCTCTTATTAAACAGTATTCTGAACATAATTTAATATTTTTAATTGTTTTAGTCATCATTGTGAATACCAGTCATATAGTACAATAACACAGTGGTGGAACTATTAAGAAATATAGGGCTTTTTTCTGTTTCACTAAATGAGTTCAGATTGATGTATTTTCATATGATTATTTTATTCTCCTCATTGTTAGGGTATTATTTGTTATATTTCATTTTTTCAATATGTCTGCCTTTACCAGTGCCTCTAAATTTTTAATTGATGTGTTTAATTAACAATAACTGGAAAACAAATTCAGAAGACATTAGAATTTTGTACAAGGAATAAATGATAGAGTCAGAGGCAGTTGGGGTTAGAATTGGAGGACTGTCTCAAGAATAAAGTGGATTAATCTTAATGATAGAACTTTGTTACTTTTATGTTAGCTGTTTAAGGGTTTTGGGGGTTTTTTTGCTTACTTCCTGATTTTTTTTTTGGCAGGGCAATCAGGGTTAAGTGACTTGCCCAGGGTCACATAGCTAGTATGATGTGTCTAAGGCTGGCTTTGAACTCAAGTCCTCCTGACTTCAGGGGTGGTGTTCTACCTACTGTGCCACCTTGCTGCCCCTTACTTCCTGATTTTTAATTCTATTCTCAATAAGTGAGGCAACCAGGTAAATGAAATTTTACTATATTGTAGATAAGGTTAGAGGGTATGTATAAACTCATAACTTGTCATTTTGATGGCTGGATGCCAAAAAAAGGTCCACTCTAAAGTGTTATTGATTGAAAGGGTTGAGATACTCTTCTGACCTACATGAAGTTCATCAATCCATTGAATGACAAATATTTAAATATCTAGTATATACCAGGTACTGTGCTGCATGCTGAGTATACCAATACAAAAATGAGAGAGTTCTTCTCTTCCAACAGCTTACATTCTACTAGGGGATTAGAGGGGCACAAGAGCACAAGTAAATATAAGATAGTTATAAAATACACTCATAAATAAATTTAGAATCATTATCAAATAACTACCAAGTGATTATATGGGAAATACTAACCACAGGAGGAATCTGGAAAAGCTTCATATAGGTGGGGAGCCTCGAAGAGAGCTAGGGTTTCTAAGCTGCTCATCTTATATTTTCTTGCGCATAATATATATCACTGAGGCATAGTAGATAAAATTGTGAAAATTTTGCTTTACTATCTATGTGACCCTGGGTAAAATAATTTATTTGTGTGTACCCCAGGCAGCTTTCCAGGACTTAACTACTGAGTCAGAGATATATTAATCTACCTCAATAGAGAGAGTTCCTGTACCAAGTGTTACATATGAAAAAATAAATCACAAATTCTGTATGTATTCCCAGAAATAAAAAATTCTAATATGATCAAAAACTTCATATAGAGGGATTTTTTCTATCACTAGTGCTAAATCCTAGGTATTCTATACTGCACTAAAGAAGGCAAATGGATAATAAACAAGTTTCAGCTCAAATGTTTCTCTGCATTATCTTCTCCGTCCTTCTCCTCCCTCTTCCCAGGCCAGATGACCATTTTGTATTCCATCTGGGAATTGTTTCTTGCAATATACCTCAGGAACAATAGTATAACTACTTATCTCTAAGTCTTAATTTAGAGTTTTATTTTTTCTTTATTCACAACCTGTAATTTCATTGGCATAAGTGAAACTTTTGCAATGTACAGTATTAGAGATTTATTTGGGAGTCACTCAAAGATTAAGTTAAAATGCCCAGGTTGGACTGTATATATATATATATGTATGTATATACATATATGTGTGTGTATATATATAATATATATTATATAATATATGTATGTATATACATATATGTGTGTATATATACATATATATGTGTATATATACACATATATATTATATAATATATATGTATGTGTATATATGTGTATGTATATATATATATGAGGTGAGACTCACACTCGGGTTTTCCTGACTCCAAGGACAGCTCCCCACTATACCATGCAGTCTCTCTTATCATCCCATTACTATGTCACAAGAGAGATAAATAAGATGGACCTCAAAGAAGACTGAGGACAACTCCTGGCATAAGTTAAATAGACCATACCTAGAAGCACCAAAGTTTCCACAGCCATACTTATCACAGCCTCTGATAGTATTTTCATTTTTTCCAGCACACATAGTACCCCATGGTCCTGCCAATGCTAAAAAGAAAGGTAAAATATACAAGTTATTTTTTCTTTGTCTAGGTCTAGGATGTTCCTCCCCGCTTGATCTCCAATCATTTAAAAAATTCTTAAAACCGTATCCCTGATTATTTATTTACCTATTTATGCCCTAATTATGACATAAATTTTAAATTTTCTATGAGACAAAAATTCCTACTATTTAATGGCACCCAAAATATTTTCCAGAATACTTATTTGCTAGTGGGTTTTTTTTTCAGGAGTTTCATAGTTCTTTGACAACATTATAGCCAACTTAATTTTAATTGCAATATACAAGTGTCTTAAAAAATTCTATTCAATAATGTCCAGAATGAAAAAATATTCAGAAATACTAGGCTAACTTTAAAACATGACTTTGTTATTCCATCCTTAAGATAAATCAAAGTATGCAAAGTTTGAATGGGAGTGGGGATGGGGGAATGTCCTGGATAAGTAAGAAATTACATCAGCCAAGTTTATTTAGCATTATATAAACAAGGGATGGAAATCAAGCAAACTCAGCACCTAATGGCAATATATTAACAAAATGACATAAAAATTGAAAATGCTGAAATACTGGAGGCACATATCTAGTGATCAGTTTTACAAAAGTTCATATTTTAATTAAATGTATTGCCCCTGGAATCTGGATCTTATTAGTGTACAATATATTTGAAATGTCCTAGCTAACTTCCACAAGAAAAAGGTAATTATTAAATTCTATTTCCCCTTAAAAGGGATAATTTGTTAATATTATTGAAGGGTTCTTAGTGACTATATGTATATGTATATGTACATATATATATGTATACATGTATGTGTATAGATACACACATGTTGAATTTCATAAAATAGTTGAATTTTACAAGAGAAATCATAGAACAAAATTCAATTAATACATGAAAAATATCTTTGACCAAAATGTAACTTGTAAAAACTAACATTTACTTTTATAACCAAAGTGTAGATAAAAGGATATGGTGTGAATTCATTCAATTATTTTTTCCCTTTCTATGTTAAGCAGACTTTAATCTTTGATCTCAAAACACATTGGTTTTTCATTAGGAATTTTTCCAAAACAAATAGAAAAATGTTAGTAAACAAAACGTTTCCAGAAAACAAAATGAAAAATTTTGCTGACTTCCAATTCTGGTTTTAATAAATTCAAGATCAAAATTAAAGTGATTTTCTGATACTTCTATTCTACCTTGTACTTCTGTCCTTACTGAACTAAGTTGCAGATAGACTTCATTTAACACTTAACTAATTTTATTGTAACTTTGTTTGCCTTCATGACTTTTAAATATTCCCTTAAAATTAGTTTGAAAACATGAATGAAGCTATTGAAGTTTTCATTTTGACTTACCAGTTGAAATTGAGGCAACAAAAATGAGTACCTTGATGGGAAGCATCTGGTCACCCTTTCTCTGATGGTGCAGATGCTTAAGGTTGTTAGAATCTCTAGGTCTCTCTCTCTCTCAATGGTACTTGATGAAGTTTAAGGATGAGCCACTTTAGTCTCAGAAGTATAATTGTCTCTTATTTTAAGGATTATTTTAGTGAGAAAGATGAAGAAAATGTCTGAAAGACAGAGTAAGAGAAACAAAGAATGTGTTGGAGAGGGCTGGCAGATTTATAGGGAAACTGGGTAAAGTGAAATCTTTCTGAACCAAAAGTGGCCATGTGATTCATTTGTAGAGCTTAATAAGAGCATAAGAAGAATGTAATGTTGTTTGAAGTCAAACAAAAGAATTAAACTTGACTAAAAGGAAAAAGGAAGTGAAAAACTTAAGGGCATTTGGATAAAGTTGAAGTAACTTGGATAATGAATAAGGAAATGTATTCATGGAATAATGGCAGAATGTAGGTATGTGTACAGGAATTTGTTTTTCTTGTTTGTTATATGATTCTTTGAATTGTTTGAACTGAAATCTCATGTATCTTAAACATTTAATAACTGTCATCTTCCAAAGGTCACAGTCTAAGATGCATTGTATTTGCAAAGTAAAGAACAATTACAGGTGAAACATATTTAATAGCTGAGTTAATTATCCTGGAAAAAGGAACCAACCAAAAAGAGTACTAAACTTTGTCTTTGTTAAGAACAAAAACAGAAAAGAAAATTATTGACATATCGGAAGAAATCTAGAGAAGTAAACAAGGAGCTATGACAACTCTGAGGGTAAACTGAGTCATGTAAGAAGATTAAAGTTGGAATAGAATAATTGTATTTATTTTCAGCTATTATAAAAGGAGATAGAGTGTGAATCAACCACTTTGGTACACTGAAGTACCTGTCATGAGCTGCCTTATCCCTTATACTTCATATCTAAAGTTTCTGTCATCTGTCACTTTTCTTCCACGATTCCAAAATATCTAAGAATGCAGGACTAATTCACATCTGCACCAATAGTATACTACTGTACCTATGTTTCCAAGGCCTCTCCAGCATTGACTATTTTCTTCTTCAGTTCTGCCAATTTGCAATGTTAGAGTTGTTTTGATTTGTAGCCCTCTTACTCTGAGTGATTTTTAGCATGTTTTTGAATGGTCATGTAGAAAACTAAGGATATTAAGAGACAGAAAATAAGGATGTGTTTTCCAAGCTAGGGGAAAAGCCTGTAAAAAGATGATGGAAAGCTAATCCTAGGATACAGCAAGTAGGTCAAAATATTATGTGAGGGGGTAGGGCAGAGCCAAGATGGCAGAGTAAAAGCAGTGACTTGCTTGAGCTCTCCCCCAAACCCCTCCAAATACCTGTAAAAAATGGCTCTAAACAAATTCTAGAGCAGCAGAACCCACAAAAAGACAGAGTGAAACAAATTTCCAGCCCAAGACGACCTGGATGGTTGATTGGAAAGGTCTATTGCACCCAGCTGGGAAAAGAACGCAGTTCAGCGTGAGCACACAGACAAAGACCAGGCTTCAGTGAACCTGGAACAGGCCCCAGGGGACTGAATCATGGGCAGCTGTGGCAGTTCCCAGACTTCTCAACACACAAACTCATATGAAAAGATGGAACAAACAAAAATCTCTCTCTGTCTCTCTTTTCAGAATGGTAAGCAAGACAAAAAGTGATATGAGTTTCCAGGTGGGTAGCCTCTCCCACTCAGTTCCCATATGGCCATCAACCTGTAGTGCTATTGCTTCTTATATGTTGTATGTCTGCTTTCCTGAAATGAAATGAACAAATATTGGAAGTGGAACAGAACAGGTTACAACCTTGCGAAGTTCACAAGGTCTGAAGAACCATCAGAGGTCCCGCAACTCGAATCAGAGTCTGCTGGTGACCCCAGCAGCTGAACCCAGGGAGAAGCCAGCTCCGAGAAGCAACCTGAGTGACTGAGCAGCCAACATTCTGTGACTCGCGATAGAAGAAGCAATTCATCCACTGGTTATGCCGCCCTCACAACTGAATTGTGTGGAAGGGATAGTTTGTAGCAACCACCTAAAGTTTGAGTTCACTATTTTCAGAGGTGGTGAACGAAATTTGCTGCCAAATTAGGAGGGCTTGTACTCCAATTCATACATACCCTAAACTTGGAAATTACTGTCTAAGCCAAACCTGCTGGAAACTTGGATCAGTATGCCCTCCCTTCCTTCGTCCCAGAATACAGCTATTCATAAACACATACATTTACACATATATGTGTATATATTACATGTATATGCACATACATGTATGTATATACACATATATTTATATATGTACATATACATACACATATTTACTTTAACAGCAATATAAGTGATAAGCTTCTGTGGACTGAATGAGTATTACCCATAATTGGATAATATTTTAGTGAGTTTCAAGTTGACTATGGAAGAAATACACATCAGCATGAAAGTGGACACTGTATCCTTGCCCTAAGGGATTATGTTTGGGACCATCTCCAGTTTGTTCAAAATACTGGAAATATATTAACAGACAAAAACCTTTGCCTTAGTACATAAACATGCTGACACAGTACATAAACATCCTGGAGCTCATTATCTGAAAAGCCATGTAGTCATTTACAGGAAGATAGAGTACAGGGCTGGCAGGGAGTATTGAGGAAGCATTGAATCTTCCAAGTTTGATGTGGATCCACAAAAGTTTTCTCTGGAATTCTCCAGTGCCTGATAAATAGACAAAAAAATCAGTGAGAGAGATTATGCCTGTCTGTCCTGGGATGTAGAATGTGCCCAAATAGAACACACACAATGCACATCAAACACTCTTAAAATTTTTGAGAATAGTCTCATAACATGACTCTTTCAGACATGGAGAAGACCACATACTAACTGATAAAACTTTATCAACAGAATTTTCAAGGAGTCCCATAGTCTACAGGCCTCTGCCATTGTAGTGATAGGAAGAAGACTAGAGAAATTAGGATATGGACTACTAGACTTTGAATAGGAGAACTAAGGAGGATCATTACCATACTACAAGACAGTCAATAAACATTTATTAAGCACCTACTATGTGCCAGGAACTGCACTAAGCACTTGGGGATACTAAGAAATGCAAAAGATAGTCGCTGTTTTCAAGGAATAGGGGGAGACAATATGCAAACAGCTTTGTACAGGCAAAATACATATAAGATAAACTGGAAATAATTAACAGAGAAAAGGCACTAGAATTAAGGGGAATAAGGAAAGGCTTCCTGTAGAAGGCAGCCTTTTAGCTGTGGTTTGAAAAAATCCAGGGAAGCCATAAGGCAGAGATGAGGAAAGAGAGCATTCCAGGTATACGAGACAGTCAGTGAAAATGCCTACTCAGAAGATGAAGGATCAAACGTAAAGGTGATGGAGGATCAAGTGGGATGGGATTTGCAGTGAAAGAATACTAGAAATGTAGAGGGGAGGGCAAATTATGAACAGCTTTAAAAGCAGAACAGAGCATTTCGTATTTCTGGAGGTGATAGAGCAACCCTGGAGTTTATTGAGTGGGGCAGAGTAGGGTGTAATATGATCAGGCTTATCCTTTAGGAAGATCACTTTAACAGCTGAGTGGAGGATGGACTCCAGTGGGGAGAGACTTGGGGCAGGAAGAACAACTAGCAGGTTATTGCAATTGTCCAGATGTGAGGGGATAAGAGCCTATATCATGATGGTGGGAGTGTCAGAAGAGAGAAAGGGTTATATGAAAAATATTATGATGATGAAACTGACAGGTAGGCCTTGGTAACAGTTTGAATGGGGGAGGGGATGGTGAGGGAGAGTGAGGAGTCAAGTATGACATTTAGGTCATCAGCCTAGGAAACTGAGAGGAGTTTGCTTAAAAGATATTAAGTTTAGTTTTGGATATGTTAAGTTTAAGATATCTACAAGGCAACCAATTCAAGGTGTTAATAGATCATTAAAGGTGAGAAACTGGAGGTTAGTAGAAAGGTTAGGGATGATAAGGAGATTTCAGAATCAGCAGCATAGATGTGATAATTGAATCTAGGGGAACTGATAAGATCACTAAGTGAAATAAGTAGAAATGGTAGAGAGAAAAAAGAGAAGAGAGCTCAGGACAGAACTGTGGGGCACCAGCAGTCAGCAGATGGCACCTAGATGAAGATCCCACAAGGGAAATTCAGTTGAAGTTGCCTTGAATTGTTTGTTGAGCAACCATGGCTTTTAGGGATTGGACATGTCAGTCATTACTATCAGATACTCACAGAAAAGGTAAAACAAAAGCAAATTTCTTCTGTCCACTGGCATTCTAATAATTTGAGTGCATGACCCTAAGGCATTTCTGAGACATTTCCCCTGCTCCCTCACTCCCCCCTGCCACACACACACACACAATGCACCACTATTTTTAAGTACCACATGGAAAAATGTTTCATGGCCTTTCTGGATTCACAGATTTTCTTTTGTGGTGAAGGAAAATGTAGAAAGAGGATGGGTAGGCACGGTCGGGTTGCAACCTGCATCATTGGAGGGAACATCCAGACTGATGAGATTATAAAGCCATTTAATTATTTTGAGAATGGGGGGGAAAAGTGCATGGTGGCATTTATCTACTGGAGATACTGATGTATCTAAATGATCTCGTAATGTTTTTTGAGGAAAAAATTGGCAGGGCATGATAAAAGAGCTTGTCTTGGCATAAGATATGAGATGTTGCTTTATAATTCCTGCTAAACTACTTTCTGGTTATTTCAGTAATTTTTATCAACTAGTGGGGTCTTTGAGTATATTGAACAGGCTACTGTTGGCTTCCGTATGTTGTACACATAATCTACTTTTTAACCAATACTAAATCATTTTATGTTGTTTGCTTTGTTGTTCATTTTGAGATCTGGTACTGATAGGCTGTCCCACCCTTTCCTTCCTGCCTTTTTTTTTTCATTATTACCCTTGTGATTTTTAACCTTTTGCTCCTCCTTATAATTTTCATTTTTTTCTAGCTCTATAAAGGGATCTTGGTAAATAGACTTCCAAGTATATTATACATTCTGCTGTTCTTTTAAATGCATCTTCTTTCTGGTCTTTCAGTTGGATTTTCTTGCTAATATAAGAAATCTTGATGACTTATATGGATTTATTTTATGTCCAGTTACTTTGCTGAAGTTAACTGCTTCAATTAATGTTTAGTTGACTCTCTAGGGTTTCTATAAATGCAGTATTCATTTCAACTTTAAAAAGGGATATTTTTTGTTTCTTATTTACCAGCACTTATTCCCTCAATTTCTTTTTCTTGTCATTGCTATAGCTAGCATTTCTAGACATTCATTAACTAGTAGTGGTGATTATGGATATCCTTGATTTATTTCTGATCTCATTGGAAAGTCCTCTAGTTTATCCCCATTATGTTTTAGTTTTAGATATATACTTGTTACAATGTTAAGGAAATGTCTATTTATTCCTATTTTTTTTAGTGTTTTGAAAGAAATAGATGCTATAATTTGTCAAAAAGCATTGCCTTCATCTATTGATACGATCATGATTTTTGTTGCTCTTGTCATTAATGTGAAAGAGAACCTGAGGAGTAGTCAGATATGTAGGAAGAGAACCAGGAAAGAGTATCTTCATGAAAATCTAAAGAGGAGAGAATATCCAGGAGAGAAAGGTGATCAAAAATGCTACAGAGAAGTCAAGAGAGATAAGGATCAAAAAAACAGTTTTAGTTGAATGATGAGGTTGGAAGCCAGATTTCAGAGGGTTAGAGGAGAAAAAATGGATGCACCTAGTATAGACAGCTTTATCAAGGAATTTCAAGAAGGGGGCAGGAAAGAGATATAAACTTTTCCATTCATTTCTTAATTGCTGTGTCACTTGGTGTATGTGTATGTGTGTGTGTGTGTGTTCAGGATTGATATTACTCCACTATTTAGGATGCATTTAAGCAAAATGTAGTTTCCCTATTTATCTCTCTCAACTACATCTTGTTTTACTATTGCTATACCTGAGATCACAATTGCTACCTCTTGCTTTTAAATTGGGTATAAGACACACTCTGCCTTGTACCTCTACTCAGGGAATTAAGTTACTGAAATATGGGGCACCAGTGAATTGTTTTATGTGTTGTAGTAAAGCAGGAAAACCCAATTCTGTTGCAAATGTACGAAAGAACATAGTTATTAATAGTAGTAGTTAAAATTTATATAATACTTTAAGGTTTACAAAATGCTTTATATCTATTGTTTAATTTAAGTCTTGTATCAACCCTATTTTACAATTGCTCATGGAGGCAGAGGTATTGTGAGGCTCAAATGAGATAATGGCTGTAAAGTACTTTGTAGACCTTAAAGTACTATATAAAGGTCATTGTTGTTATTGTTGTTATTGTTGTTTGTCTACAGTCACATGGCCTTCAGTTTAGGGATGATTTTTTTTCATTCCCTGAGCAACTAGACACTGGTCTATTGATTAGCTCAAACATTATTTATAAAACAACACAGAAGTGTAATGGTTAATGTTTAACAACTGGGCTCTCTGGAAATAAAGAAATAAATAGATAAATCAATGGATGAATGAATGAATAAATATATGTTTTATATATATATATGTATAAACTTTTAGGTTTAATCTGCATTAATAACACTTTATTAAATCTAAATGAGCAAAATAATAAACCAAGCCCTTATAGCAATTACCAGTTTCTGAGATATCAATCTCACATTGAAAATTTAACGATCAGCTCTCATAAACCAGTTAGAGCTGGTTCTAGCATGTCCCTGCACAGAAGTTAAGTGATTTGGATGATATAGGTAACAGGAAGGATGAACTAAAGATCCTAATTCAAGAAAGTACACTTGACCTCAGAAGAATTACTGAGACTTGGTGAGATAAGATCCATGATGGCAAGAGTCTGAGGCAATACTTGAGCCTAGGTGTAAGGGAAGTACTAGGCTTGTTTATGGGGGGAAATGGATTTTTTCCATACCGTGTACAACATATGCCTACTCCCTTTTCCAGTTGGCCCAATCTTCCATTTCCCTCCTAGTTGTACTACTGGTCTTTAACATGGTGCCCTTGCATTGGCACCATCATCTTCTCCTTCTCCTACCTTTTGGCTTCCTGTTGCATTATCTTCCTCTGTCAGAATGTAAGCCCCTTGTCATTTTTCTTTTTGCTTGCAGATATATCTCCAGAGCTTAGTAAGCAAATAATAAATGCTCATTGCCTTATTTTATTTGCCTAACAAAAGGAATAATTTTAAATATGAATAAACATCACTTGAATTCAACAGTGGGATTTCAGTAAAAAAAAGCAGTGTTCAAGGCTTAGAGAGCCCATGCCTAATTTAGCCACTAAGTTTAAGCCCTGAAGGAATGACAAAGGGCACAGAAATATTTGCAAAAGTGATCATCTGAATTATCAGTTTGATTGGTGCTTCCTTCTTTGATATGAGGAGACTAGCTTCAAAAGGTGTTGTGCTGGATGTGGTTATATAGATATATAGCTGACCCTCCGACAGTTTGGCTTACAATGTGAGTCATTTTTCTCTATTAGTTGGGATGGGTTGGCATTGACTTGACCACACCTATTAAATCTTATGACCCACTGCAAATAACTGAGAGTCCTGGAGGGAGGAAGGAGTACAAGTGTCACCATCAACTTCAGGAAACTAGGACTGGTTCACATGAGGCCTCGACTTGTGAGAATGATTTTGTCTACACTCTGCTCTAATTAATCAGGTTAGATCACCTATAAGAAAGTATAACAACTAGAAACTATAAGAAAAGGAGATGACATGTAGGGCATTAAACTAAGGCAGTGTAGTATAATGGAAGGAACATGGACTGATGATCATAGGATCATAGAATTAGAAGTTAAAAGGAACATTGTATATCATGAGCTCTCAAGATGTGTTGTATTGTGGACAGTATGGTGGACTTTCAGTCAGGAAGATCTGGAGATCATACTTGCTTGGTGTGTGTAACTGGGCAAGTGTGCTTAACTACTGGGAACCTCAGTTGCTAATCTGTAAAAAAAATCAATATTTCCAGTGCCTACTTCAAAGAGTTGTGATAAAGTTGTTTTTTTTTTTTAATTTAGAGTAAGGGGAAACTAGGTGGTACTGTGGATACAGCACTGGCCTGAAGTCAGGAGAATCTGAGTTCAAATCAGTCCTCTGATACTTACTAACTGTGTAACTCTGGGCAAATCACTTAATCCCAATTACCTCAAAAAAAATTATATTAGACTGGTGGCTTCATTGGCATAGGGAAATCCTGGTGAGAAAACAACCTTTATCCACTTGAGTTCAAACTTGAGCTGCAATTTAGAGTCTTAGAGAGGTACCTAGAGCACTGAGAGGTTAAGTGACTTGCCCACAGTCACACAACCAATGTATGTCTTAGTCAAGACTTGAACCCATATCTTTCCTACTCCAAAATTTTATCATGCTGTTAAGAGAATTAAAGGAGATCAGGTGTGTAAAGAATTTTGCAAGTTGTAGAATGATATAAAACTCTCTGCTATAGTTTTTATCATCTCACTTAAGTGCTTTACTTTGTAGAAGAAGAAATTGAGGGAAGAAAATGGAAAGGGAAACAATTAATAGAGGATGAATATAAAAGCAATGATCTTGTAAAAATAATGGCAGGAAATGATAAGTAGCATCTACCTAAAACCATCAGCAAGCATTATATGTAATGGGGACAAGCTAGAAGCATTTCCAATAAAATCAAGGGTGAAACAAGGATGTCCATTATCACCACTGTTAATCGATATGGTACTAGAAATGTTAGCTCTAGCAATAAGAGAAGAAAAAAATTGAAGGAATTAGAATAGGCAAAGAAACAAAGCTATCACTCTTTGCTTATGATATGATGATATACTTAGAGAATCCTAGAGAATCAAGTAAAAAACTACTTAAAAAAATAAAGAACTTTAGCAAAGTTGCAGGGTATAAAATAAACCCACATAAATCATTGACATTTCTATACATTACTAACAAAGCCCAACAGCAAGAGATAGAGAAATTCCATTTAAAGTTACTGTAGACATTATAAAATATTTAGGAGTCTACCTGCCAAAACAAACCTAGGAACTATATGAACACAATTACAAAACACTTTTCACACAAATAAAGTCGGATCTAAGTAATTGGAAAAACATCAGTTGCTCATGGGTAGGCCAAGCTAATATAATAAAAATGACAATTCTACCTAAATTAATTTACTTATTCACTGCCATACCAATCAAACTACCAAAAATATTTTATAGAGTTAGAAAAAATAATAACAAAATTCACCTGGAAGAACAAAAGTTCCAGAATATAAAGGGAACTAATGAAAAGCCTGGTCATACCAGATCTTAAATTGTATTATAAAACAGCAATCACCAGAATGACTTGGTACTGGCTAAGAAATAGAGTGGTGGATCGGTGGAATAGGTTAGGTACACAAGACACAGTAGTCAATGACTATAGTAATCTATTGTTTGATAAACCCAAAGACCCTAGCTTCTGGGATAAGAACTCACAATTTAACAAAAACTGCTGGGAAAACTGGAAAATAGTATGGCAGAAACTAGGCATAGACCAACATCTTACACCGTATACCAAAATAAAGTCAAAATGGGTACAAGATTCAGATATAAAAGATATATAAGCAAACTGAGAGAGCAAGGAAGAGTTTATCTGTCAGATTTATGGAGAACAGAAGAATTTATGACCAAACCAGAGATAGAGAATATTACAAAATGCAAAATGGATAATTATTATTACATTAAATTGAAAAGATTTGCATAAACAAAGCCAATGCAACCAAGATTAGGAGGGAAGCAGAGAACTGGGAAAGAATTTTTGTAAACAGTGTCTCTGCCAAAAGTCTCATTTCTAAAATATATAGAGAACTAAGTCAAATTTAGAAGAATACAAAATATTCCCCAATTGATAAATGGTCATAGGATATGAACAGGCAGTTTTCAGATGAATACATTAAAGCTATCTATAGTCATATGAAAAATGCTCTAAATCACTATTGATTAGAGAAATGCAAATCAAAACAACTCTGAGGTACCATATCACATCTATAAGACTGGCCAACATGACAAAACAGGAAAATGATAAATGTTGGAGAAGATGTGGGAAAATTGAAACACTAATGCATTGTTGAAATAGTTGTAAACTGATCCAATCATTCTGGAGAGCAATTTGGAACTATGCCCAAAGGGCTAAAAAAATGTACATACCCTTTGACCTAGCAATAGCACTTCTAGGTCTGTATCCCAAAGAGATCATACAAATGGGAAAAGGACCCACATCTACAAAAATATTTATGGCAGCTCTTTCTGTGGTGGTAAAGAATTGGAAATTGAAGGGATGCCCATCAATTGGGGAATGGTTGAACAAGTTGTGGTATATGCATATAATGGAATACTATTGTGCTAAAAGAAATGGTGAACATGCAGACTTCAGAAAAAACCTGGAAAGACTTGTATGGACTGATGCTGAATGAAGTGAGCAGAACCAAGAGAACATTGTACACAGTAACAGCCACATTACGCAGTGATTAACTTTGATAGACTTAGCTCTTCTCAGCAATGCAGGATCTAAAAAGAACTATGGAATCTGAATGCAGATTGAAGCACTCTATTTGTTTTTTTTTTCTTCTGCTTTGTTTCTTCTTTTTCATGGTTCCTTATTGGTTCTAATTCTTCTTTCTAACATGACTAATGTGAAATTATGTTTAAGAGCCTGTATCAGATTGCATGCCATCTTAGGGAGGGAAAAAGGGAGGGAGGAGGAGAAATTTGAAATTCAAAAGCTTATGGAAGTGATTGTTGAAAACTAAAACTAAATAAATTAATTTAAAAAAGAATAATGGCAGAAGTTTTAAACTGAGAGGAAGAGACTTTCTCAAGGTCACACAAATAGAGGAGAGTTGAGATTTGAATCCAGGTCTTCTCTAACGTTCACTTAGGTAAATTACTTAACCTATCAGGTGCAGTTTCCTACTCTGTAAAATCATGGAGGTGGCTTAGGGGGATGGATTAGATGATCTCTAAAGTCCATTTCTATTCTAAGATTCTATGACTTACATGACTAAGAAAATTGCAAGACTTCAAGGGCACAGCAAACTGTCCTATGGAGCGTGTGAAATGGGCAACTACCATTTCTCTAGGATCTCTCCCTGTTGCCTCCAGAGGTTAACACAACATACTGTACTGATGTGAAGAGAATGCTTGATTGATGATCTTAGTTCTTTCCTCTTCTCTTTGGACTTGGTCTTTCCAAACAATTCTTAATACTTTGAACGGTGCACATTGTATTTTATTGACTCCTAGCATACTAAAGCTAGAACAAACCATAAAAATCCCCTACTCCAAAATTTTACAGATACAGAAACAAATCTGAGAGGTTAAGTGACTTGTTTTCTGTTTCAAGAACAGCATAGTTTCTACTATATCAAATTTTCTCATTAGGACACTAGCAGGCTAGTTTTTTCAGTATCAATAGCAATATCCTTGGGATCATAGGCACTTCCCCAGTTCTTGGTTCAGAATTCTTCCTGGTACCAAATCAAAAGAGTTCTTTTGAGTGAGGCTAGTGATACTGGGGAGATCCTCCTGCAAACTTTGGTATATGTTTGCATTCAAATAGTTTTGACTGTTTCTCTCTGCCTTTCTAATGTACATAATCTTTGAGATATGTGAATGTCCTCTGGCTTACAGATACTGGATTCCACAAGAGATAGACATAACAAAGGGAAAGACAATTACACTGAAACATGTGAGAATTAGGTCAGACCTAAAATATCCTAATGTTGTCTATCCTAACTCCTGCACTATTTAGTTAGACACTAAAGTGTAAGGAAGGAATGTCCTTTGAAAAAAAAAATAGAAGTTTTTATTTGCTGAAATTAGTTTAGGTAAAATCTGTCTAGGGACCAGTCAAGATTCCTGATAGCATGTGATGATGCATGTAGCCCTAGTTAATAAACAGGCTATTCATTTACTTTCAGAAAATATAGATAGAGCTTCAGTAAGCAATTTTTTTTCCACATTCATTCTCACAGTTCAATGATATTTAAGTCAATTTTTCAAAAGTCAATTCAAGGTCACCCAGGAAGACAAAGACCAAAGAGTGCTCTCTGTCCATGGTAAACAGATGTGTTTGGTAGAGCGAGTTTTACAGTCTCACTACACACAGACCAGATCAGAGCAAGTGCCTAAAAGTACAACATTGCACCAAAACGAAATTCCCTGAACACATATTATTGGCACCACAATCCCACTAACTGAATCTGCTCCAGCTAAACTTGTTATGGGAGTGATAGATGATCCTTCACTGTGCACAAAAGGATCCTCACTATTCATCATGAACCACCACTAACCATTAGCATATCTTTCATAAAATCCTAAATGTCTGAGTGTTGATTACTCAGACCTTCAGTACCTCTATACTTGGACTTTTGCAAAGTCATCCTTGCTAATGTGACAGTCTTAAAGCAGAGGTCTAACTATATCACTCCTCATATTCTCAACATCACCCTAGCTCAAAAAGCTCTACGAGCCTCTCCATTTTTTCTAAAAGAAAAAAAAAAATTCAGCCTAGCATTTAACACCCTCTCCATTTTGGATCCCACCTACCTCTCCAAATTTATTTCGTATTATTCCTTTTTTCATGTTCTCTGTCTTACTCAAATTTGACATTAGGTATCACCTATACAAAGCATTCTATCTTTTGCCTATGTGCCTTTTCACAAATTGTCTCCTATATCTGTAATGCACTTTCTTCCAAACTAACCTCTTAGAACCCAATTCAGGTGCCAACTTCTACCTGAGGCCTTTCCTGACTTTTTAGTTATTAAGAATCTCTGTCTCTTTGTCTTTTACTTTCTCTTCTCCTCCTCCTCCTCCTCTTCTTCCTCCTCCTCCTCCTCCTTCTTCTTTTCTCTCTCTCTGTCTGTCTTCTCTCTCTTCTCTCTGTCTCTGTCTCTCTCTTTCTCTCTGTCTCCTTTAACCTTCAAATTAATCTGTATCACTTTTTAAAGAAAATTTTTAACTAAATTGCTTATATGTAGCAGAAAGTAAGTCACTTCTTTGTGGGCAGAAACTATTTCCTTCTTTTTGTATTTATATTTCCTTGTGCCTACCTGGCAATTTAATAGTTGAACTGAAGTCTCTCTCAGACTATCTGAAGTTTAGTGCTCTTGTAGCTACAGGAGGCATTCTGGTAGGCTGTGATCACTCTACATCACAGGATAAACCTAACCGTAAGACCCTCTCACCTGCTGCCAAAAAGCAAGCAATTTTTGTTGAGACTGCCTAGACTGTCTCTATCTGGGCCTATAAGCTCCTCAAACTGAGGACCATTCCTCTTTGACTTTTTGTTGCAAAGGAAGAAGAGAGCTATTTAATATGTGTTTTGGAATACTGGTGCACAGAACCAAATAGTTAGGAGAAAGGAGTAGAGAAGGAACTAGATCCTTCCAGTTTGGTGTGGGGAAGTGATTATTCTTGCAATGTGGACACTTGAGTAAGCTGAACCCAAGGCAAATAATTGTTTGGTTTCTTTCTGTGGGAGAGAGTTCAGAGACAAAGAGTGGAAGAAGGTAGGACTTGAACTGAATAAGGAGAAGGAAATTGTGAAAGTAACTGGGAGGTGTTCAGACTTGTGAAGAAGGCCAGAGATTAAATTTAGGGAGGAGAAATATAGGTGGAAAATAGGGGAAATATTTAGGAAAATATGAAAGGTTAAAATCTCTGGGTCCTCATTCTACTTCAAGGTTCTGTGAGAAATTTCAGAAGAGATAAGTGAGAGGAGACTTAAGCTGAGTAAGAAGCCAAAGAAAATATGAAGGTGGTTTTAAAGGATTGAGGAAGAAGAAGAAGGTCAGGGAGGGAGTGTTCTGAGGGAGGGGGTGTTCAAGAGAACTTGAGAAGAACTTGAGGTGAAAAAAGCAAAGGGCTCATTATTGAAGGGAAACTAAATCTGAAGAGGGGAGGGGTTAAGAAGGACCAAATGAGATTCAACAAGAGAGGAGAATAAAAGGTAGCTGGCAAGGCAAGGTAAGGTAAATATAAGAGGGGGTGTGTCCCACACTCCAATTCCAATTAATGTAATGTTTTTTAAATGCTTTCACCTTTATCAGGTGAAAATTCCTCTTTTATTGAGTTACAAAATCAATCAATGATTTAAAATAAGTGTGAACAAAGTCTCTTTTGAATTAATTAACCAAAGGTATAGAACCAGAGAAAAGTACTTTAAGCTACTGGATGAAAATACAAAATGTATTATAATTGTTTGAAAAAAATAGATATATCTCTGGGCTTCAGAACATCAAGAGAAGAGTGAACAGCAGGACAGGATTAAAGTTTGGAGAGCAATCCTGAAGCAATTGCTAGAATGCTTTTCCTACAAACTCATTTTTTTTTTAAATCTAAGCCTAGAGATGCATCTAATTCTTTCAGCCATTCCTAATACCTTTCAATTTTCATCATTTGATTTCATTCAGAGACTTAGAAGCACTTCACTCCTTTCAACTTGATTAACTAGGTTGTTCACACTTAGTTTATGCTTTTGATTGATTTCATAAATCAAAGTGGCTTTCTCTTCTGATAAAAATATGGGGCATAGAACATCTTGTTTCAGGGGAAAAGGGGAGTGTAAAAGATGTATGAGCCATACTTCAACCCCATTTTCCTCTTATACTCTCCCCCAACAATATATTCTACTCCTTGGTACCTTTATCAGGTGAGAATGCCTCTTTAACTGAGTTATAGGATCAATCAAATAAATAAGTCATGTAACTTGTCAAAGTTATCATTGTACAGGGCATATCAGTTTCATTAATTGAGGCTGGAGTGTGAGACCCTTTCCTTTACATAAATAAATTGTTGAAAACAAATTGGTGAGGCAAAAAAATTGATTAGAGAAAAAACAGGAAATAGAAAGGAAATAGAAGTGAGCTGCAAAGTAGTTGAGACAAAGGAAAGGAAATTAGGTGTGGCTGGCAATTAAGAGATAAGGAAAGACTGCAAAGGTCTTAATGGAGGTTCTTAGGAGGAGAGTTCTATAAACAGCAGCAACTAGTTAAAAAACAAAACAAAACAAAAGCAAGGCTGAGAATCTCAATAGGGAAAACAGAAATAATTTTATAATAACATGAAGTTTTTGAAGTTATCTTTGTCCCAAGTGTAAACAAGTCTGTCTTCTAGAAGAGAAGGCTGAAGTGAGGCTCCAATGAGGAATTAGGAGAAGGGAAAGGAGGTGCTTGATAAAGGGGAAACTTATCCTTGCCCTAAGGTTGGCAAGTGGAAGAATGTCACACAGGAGGAAGGAAAGGAAAAGGAAAACTGTGCTCTCGGAGTTATAAAAACAGATTTAAGACTTTCCTATTGGGAGCTGGAGTAAGAAGCCAAAGAAAATATGAAGGTGATTTTAAAGGACTGATGAAGAAGAAGAAGGCCAGATATTGAATCTGAGGGGGGGGGGGTGTTCAAGGGCTTGCGGTGAAGAAAACAAAGGGCTCATTATTGAAGGGAGACTAAATCTAGTCTCCTTCTTATCTTTTCTTCTTATCTTATATATTTCACTGTCATTAACTCTATTTTGTAACCATATTCTATATTCTATGTAACAAACCTAAACTTTTTCTGTCTCTGAGTGAAGATGCTTAGGGGTTCAAAATTTCAGTCTCCCTCTCTCAAGTTAGACCCAAAAGTTATCCTTCAAAGAATGATCAAAAAAAGCCACAGAAACTGTTGTATCAAGTTAAAAATCATCCAGGAGGAGTCAGGAACAGGCAAAGACTCATAGTGATTGGTGACCTCCTATTCAGGGGTACCAAGGCAGCTATTTACTGATAATAGTGGGGAGTTCTGTTCTCTTTCTTCAGCATATCTCTAAGATGTAACAGAGAACTTCCAAAGATTTGTGAAAATGGATTATTACTACCTACTCCTGGTGATCATATGGGCACAGATGGTATAATCAGAAGAAGCCCAGACAGTATTGCCAAAAATTGCAGTCTTGGGCAAGAATTCGAAGGCCATGAGTGCACTGATTGCATTTTCTTCACTGCTACCCACTGAAGGCAAGGGATACTGAAGAGAAAAGCTGATTTGGATAATTGATAGTCAGTTAAAAAGATGGTGTCTGACAACGGGATTTGGATTTCTGGACCATAGCATAAAATAAAAAAAATAACAGAATGCATGTTACTGGCAAGATGCTGTAATAGTTGCTTTTCTCAAATTGGAGCAACCTAAAAACCTCAGAAAAAAGAATTACACATGAGGCATGGGGTAATTATAACTGAAACCACAAAGACAACAATAAGACAGAACCCTGCCAAGATAAAAACCTCATAAAACAGTATCAGAGAACCTAAATTCTTACAGTTCCCCCTCTATAGCCTCACCTCCATTGTGGCAGCATGTTGTTAGTAAATACAATTGGACTTAGAATCCAAGCAACTGGAATTTGAATGAAGAAGACCTGGGTTCAAATCTTGCCTCAGACACTTATTAGACGAGTTACCCTGGACAATTCATTTAACCTCTCTGAGTCTCAGTTTCCTTTTCTGTAAAATAATCAAGTTGGACTTGATGTTCTCTCAGGTCCCTTTCAGCTCTAAATCTGTGATCTCCTGATCCCTCATCCACTCCCTGTAGCACAAGCAAACTCACAGTCTTAAAGATCCCTCATCATAGTGACTCAGCCTAAGCCCTTGTGGCATACTTATTTTGCCCAGCAATATGAAGGAAAAGGAAAATGATTCTGGGAAAAGGAGTAGAGAATGAGGGGTGGGCTCAGCACCACAGACTAAAAGTGAAAGAATATTAATATCTAAGAGAAAGGGGATTAGAAAATCAGCTAGGGTCACTGCTCTACTCCCAGAGTTTATTCAGCAAAGGATTTGGTTCAGTCAATCCCTGTAAATCTCAGTACAGATAACTGAGAATGCTCAACTACCCAACCTGGGCAGGGTCTGTATAGCAGTAAAAGGATAAGGAATCAAAGAATGAGGAAGGAACTCAGAACTTGAATGAACATAAGAGAATGAAAGACCAAAAGTTAAGAGAGAAACCCTGAAAAAAAACCTAGCTTCCAGACAAATAAACCAACATCATAAAAACATAAAAGGTAAAACGTCAAGAAGAAATGAAAGCACTTTAATGTTAGACTATGGAGGAATGAATCAAAATTATGTGGTGAAAGAGAATACTGTAGGAATCTCCAGAATGGAATTCATTCTCCCTCTTTTCTCAATGATTCCAGTACCTGGTCCACAGCCTTCCCCTTTAGTCTTAACCCTTCCCCTTCAATATACCCATGATGTTCCTTTAAAAGCTTTTCACCCTCCCAGTTTTTCAATATGATCTACTCCCATACCCTACTCCTTCACTCTACCTCAGTTATGTTGAGGAAGGGCCCATCCTTGATCTTGACATCACCCACTGCTAAAATTTCTTTATCTAACCAAAATTCCACATCACTTCATTTTGCTCTGTGATATCCTCTAGCTAAACTTTTTCTTCATCTTCACTGTGCTCTTCAATCTCTCCACCTTTCATTCTGTTCTCAACCATCAACCCTACTCCAGCACATACTCCTCAATTCTCAGTCTCAACCCTTTAGTTAACAAGTTCAACTTTATACTATTTGCTACTCTTGAATCTTTTACTTCCTTGACATATCATTTCTTCAAGACTTGCCAAACCCCAGCCCTGGGTTATTCTCACTCTCCAGTCTTCTTTTATACACATGCTGCTGAATGGAATTGGAGGAAGTCATGCAACTGTACTTAAACTTAAAATTCATGTTATTGTCACTAGTAAAATTCAACAAAAGTAAACTGAGGCACACTTTTCCTAACAAGATATAATTGTATTAACAGGGTGCTACCTGCCAATAAAAGGGTCAGTGACTTGCCTCCATTTATGCCAAAAGACTCAGAATTGGAGGTCTAACTCATTTTTATAAGCAGGGAACAAAGAACAGAACAGAAATCATATCATTAGTTATGGGAGTGGCAGCATCATGGAGGTAAAAGATCATGACTGGTTACATTAAGGGAAGGGGTTCACACACACACACACACACACACACACACACACACACACACACACAC
>NW_020947062.1:22931664-23101121 GCF_900497805.2 Vombatus ursinus
ACACACACACACACACACACACACACACACACACACACACACACACAGGACTTGGACCATTCTCTCCTCCCTCTGTGTAGGATTGCTTTTTATGGATTTGTGGGACTCAGCTACATCCAAGAGAACAGGAGTAGCAGACTTGCAGATGCCTGGGAATGAGATAAGACCACTTTTTTAAATTTGCAAGGATGAGGCTAAAATGGGACAACATCAGCTTGCTCCCCTTGAAGGATAGTACACAGATGTTATGGAGTTTCTCAGGAGCTAAAGTTAGGAGGGATAACAAGCTTCCTTGGCACAAAGTTTTGTAGGTGGTGCTGAGATAACAATTCCATTAGAATTAGAATGTTTCCTGAGAGTATTGACCTTCTAAACTTGGTTCAGAGTTTTTCTTTAACTAACAGTGATTGTGGGGAATGCTTAAACCTTTGAATCTAACTTGAGAGAGGGAGATTGAACTTTTGAACTCCTACACATCTTCACTAGGAGACAGAAAAAGTTTAGATTTGTCACATAGAATATAGAATATAGTTACAAAATAGAGTCAATGACAGTGAAATATAATATAAAATACAGGATCAATATTTATCTCTCATGGTCATCTAATATCAACTGGGCCCTTAGTGCGGCAAGGCAACCCCTTTCTAGCTGATTCTTCACCCAGTCCTTTCAGCAGCTATTCCAAGTCTTCTCTTCTCCCTCTCCCCTATTCTTACTCCTTAGTGCCTCACCTCATACTTTGCCAATAAAATCAAGGCCATTCATTACCATCCACTCTCTTATTGCCTTCTCTTTATTTCACAGTGTCTTTGTATCACCCTCCTACTGTTTCCTCCTTTACTCTAATTTCTGAAAAAATGGTAGCCCTCTTCTTCATTAAAGCCCGTCCCTGTACAGGTACACTAGATCCCATCTTCTTCAGTAGATTGCCACCATTATCATTCTCTGAGGTCTAGTCTGGCATCACCAACTGCTTTCTGGATATCTCAAACTGGATGTTCTTTAAAAAATGAATTCATTATATTTTCCCCAAAATCTGCACTTCTTTTGAACTTCCCTCCTTTTTGTTGAGGGTATCACCATTCTTTCAGGACATGCTTTACATGTGTGGTTCCTCTCTCTTCACTCAGCTGTCAAATCTTGTTATTTTAACCTCTGTAACATCTCTTACATCTATCTCCTTCTCTCTGCTCACATAGACAGAGCCCAAATTCAAGCCCTCTTGCATGGATTATTACAATAGTTTACTAATTGGTCCTCTGCCTCAAGTCTCTTCTCATTCTAATCCATCCTCCACACATCCGCCAAAGTGATTTTCCTAAAGTCTGTGTCACTCCCCCTACTTAATAAACTTTTTTGGTTCCCTATCATCTCCAGGATCAAATACAAACTCCTGTTTGGCTCATAAAACACCTCATGACCTAGTCCAACCTGCCTTTCCAGCAATATTAGACAACACACTCCTCCACTCATTCAAGACTCCAGTCAAATTGGTTTTCTTTCTATTCTTCATATATGGCATACCATCTCTTATTTCTGTGTTTTTGTATGTATGGCTGTCCACCATTCCTTGAGTGTACTTCCTCCTCACCTTAATCTGATTCCCTTCTTTCCTTCAAAACTTTGCTGAAGAAACCCCTTTTGCATGAGACATTTCCTGATGCCTCCTGTTGCTAGTGTTTCCACCTTCAAAATTAGCCTGCCTCTATTTTGCAAATACTTTTAAATTGTACATGCTCCTCTCCCCCCATTAATAGACTACTCCCTCTTTGAAGATGGGAATTATTTTTTTTTTGTCTTTTTATCTCCACCACCTAGCACTCTACCTGACACATAATTGGTATTTAATCAGTGCTTGTTGACAAAAAGTTAATGAAATATTGGGTTGCATTAAGAAAAATATAGCATATGTGTGTCTTTGTGTGTGTGTGTGTGTGTGTGTGTATTTGTGTGTCTTCCCATTGTATTCTGCCTCTTTTCACACCCCATATGGAGTACTGTGTTAATTTCTGGACATCATAGTTCAAGAAAGATATCAAAAAACTGAAAAAAAAAAACATTCAGAGCATGGCAACCAGGATAGTGAAAGGCTTTGAGGTATCTCATATGAGGGTCAATTGAAGCAATGGGGTTTGTTTAGCCTGGAAAAGAGAAGACTCAGGGAGGTCACAATAGATGTCTTCTATCACCTAAAGGTCTGGCAAACGGAAAAAGGTATTAGATTTGTTCTCTTTGGCCCTGGAGGACAGAACCAGTAACAATGGATAGAATTTTCTGAGAGGTAAAATTTGGGCTGATATCAGGAAAAAATCCCCAACAATTAGAGTTGTATAACAGTGAAATATGCTGCCTCAAGAGATGGAGGGTTGTTTAGAAAGATGTTGGAAGATAGTTCTGTCATAGTGGGGCATCCTGTCAGGTTTGGAATGGACTAGATGCCTACCTACTAGACAATCCCATCCATCTCTGAAATTCTATGAATCTCGTTTTGTGAAAGTAAAGTTTTGAGTAGAAAACCTGGTGATCCAGCTAGAACTACTGATTCACAATTCCCATGTACTTCTCTTCCCCAGCCCTACTCCCTCCCCACCCAGTCCAGAGAAGAGGAAATGCTGGCTAATCAGGCTACCAAAGTAGAAGACTATTCTCTGGTAAAGATGGATTTATTTAGGAAATAACCCAGGGGTTAGGAGTAGAGGGATATAGGGAGAGGCTTATTTTAGCTCCCTCCCCTCCCCCAGGCTTTTTTTTTTTTTGAGAGCCAAAAATTTAATGTGGTGCTTTATTTAGAACACTATAAAGCTGAGTGTCATTAGCAAAAATGGCAGACAATGAAATATAAGGATAAAGTTCTTAACTCAACTGCATATGAAAAGACTTTTAGAAACAGTGAACTGGCCCTAGGACACAGACTGCCTTAGTACCTTCAATTCTTGCCATTTGTTTTGCATAAAAATCCAATGGAAATCTGGAAATATAACCAGAAGGTCACTGTAAGTTAAAGTGTGGTTCCTAACTAAGGAAACTCAACTAGTGACAAATCTTGGGGGAGCAGAACTGGAGAGGTTTCTGTCAATCTTAGATTGTGTCTCTGCCCTTTCTGAAAGAGAACAATAGGGTCCCAGGTGAAAAGAACATTGTAAATGTCCCTTCCAAGGGAGCATAGCAGCACCTAGCTGATCCTGAAGCTAGAGGTCATAGATTCTATGGCTGCCTAAAGAGAGCTAGCCCAGGCTGTTCCATGAAATGACCCATGCAGTACGGATGCTGCACCCTATGAAGACCTACGTTGGTGGCTAAGCAAGCTATTTAGTTCAGCCAGCAAACAGCTGTGTTCTTTGAAGATCTAGTCCAGCAGCTGAGTGACATGCCTGATTCAGCCAGGAATTGGATCAATCCATCTATCAGAAATGCCATGCATCTTGAAGAGGAAGTTCAGTTGACGCACTGATCTAGCTGAAGTACTTTATTCTGTGGTGAACCACCTCAGCTAGCAGCTGGTCAGCTTGTCCATCACTGATACTCACCTCCCCTCAGTGGATGAGGACTCTCTGGAGAGATAACAGAAATCCAGGTCCTGCAGAGCCAGATTTGTGAGTTGCCTTAGTCACATGTCTTCCCTCACTACCATTGTACTTTATGTTTGACCCCATTCTTCCCCCACCAAACAGATTATGTGTGTCTTTGTGGGTGAGGGCACCCTCAGGTTTTGAGATGAAATGCTTTGCAACTAACTCTATTCTATTCAAATAAACATTTTTTCTAAGAGCTAAAGGGCTGATTGTCAATGAAAAGCACACAAGGGGCTCATCAGTTACAGTATTAGGAGTAGTTATCCAAGAACTCAAAGTAGCAATTGGTATTCTGGGAGCTCAGCATGCCAGTGCAAGTATGAATTGGGAGACTGAGCCCAAAGAGTAATCTAAATAAGCTAAATGACTGATGACTTTGCACAGCTCTGTCTCACTTAAATCCAATTCATTCACAACTCAAGACATCACCCTCATGATGTCATTAGTCTTCTTCAAGAATGAAGGATGAAAAACAACAAAAAAGTTAGTAAGTGATGGAGCCAGGATTTGAAGCCAAGCTTTATGACTTTGAATTCATGGAACATAGACATGCCCATTGGTGTACTGGACACAGGAAACTCTTGATCATTGACTTAGATTCAAGGAAAAGGGCCCTTGCCAGAGGAGCAGTTCCTCTTAGTGGTCAATAAAAGCTAGGCAGCTGGGTGGTTCAGTGGATAAAATGCTGGACTGGAAGTAGGAAGACCTGAGTTCAAATCTTACTACAGACACTTACTAGTTGTGTGACTCTGGGCAAATCACTTAATCTCTTTCTGCCTCAGTTTTCTTATCTGTCAAAAGGGGATAATAATAGTACCTACCTTTCAGGGTTGTTATGAAGATCAAATGAGATATTATTTATAAAGCACTTTACAAACCTTAAAGCACCATATAAATACTAGTTATTTCTATTATTATAAAAGCAAGCTAAGATACTGGTTTAAGTAACTACCAACCCCTATATTTCTTATTCCCCTCTCTTTTTAAAAATATAAAGAAGTATGCATCAGAGAACTACTGTTCTCTGGCATTGGAGTTTGCCTGTGTTAATTTTCTTCCTCCCTGGAGCAATTGACTTTTAGCAGAAGCACATGGCAGAAGCCAGCATGTGCTTGCATCCTGACTGAGATGGCAGGTTATGTACAATGTTCTTGAACTACAACTCCTTTGTGGAAGAGGGCATTGAATTCTTTGAGGCAGCATGATCTATAATCTAGCATTCAGTCAAAGAAGGAAGATTTCCTGGGCACTACTAGCTTTGGGGGTGGCCTCATTTGTAATTCCAAATTCAGGGATTTGTTGTTGTTGTTGTTGAGTCTGTCCTCTCAAAGAGGACCAATGATATCACAAGGGTGATGTCTTGACTTGTGAGTGGACTGGATTTAAGTGAGGCAGAACTGTGCCTCACCCTCTCCTCTAGAGTCATCTGAGTCCAGTAACAAGACATAAATCAAGATGACCGATGACGGTGCAATTCAGGGATTTAACCATAGAGAAAAGGAAGGAGATTTCTGAGTGTAGCCTTCTCCTTTGAGAAAAAAGGGGTAGTCTACAGAAGATGATAGGATCATAGATTTAGAACCATGAGTTACCTCAGAGGTCATCTAGTACAATCGACTCATTGTACAGTTGAAGACATTGAGACCTAGTCCCGTATACTGTCCCACTTGGTGAGCAAAGCCTGTTGGTTACTCAGACAGTGCAAGTCTTATAGAATAGGAATTGTTCATTCTGTATCCCTGGGGAAGTCTAAATCATACTACAGTACCAGTAGAGTTGGAAGTAGAATGTAGAAATCTATGGGAAGGAGGGACTGACTAATGTCAAAGGGTTGCTTGCTCCCTTGGGACAGTTCCCTCCTAGGGGCAGCCGATGGGCTGTTTTGAGTGTTTTCTGTGTTTTCTGAATTGATCCTCAGTGACTTTCCTTTGTGTCTTATGAATTTCCTTTGGAGCAAAATTCAGGCAATTCTGTACCTGATAAGCATTTGGTACCTTGCATGTTAATATCAGAACTGGGAACCCTAATTGTCTTCATTTGGGGAATCTAAACAAAAGCTATAATCCATACTAAGAGATTTTCCTGGAGCAACTACATATAAAGTCTACCAGCTAAAGAAAATGAAACTAACCCTCAAAGGCCAGACCTCTGGGATTGAATCTAGCCCTGAGCCACAGGTTACATTTGCATTTCTGCCAGAAACTCTAGGAAATTACATTTTATTGGTTTAATTTGTAAAAACATATAATTAGCTATGTCACTGAAAACTTATAATAATAGTTCCCTATTTTTATAGCTCTTCAAGACTTGGAAGTCTCAGAAAAGCCTGGGGAGGTTGTTAGTATCAAGTATAATCATTCACTGTTTATAGATTAGGAAACTGAGTCCCAAAGAGGTCATGTGGCTAATAAATACCAGAACTGAGCCTTGAATTTAGACCTTCCTGACTAAATCAGGTGCTTTTTCTATAAGACTAAAGCACGCTCTTCTACCATCTTCCTCTGCAGAATTGATGATGAGGGGTCAGACAAGTAGAAATATACATGTGGTAAGAATAAGCATCTAGGAGAACTCAGACATCCTACCTTTAATGGCTCCATGAAAATCCTGCCCTATTATAAAGTAATTTCAGATTTTGACCTTGTAATCTAATCCATAATAATCTAGTCAAACCCCTTCATTTTTCAAATGAGGAAACTGAGGCAGAAGGAGGGTAAGCAATCTCATAAAGTATTCTTTGTACTATATAACATCTGACGTTTGTTTAGTGTCTTCAGATTTCTACAATAGCTATAGACAGATAAAACATAAATTTGAAAAAAGAAAGAAAGAAGGCAGCCTGGGGTATTGCAAAGAACATTGGACTTGGATCCAGAAGGCAGGAATACCTGAATTAAAATCCATCCTCAAATGATTACTAGCACTTCGCCCCTGGGCAAGTCCTTTAACCTCTGTTTACCTCAGTTTCCTCATCTGTAAAATGGTGATAATAATAGCACCTACCTCCCAGGTTCAATGTGAAAAATCAAATGAGATAATAATTGTAAAGTGCTTTAGCACAGTGCCTGGCACATAGTGAGCACTATGTAAGTGTTAGCTATTATTATTATCGTTATTATTTCATTATTTGGCCAGATGACAGTTAACTAAACATATTACCTTGGGCAAGTCATAGAATATTTCTGAGTCTGTTTCCAAATCCACAAAATGGAGAGAATCATATTGATTCTACCAGCCCTTCAGGGCTGCTGTCAGGGATGTATTTTGTAAAACCATAAAACCTATAAATGTGGGAGACTGCTGGAGAGAACATTTCGAGAGTTGCTGATTCAGGCCCTGAAATTCTCAAGAGTGACCAGAAGAGGGAGCTCCAACGTATCATTTGAATACCAGCCTTTAAGTTGACTTCTGCGTCTTTAAAGAATCCTTTTTCTCTTCCCTGTCCTGTTTCCTCCTCTTCAAAATAGGAGTGGGAGAGGAGAGGAATTAGACCAGGTGACCTCTAAGGTCCTCTTTAGCTCTAACCTGTGCTTTTATAAATCTATGGAGGAAGTTGTTACAAAGTCTTTCTGGTTGTGACTGGTTGTAGTTTCTCGAAATCTCTTTTAAAAACTGTTTGATGCTTTTAAAAAATATCACAGCTGTCTCTGGATATACACCACTTTCAACCCAAGAACTGAACTGTTCCTTGTAATAAAATAGAACAGTTAAGTAAAGACAATTGATGCAACTACATGTTTTCAACATTATCCACCCACATCTTCCCATAGTCTTCCACCTCTGAGGTGAGAGGAAGGAGGTATGTTGCATTATTTATTCTACAGCACCAAGAATTCTTATTATAATTACTTAGAATTCAGTTTCCTTTTAGTATTTTCTTTTATTCCAGTCATTTTGAATCTTGTTCTGATTGTATTATTGATTGTGTATATTAGCTTTCTGTTACCTCTAAGATTTTATTTAAAACCCATCACAACTGGGTTCCAGCCTACCTTTATAGACTTATTACCCATTATTCCCCTTCATGCACTTTATGCTTCAACCAAATTTGCATTCTTACTGTTCCTTACACATGATACCCTATCTCCTATCTCTCCTCACCTGGCTGTTAAAACGGTTAGCTTCCTTCAAAGCTCAGCTTAAATTCTACCTTTCCTGATTTCCCCAGCTGCTGGTGCCTACCCACCCACCCTCAATTCCCCTAACTTTGTACAATGCCTTATTTATTTTGTACATATTGTGTGTCTACTTATGTAATGAGATCTTGGGGCATCAGACTATTCCCAGATTGCCTAACATGGAGACACCCTGCTTCTATACCTTGCCTAACCACGTTGGTAGGACCAGCCTCGTTTACTTAGCTGTGAGCAGGCTTCTTTAGAACTGGCCAATGAAGACAATGAAGACATTGCTTTTACCTTCTGTGCCCAGAGGGTGAAGATCACACACAGCTCACCCACAGAGAGGGTACCATGAACTGAACAAGGAGAGGGAATGCTTTTCTCCCCGCCTTTTAGCCCAAGAACTATGAGAAATGGGCCTAGTATGTTCCAGCTACTGCTGTGCTGGAGCCAGGATTCCAAGAGGGTTGTAGCCAGCCGGGCCAGAAGAGAAGTCCTAAAAACTAGGGTGCCTGAGACACCCTGAGACAACCCTAGGGGTGTTGTGAACTTGGAAACCGAGATTATGCTATTTAAGAGCTTAGCTAGGGGGTAACTAGGTGGCAGCTAGGTGACAACTAGGTGACGCAGTGGATAAAGCACCAGCCCTGGAGTCAGGAGGACCTGAGTTCAAATCCAGCCTCAGACACATAACATTCATTAGCTGTGTGGCTCTGTCACCTAACCCCAATTGTCTCACAAAAATAAAGAATGAAAAAGAAAGGAAGGAAGGAAGAAACTAATCTATGAACATAACATAATCCCTTTCACCTCCTCAGAGACTGAGGTGGCATAAGGGGGTTAGAGAGGGCAACCCCATGTGTTGGGGAATAAATTAGTATATTTATTAATATGCCTTTAAAGTAAGTAATGCTTTGTAAAGATAACGTGACTGTTATCGACTAAATGGAACTGGAGTACAGAGGTTCATCCCTATAATGTGGGAACACAAGAGGTCATGGATGGAGCCATTTGCAGAGAACCTACACACCCTCAGTCCCCTTAACAGTACTGGAGAAAGGTGAAGAGAGGTGAAATGTAACACACCTGGCCTTCAAGCTGAGGGGACCGAGATTGTCATTGTATATGTATACAAGTTGTTTCCTCCAACAGAATAAAAACTTTTTAAGGATATCATTAAACCAGTGGGGAATCTAGTTTCTGCTTGAAGATTTTTAGTTAAAAGAAAGTCATTTCCTCTTGGGGCAGCCCCTTCCACCTCAGGACAGCTCTACTTGTTAGAAATTTTTTTTTCCTTTTATAATGCCTGAATATGCCTCTCAGTGACTTCCACTCATGGTTCCTAGTTCCATCCTCAAGTGTCAAGCAGAACAAATCTCATCCACATATTATCCCTTCAAATACTTAAAGATGGCTATTAAGTCTCTCCACTAAGTCTTCTCTATCCAAGCTAATCATCCCCAGTTCTTTCAATCAATCCTCGTATTGATTCAATAGAATGCCCACTTATATTCACCTATGCAAGTCACTGTTCTGAGGCTTGGGGACGCAAAATTCAAATGAAACAGTCCCCATCCTAAAGGGAAATTGAGGAAGGAGAAAGTAGTAACAGCTGGGGGAGGTGGGGAGGTAGGGGAGTAAGGGGAAGCTTCATAGAAGAGGTGACACCTGAACTAAGCCTTAAAGTAGTATAACAATTTTGAGCTGCAGTGATTAGGAATACATTACAAGCACGAGAGACAATTTATTTGATTGCAAGGAGGTGGGAGATAGAAGTCTGAGTTCAAGGAAATCTAATTTGGTTTACAGCAAACACTTGTGGGCAGGGCAAGTGCTACTTTCATGTAGGTTCCCCCCCCCCCCCCAAAAAAAACTACCCCATATTCAATCAAGATACTCTTTGGATCTGCATCCACTTAGACCATAGCTCATGAATCCCCACAAATTTGTTTGCTTTTACTAGTTAGCCAGAGGACAAAACTAATTCAAGGGAACAACATTTAATGAAATTGCATAGTAAGACAAGTTGCAGTTAAATATTTGCCCCATTAACCTGGGGTGCATTCTACCACAGCGACATACTCTATTACTGGGAAGAGTGAACACGCCTAGTGAACATATGAGAAGTGACACATGCCTGATGGGGCAACTCACATGTTGGCACTGCAGGACAAAATCTATATTTGGTGATTTCATTTTGCTGCTCTTATTGGTCCTTCTCATTGCTGGGTTCACGTGGCACGCAGTCTCTGCTGCGCATGTGGGAATTTTGTGTATTCTCTCTGCTGAGCGTTATTTCCTGATGGTTTCCTATAGTTGCTACTGGTCATTGCCAGGGGACCCTTCACTGGGCACATGGTTAAGGAAATTCTCTCTGCTTCTAGTTTCTCACTTCAGCTAGGTCCTTAGCTAAGGTCCTACCCATTCCTCATGAGAAGAATGGCTCTATAATCTTTTAGCTTAAAACCCAGGTACCAAGTTCCAGTTCTTTTAGGGATGCAGACCCACATATCTAAAATCAAAATAGAGGCAAGCTGTGGTAGGGTAAGCCTCCTTAAATGGAGTCTGTCTTTGCCCCAAGGCACTATTTGATTTAGGATTAGAAAGTACTTGTAACGTGTTTAATTTCTGATTGGCAAACTGCTTCCTTTCATAATCATTTAGTGGGGGGTGGGGGGAGAGATGAAGAGGGAGTTGTGTTTTCAACCACCAAGGATTATCCTGTTTCCCACCTTCCCCACAACTCTGAAGTTCTTTTTGTTCTTCAATTCAACTAAATGAGAAGGGTAAAAGGAAAATATTATTTGGAAAAAGAACCTTTTACCTCAATCCCTTGATACAAATTCCTATCTTTATTATGCATCCTTGGCTAGCAAGAAGTATTACACTGTCCTTCAGCTGGAAGATGGAATATAGGGAAGGAAGCAATATGAAATAAGCCTGAAAAGGAGGATTGGAGTCAGATTACGGCTATCTGGGGAGTTTGGATATGATCCTAGAGGCAAGAGAGAGCCATTGAAAGTTTTTGAGCAGAAGAGTAATGTGGTCAAAACTGAGGAAGATTCTTTTGTTAGCTGTAACCGATTGTTCTGATTATATTATTGATTGTTATTGATCGTGTATATTAGCTTCCTGTTACCTCTAGGATCAAATACAAACTCATGAGTGATATTTAAAACCCATCACAATTGGGTTCCAATCTACCTTTAGATTGGGGGTGGGGAAGACCGGAAGCACAGAGACAAATGATGAGCCCCTAAATTAAGGTGGTGGCCCTGTGAGCGGAAAGAAGACGTCTATGAGACGCATGGAGGTAGATTCAGTTAGATTTGAAATATAGCATCTGATTAGATAAAGGGAGTTACAGAGAGAGAAGAATCAAGAATGTCCTTGATCCTTCTCCCATAGTCTTTGGAAGTTTGCCTTGCCAATCATCCACGCTCTTCCCCTAACTTTAAAACTCCCCTTAACCACTGGCTCCTTCCCTGCTATCTAAAAACATGGCCAGATCTCAGTCATCCTAAAGAGAAAAAAAATATTTCACATGAACCTAACATCCCCTCAAGCTATCATTGTATTCTGCTTTTCCTTTACAAGGCCAAAGTTTTAGGAAAAAAAAATACCTAGTCATTACTTCTTCTTTTTCACTTCCCATTAATTTTTCAGACCCTTGCAGTCACACCAATCTCTCAGAACTGCACTGATGCCAGCAATGATGTTTTAATTACTAAATCCAATGGCCTTTTTTCCAGTCCTCTTCCTTCTTGACCTTTTGAAGCATTTGACACTTTTGATCACCTTTCTCTTTCTGAATGATCTTCCCTCCTTGGATTTTCATAATCCTACACTTTCCTCATTTTCCCCTTGCCTTTTTGGCTATTACTTCTCAGTCTTCTTTGCTGGATTACCAGTCATGTCCCTTCTCTGTCCTGGGCTTTCTTCTCTTCACTCATTCAACTATCTTCTCTACATGCGACTCCCAAATCTATATAATCAGCCCTCATCTCTCTCCCTTGAGTTCCAGTACTACACCTCCAACTATCTATTGGCCATCTTTACATTGATGTTCCCAAGAATCTCTAACTCAACATGTATACGACATAGCTCATTTTCCTTCCCCCTAAACTGATCCCTCCTCCTAACTTCCCAATTTTTGTCAGGGATACCACCATCTTTTTATCTGTTCAGGTTTATAATCTACCTGGGAGTCACGCTCAGCTCTTCCCTTTCCTTCACACATATACATATCCAGTTGATGAGTCAAGTCAAAAAGCATTTATTAAATCCTTATTATATGCCAGGTACTGTGCTAAGTATGGGAAAGAAAGCAGAAAGATAGTCCCTGCTCTTAAGAATCTTGCATTCTAATGGGAGAAGATAAAACATAGAAGAAAGCTAAAAAAGTAAGGTGTGGGGAGGGGAAAGAAGAGATAAAGGTACCTGTCATGGGACAAGCATGTAGAAGTACAGAGAAGCAGGAGTACATGCTAGAGAGGAATAAAGAGTTGACTTAGGCATCCTCCTTGACATTGCGGTTCTGGGAGGATCCAGAAAATCAGAGGGAGAATCTATATGAGTGAATGATACTTCTAGTGTGTGAAATCAAGGTGTAGAGTGAGATTCCAGTGTGTAAAAGTTTATATGGCATAGCAGAGAATGTCCAGAGAGTCAGAAATTCAGCCTGGAGAGGAATGACTAATCTTGTTGACTCTCCCTCCATAACATATCTCATAGCTGTCTCTTTCCCTTCATTCAAACCCAGTCAGACACCCCATGATGCTGCTCCCTAGGGCAATTTGGGGATGCTCAAGTGCCAGCTGACTGGGGCCTGGTCCCAGATCTCCCTTCCCCTTGGGGACATAGGATGTTCCTGGAGCTAGGCTAGGGGCAGTCCTAATAGGAGTGCTATATATATTTTGGGAAGCATTTTCTTTCATAGAGGTAAGCAATAAATAATTCCATCTATGCCTTTTCTCTGCCCTTTGTTCCAGGGACCCTAGTGTATCCACCAAAGTTTTAAAGATTTAAGAATCTGCCGGTCATCATTTTATTTTTCTCTTCAGAAATGGTGTAGTATATAAAATATGCTGATTTGTAGTTAAAGGACCTGGCCTATCTCTGTCATTTCCTACTTGTGTTACCTTGGATAAATATTCCTTTTTTATAGGACTCAATTTCCTCACCTGTAAAAAGAGACATTTGGGTTAAATGATCTTGAAGCTTCCTTCCATTTCTATGATCTTATGATCATGTCTCACCTTGGCCGCTACTATAGCCGTCTAACTGGTCTCCTGACCCCTTTCCATTCCATCTATCTTCACATAGCTTCCAAAGAGTTATTCCAAAAGTCTTACCATGTCCTTCATCTACTTCAAAAGCTTCTGTGGCTCCTTACTGCCTTGAGGATAAAATGCAGACTCCTCTGTTTGGCTTTTAAAGCCCTTCACAGTCTGGTTCTAATCTATCTTTCCAGGATGATTATCTATTATACCCCCTCTCCCCCAACAAGCTCATCTATTTGATGTTCTTTGAATACAATGTTCAATTTTGCATCCCCTAACACGTCTTCCTCCTTTCCTCTACTTTTCAGAACCACTAGTTCCCTCTAACCACTAGTTAACCTTATGCATATTAGTGCTGCCTCTCCAAATTACTATGTCTATATTTTATATTTACTTGTAAGACAACATAAGCTCCTCAGTGACAGAGAATAGTTTGGTTTTATCTTTGTATTGCCGGTCCCTATCACAGTGCCTGGTACTTAACAGATGCTTAATAGATACTTGTTGAATTGAACTGAGGACAGAATCTAGACCTGTGGTTTCATTGGCATAGAGCAATCATGGTTAAAGAAACACCCTTTATCAATTCAGGTCATTGTCCTCAGTCAATCACTTTGTAATACTTAAATATTATTCCTGTAGGTCTGATCATACCAATCCCCTACTCAATAAACTCTAGTGACTCTCTCTTCCCTATAGGATCAAATGGAAACTCTTCTCTTGTACATTTAAAGCCCTTTCCAACCTGGCCCAACTTAAGATTTAGGAAAATCACATTGGTAGCTATGTGGAGGCTGGATTAAAATGCACATAAACTTGAGGCAGGAAAGGAGGAGGCCTTTGTGATAGACCATGTGAAAGGTGATAAGATTCTGAACTAGGGTGGTGACTGTGTGAGTAGAGAGAATAACTATAATATTTTAATTTTGGGATCTCTTTCAGGGGGTGATTGGTGGATTCTTTCACTTTCTATTTTACCCTGTGGTTCTAGAATATCAGGGCATTTTTTTTTTTTTATAATTTCTTGAAAGATGATGTCTAGGCTCTTTTTTGATCATGGCCTTCAGGTAGTCCAGTAATTCTTAAATTATCTCTCCTGGATCTATTTTCCAGGTCAGTTGTTTTTCCAACAAGATATTTCACATTTTCTGCTATTTTTTCATTCTTCTGATTTTGTTTTATTGTTTCTTGAAGTCTCATGGAGCTTCCACATTCCCAATTCTAATTTTTAAGGAATTATTTTCTTCAGTGAGCTTCTGTACCTCCCTTTCCATTTAGCCAATTCTTCTTTTTAAGTCATTCTTCTCCTCATTAGATTTCTGTACCTCTTTTACCATTTGGCCTATTCTGTTTTTTAAAGCATTATTCTCTTCAGTATTTTTGGTGCTTTAGCAAGCAGTCGACTCTTTTTTTCATGATTTCTTTGCATCACTGTCATTCCTTCTCCCAATTTTTCCTCTACATCTCTTACTTGGTTTTTAAAATCCTTTTTGAGCCCTTCCAGGAATTTTTTTTTTTGAGCCTAAGATCAATTCACATTTTTCTTTGAGGCTTTGAATATAGCAGTTTCGACTTAGTTGTCATCTTCTGAGTTTGTGTTTTGATCTTCTCTGTTACTATAGTATCTTTCTATGGTCAGGTTCTTTTTGTTGTTGTTGTTGTTGTTATTTGTTCATTTTTCCAGTCTATTTCTTGACTTTTAACTTGATGTTAAAGTTGGCCTCTCTTCCAAGGTGGAGAGAGCACTGCCCCAAGCTTCAGGTCTTTTGTGCAGCTGTTTTTGAAGCTAGTTCTGGGGGTCTGCAAGTTTTCAGTTCTTCCAAGATGGTATGATCTAAGGAGAAATATATTTGCTACTCTCCTGGCCTGTGCTCTGGTCTATGAGCAACAACATACACCATTTTCTACCCTGGAGTTGTAACCAGGTTCCCTGCTCTCTTGTAGTCACAAGCTCTGGTGTGCTGGTGTTCTTCCTCACCCTGGGACTATGAACCAGGACTGTGACCTGGGTCTGTTTGTGGGCAATACAACAGAATCCTGAACCTAGAGCGAGCAAAAGGGCCCTGTAATCTCTTTTTGACCAGTTGTCTGATCCCCTTACTGTCTGTGAGCTGTTAGCTCTGGAAGCTAGTGCTGCCAACTCCATTGCCCCTAAGGCCTGTTTGCCAAGTCATGGCCTGTGCTGGCTTGCAAGGCATTGCCTGTGCTGGACTATGCTCTTCTCTTATCTTGTGTTACAGATCTTTCCCACTGACTTTCTAGGTTGTCTTGGGCTACAAAATCATTTCAGCCCATCATTTTGTGTGTTCTGTCACTCCAGAATTTGTTTTGAGGCATTGTTTTAAAATTATTTGGAGGGTAATTTGGGAGGACCCAGGTGTAAGTCCCTGCCTTTTCTCAACCAGCTTGGCTCTACTTTTTGAGTTTATTTTAGACCACTCAAATTATATTCTTCAATGTAATTAGAAAACTTATTTTGAGGTTGTGTGTGTATGTTATACATTATACATATAATGTATACACATAAACACATATGTGTAAGTATATAGGTATATGTGTCTGTGCATATTCGTTATCTGGAATTCTTAGCTATTCACCTTCCCATTTAGAGAACAAAATTGCTGCTGACTAGATACTCATCTGTAATTGTGTTTTTAATTTCATTGTTCTTCATGACTACATTCAGCACCAAGAACAATGGAGATGTGGGATGAATTCATGACCACCCAAAGGGCCTGATAGCCCTGGAAACAGAGAAAAGTCTTTCTCAGGCACAGTCAATTTTCTTAATATGAGTCTATTTATCCCCAGACAAGACTTTAGGGACATTATCATATCCTATCTCCTAGCAATGTTTGTTTGTTTGTTTTTTAATTAAAGCTATGCTCCTACTCTTCCTCTCCTTAACATCCCCCACCACCACCACCACCACCACCCCATACCCATTCATGTTCCTTTTGGGCTTAGGTCTGGAAGCTGTTTCTATTTGTAGGTTATTAGTTACAGTTGTAGCTAATTTTTTCCTTCAAAGAAGGACCATGAAGCCTTTAATTCTGTATATTGGCTAAGTGCAATGGGTTTACCAGAAACTGTGCATTAGTCTTTTCAAACTTGTATTCAAATGTTCACAAGTGATATAATTTCCTCACTTTTGACACTCCTCAAAGTCACTATATTATATCCAGAGGCATCTGTCTGATTTCCCAGTCGTAGACTTAACACAAATGAGCCATATTCCAAACAGTGAGCAACATTTGCAATTCAATGTCCTTTAAAGCTGAAAGCTTGGACTCTTGATATAAATAGCATACACAGTTGGACAACAGCATTACCATTGGGAGTGAGATCACTTCCAGTAAAATCTTGAACTATAGTAATGGGAATAACATCTGGCTTTTCAACAGTTGTGTTTGATTTAAACTTGGATGTCTCAGACTAAAATAGAGACTGTATTTATTAATGAGTGAGGTTTCCATGCAGTTGACTCATTTTAACTTGAAAAGTGAGGCCCTCCATAACCTAGTCATTAAAACCATCGTGTTTGGGAGGATGCATACCTAATTCAATTCAGTAATTCCTTACTCTGTGCTCCACCCTGTCCCACCCAACTCCGCCCCATACCACATGGAGGGAATATGGGCAGAGAAGGGTCATGTAGAAAGGAATGGAATTTGCCTTCCTATATTTTCTATGAAACAGCTATGGGTGGAGAACAGTTTCCACTAAGAGATACTGCATAGAAATCTTTGGGACAAGACCAAACTGAATCATTTTATTTTCAGAATATTTGAATATCATTTTGGTTCCTTTTAGGGAGGTGGAAGAAGGAGAAAGGAAGCTAGAAAATTGACCCTACAAAAACTGCTGCATTTTGGATTTAGGAAAAATCTTTTAGCCTCTCACACAGACTCCCTTCATCCAAGAACCCTATTCAGGCATCAGAATATTCATTGTATTATAGGAACAACTTTTCTAATAAGTCCTATGACTTATTATAAGTCCAACCCATACAAATAGGTTCTACCACATCTACTTAAGGACATACAGTGATGAAGAACTCATGACTCATGAGTCAGCCCATTTCACTTTGGTATAGTTATAATTATTAGAAAGTATTCCTTAAATCAAAGCCTAAATTTGACTTTTCATCATTCAGTGATAGCAACTAGTCTATCATTATAGATTTAAGAGTGGAAGGGCTCCCAGAAATCATCTAGCCTAATGCTCCCTTTTGTATATAATAAGATTGCATGCTAAACCATGACTTTCTATTACGTACTACTTGGTTTTTTAAAGTATATATTAAACTTAACATGATAGAACCAACACTGCCTTGTTTCTATGATCCCTTCTGGATTTTTTTCTTTCTTCTGCAAGTTTTTAATGTTTCATCTTATCTTTCTTCTTTTTTAATATCACTGCTACTACCTTCAATATTCTACAGACACATAATTCTGTCTCTGCCCTACCACTCCCCCAAAAGCTCTCCCTTATAACAAATAAGTGTAGTAAGGAAAACAAATTCATACATTGATTGGGTCTAAAAATATCCATCTCATTCTGTAACTAAGGACCCTTTTCCTTGTGTTATAGAGTTCTAGGTAAAGGACAAATTCAATTTTTCCCAGGGAATTCTCAGGTGAGGGCATGAGCCAAAAATGATTCTTCGTGAGACACCCCCCCCCCCAAGACTGAATGCAGTCAGTTAACAGTTTATTAGGCACTTAATATGTGTCAGGCAATATGCTGGGGATACAATTACAAGCAAAAAAAAAAAAAAGACAGGAGGATAGGGAGGAGGATGTGTAAAAGGAGTTGGAAGTGGAAGAACCTATATAAAGACAAGGTAACAAATTCCAGAGAATAAGGGGACCAGCTGGTTTGAGCCCTTCAGCAAAATGGAGGTTCTAGGAAGAATTCACCAAATAGAAGAGGAGGCTTACAGGATTAGAGGAAGAGATTAGCTGTCATAGTGGTAAAATCTAGAGAATGAAAGATGGCTGCTCTGTGCCCTTCCTTAAAATAGAGGTTCTAGTAAGAACTCACCAATGAGCAAAGGGGCCTGTTGGGTTGGAGGAAGAAAGCAGCTGAGGCATAAAAAAATCTGGGTCATGGGTTACAAAGCACTATTATTCATAACGGAATATGAAAGGAGGACCCTTTGGTATACTTTGCTCCAGGAGTAAAACTTAAGAACATTAAGGATCTTTGATTTGGCTGGCATGGGTCCTTTAGGGCCCAACCTTCTGAGCATGAGCTTCCTGTTAGATAAGCTAGCCCTCACTCAAAAGAGATGCAGGTAGTTGCTGAGCTGATATTTGCAGTCTTTCAGCTTGGGGTAATCCATCAACTATATTGATATAACCTTTAAGACCTCGGGGTTACCTTCATTCTACAATGATGTATCATAGAACAACCTCACTTCTGCTAACTTTTCACAACTATTATCTCATCCTATCCAAAAGAAAGGCATTGTGGCTTAGTGTGTGGGTTGGTGACTTTGGAGCCAGGAAGAGGTAGGTTTAAATCCCATTTCTGACACATACGAACTGTGTGACCTTGGATAGTCATTAAACCTCTCAAGCTTTTAAAGGCAACTCTTAAGATTATAAAATGTATAAAAAGTGTTGACCTGCATTGGTCGAGGGAATTTCCTCACCCAGAAGTGCCCTATACTAGTGAAATAACAGGTCCAGCCCCTATCCCTGCCCTCACAAAAACTCTAGGAAATAGATTATGTAAGTGATATTAGCCCATTTTATTTTATTTCATTTTTATTCTGAACTGAAGAAATAAAATAAGTATTTCCTAAATATAGTAGAAGAAAAAAGATGATTGCACACAAAACTACAAATCTATTATATACAACTTCCTATTCCTCCTAAATATATATTAGTTATTTAATTTTTTCCCCTTTTTTCTCCACCCCACCTCCCTATCCTATACACAAATGTATGTAAAATCAATCTTAAATACTTCTATTTATCAAGAAAGATATTAGCTTATTTTAAGGATTTTTAAAGGCAATTAGGGACAAAGAAGTTAACTAATTTGTGCCCAAATCATAGATAAATAGTGACAGAACCTTAATAAACGTTCATTGGAATCATTCTGATTCTCTGTCTCCTAGAAGCTTGCATGGAGTCTGTGTTGTACACAATTAACTAGTGCTGAATTTGGAATTCTAAGATCTGAGTTTGAATACTGACTCTGCCACTAACTACCTGTCTGACCTTGGAAATGTCACATTTTCTCTGTGCCTCTCAATTTCCTCACCTGAAAAGTCAAAGTGTTAGACTAAATGGTGTCTAAGGTTTTTTTTTTTTAGCTCTAAATCTCTGACCTTATAGTTTTTTCTCTCTCCCTTTTGAGACAATCAAAATATTTTGCCCAAAAGGACCTGTCTGCAGCACTCTTGGAACCTAATATCAAGAAACATAAGCTTAATGTAGAAAGTGAATGAGCCCAGAAGGCATTGGAAGGGGATTGGAAGGGGTGATGAGAAAAGCAGAAAAGGAAGTTGCTTTCCTGGGGTCAACTAGAAAGGCAGCAAGGTAAGTTGTAGAGAGTCCAAAGAGGAAATTGCAATAGGGAGGATAAAGAAAGTCTAAGGAACCCATAGCCCTGGGTTTTAATAATGGGAATGGAAAGGAAAGCTTAGATTAGTTACTTTAAAAGGACTTTGGGGCCCAGAAGCAAGAAATAAAGTAGTGGGTTGGATTCATTCCACCTGAGTTCTATCAGAAACCATTCATGGTTATAAGCTTCCATTTTGGCCAATTATCCTCTCCTTTCTCCCCCTCCCCCAATTAGGGCTGACATGCTTTCTCTTTCCAGAGGTTTAGAGTCTAAAGAAGCCTTCCATATATTTTTTAATGACCATTGCCCATAGTCCCTATTTTAAAACTCCTTGAAGATAAGCAGATCAGTGAAGGTACTCATTCTAAAAGCTACTGAGGCGTTTGGGAAATTTTTCCATAAGCAAAGCCCAAATTTTAATGAAAGCATCCTGTAGTGCAGCCCCTTTCTGGCTCTAATAAAACCTCTTTATTCTATCCATGCCTCAAGAAAAAGGATCATTAGTGTATGTGTGTATAAAAATATAATAAGTAATACATGCATATATGTAAAATACATGAATGTGTATATATTTATATATGTATATTTATGTGTATATTAGTATATAAGCATATATTAAATATATGAATTAAATTATATATATTTGTATAAAACACCTGGAAGAAGCAAAATTAATCAGTATACTTTGTGAATCACACATGGAATTGTGCTGTGATAGTCTACAGGTTAAATTGCTTTGTGGGTGTTTGTCCTTCATTTTCAAAGAGGACCAGTCACATCAAGGAGTAATATCTTGACTGGCATGTGAATTGAATTTAAGTGAGGCAGGGTTGCACAAAGTTGTCAGCTGCATTCTCTCTTCCTGGTCATCAACGTCCAGTGTCAGGAAAAAAGTTGAGGTGACACTGGTGATGGCCCAGGATGTAGAGGATGATCTTGGCATTGATGCCTGATCAAGCTCTAAGCACTTCACAGCTACTGCTTCAGTCACCTTCATGGCTGTTGGAACAAATTGTTTTCATCAGATTGTTCTGCCAGGGGAAAGTCTTCACATGCTTGGGAGTATGTACTTACAGAAAAGGTGTAAGGGAGACTTAGAGGTTGTGACTTGCCCAAGTACACACTGACCCTAATAATACAGGGTAAATATATTAGAGGTGGGTAAAAAAAAAAAGTGTTGTGGGGGTTTGAGAGGAAAGTTCATTAGGAAGAGGTTTTATGGAAGAAATAATACTTGAATTGAAATTTAAAGATGGATAGGAATTCAAGAGGCCAGATAACATAGTAGGTGGAATAGATTTTGGAGTCAGGAAGACATAGTACTATGGATAAATACTAGTTGTGTGACTGTAGATGAGTCAATTAATGTCTCTGTTTCCCAAGGCACCTCTCTATGGCTACCATCTGCATTGGGGGACAGTGTTACCATAAGTAAAGTGCTTTAAAACTATAGTTTTATTATATTATAGATTTATTTATTAATTAAGCACAGCTATAACCATACTCATTAAAATCCAGTGGGTCTCTTTTGCCTCTACAATCAAATATGAGCTCCCTTGTCTGGTTTTCAAAACCCTTTACAACCTCACCCCAACCTACCTTTCCAGCCCTGGTCCAGACAAATTGACTTTCTTACTGTTCCTCACATATGATACTCTATTTCCCATCTACGTGCCTTTGCCCTGGCTGTCCCTCATACCTATAATTCATTCCCTTCACACTTCTTTCTCTTAGAAGCAAGCACCTTTCTTTCAAGGCTCAACTCAAACACTATTTTCTATGTGAAACTTTTCCTGATCCTCTACAGATGTCTCCCCCCTCCGCCCCCCCCCGGCACATTTTTTTAATCTATTTTATGTATATTTTATGGGGGCAGCTAGCACAGTGGATAGAGTGCTGGGCTTGGATGCAGGAAGACCTAAGTTCACATCTGTCTTCAGATACTTCCTAGCTGTGTGACCCTTAACATCTCTTTATCTCAGTTTGCTCATCTCTAAAATGGGGGTAATTAAATAGCACCTACCTCCCAGGGTTATTTTGAGGATCAAATGAGATAATAATTGTAAAGTGCTTAGTACAATGCCTGGCACATTGTAAGTGCTATATAAATGTTAGTTATTTTTATCATCATCATTATTTTTATTATTATTGTGTACACACACACACACACACACACACACACACACACACACATTCATGTTCTCTCTCCTTTCTGGATTGTTAAACTCATCAAGGGCAGGAACCATTTCACTTTTGTCTACCTCAGGGGTGGGGAAACCTGTGTCCTTGGGTGTGACCTTTTAAATGAGTCCAAGTTTTACAGAACAAATCCTTTTATTAAGAGGATTTGTTCTGTGAAGTTTGGATTCAGTCAAAGTGCTACACTTGAGGACCTAGAGGGCCACATGTGGTCTCAAGGCTACAGTTTCTCCACCCCTGGTCTACCTGTTACAGAGTAGGTAGTTAAAATGCTTGTTGATCGGTTTTAAATTTTAAGCACGTTTCCTTCTTATAATATGGATATACATATAATATAACCTATATGTGACATAATGCAGACAATATAATGTCTAATTTTATTTCAAAAGCTAAAACTTTCCTTCTTGCTGGTATGGACTCATCAGTAGCACCATTCTTAAATTACTATGATTGCAGTCACAAATGACACAAGAAAGAGATTTTTTTTTCCCCTGGGACTAATGAGATGGAAGAGAAAAGAAAAGGAACAGAACCATTAACTAGCATTTTGATACCCAGGGCAAGTTTCAGAAAATGTGCTGGAACCAGCAGTGAGAAAAGCCTGATTATATCAGCTTTATGAAACAAATTCAGCTGGGGGCAGGGCACAGGCCCTGGGACACAGACCCTGTCGGCAGAGACTTTGGAAGACAGTGAAGCCATTCTACAAGCTCATTTGTGGTGTGGCATCCAGGGTAAGGAAACCCTGCATCTGGTAGCTTCTTATATTTCAACTAGTCAGTTTTGTTAATTAAGTACTAAACTCAGGTACACAAAGGAGCCTGCTAATGTCTTCTAATTTGCAGTGTCCTGGGAGAGTGTGCTCTGCTCATTCTGATCGCCCCACTATAGTTACAGCTCTAAAAAGGAGATAAAAAGAGGGTGTATGTATGCATGTATTTGTGTATGTATGTATATAAGTACACATGTATACATACAAACATAATACATACAAATGTGTATATGCATATACATACATACATATGTAGAAAGATATCTTCTGTTTTTCAATGCTTTCAGCTCAATTAATTTCACCTTAAACTAGAGGGAGAGGACAGAATAAAGCCTCTGGTGCTAGACTATTTACAATCACGTTGTTCTGCAGGTGTTGGGTCTAATGTTATTTATCATTCTCCATGATATAAACTGCAGTGTCAGGTAGAAAATGCTTCAGGCTGATAATAAGATGATGAGCTGAGTAACAGCCTGATTACCCATTTTGCATAACGGCCGAGGGTGGTGTGGGGCTCTGGGTAATTGCCTAACCATTAAGAATAGCTGACTGTCAGTCCGGGATAGCAACTGCATTAGATGAGTGTATTTAATTGAATAAGCTCTGGGTTTTGATCTGCTCAAATGCTGACCTCTTTGTGGTTTTAAGTTGCCCTTTTGATTAGGACCATCCTACTGGTCAGGCAATTAAGGTTGCACCTGAAAATTGGTATTTATTTGAAAAAGCACCTAAAAACAAAAGAAACTAAGGAAAGTAATTTCATTCTTAATGCGATTTTTGTGTTGAAGGAAGCTATTTACAAAGTCCATATTTTTCTTGCTCTATCAAAGCTTTTCTCTCGAGAAAATATCTAGTGAAAAAAGGAGAAAAAAGGAAAGTAGATAAGGTTAACGATCACATCATTAGAATTTGGTGAGTAGGACATATATTTGTGTGTGAATAACAAGATATCCATGATAAATTAAGAGAAATGGGAAAGCTTGGATTCCCTTATCAAATTGGTCTCATTTCGTTCTTCCTGTATGGGATAGTTTCTGCCTGGAGGGGTGTAGGGTGTGTTCAGGAAATACTAGTATCTCTAGTGTGAGGGCATGCTGAGTCATTTTCAGGCCTGCTTTCCACCTTTGCTGATCCAAGAAGCTGTAGCATGTGCAGTGACCACACCCTGGTTTCAAAATGGCTTCATTTTGGCAGATGGGCTAAACCAGTTTGAGGGTTACCCAGGTGTCTCAAATTCTTTGGTGAATTGAGGGTGGGGGTCTACCCCAAGCAGGTGAAGACTTCCCCATGTAGAATAGGCGAATGAGAACAGTTTATTCTAATGACCATGAAGGTGGCTGAAGCAGGCACTAGACATTGAAGACACAAGGTCATTTACTGTATCCTGAACCATCACAATTGTCTTGCCACTGGACTTTGAGGACTCTGGAAGAAAGAGCAAGGCCAGTGACTTCATGCAACTCTACCTCACTTAAAAATCCAATTTATGTATGAATCAAAAGACATCACCCATAACGTTTCACCACTTTTTACCTATCTCAAAGTTCTGTGGTGACAGGCAAGTGATAGAGCAACCGGTGTGGATGCACCAGAAGCTGTAGTCTCAACTCTGTGCACAGGTGGCCCAGATCATAGGATATTCTTCTCATTGGAAGCAACAGTGGGATTCAGCAGCCCCCGGGCGGCTGATCAGCCTCTTAAGGACTGCACTGTTCACCTCCTGGTGCGAGGAAGGGGCTAGATAAGGTGCCCTAAAAATTGTCTGCTTTACCCAACCCTGGCCTGTTTACTGCAGCAGGTGCAGTCTCACCATGTGGTCAAAACATAAAAATGTACAAAAATTTCTGCAAAGATGATCTCACTCATAATCAGTCAATCAATGCTGGAGCCATTGACTGTATACCTCAGGTTGAAGTCAATCCCTCTCTAGCCAGATTTCCAACTGAAGAAGAGGTTTTGAATGCCATTAGGCTCCCCTCCTCTCCTGTGGTGAAACATCTGGTGCTGATTCTATTCCAGCTGAGATTTGCAGGGGTTTGGGGAGGTTGCTCATACAAAAGCTGACTGAAATTTTCCAGGTTGTATGGCAGGAGGAGGTTATCCCCCAGGAGTTCAAGGATGCCTCCATCGTCCATTCTACATACGCAAAGGAAATAGATCGTCCTGTGACAATCACAGGGGGGGATCCTCTCGCTTAGTCATTGCTGGCAAGATTCTTGCCAGAGTCCTCTTTAATAGACTAATGCTTCACCTGGCAGATGGTCCTCTACCTGATAACCAGCATGGCTTCAGAATGGGTCGAGGAACAGTGGATATGGTGTTTGCTGCCAACAACCCCAGGAGACATGCTAGGAGCAGAACAGAGGTCTGAACACAATGTTTATAGATCTGACCAAGGCCTTTGATACTTTAAGTCATGAGGGCTTATGGAAAATTATGTCAAAATTTGTTTGCCCAGAGAAGTTCGTCAGTATGGTATGTTAATTTCATGACAGCATGCTTACCCAGGTTTTGGATAATGGATGATGGTCTTGTGCTTTCCCAGTCACCAATGGAGTGAAGCAAGGCTGTGTGCTTGCTCCCATGCTTTTTAGCATGATGTTTTCAGCAATGTTGTCAGATGCCTTCAACAAGACATCAAGGAGGGGCAGCTAGGTAGCACAGTGGATGGAGCTCTATCCTTGGAGTCAGGAGGACCTGAGTTCAAATCTAACCTCAGACACTTGACACTTACTACCTGTGTGACCCTGGGCAAGTCACTTAACCCCAATTGCCTCCCCAAAACGCAAAACAAACAAACTTTGGGGCAGCTAAGTGGCACAGTGAATAGAGCTCCAGCTTTAAAGTCAGGAAGACCTGAGTTCAAATGTGACCTGAGACACTTGACACTAGCTGTGTGACCCAGGGCAAGTTACTTTAACCCCAATTGCCTCACAAAACAAAAATAAAAACAAAAACAAAACAAAACAAAACCAAAAACTGAACAACAAACAAGGCATCAAGGTCAGCTACCACACTGATGGCAAGTTATTTACCTTGAGAAGGCTACAGGCCAAGAATAAAGTAGAGGGAGAATTGGTGCATGATTTTTTTTTTTTGTGCACAAATGGTTGTACACTCAATGTAGCCTCTCAAGCTGAAATGCAACAAAGTGTGGATCAATTCTTTGCCACTTGGACTAATTTTGACCTGACAATTAAACCCAAAAAAACAGAGTTTCTCCAACAGCCAGCACCTCACCATCCATATGTGGAACCATGGGTTTAATGTTTTTTCTGCTCTTCCAGATGCGAGCTTTCAGATAAACCAACCAAGATGAATTTAGATAGTCTCACTTGACAAACTTTATACATGCAGAAGAAATAAAGGGCATAAATTCCAAAATCCTGTTTTATCTGAACATGGGCGCCAGGATAAATAGCAAGCTTCTAGAATTTATTTGTGTAGGGAAGAATCATAAGCCATTTAAATCTTTACTTCCTCAAATTAACAAACTGCCATTTCTAGTGTATAATGTTCACTATAGGATTAATACATCTGTTCCACTCCCCACACCATCTCCCTAGTTGTCCCCTCTTAGGTTCAACAATTTTTTCCTTTGTTCTCAGGTGCCTAATAATTATGGCAACAAAATTAGCTGGTGTTAATATAACTCTTTAAGTTTCACAAAACATAATATCTATGTTATATTCTTTTATCTCCACATCCAAATCAATTCAATTCAACAAGCATTTCTCAAGTTCCTGCTATGTGCCAGGCACTGTGCTGGGTGTTGGGGATACAGAAGCAAAAATGAAGCGGACCTAACCCTTAAGTAATTTATATTCACAACAAGCCTGAGGCGAAACTGCTGAGAGCTGCTGCATTCTCCAAGTTCTCTCTTTGCCTCCTATCTCCATTTTATGTTGCTTCTACATTTGTTTTTCTTTTATGCTGTTTTTTCCGTCTACATTTTTCCTATCCATCATGAGAATAAACGTATTGCAAGCTCATTCCATGTCAATATCTTGTGTGGAAACTTCGAGACAACCCTACAGGATGTGCTGGGGAAGTTATAAAGCTATGTTTTGGTTTCCATGGAAATATTACTGTTTCGCAAACATTATTAAGGAAATTTTTGCTGAGTCCAGCAAAGCCTGAGTTAGAGGTTGTTAGAAACTGTTTCTCAGCAAAGAAGCTCTCACTTATGTTTCACAAAAGCTTGACTGCAATGTGGGGAAATATTTATAGAACTCCTGCTGTGTTTTTTCCACCTTTGCTAAGGGAGTGCTCAGATACCTTTTAAGTGGAAAGGAGGGACTGCCAAATTTGTTTTAGACACAAATCACCACTTTCTTGCTGTTAAATCTAATCAGTCTTAGTCTCCAAAATCTTTCATTTGTTACTGCTTTTTTTTCCTGCAAAATATGCCCTTTATGTGTATCAAGACCAGAAACATTTATGCTGAAATCCAAAGGACCTTCTTAAGTTTAATCAGTATTTATCTGGAGTTCATTTCTTGGCCTCTGTGATCAGTGACGTGTGCTTCATACTATGTACTGCTTCTCCAGTGGTTCTCAGAAGCAGGTGTTTCTGTATACCTTGGTGGATTAGGAGTTATTCAGAGTTTATGGCCCTAGTCTAAACTTGGTCCAAGAAAAAGATTAAAAGCATTTGGGTGATGTAGTTTCCTGGATCTCTTGTTAGAAGGTTCAGTCACCCTTTTAGGAAATGAGAGAGTGGTTTATTTGTTGCCTTTAGAAAAGCTCTAAATTCCATTTTCTTTTGCATGAAATAGTCAGGAGCTACTCCACACTCTGGAATATAAGTTATCCAAGAACATTTCAATCAATAACTAATCAACAGGAATTTGTTGAATGTTTTCTATGTGTCAAGCACCCTAGCTAATATCTCTTCTAACTGAGAATCTGTGATATTATGATAATGCAAAATATAAGTGACCACAAGGAACTGAGAATTACATGATTCTGGAAGAAACGCCATGCTGTGCTGGCTCTAGGCAGATGATTCGTTATCAGCATGACTAGCACTGAAAGCTTTTTTCCTAACATGTGAATGGATTATACCAAGCCATCCTCATTTTTTTTATTCAGACCCCATTTTGGCCAGTGGCACCCTTTTTCCAGATGACTATCCTGAACCAGGGATGTGGGTTGTGGCCATGGAGTAGATATTTTCTTAGTGTAAAGCTAACCAACTATGCTTGTGTTGAGTTATTCACTTTGAATAGGTATCAAATCAAGTTGAAAAGGATATTTTATTGCTTATTTGCCAGGTGCCAATACCAAAGAGACAATATGGCACAGTGGATAAATTGCTAGAACTAGAGTTGTATTTGAATCCTGCTTTGCACATTTACTAGTTGTGTGACACTAGACAAATCACTCTTGTCCTGAGTTCTTCAATTGTAAAGTGAAGAAATTGGACCAGATGAGGTTCCTTCTAGCTCTAAATTGATGAGCCTTTGGTCTTTTGTTATTTAAAGTCTTTCATGATCTGGCTGTCACCTACCTCTCCTTATAATAGATCACTGTCCTTCATATATTCAATGATCCTGCCAAACTGGTCTTCTTGCTTTTTCTCATACACAACCCTCCATCTTCTAGTCTCTATGCTTTCTCACAGGCCATCCTCCTGTGTGTCCTGGAAAGTCCTCCCTCCTCATTCCCACCTCTTAGAAGTATCAGTTCCATGAAGCCTTCTATGATCCCCTCAATTGCTAGTTCCTTTTCTCACAAAACTACTCTATATTTGTATTTCAATTAAAATTTTTTTATTCATCTTGGTTTTTTAACATGATATTTTCTTCAGTTTCCATTCCCTCTCCCTCCTAGAAAGCCATCCCACATATCATTTTTTTTAATTTTAGAAAAAGAAAAAGATTAAAAATCAACCAAACTGATCAAGACATTGAAAAAGTCTGAAAATATATGCAACATACTCTGCTCTTGGACCTCCTGCCTTTGCAAAGGAGTAGGATGGGGATAGTTCATCATATTTCTTCTTAGGAGCTGCTTGGTTTTTGTAATTTTGCAATGTCTTCTGATTGTTTTGTAGCTCTTCTTCCCATTTACATTGTTGTACTCACTCTGTGTGTGTGTGTGTGTGTGTGTGTGTGTTTTCTTGGCTCTGCTTACTTCTCTCTGAATCAGATTATATAAATATTTCCATACTTTTCTATATTCATCACATTTGTTGATTCTTACAGCACACTAACATTCCATTACATTTATGTATTCCAATTTGTTTATCCACTTCCCAATCAATGAAGATTTACTTTGTTTCCAATCCTTTGCTATTACAAAAAGTTCTGCCATAGATATTTTTGGTATATATGGGGACTTTTTTTTTTTTTTATCAATGATACCCTGGGGGAATGTGTCTAGTGAAATGTCTGAGTCAAAGGGCATAGACATTTTAGTCACTTTGTGGCATAACTCCAAATAGTTTTCCAAAATGATTATCCTAATTCGTAGTTCCACTGACAGTGCACTATCTTTCTGCAAACCCTTCAACATTGCCTATTGACATCTTTTAATACCTTTGTCAATTTTCAGGGTGTGAGGTAAAACCTCAGGATTGCTTTGATTTGCATTTCTCTTATTTTCAATGATCTGGAGCATTCTTTCATGAGGTTATTAATAGTTTATAGTTCTCCTTTTGAGCATTGTTTGTTCATACCTTTTAGCTTATTGATTGGGGAATGACTTTTGGTTAAGTAGACAGAGAGAGATAGAAGGATAGATAAAATAGATAGGCTGTCCCAAAAGCCATGGTGCAGTTTTTCACTTTAATAGTTTAAAACTGCATTGGTACTCAATATATTACATATATATGTATATATACATGGGGGGAAGTGTGGTGTGCATGTTGCTGTCCATGTATATTATGTTTGTTTATACAGGTCTATCTAGATGGGGCTGGAAAGGAGATATGAATAGATATCTCTATAGTCTCCTCCTCACACTCTTCTCCAGGATGTGATTTGTACTTCAAGGAGAGGATGCAGGAAAAATAAAAAGGAAAATATAGAATTGAATAAATTGCTGAAGAAGCTAGAGTTAAAGGAGCGATAGTGTCTTATAAATGGGCTCCTAAATTATATAAATATTTCTCAGTACCTCATTTGACTTTTATAAAATCTGACATTATATTAGGGCACAGAAATATTGCAAATAAATGTAAAATTCCAGAAACAGTGAACACATCATTTATAGATCATATTTCAGCAAAAAAAAATGTCAGTTGTTATTTTTTCCAGTCTCCTTTCAGGAACCTGAAGAAAATCTGTAGCCAATTTTCTTCTCTTTCAAAGCTCAAAACCATAAGGCCAGAATCTCTCTTCTCACAAATTCTCATCAACTCAACCATTCTCACAGGTGTGGACCATGCAGTAATCAATCTGCACCAATAAGGAAAATCCCATGCAAATGGATTTTGAAGCACAATCTTTCTCTTCCTTCAGAGACCTGATGAGGATTTGCAATCTTGTGTCTTGTCTCTCAAAGATGGGTTCCAAAGGATCTCTCTTCTTTCCAGATATCATTAACTTCACCCCTCAGGCAAGCACAGAGCACCAAGCAATCAATTTCAAACAGTGAGAAATGTCTTATTCAAATGGTCCTTTAAGCCAAATGTTATATTCATATTGTCAATTTGTTTTACACTGGCATGCTGCAGCCATGAGAATAGAATATTCCTCTATCTGTTTAACTTGTTTGTTTCTTTAAAGATCACTTTGTAATTGAACCTATACAATTATTTCGGGTGTTTTTAAAGAAAAGTTTAATAGAATCTTATTTTTCCCCAGTTATATGTCAAGAAAATTTTTAGCATTAATTTTTATAGGATTTTGAGTTCCAAATTTTTCTCTCTACCTCCCCTCTGCTCTTCTGAAAATGGTAGGCAATTTGATATGGTTTATATATGTGCTATCATGTAAAAATATTTCAATATTAGTCACAGCTGTGAAAGAAGAAACAGATCAAAAGAAAAAAAAACATGAGAAAGAATAAAGTAAGTGAAAAAAGTATGCTTTGATCTGCATTCAGAGTCCATCAGTTCTTTATCTGGATGGGGATAGCATTTTCCTTCTTGGTCATTTGTACTTGTCTTGGATCACTCTATTGCTGAGAAGAGCTGAATCACTCATAGTTGATCTTCACACAATATTGATGATACTGTGCACTTTGTTTTCCTGGTTCTGCTCATTTAATTTTGCATTAGTTTGTACTACTAGTCTTTCTAGGTTTTTCTGAAATCTGCTTGTTCAGCATTTCTTATTGCACAATAGTATTCCATTACATTCATATAGCACAAAATTTATGGGATGTAGCCAAAGCAGTACTTATGGGAAAATGTATTTCTCTAAATTCTTACATCAACAAAATGGAAAAAAAAAACAGATCAATGAATTGGGTATGGAACTTAAAAAATCCTAGAAAAAGAGCTAATTAAAAATCCCCAATTGAGCACCAGATAGGAAATCCTGAAAATCAAACATGAAATTAATAAGATTGAAAGTTTAAAAAATGAGATAATATATAAATTTAGGAGTGGTCAATAAGATAGATCAGCCATTGGTTAATTTGATTTAAAAAAGAAAGAAGAAAGTCAAATATACACTATCAAAAAATTAAAAGAGTGAAATCACCACCAATGAAGAAGAAATTACAGCAATCATTAGAAAACATTTCCCAATTATGTGTCAATAAATATGACAATATGAGCAAAACTGATGAATATTTATGAAAATATAAATTATCTAGACTAACAGATCAGGAAATAGAATGCCTAAATAACCCCATCTTAGAAAAATAAATTGAACAAGCCATCAATGAACTCCTTAGGAAAAAAAAAATCCTCAGGGCCAGATGGGATCACAAGTGAATTCTACCAAACATTTTAAAAATAATTAATTCCAATACTATATAAACTATTTGGAAAAATGGGAGAAGAGAGAATTTCACCAAACTCCTTTTATGACACAAATATGGTGCTGCTACCAAAACCAGGAAGAGCTAAAACAGAGAAAGAAAATTATGGACCAATCTCCCTAAAGAATATCAATGCAAAAAAAAAATGAACAAAATGCTAATAAGGTGATTACAGCAATATATCACAAGGATTATACATTATCACCAGGTAGGATTCACACTAGGATTTCAGGGTTGGTTTAATATTAGGAAAATTATCAATATAATTGACCATATCAATAACAAAACTGAAAGAGATCACACAATTATCTCAGTAGATGCTGAAAAAACATTTTACAAAATACAGCACCCATTCCTATTAAAAACATTAGAGAGCTAAGGAATAAAGGGAGTTTTCCTTAAAATGATAAGCAGTATCTATCTGAAACCATCAGCAAGCATTATCTGTAATGGGGAGAAGCTAGAAGCCTCCCCAATAAGATCAGGGGGGAAGCAAGGATGTACATTATCACCACTATTATTCAATATAATACTAGAAATGTTAACTATAGCAATAAGAGAAAAAAAGAAATTGAAGGAATTAGAATAGGCAATGATGAAATTAAAGTATCATTCTTTGCAGATGATATGATGGTACACTTAGAGAACCTTAGAGCATCAACTAAAAAATTACTTGAAATAATTAACAACTTTAGCAAAGTCACAGGATATAAAATAAACCCATATAAATCATCAGCATTTCTTTATATGACCAATAAAGCCCAACAGCAAGAGATAGAAAGAGAAATTCCATTTAAAATAACTATAAACAATATAAAATACTTAGGAGTCTACCTGCCAAGACAAACCCAGGAACTATATGAACACAACTATAAAACACTTCACACAAATAAAGTCACATCTAAACAATTGAAAAAATATCAATTGTTCATGGGTAGCCTGAACCAATGTACTAAAAATGACAATTCTGCCTAAACTGATTCATTTATTCAGTGCCATTCCAATCAAACTACCAAAAATTATTTTACAGAACTAGAAAAAATAACCAAAAAATTCATCTGGAAGAACAAAAGGTCAAGAAAATCAAGGACATTAATGAAAAAAAAAATACAAAGGAAGGTGGCCTAACAGTACCAGATCACAAATGATATTATCAGACAATTTTGGGGAAGATTGAGAATCTTTGCTTTACTCCTGTATTTATTGGGAAAGTTCTGGTGTATCCTCACTGCATAAGTTGCTTTGTTTTGGTTTGACATAGAAACATTTTATGATATTAAAGAAAAGGACCAATTATGCTGATACTTTGTGGGGTGGTTTTTTTTTTTTAAGCATAAATGATTATTATACTTTCTCAGACTTCCCCCCCCCATATCTCTTGAGATAATGATATGGTTTGAGATATTTAAAAATATGATTGTGTTGATTTTTTTCTAACATTGAACCATTCCTGCAATCCCTGGTATAAATTCAACTTAATTATAATGGTTTCTTTGGATGTATTATTTTAGTTTCTTTGATGAATTTTATTTAAAATTTTGGAATTAATATTCATTGATGTTTGTCTATAGTTGTTCATTGCTTTATCCTTGTCTAGTATAGGTATTAGGACTACATTTGCCTGATAAAAGGAGTCTGGTAAGATTCCTTTCTCAGTTTAAAAAAATAATTTGGGTATTATTGGCAATATTTGTTCTTTACAAGTTTCATAGAACAATTCTCTGTGAATTGATTAGTATTAGTTTCTCCCCTACCTCTAGCTCCCTATCTCAGGCCTTTGGTAGTACCTTTACATCTAGTCTTATTCCTTTTTCCAATATTGGATTATTCAAACTCTCCATTTCTTTTGTTAGTTTGGGTGTATTATGTTTCTGAAGTTATTCCTCTATTTCTTTTGGATTTCAGTTTTGTTACCTGCATAGTAGGTCCTGATTTTTTTTTTAATTTTTGTGTTGTTGTGTTGTGATTTCACTTTGTTCATTTGGTATCTTATAAATTTGATTTTCTGCTTTCTTCCTTTTAGCCATGTTGGCTACAGGTTTATCCATTTTGTTAATATTTTCAAAGAAATAGCTTTTAGTTTTGTTATAATTTCTACAGTCTTTTTGGTCTCTAGCTTTATTTTTAGGGGATCTCCCCTTGAGAGAGATGCTCCCTTTGGGGCTTATTTTAGACATGTTTATTTGCTTATTTTCTAAATAATTTATTCAGTTCACTAATCTCCTTTTAGTTTTGTTAATGTTGTTTTTAGAGACATGTTTTCTTATGTAGACTGTTTTAGTCACATCTCAGAAATTTTCTGTTTGATTTCTCCAGAACTGAACCATTAAAATCTCTTGTTAGTATTGCATTTCTGTCTTCTTCTGATTCAGTTAATTTTTCCTTTGTGAATTTAGATATTAAGGCATTTATAGTATATGTTTAAGATAATATTGTTTTATTGTATATGGTTCATTTTATTATAATACAGTTTTCTTGTTTACATCTTTTTAAATTATGAGGGTTTTTGTTGTTTTGCCTAATAACATGATTGCAACTCCTGCTGTTTTGTATTCATCTGATGAATAGTAAATTTATTTCTAGTCATACATTTTTATTCTATATTTCTTTTTGCTGTGTAGGTACGTTTCTTATAAGCAACATTTTGTAGGGTTCTGTTTTCTTATATAATCTCTCACTCTTTTTCATTTTTTGTATTGTTTAACCCATTCACATTTAATGTTATGTGGTACGTTGTTTTAAATTTTTCTTCCATTTATCTCCAATATTGTTTTTTTTCCTGAATTTGGATTTTTTTATTCATCTTCTATAAAGATAGTACTTTGTCTCTTCAAATATTTTTGTTTAATCTATTTTAAGTCAAGCTTATTTCCACTGGCTCTCTTTTTCTTAACCATATGTTTCACCTCCACCATTTCTCATTTGTCATTTGTCATTCCTTTTCCTAATCTGAGAATTTTGCTTTTCTGATTAATTGTTTTTGCTTTCAGTCTTTTATTTATTTATCTAATTCTTCCCTTCTTTTTCTTCTCTGTTAAATAGTCAAATAAAATCTCCTCCCTTTCCTTCCCTTCAACTAGTTTTGTTAGTCCCCCCCCCATTTTCTTCACTTTTTTCTATAAAGGGTTTCTTTCCCCCATTCTGTTCATTATTTTTCTTTCCTCTGCCTATTTTAGACTTTTATTCTTTGATTCACAGCCCTGATACTTATTCCTTCATTACTTTCTGTATTCCTCATGGAATTAAAGGTACCAACAAGAGTTTCCTCTTCTAAATAGTTTCTGTTAGTTTTTCAGAAGTCTTGCCCCTTTTTTGCTTTTGAGTCTCACTCTTGAGATATTATTTCCTAGAGAAAAAATCCTATTGTAGGAGAGAAGTGTTGCCTCATGTTAGAAATTATCCTGTGTTCTTGATTGTATAGCTCTTTACTACCTCCTGTCCTCCACATGATCATTTTTTTCACATTTGCTATGAGTTATCTTCTCTAGATCCATGCCCTCCCATCCCTCTGGATGTCATTTGCCCCAGAAACTCTTATTCCTTTTCTCCTGAAGTAAGATGATATCCATGGAGGCAGAGCACTTGATCAGAAAGTTGCCATCTCACTAAGCACTAAATCTCTGCAGATTATATTCATTATAAATTCTCCATCTCCCATTATAGAATATCTCCCTGTAAGGGAAAGTTCTTCAGTGGGACCCTCTCCCACCACTAATTCAAAATTTCTCCCTGTTTTAATCTTACCTTTTCTACCTCACCTATTCTCTTATAGGCTCTCTTCTTCCTGAGAGACTGCAGAGGTTTATTTCTCTTCTTAGAGGCAGCTAGGTAGTGAAGTGGATAGAGTGCTTGACCTAGAGTCAGGAAGACCTGGGACACTAGCTGTGTGACCCTGGGAAGTGCCTCAATTTCCTCATCTGTAATAATGAGGATGATAATAGTACCTACCTCATAGGATTGATGTGAAGATCAAGTAAAATAATAATTATAAAGTACTTAGCACAGTGCCTGGCACATCATAAGCTCTATGTAACTGTGACATTATTATTAGTTATTGTTGTTGTAGTCGGGGTATTATGAGGTGGTTTGAGCCTATTAACCCATCATTAATTCTTCTTTTTTAGTTCCACTTTCAACCAAGTCTTCTTGAGTGCCTTAGAAAAGAAATCTCTTAATGGTCCCTTTATTGTTGTTGCTATTGTTGTTGTTGTTGTTATTATTATTATTTTAAATTATATAGATACATTTCTTTTCCAGGGGTTTTTCCCCTGTTTATCTTGGGTAATTTACTTCATTATTTGTGCTTTCCTTTACTGCTATATTTATTTACCTCTCTTATATTTCTGTTTGTCTGTCTTGAAACAATCTGCTTTCATCTGAATGTCTTTGTAGGACTGCTTCAGTTGCCTGTTTTTTTGAATGTTCATCTATTTTCATTGCTGATTAGATTCAGGTAGCAAGATATATGATAATTAGATTGCATCTTGAGCTCTTTGGAACACATTCTGCTCCTTTTTCTGGTTTCTGTTTAGTACAGACTTCTTGTGTTGTTTGAATTGCTTTTCCTTTATGTTTGAAAGTTTTTCTCCTGGCTTATAGAATTTGTTTGCAATTGGAATTGCTAAATTTAATCACTATGTATCTTTGAGTTTACAGCAAAGAGTTTGGGTTTTTCTTCCCTAAAGGCAATCTGCAGATTCTTTAAATTGTCATTTCACTTTCTGTGTTTGAAAGTTCTGGGAAGTTTTCCTATACTATTTCTTGCATTATGATGTTCATAACTTTTGACTTGTCAAGTTCTCCTGGAAGACTTACAATCATTAAGTTGTCTATAGGCATCCCCTCTTCAAGATCAATGTATTTTTCTTTATAGAAACCATATTTTCTTTTTGCTTCTCTACTTCCAATGTGTCCTTCATTTCTCTGTATTTGCATACAGAGCAAACCTCTTTGGTGAGGTTTGCTACCATGGATTCAAATTTTTCTATCTTGTCATTTATTTCAGCTATGTAGACCGTAAATTATTTCAAGATTCCTTTTTCTCTCTTGAACCATTCAGGAACATGCTTCTGTTGTTCTATGATCTCTTGAGAATTCATGTGGCCCTCTGTCTCCTCATTTGTCTTTCCATATTTATTCAGAGATCTTTAGAACCATTTGGAAGGGGGGCATATTGCTATCTTTTATTTATATTTTCCTTGTAAGCATATTTTCTTGTGATCAAAGTTTTTGACTGAATTTTCTTCTTCCTGAGATCTTTGGAAAATTTTCCCCTTATAATTTCTCTGACACCCACTTTCTGCCTCCTTCCTCTTTAATGGTAGTTTCCCCAAGGCCTAGACCTCAAAGCTGTCTCAGCCTCCTCCCTTGCTGGTGAATTCATTTTTCACCAGCCTCAGTCTCTTCCCAAAGTGAACTCTGAGAGGTTGGAGCTGGTCTCAGCAGGATGACAGACCCCTTTTCCTCTAAACCTGATAGAGCCTCACATGCATGTTAGCATGATTCCAATAATTCCCTTTGTTCTTTGAATCTATGGCCAAGCACTGCTTCAGCACAGCAGAACCCAAGGGAAAGCATATTCCTGCTTTCCCACACCACTATCTCCACTGCACAGTGTGTCTCAGGGAGGAGGGAGGGCCAGAGTTGACTTCCATTGCTTATAGGCTCAGAATTATGGAGTGAGGTTAGGGATGGAGGTGGGAGGAACAGGGGGGAGATTCATTGTCAGAGACTGTCCCAGCAAGGGAATTGCTGTGTGGAGCCGAGAGCACAAGTCTATGGGTCAGATTATGTTGTCCCAACAGAGAGTAGGAGCAGGATGCTAAGTGAGCACATTAGGAAGTAGGGATTCATTTTTCATTCATCAAGTCATTACCTTGTTAAGGGTTTTTAGTGTGTTAGACCATAGAAACAACTGCAATTCCTGTTTCTCTTGTGCATAATTCTTATTTTACTGAGGTTTGAGTGCTTATGGTGATCAGAGTAAATATTTACAGGACCCAGAAAAAAAACACCACAGTATTCATTTTGTATAAATCTTTTATATATTTATATATATTATTATTGTTATTTAGTAGTTTTCAGTCATGTCTGACTCTTTGTGAGTTTTTTGAGGTTTTCTTGGCAAAAATACTAGAGTGGTCTGCCATTTCCTTCTCCAGCTCATTTTACAGATAAGGAACTAAGGCAAACAGGGTTAAGTGACTTGCCCATGGTCACACAGCTAGTAAGTGTCTGAGGCCAGATTTGAACCCTGGTCTATCCACTGTGCCACTAGCTGCTATACATGTTGTATTTCCCAGTATGATGTAAGTTCCCCCAGGAAAGGGGTTGCTTAATGTTTGTATTTTTACCCTAACACTTAGTCCAATGCCCCTGGTATATAGTAGTCATTTTAAAAAATGCTTGTTGATTGATTGATTAAGCATTAGGTGGAGGATTTGTAACCATGTCCTCTCAATCCAACCACTCTTTCTACCAATACCGTACTGCCCCAAAACAGTTTAATGTGGAAGAAAAAAAACTCACTGGGAGTCAGAAGGCCTGTGTTGTTAATCATCCTCCCCCTACATGTTCAAATGGGCAAATTGCCTGGCCTCTGACCTTCAGTTTCTCTATCTGTTAAATGGGAGTGAAACTCGAAGCAGTGAAGCTCTATATGAACATTAGGTATTATTGTTATTTGGCTAACTCTTACCATAACCAATTTAACCTATGATAGTTTGAGCCTTTAGAAAAGAAATTAAGCCTGCCAGAACTTGGCTCTAGGCCTGTAGCTTTCTAAGCTGCCTCTTTGACACTGAGGACCTTCTAAACCCCAAATTAGCAAGGTATCTGTAGACAACACTGGATCCCATCCTTGCTTACTGCAGTGTGGATGACCTTATTAGGCATCCCCCGTTTCTCCTGTTCTAGTGCTGATCAAATGAGTGTGTAAGTAGTCCCAATAACTTTTTTTTTAACCACATGAAGTAGTTACTCAACATCACAGTGTCATCTTGTTCACTCTAAGTATTCAGCTGAACTTGAGGCTAGAGGAATTAAGGTGACATTTCTGTTGAAAAATTTAATTGAGCTAATGTTGAGTCTTTTTTAGTCTATTTGTACACCAGATTTCCTACACTAAACAGTGAAGTATTGCTTCATTTTTTCCAGATTAAAAAAAATATTGAAGTAAGTCTTTATGACAATCCATACTATATAAAATGAAAGGAAGAAACAGGAGGGGCAGAGCCCAAATTCATATTAAACAAAGCAGTCCCTGACTTTATCGGCAAGACATAGGCATTTGTCTCGAGGCCATCCTTCCTCCCTAGAAAATCGTGTTGAGAATTGCTTGTGGCTAGGTTGAAAATGATGACTTAAGATGAAACATACAAGGAAAAGTGTAAACCAGCTGTGCAAAGAATTTCCAAAAACTCTGGCTGCATGCATGTTGCAAAACAGATGTTTCCGGAAGTCATCAGAGATTTTAACTCTCATTGACCACTTCCCCATTTAGCAAGAATTTCAGATGCTGCAAATCTAGGAGACTGCTGTGAAGAAGTCAGGGAAAGCCCTGCACTGAGCAACAAAGGAGCTGAAAGAATCTGGGGCCCCAATTCATTACTACTGGTGGGTTCCTGTGAAACATTCTCCCTGCTGGTGTGCCATACCCTGCCGTCTGACTCATCTGAAACCAGACAGGAAAGCAGTCAGATCTGATAATAAAAAGACAGGCCAGCCAATCTTACACAGATTCCTTTTAAGTAGTTACATTACCATATCCACAAGGCATGTTATAAGTCTGTTCTGTGTCATTTTTCCATGAAAATACAATCTGGGTAGGAGAATTACAGCTACACTATAACATCTGCTCCACATTTTCTCTTGATTTATGTGGTCATATGGCCAACTCCACATATAAATATAGATAGACAGTGAGGAGACCCCCATAGATGGAAAGTATCTTGCATACGAAAAAGGAAGAGAACTGTGTTTCATTACATCATTACATTTGTTTCAGACATAAAAAAAAATCTTTTTGTTATCCAAGCCCTTATATATTATTCAACCATATCATTTTGAGCCAGTTAAACATAACAATATCTTAGACTTAGCATATATTTAAACCTGGAAGGGGTTTTTGAGGTCATCTAGTCCAACCTTCTCCTTTTATGAATGAAGAAAATGACACCTAGAGAAATAAAGCAATTTCCCCAAGGTCCCACAGAACATAGACAGGATTTGAATGCATATAGTCTGACTACAAATTCAACTGTCTTTACATTATAACGTCCTGGGAGGTAGACATCTTTGTTGTTGTTCAGTTGTTTCAATCATGGCTGACTCTTCATGACCCCATTTGAGTTTTCTTGGCAGAGATACTGGAGTGGTTTGTCATTTCCTTATCTATCTCATTTTACATATGACAAAACAAGCAAACAGGGTTAAGTCATTTGTCCAGGGTCACACAGCTAGAAAGTGTTTGGAGCTGGATTTGAACTCAAGAAGATGAGTCTTCCTGATTCCAGGCTCTGTGCACTCTATCTACTACGCACCTAGAACTGTAGATATATGTAGACATCTTAGGTTTAGTGAATTTTAGATAATACATTTAATCAATATTGGATTTATAAATCTTTTTTTGTGATGTGGACCTGAAATTTCATTGGTGCAGAGAAATTCCACAGTGGAAACTTCCTCCACCCTTAAAGAGTGGCAGCACAGACCTGACTTAGAATCTTCGAGTATTGCCTGAGATCTCAGGATCATACAGCTAGTATATGTCAAAGTCAGGACTTGAACCCAGGTATTCCTGCTTCTAAGGCCAGCTCTCTACCCATCATGCCACACTTGCTCCCATCTTTATCATAGGAAGTTCCATGAGTTTCATGTGCCATTATGGTGGAATGAGAAAGCAGCAAGCATTACCTCCACTGTATGGCTGAGGAGGTTGAGATATAGAATGATTGAACATGCTACTTATGGTCATATAGCAAACTAAGCAACTAGAACCTAAGTCTATTTACTCCCAGCCCCAAACTTGATGTTCTAGTTGAAAAAGCCATCAGTACTTACTTATGGGCTCTGAGATTTAAAGCTGTAAGTAACCTTAGAGGACATCTAGTCCATCTCCCTGCTTTATAGATGAAGAACCAAAGCCAAGGGAGGTTGTGACTTGCCCAGTGTTGCCCAGTTGGTGTGAGAGATGGGATTTAAAACTAGAATCCACAGCAGCTAGGTGACGCAGTGGACAGAACACTGGCCCTGGAGTCAGGAGGATCTGAGTTCAAATACAGCCTCAGACATTTGACACTAGCTGTGTGACCCTGGGCAAGTCTCTTAACCCTGATTGCCTTGCCAAAAAATAATAATAAGATATATGTAAAGTGCTTTGTAAACCTCAAAATCCTCCACAAATGCAATCTATTATTATGGGGCAGCTAGATGGCACAGTGGATAGAGCACTGGCCCTAGATTCAGAAAGACCTGAGTTTAAATCCTCAGACACTTGATACCTTACTAGCTGTGTGACCTGGGCAAGTCATTTTACCCCATTGCCTCACAAAAAAAAAAAAAAAAAGAGTCCAGAATGCTATCCATTGCATATTGTCTCCTCATTTAGAATGTGAGCTCCTTGAGGGCAATGTTTGCCTTTCTTCGTATCAGGGCTTAGCACAGTGCCTACCTAGCACACGGTAAGTGTTTAATAAATACTTATTGACTTGTTGACATGTCACTATGGTGCCTTTCAATTAGTAAACAGGTAATTATTGTCACAATCTAAACTGTCAGGGAGTTGCTGTGAATTACTGGGGATTGTGTGTGTGTTATTCAATTTGAACATTTAAAATACCATGTGTTCTAAGAATGAAATTAAAGTGCTCTAGATAAAAATCCACTCCTATCTTATGGTTATGGGCAGCTAGGTGGCAAAGTGGATAGAGGGCTGGGCCTAGAGTCAGGAAGACTCACCTTTCTGAATTCAAATCTGGCCTCAGACACTTGGACAAATCACTGTTTGCCTCAGTTTCCTCATCTGTAAAATAAGCTGGAAAAGGAAGTGGTAAACTGCTCCAGTATCTTTGCCAAGAAAACCCTAGAAGAGATCACAAAGCGTTGGACACAACTAATAGACTAAACTAAAACGATAACCTTACCCCACTGAACCTTGCACAGAATAGTTGCTTAATAACAGTTGAATTGATTTGGCCTCAAAGAAGTATGAGCTTTGACCAAGAAATAGTCTAATTATGACTGTTAGAGGGAGGTGATAAGGTCCAGCTCTAACATGCTGTGATTTTTTTTTTATGCAGATAGGCTGTACGCAGAGATGACAATTGCCTTTTCCCTCCCTAACCCACCAAATCAAAACCGCATGGCCACTAGAAAAACCAGTGTAGAACAGGCTCTGAAACCACTCTTCCAAATCTTATTTGGACTATCTAGTCAAGTCCTCAAAGATAGTCTGTTTACTGTTCCCCTCAAGGATTTATATTATTAGTAACATAGATCACAAGCCCCCACTGGTGTGCTTCCTCTTTGATTATCAGTTTGATTATCAGTTGATATCAATTAGCCATCCAGGCTTTATAGTAATTTACTAAGGTAGCAGAGTAAGAACAGTTGGTATAAAACATACTTCAAAATTGGGGTCACATTTTCCTAGAAGTACTTATGGAGTTTAGGGGAAATCAGGCTCAAATTTGAACATATGTGGCAAAGGGGATAATTTGCAAATCCTGAAGCCTTTTTCTGGAAATGTTTCTCTCTCCTTGATGGGGCCTTCATGAATTTGCTCTTACTTAAAGAGTTCTACTGGACTCCTTATAGAGTCCTGAAGCTGTATTTTTTCAGACTCTACTTTTTCCTCAGCTCCCAGTGCAAATTCTATCATCCAAATCTTTTGATATTTTAAATTTCCCCAAATCATCTTTTTTTCAAGGCAGGGAAGAAATGAAGACTCTTCTCTGCACTCCAAATGATTCCCTCTCAGGAGTTTGACTTACCATTGGACTGGCTTAATTAATTTAAACTAGTCTGCTATAGTATACAAGTGTCACCAGGAATGACTCCTTAACTAATCCAAATCCACTTCCTGTGAAGCATCATTTTGTTTAATCCAAGGGCTTTTACTATTTCCAACATGTTTAAGGACTTTTTGCACCTATTTTAATTTTTAAAATTAATTGATTGATTCAGTTAACCTGATTATGGTGGTTACTTTAAGTGGGGTGGAATGACTGATTAATAACCTCCCTAACTTGTGGTCAGGCAACAGACTTTGACGAAAGTCCCCGATGTCTGCTTGGCCTTTAGATTCTTTGCTCCTTCTTATGAAGGAGGAGTTAAGTCAGGAAGACCTGAGTTGAAGTCCCACCTCTAACATCTCTGGGTGCTCTAGGCAACTCACTGGACTATAAATTTCAGAGAAGGTGTCAATTTGCATGGGTGGAAGAAATCCTTTAATTGAGGAATCCCTATGACATAAGAACCTTCTCTGTAATATTCCAGGAATGGTCATCTAGCCTCTTCTTGAATGACTCCAGTCACAGGGAGGTTACCAGCTCTTTAAGAAACCTATTCCATGATTAAAAAGCTACCATTGTTACAAAGTTCTTCCATTGAGTCAAAATATGCCTTCATATAACTTTAGTGGGTCCTTCTTCTCCTGAAAACTCTCAAGTTAAATCTAATCTTTTTTTCTTTAGTCTTTCAGAAAATGGTGATAATCATGTGTCCCCCCCCCCCCCCCCCCCCCCCGCCCACCCTTCTCTCATCACATCAACTGGCTTTAATAGGACATTGTTTTAAGTCCCCTAACCATTCTAACAAATACCATTTGTTAGGGAAAGGGTCACTTCTGCTTAAGATTTCTCTTTCAACTCACCTCCTTATCTGCAATAGCACTTAGCATAGCATCACAACATCTCAGCCCTTCAGATGAGGAAGCTATTTTAAGAACAAACAAACTTAATTAGCACATCCAAGGAAAACTGCCAGTCTAATTCCCTCTCTCTATCTCTTGATGTTTTTTTTTCCTTCTTGATGTGTCCTAGATATCACTTCAATCTAGAAGATATACCCCAACTTTACTCTCTCAACTTTACTCTATTCATCTGATACTCCTGTCAGTGGTGATGGTGTCTCTGATTTTCTCCTATCATTCAGACTTCTATAAGCCTTTTCTATGCCCTTTCCACTCTGTAGAAATATTCAGATGTCATTCAACTCTTTTTTTTAATATGATGTTTTGGAAATCTATTACTGTATCCTCTCAGTTGACTTCAGGCAATCATTGTATTCATACTGGGTCATAATTCCCAGCCTCATTCCTTGGGGACCAGATCACTCCTTTGTCCACTGGTGCCAAATTATTATACCTTTGCTTCCCTCTAACTGCTAAATGGTTAACCCATCTCTTTCCTCCATCAATTTCTTTGCCCAGGAGGGTTGGCAGGCACAGCTTTGCTCTTCTTTTCCTCTCTTCTCTTCTATGATGTTTTGCACGCTTGGTCCATTTGTATATATATCATTCAGGGTATTGGTTTGGCTCCTGCTATCCACACCCTGTCACAGTTGTGTATGGGGAGGGTTGTTGTATAGTGTTTATATTGCTGTGTTTCCACAGTAGAAAATGGTCTGGACTTAGGATCAAGATAATGCCATTCTTTGTCTGGAGAGAGGTTTGCTGAGAAGCATATAGAGACTGCTCCCACACAAATATTACAAACCGTTTTGGATATGTGTAGGAGTCAAAGATTTCCAGGATATAATGATATATCCCAAGCTTTATAGAGGAGAAAGGTCAGGGAGAAAATGTTATCTGGGAAGGGATAGAGGTGATTCAGAGAGAGAAAGAATTCATTTTAAAGAAAATGAATACCTACTAAGTACAACATCCTGTGCTAGGCTTCGGGGAAACAAAGAAAGATGAGAAATAAGTATCCTCCTCTCAAGGAAATTAAAATCCTTGTATGGAGATAAATATAATGCAAAGTAGAGTGGGATCAGGGAAAAAAGATACTGTATGAGTTAGAAAGAACTTCAGATATTATTCTGAGCTATGCTTTGACTCAGGCCAGGCTGCCAGTAGTTAAAGTTCAACATTAGAACAAAATGAGACACTCATAAATCATTCATCAGTTAATTGAAAAAAGAGATTTACTTAGCCATAGCAGAAGAATAAAACAAGAATTTCTCAAGTTAATTCAACTGAGCAAAACTCCCTTGCCTGCATTACCCATCTTGATTTACCAGCCAAGTTTTTGATCACTCTTGGAGTTCCTCTTAGCTACTTTGTATTCAGGCAATGAAGAAGTGACTTTAACACACCGAGACGTCAATTGACTCAGCCAACCAAGACTCAAGGAATGTCTCTACCTTTTAAGAATAACTAGCCTGGAGGGCGGAGCCAAGATGGCAGAGGGAAAGCAGTGACTCCCTTGTGCTCTCCCCCAAAACCCCTCCAAATACCTATAAAAAATGGCTCTAAACAAATTCTAAAGCAGCAGAACCCACAAAAAGGCAGAGTGAAACAAATTTCCAGCCCAAGACAGCCTGGATGGTTGATCAGAAAAGTCTAACGTGCTGGGCAGGGAAAGGAGTGTAGTAGAGAACCTAGAGCAGGCTTCAAAGGACTGAATCATGGGCAGCTGTGGTGCTTTCCAGACTTCTCAACTCACAAACACCAAAGACAACTTAGAAGGTCAGTGGGAAAAGTCTGTGACTGTGGTGAGAGAAAGAAGCTAGGTTTCAGCCACAAGTCCTGAGCTTGGGCCATGGTTGCCTTCTGAGCTTCCAGCCCACAGACTGAGGGGGAATTGAATGGCTGATCAGAGGGGGATTGCAGGTATCTCTTTGCCAGTGCTGAGGCAGGAATCTCTTGCTTTGCCCATGCTTGGATCTGGGTCACAGTTCTGAGGGGTGGTCCTTGGGCGAGGAAAAGTGCTGGCGTGGTACAGCTTGTTGTGGTGGTGGAGAGGAAATGCCTCTCCCTTTATCATACCACCTTGGAAGAACTGAAAATTTACAGGTCCCTAAAAGTAGCTCTGAAAACAGCTGTACAAATCCCTGAAGTTTGGGAAAGTATATTCTCCACATTGGAAGCGGACTCTTACCTTAACAAAGAGTTTAAAACTCAAGTAACTGGCCGGGATCATAAGTAAGCAGCGCAAAAAGAGTCAGACTATATTATCTTACTTTGGTGACAAAGAAGATCAAAACATACAACCAGAAGAAGACAACAAAGTCAAAGCTCCTACATCCAAAACCTCCAAGAAAAATATGAATCAGTCCCAGGCCTTGGAAGAACTCAAAAGGGATTTTGAGAAGCAAGTAAGAGAAGTAGAGGAAAAACTGGGAAGAGAAATGAGAGTGATGCAAGAAAATCATGAAAAACAAGTCAACAGCTTGCTAAAGGAGACCCAAAAAAATACTGAAGAAAATAACACCTTAAAAAAATAGCCTAACCCAAATGGCAAAAGAGGTCCAAAAAGCCAATGAGGAGAAGAATGCCCTAAAAAGCAAAATTGACCAAATGGAAAAGGAAGTCCAAAAGCTCACTGAAGAAAGTACTTCCTTAAAAATTAGAATAGAGCAATTGGAAGCTAGTGACTTTATGAGAAATCAAGACACTGTAAACCAAATCCATAAGAATAAAAAATTAGAAAATAATGTGAAATATCTCATTGGAAAAACAACTGACCTGGAAAATAGATCCAGGAGAGAGAATTTAAAAATTACTGGACTATCTGGAAGCCATGATGAAAAAAAGAGCCTAGACATCATCTTTCAAGAAATTATCAAGGAAAACTGTCCTGATATTTTAGAACCGAAGGGCAAAATAGAAATTGAAAGAATCTACTGATCTCCTCCTGAAAGAGATCGCCAAAGGAAAACTTCTAGGAATATTGTAGCCAAATTCCAGAGTTCCCAGGTCAAGGAGAAAATATTACAAGCAGCCAGAAAGAAACAATTCAAATATTGTGGAAACACAATCAGGATAACACAAGATTTAGCAGTTTCTACATTAAGGGACTGCAGGGCTTGGAATTTAATATTCCAGAGGGCAAAGGAGATAGGATTACAACCAAGAATCACCTACCCAGCAAAACTGAGCATAATCCTTCAGGTGAAAAAATGGTCATTCAGTGAAATAGAGGACTTTCAAGCATTCTTGATGAAAAGACCAGAGCTGAATATAAAATTTGACTTTCAAATACAAGACTCAAGTGGAACATGAAGAGGTAAACAGGAAAGAGAAATCATAAGATACTTATTAAGGTTGAACTGTTTGCATTCCTGCATGGAAAGATGATATTTGCAACTCATGAGAGCTTTGTCAGTATTAGGGTGATTGGAGGGAAATAATTATATGTATGGATATATAGATAGATAGAGGGCACAGGGTGAGTTGAAGATGAAGGGGTCATATCTGGAGAATAAAATTAAGGGGTGAGTGATGATTATACTAGGAGAAGGAGAAAGGGAGAGGTAGAATGGGGTAAATTATTTCACAAAAAAAACAGAAAAGAAAAGGCTCTTACAGTGGAGGGGAAACAGGGGAAGGTGAGAGGGAATGAGTGAATCTTATTCTCATAGGATTTGACTTAAGGGGGGAAGAACATATACCCTCATGGGTATGGAAATTTGTCTTACCCTATGGGAAAATAAGGGGGGAAGGGGACAAGAAAGTAGTGGATGATAGAGAGGAGGGCAGATTGGGAAAGGGGGTAACCAGAAGCAAATACTTCTGAGGAGGCACAGAGTCAAAAGAAAGAATAGAATAAAAGGGGGGGCAGGATAGCATTAAGGGAAATAGAGTTAGTTTTTCACAGCATGCCTACTATGCAAGTGTTTTGCATAACTGCACATGTATAACCCATATTGAGTTGCTTGCCTTTTCAATGAGGGGTGGGGAGGGAGGAAGGGAGAACATTTGGAACCCAAAGTTTTAAAAACACATGTTTAAAAAAAATGTTTTCACATGCAACTGGGAATAAGAAATACAGGAAATGGGGTACAGAAATCTATCTTGCCATACAGGAAAATAGAAGGGGAAGGGGATAAGAGAAGGGGGGAGAGATAGAAGAGAAGGCAGACTAGGGGAAGGGGTATTCAGAATGCATGTCATCTTGGGGTGGGGGGGAGGGGTGAGATGGGGTGAAAATTTGGAACTCAAAATCTTGTGGAAATAAATGTTGAAAACTAAAAATACATATATTTATTAATAAAAAAAGAAATAAAAAAAGAATAACTAGCCTAACTTGCATAATGAGAGGGGTTAGAATATAGTTTCTAACATACTCTGCCCCTTGGTGGTAAGGTTTTTAAGGTCTTCTAGAACTTTCATCACTGGGAATAACTTTACAGTGAATATTGGTCTTGCCTGACCTCCAGTATTCAAGAATTCTGATATTAGCCACACTAACAAATTAAAATAGAACTTTAACAAGAATAAAACAAAACACATTTTCTGAACACTTTTTGTTGTCACTACTAGGGCCAAGGTTGCTGGAGGCCTCACCAGCCAGTGCTCTCTTGCATTCAGCAAGAGTGCTGTGAGTGTTGGGCCTGGAGCTATCCTCCTATAGCGAGGGGAAAACATCAAGAACAGTAAACGTAACAAACCCAGAGACTTCTCTAGGCCAATGTAAGTGCTCTATTTCCCATGTACAAGCAGAATCTATAAATGCTCCTGGGACCTGAGTTCTGTGGACAGAGAAGGAGGAGGAGGAGGAGGAAGAGAAAGTGGAGGAGGAGGAAGAGGAGGAAGAAGAAAAGGAGGAGGAGGAGGAGGAGGGGAGAGAGAGAGAGAGAGAGAGAGAGAGAGAGAGAGAGAGAGAGAATTATTGCTCACAGTTCACAGTTTGCTATTTACAATTCAGATGTGTGTGGAAAGTTTTTTAAAATAATGCAGCAGACTGAGAGTCAAGATGGTGGAATAAGGTAAGAAATCACCAGAACCCTCCAAAATTCACCTCCAAACAACAATAAAATTGCAGCTCAGAATGAATTCAGGAATGGAAGAACCAACAAAAATACAAGGTGAAACAATTTTCTAGCTCAAGACAGCTTGGAAGGTTGGCAGGAAAGGTCTGTCTCACTCAGATAAAAGGGGAGCGTAGTCCAGGGCAGGCAGTTTCTGGGCAAGCCAGCAGCAGGCCATGACCCAGAAAACCCAAGGGAGGCCCAAAAACCCAACACAGGTAAGTGACTGAGAATCCATGGCTCCAGTGCAGCAGCAAACAAGTGGCCAGGGGCCTCCCCCCCATATTCTCTGGGGTACAACACAAGGACCCCTGTGGGCCCAATGCAGCACTAGGCAAGTGGTCAGGTTCTTCAGGGCCCCAGCACAGTACCAAGCCAAAGGCCAGGCCTCCCCTCCACCATGGACCTGGCTCAGCCCTAGACCCCCCCATGGACCCCAGAGCAGTGTCTAGTGAGCAGCCAGTTCCCCCACAACCTTGGAGGCAGTGCCAGATGAGCAACCAGCTCTCCTGCAGCACCTGAACAACACATGGCAAGCAGCCATGACCTACAGCCCCCATCACAAGAAGCTTGGGATATCTCTACCCCAGAAGCAGAGCTCAACTTTAAACATAACAAAATAGACTGGAAAAAATAAGCAAAACAAACAAAATAAAAAAAAGAACCTGACCATAGAAAGTTTTTATGGTGACAGGAAAACATCAAAACACAAACTCAGAAGAAGACAATGAAGTCAAAACACCTACATGTAAAGCCTCAAGGAAAAATGCAAATTGGTCTCAGATCCAAAAAGGAACTCCTGAAAGAGCTCAAAGAGGAATTTAAAAACTAAATAAGAGAGGTAGAAGAAAAAAAGGGAAAAGAAATGAGAGTGCTGCAAGAGAATCATGAAGGAAAAGTCAACAGTTTGATAAAGGAAGCACAGTAAATAGAAATAGGTGTACAAAAATTTACTGAAGGAAAGAACTCTTTAAAAAATAAAATTGCCCAAATGGACAAGAATGTAAAAAAGCTAAGTGAAGAAAACAACTCTTTAAAAATTAGAATTGGACAAATGGAAGCTACTGATTTCGTGAAACATCAAGAATCAATCAAAATCAGAAGAATCAAAAAATAGAAGAAAATGTGAAATACCTCGTTAGAAAAACAACTGACCTGGAAAATAGATACAGGAGAGATAATTTAAGAATTATTGGACTACCTGAAAGCCATGATCAGTAAAAAGGACCTGGACATCATATTTCAAGAAATTGTTAAGGAAAATTGGCTTGATATCCTAGAACCAGAGGGTAAAATAGATATTGAAAGAATCTACCAATCATCTCCTGAAAGAGATTCCAAAATGGAAACTCCCAGGAATATTATTACCAAATTCCAGAACTCCCAAGTCAAGGAGAAAATATTGCGAGCAGCTAGAAAGAAACAATTCAAATATTGTGGAGCTACAGTTAGGATTACACAAGATTTAGCAGCTTCTACATTAAAGGATCAGATGGTATGGAATATGATATTCTAGAAGGCAAAGGAGCTAGGATTACAACCAAGAATCACCTACCCAACAAAACTAAGCATAATCCTTCAGGGGAAAAATGCATATTCAATGAAATAGAAGACATTCAAGAATAAAAAAGACCAGAGCTAAACAAAAAAAGATGGGAAGATGATACTTATAATTCTTTCTTTTTAAAATAAATTTATTTTATTTTTAGTTTTCAACATTCATTTCCATAAGATTTTGAGTTCCAAACTTTCTACCCATCTCTACTTTACCCCCACCCCAAAACAGCATGTAAATTGTTATAGGTTCAACATGTACATGCATATTAAACCTATTTTCACATTAATCATGTTGTAAAGAAGAATTAGAACCAATGGGAGAAACCACGAGAAAGAAGAAACAAAAAAAAAGAGAGAAGGAGCAAATAATATGCTTTGATCTGCATTCAGACTCTGTAGTTCTTCTTCTGGATGTGGACAGCATTTTCCATCATGAGTCTTTTGGAGTTTTCTTAAATTATTAAATTATGCTAAGAAGAGATAAGTCTATCAAAGTTAGTTATCACACAATGTGGCTATTGCTGTGTACAATGTTCTCCTGGTTATGCTCACTTCAGTCAGTATCAGTTCATATAAATCTTTCCAGGTTTTTCTGAAGTATGCTTACTCATCATTTCTTATAGCACAATAGTATTCCATTACATTAATACGCAACAACTTGTTCAGCCATTCCCCAACTGTTTGACAACCCCTCAATTTCCAATTCTTTTCCACCACAAAAAGAGCTGCTGTAAATGTTTTTGTACACGTGGACCCTTTTTTCATTTGTATGATCTCTTTGAAATACCAGCCTAGAAGTGGTATTGCTGGGTCAAAGGTTATGCACAGTTTTATAGCTCTTTGGGCATAATTCCCAATTACCCTCCAGAATGTTAGATCAGTTCACAACTATACCAACAATGCACTAGTATTCCAATTTTCCCACATCTTCTCCAGCATTTATGATTTTTCTGTTTTGTCATGTTAGCCAATCTGAGAAGCATGATGTGGTACCTCAGCTATTTTGATTTGCATTTCTCTAATCAATAGTAATTTAGAGCATTTTTTCATATGACTATAGATAGCTTTAATATCTTCATCTGAAAACTTCCTGTTCATATCTTTTGACCATTTATTAGTTGGGGAATAACTTGTATTCTTATGAATTTGACTCAGTTCTCTATATATTTTAGAAATGAGGCCTTTATCAGAGACACTGGTTGTAAAAATTCTTTCCCAGTTTTCTGCTTCCCTCCTAATTTTGGATGCTTATAATTCTTAAGAACTGTATCACTATTAGGGCAGTTAGAAGGAGGATACATAGAGAGAAGATGCAGGTCTGAGGTGACTTTGATGGGGCAATATAAAAAACATTAAGGGATGAGAAAGAGGATTACACTGAGAGCCAAAGGAAAGGAGAGGTAGAATGGGGTAAATTGTCTAACATGAAGAGGCATGAAAGACCTATTACAGTAGAGTGGAAGATTTGGAGAGGGGGCAGCAGTGGGCGTCACTTGAACCTTATTCTTATTAGAATTGGCTCAAAGAAGGAATAATTTACACAATCAGTTGGATAGGGAAATAGGAGGGGAGGAAGTTAAGAAAAGGAGGGGCTGACAGAAGGGAGGGCAGCTTGGGAGAAACAGCGGTCAGAAATTTCTTTTGGTCTGTTTCTTCACAACATGACTAATATGGAAATATGTTTTACATGATTGAACTTACATAACATCAAATTGCTTACCATTTTAAGGAGAGGAGAGAGGAGGGAGAGAGAATATTTGGAGCTCAAAATTAAAAGAAAATGTTAAAATTTGTCTTTACATGTAATTGGAAAAAATAAAATACCATTTTAAAAATAAAGAAAATAAAAAATTGCAGCATCCCTACTTGTCCTCAATTAATTAAATGGGGTACAATTGGAATATTTATCCATATCTATATCCAATATTTATCCACATACAATTCCAGATATGTATTTGGGCTACTGGGGAGAATTTAGCATTGTCCTTTCAAGCACCTCCTTCAGGTACATCACAACAAAATCCATGTGGCCAAGTTAGCAATACAAAGGCATCTAGTCCCAATAAGAAAGACATCTAGTCCTTCTGAAACTGTCCCTTTCCAAAGAGGGGAAAATTTCTTTCATCATTCCCAGAAAGCTCAGTCTCTCCAGGCTGCTTTCAAGGTAAACTGAATTCTGAAGAGATCCTCTAATAGAACTTGGAAAAGGCTGGAGGATCAAACAAAGCTGGAAGAACTAAAACACAGTTTAGTTCAACTGTCGTCCACATATAATTCTTAAAGATAAGGAATATGTTCACATCATTTTTTTCTTGCTGAATGACCACACGTAATTTATTCTCTAATTTCCCGGGAGAGTGGGGAGCCTTACAGTGAGGAATCACCATTTCTAGAGGAATCAACACAAGTACCGCCAGAGGCATGAAGGCCAAATAAGACTTTGCATTACCCATCCTCTACTTCAGTGATCTCATTATTCTCCAGCCTCACAAGACCAGGCCGATTGTTCTGGGCTGACTCGGGCCAGTCCCCTGGTAGTTTAGGTTGAATGTTGGAACAAAATCATAAACTCTTAAATCATTCGACAGTTAACAAAAGGACATTTATGTAGCCATTACAGGAAAAGGATATTTAAGGACAAGCACTGAAGACTCCTCAAGCTTATTCAGATGAGCAAAATTTCTTTGTCTACATTATCCATCTTGATCCACCTGTCAAGTCTCTGGGCATCCGTGGAGTTCTTAATAGATGCTTTGTACTCAGACAATGTGGAAGTGATTTCAACAGACTGAACCTTTAGTCTCCTCAGACCACTAAGTCTCAAGGAATGTCTCTGTACCTTTTAAGGAAAAACTAATCTAATCTAATCTGAAGTAATCTAAAACTAATCAAAGGAAAAACTAATGTACATAGGGATAGATTACAATATTGTTTCTGCCATAGAGGTCGCCTAGTCAGGTTCTATCGTAGATTCAAAGCTGAAAGAGACCTCAGAAGTAATATGGTTCAATATATGGTTTACAGATAAGGAAAATGGGGCCCAGGGAAGTTAGGCCACTTGCCAAAGGTCATGCATGTAGTTAAGTGCTAGAGTCCAGATCCTTTTACTCCAAATCCAGTGGTTCCTTTCTACTGCACCAGGCAAAGGACTCTAGTAAAATTTGAAGAGTATGAGATTACTTTAGTCTCTGGGTAGGAGTTGGGAATTAGGAGAGGCTTCATAAAGGAAGCTGGATTCTGAAGAAAGAAAAGGATTTCAACTAGTAGAAACAATGAAGGAGTTGGTTTTAGGCCTGGGGAATGGCTTATGAAAATGCTCAGAGGTGGGAGATGTCAAGATATGATTGAGGAATAGCCAGTAGTACAGGTTTGATGGATCATAAAGTACGTGAAGGGAAGTAAAATGAGATTGAAGTTGAATTGTGGAGGGTCTTAAATGCCAGACAAAGTTTATATTTTATCCTTCAAACAATAGAGAGTCACTGAAGGCTTTTGAGCACTGGGAACCTTTTGTTATTAATTCCCAAATATCATATTTCTTTACTGTGTTGCCCTTGTAATGATGATTCTTTTGCAAATTTAGTTCAACTGAACAGAAATTTTTAGGAGTTCACTAGGGGCAAGGCTGTATGCTAGTTACTGGGGATTCAAAGAATTGTTTGTTTGTTTTTTTTAACTTCCAGCCCCAAAGGAGCTTCTATTATACTAAAGCTCTGAAAAGAAGAGCTCCCTCACTTATGACTTAAAAAATAAACAAAAAAGTAAAAACTAAAAACCTATTCTTCTTACTTTAGACTGCAGAGTTGCAACCTATTTAGCATTTTGTGTTTACTTCTGCAAGCATGCACTCTTTGAGGTTTCAGCCAGGACCAGGGTTCAAATTTTATCCTCTCCTGCTAATATAGTGCATGTTACCATGCCATTATAATAACTGCCTTCTCTTCTGACCTCTTCAGAGACTGCACACATTGTTCCTTGTTTGAATCATCACCGGAGGCTCAGATTTGGAAAAACGTGTTTTTGTTCTTGCTTCCCCTCCATTCTGAAAGGCATGGAAGTTCAGCTCTGTGAGGTTCCCTTGGGTGAAGTTGTCTTAAACAGGAGGTAGTGGGCGATTCACATGTGTTTACAGCCCCTCTTCTCCAGGTGTCCTGCAGAGTTGGATTGACGTGCCTTTCAAAATAAAGAATTGAGTTATTATTGCATTAACCCCCATGGACACACTGGAAACTCTGGAGTCTCCTTAAGAACTTGTCTCCCCTCATAAAATGAGAAGCAGTTCATGCAGTTCCAAGTTGTTTCCTGGAAGGCCCCTGGATTGTAGGTGTTAGACTGAGGTATAATTATAGCTGGTAATTAGAATAGTCTTGGTGAGCTGTTTCCCATCAACTCTAGGGAGAACTCTGCTAGACAATAGTACAGTGTGCTGTGTGCTGTGCTGGAAGCCAGGCAGAGAGTGACCTCAGCCTGGAGCTGCAGAAGGGAAAGCTGTGTGCTTCAGCATCCAGAAACCTCATGAGTGGTTTGTTTCCTGCAGTTTGGGGTAGGAACATCACCCCTCCCCACACACACACACAAACCTTTGGGGATTTTCTCTCTATTTTTCTTCCATTAAGGTAGTATTTAAATATTCCCAAAGGGTCTAGTTGCTTTTTAATGATGTTTTATAATGTAATTATGCTTCCAAATAGTGTTTATTGACATCTAATTTTTTTCATCCCATAAAGAAAATCATTACACTGAGGGAATTTGAAGAGGTTTTATTAAAGACCTTCCCCAACCTCAAAATCATAAAGCCTTTAAATTATTTATTATTAATAAATGGCATTTGTATATCTTTTTTATGGTTTAGAAAGCATTTTATATGTTTAATCTCTTTTGAGCTTCCTAGGAACCCGATGAGGTAGGTGCTACAGGTAGCATCATCTCCTTTTTATGAGTAAATTTGCGAGAGTGACTTGTTAAAACTGACAAGTCACTCATTAAGTGACTTGTTCTGGGTCATACTTCTAGCAATCTGAGGAGCCTAGGGAGAATTCCTGACTCGAAGTCCCATACCCTATCCAGTCCAATTCAATTTAACAAGCATATTTAAAGCACTTATTGTTTGTGTGCCAGGAATTATGCAGAGCACTAGGTATATAAAGATATGAGGGAGAGAGAGAGACAGAGAAACAGAAACACTTCCATTTTTCTGGGGGATATAACATATACACAGAAAAGTAAATATAAGACATGTGTATACATATATCTACATATGAACATATATTTTACTTATTATATATACTTACATTGTTGTCATTGTTACGTCATTCAGTTATGTTCCAACTTTTCTCGACCCCATATAAGCAAAGATACTGAAGTGGTTCACCATTTCCTTCTTCAATGGATTAAAACAAATGGAGGTTAAGTGACTTGCCCAGGGTTACAGAATTAATGAATACCTATGGCCAGATTTGAACTCAGGTCTTCCTGACTCCAGGCCCAGCTCTTTATCCACTGAACCACCTAACTGCCTCCATCTCACATCTATGTGTGTGTATGCATACATATACTTATGCATTATATATACATGTATATATATAATATATATGTACTTAAATCTACATGGCCATATGTATGAGTTGTGGGGTGTGTGTCTGTATGTGTGTATACCCTGTGGGCCAGGTTGAGGAATGGGGAGGAAACAAGAGAATTGATATAGAGTAGAAGTTTTAACATACAGTTCATGAGCTTTTGAAAAAATTTTGATAACCATATTTCTGAGATGGTATCCATAGGCTTAGTAGACTACCATAAGGGTCTGCAAAGCACACAAAAAAAGGTTAAGAACTCCTGATGTAGAGAGAGAAGAAAGGTCATAATACAGAGCCCTAGAGTATATCCAGGGGCAGACTGACAAATGTTTAACAACCAGATTTCTGAAACAAAATCTACACAGGGCTCACTTTAAGTTTAATATGCATTGTTAACATTTTCTCTATCACTTTCTTAAGTCTAGACAATCAATACAATAATAAGTCAAGCCCAGATTTGTAGTGTGCCAATTTCTGAGGTTCACAACAAAAATACAACAATTGGCTCCCCCCTTCTCTGTCTCTGTCTCTCTCTCTTTCTTGCTCTCCTCCTCCTCCCTTCCTTCTCCTCCTCCTTCTCCTCCTTGTTCTTCTTCTTGTTCTTCTTCTTGTTCTTGTTCTTGTTCTTGTTCTTGTTCTTCTTCTTCTTCTTCTTCTTCTTCTTCTTCTTCTTCTTCCTGCCCCACACAAAGAGTATCTGAAATGTAGAGGTTAAAGTGGGTAAAGAATGATAAAAGGTCATTGGTGACCTTGGTGTGAGAAGTTTCATTGAAATAGTGTAGATAGAAATCAGATTGCCAGGGTCTGGGAAGTAACTGGAAGGTGAAGAAATGAAGGCAATGATTTTTTTCTAGGTTTGGCTGTGAAATTACAGAGATATACAAGACAATTGCTTTGGGGTCAAATGAATGGTTTTTCGATATGTTACAGTTCTGTTCATGTTTATAGGCAGCAGAAAAGGAGTCAGTATATAAGGAGAAATTAAAATTTAGGGATAGAAAAGACCTAATCAAAGTGAACTGGCAGAGTAAACACCACCTCTACAACAATACCTCTGGATAGAATCTTCTAAGACTATAACGCGTACAAACCCAGAATGCCGAGTCATGGCATTTGATCACTTTGGCAATATTTAGAATCTTAGAGCTGTGAGACATCTCAGAAATCATCAAGTCCCACCCTTGCTTCAAACAGGAATTCCTGGCAAGCTGTCAGTGAGGTTTGCTGACCACCAAGGACTTGGAGTTCATTTTCTCTTGATGTGGCAAAGTCCACTTTTGGACAGCTTTCATTAAGGTCTTCTTAGAGCCTTAGGGCTATTAAGCTCCATCCTCAGAGCATGTAAGTGTGCTTAGCCTGATGCTAGCAGGATGAAGGAACAAGAGTGGACCAAGCCCCTTGCTGTCTATTACACTAATATAGACCCAGAATTGGCCATCCTGTGACTCCTACCCCTTTGCTCCTATTTCTGTCCTCTATAACCAAGCAAAACAGATCAAATTCCTTTGAAGATGACAGCTTGTTAAAGACACATATCACACTCGTTTCCTTTTAAACTTGCTTGTCTAGGCTAACTACCTCCAGGTTTTTTCAATAGAGCTTCATCTGGCATGATTTTGATTACCCTCACCATCCAAGTTACTTTACTCTTGCTGATCTCCAGTTTATCAATATGCTTCCTTCCTTTCTTTCTTTTTTTTTTTTGCTAGGCAATCGGGGTTAAGTGACTTGCCCAGGGTTACACAGTTAGTGAATATCATGTGTCTGAGGCCAGATTTGAGCTCAGGTCCTCCTGACTTCAGGGCCAGTACTCTATTCACTGTGCCACCTAGCTGTCCTTTCAATATGCTTCCTAAAAGACACTGATAGTAACAGTAATAATAATAATAATAATAGATATTTATATAGCACTTTAATGTTTGCAGAACACCTAACATTCATTATCTCATTTAATATTCACATCAACCGCTTGAGGTAAGTACTATAATTAATCAGTCAATTTATTTATTAAGGGTCCACTACTTGATAGGTACTATGCTAAGTCCTGGGGATACAGTAAGAGGCAAAAGACAATCCCTGCTCTCAAGGAGCTAGCAGTACAATGAGGGAGACCACATGCAAACAATGTATACAAAGCAAACTATGTACAGGGTGAATGGGAAATAATTACCAGAGAGAAGGCACTAGAATTTGAAGGGGGTTGAGGGAGGCTTCTTTCAGCATGGAAGATTTTAGTTGGGACTTAAAGAAAGTGGGAGGTCAGTAATCAGAGAGGGTGAAGGAGAGCATTCTAGGCATGGGGAACACAGGGAAAATGTCTGGAGCTAAGAGATGGAGCGGAACAGCCAGGAGGCCAGTGTCCCAGGCCTCAAAGAGTACATGTCAGGAAGTAAGATAGAAGAAGACAGAAAAATGCTATCCACCTCTAGAGAAAGAACTGATGGAGTCTGAATGAAGATCGAAGCATACTTTTTTAAATTTTCTTTATTTTTCTTGGGTTTTTTTGGTCTATGTTTTCTTTCACAATATGACTAATATAGAAATATGTTTTTCATGAATGTATCTGTATAACCTATATCAAATTGCTTGCCTTCTCAATGAGGGGGGAGGATAGGGAGGGAGCAGTTTAGAATTCAAAATTAAAAAAAAACAAATGTTAAGAATTGTTTTTACAGGTAATTGGGGAAAGTAAAATATTAAATAAATACTTAAAATAAAATAAAACTGGAAAAGTAAAAGGCAGTTAGGTTATGAAGGGCTTTGAATGTCAAATAGGAAGCTCAAAATGAAAGGTCTCAATTTTTTTCTCTAAAATACGAAGCAAGGTTCTCAGCTGAGAGGAGAGGGAAGAGGAACCCATGGGAAGTTAGAGGAGGGATGAAAAGGTTTGGAAGGGCCACTGTGAAGAATGGGACAGTGAGTTGATAAGGTAAGCACAGGAGGAATGGCTAGCAGCATTGAGGGACTAGTTGAGGTTGCACAGCAGAAATTTGTGGGGAGTGTTCCGAGGTTTGGTTGGATGTAGTTGGTCATAGGATAAGGGGACTAGGGATTCAAGAGAAGAGAATGATGTAGAGCGAAATTGGTTCACTAAAGCATCAAGATGGAGAGAGGAGGAAAGAGTGGTTATTTTAAGGGAGATGGCCTGGGAGAGACTTGAGAGGTCAAGGGACTGGAGGTTACAGTGTGGATGAAGACTAGAGTTTTGTAAGGGAAGGCAGAGGGAGAGGTGAAAAGCCAATAGATTATGGTCAGATAAGGGATTTCAGAATTCTTCAACATAGAGTACATTCATGGGTGATGGTAAGAACAAGAGTGTATTCATCTTTATGTGTAGCTGAGGTAGGGTGGAGGAGTAGAACATGAGAAATGAGTAGGTCGAGGAACTGAGAGGTTGGAGTGTGTGAGGGAGATTCACTATGTTTGTTGAAGTCTCCTAGTATGAGGGCAAAAGTTGAGGAGGAGAGAAAAATTGTGAACCAGTTGGGAAATGGGAGGACATTCTAAGAAGGAAGAACAATGTGAGCTTTGGTTCACTGGGACAGTATGTTCTGTGGACAGTTCTGAGGAAGCCAGCTTGAGGAAGTGGAGGATTTGTGCTGGGTGGTGATGAGAATTAACTTTAGTGAATAGGTGGAGACCAAATTGATTCGAATCTAAATGCTAGGCAAGCAGAATTTGAACTTGTGATATAAGATTAATTAGTGGGCAGCCTTGACAGGCTTATTTCAATTGCAGCTTGACATGATCAGTCTAAGGACACTGTTATACAAGATAGGTTGCGGACACTTATGGAGAACTAGCTATTGGAAGAAAAAAAAGTCAAATTGTAAAATGAAAAAACCTAATGAAGAGAATGTGGGGAAAGGGACAGACAAGATGAAATAAAAAATAAAAACTGACAGTGCTTAGTGACTGATTGGATATGGAAAGTAGAGTCATGAGTTGAGTAGGACCTCAGGACTTCAAATTTTTAAATAATGATTTTCAAAGACCATGCAATTAAATTTTTATTACATTTATATTTTGATAGCATTTTCATTCCTTCAAGCAGCTTAACAAGTTCACAAGGATAATTAGGTAAAGTAGAAAGCTAGCAGATGGAAAAATTTCCAAACACTAATGGCCACTTTCTAGATGAGCTTCTCCTTGCCTGAGCCTGGCACTGATCCTTCCAACATTAGGCTCATACTATGCTGGTATCTCCAACCAAAGGGGCTGATAACTCAGGTCCCTCCCTGTCTCCTCACCATCGGGTGCAGTCTCAGAGTCTCTACACCCATGTGTCCAGGGTCAGGATCTCCTGTCCTCCACCACATATGTCTAGTACTGTTTGACTTCCGGGCTATTTTGTGCTACTTGCCCCAATGGCAAAATTTGCTAATTATGACTGATGAGGGTTAAGAGAGAAGGGAAGAATGCAATGATGACTCAAAAATTTTGAGCCTGGTTGACTAAGAGCAGCATTCTGTTTCTCACGAGCTTATTTCAATTGCACAAAATTTGGATATCTCAAATACTTCTAAATTTTCTTGGAAAACAGAACCTTATGGTCACATGCATTTCAAATTTGCAGAAAACTCATCTGTCAGTGTCAGCTTCTGTGTGTACATATATGTATTTAATATAATTGAAAATGAAACACAAACTTTCCTTAAAAAAAAAGAGACATTCAGTCTCTTATTTGAGTGACTCATACTCTAACCAGAAAATTTAGAACATTGCTTCATTCTGATTATGAATTTCAATCCTCTTCTTTGTTCAAGTTTAGACCAGGAGACTAAATCATAAATAAATAAATACTGATGACAATGGGTATTCAGAGGCATTTCTTTTCTCAAGCTCTTGAGGGTTAGATCCTGTATTATCATTTACTAGGAGTTTTAGCAAAGTAAAGAAAGGAAAAGGTGATGAATCCAGAGTTTATTTTTCTCTCCTAAATTTGTTATTCACTATTCTTTGAGGCTGTCTAGATTGTATGAGTCATTTATTGGCAATTTTGGAGAGTAGCAGAGACACTAATCCGTCTGGACTGGTCTTAGACATAGTCCTGCCCAGAGGCAGGGGGTAGGGAATACGTGATCTTTAAAGGCCCTGATATGTCAGAATGGCTGTGGTGTACCCCCTCAAATATAATGCACCACCAACTGCACATGCTGCTGAAGGGAGCTGGAGGAAGTCACACAATCTTCCCGATTGAATACACTATAAATTTATGTAACTTGATTCTCTTGGGTACTTGGCTCTCGCTGCAGCAAGGCAATCCTTTTACTCCTCCCTAATTCATTCCCTATCCCACTCCACACAGAAATTATTCCTAGCCTTCTTGTCTCTCCTCTCCTTTCATAATTTCTCCTCTCCACAAACTCTCAGCTAAGGATCTTGATTCTTATTTTGCTGAGAAAATTGAAACCATGTACAAGAACTTCATTCTTTTCATCTCAAGTGCCCTTGACATCCTTGCACCAGACTAACCTGAATCAAGAAATCCAGTGAAAAATTATAACGATTTATTCCACCCTAGAACTGCACATAAAATCAGCCAGAAGTACATAGGGAATAGGAAAGGCAGTCATCAGCAAAGACAGTACCAGCACAAGCAGTAGCCTCCCAGCATGACCAGAGTCGGGCCAGAGACCAAGGCTCTGTAAAGTCTTACACTATATTTGTAGAAATCATAAAAGACAGTTGCCCAGATCTATTAAAACCAGAGGGCAAAGTGAAGTAGAAAGAATCTACCAATCATCTTCTGAAAGGGACCTCAGAAAAGTCTTAGGAATGTTACAGCTCAAATCCAGAGCCCCTATTTAAAATAAAAACGCTACAGGCATCTAGAAAAGAAGAAATTCAAGTACTAAGAAACACACAAGACCTGGCATTTTCTATTATGAATGAGAAGACATCTTGTAATACAATAGTCCAAGACATAGAAGATAAAGGCTTACAACCAAGGGTAATTTCCCCTGAAAAGCTTAAGACACAAGGAGAAAAAATAGACCTTTATGAAACTTTAATGAGTATTTTTTTTATTTTCAAGTATTTTTGATGAAATGACCAGAGCTGAGTAGATTATTGTGAAATACAAATATGAGAGTCAAGAGAAACCTAGAAAGGTAAATATATTAGAATGTAATGTTATTTATTTTTTATTATATTTTAATGTGTTCTGTTAAATATGTCTCAATTACATTTTAATCTGGATTGGCAGTAGGAGTGTTTCTACAGCTTGATTGACACTTCTGTATTAGAGCAATGAAAGGATGTACTGGATGAGGATGTAATGTTAACATGCTCATAGGAGGAGAAGAAACAAGTGTTCTTTCAGAACTTTCCTGTCTTCAAAGGGAATTAAGGAAATTAAAACAGAAAAAAACAGAGGACTTGGAAAGAGATTGATTCCATACTGAAGGTTTGAAGAAGGGAAAGAGAAGGGAGAGTAAAAGGAGGAAGACGTAAGTGAAGAAAGGAGGAAAGGGAATAGAACCTGCTATTTGTCATTATTGGGGTTGTAAGAAGAGTATTCAAAGATGGAAGAAGGGCTGGGGAAAATGGGAATCAGATAGACCACTCTTACTTGAAAAGGATAAAGGAAGGTTGAACACACACACAAACACACACAATACACACACACACACACATTTAGTGTACATAAATCTAAAACTCAATAGGAAAACAAGTAGGGATAGAGCGGGATGGTTGAGGGAGGTTAATACCAGGGAGCGAATGCTTGCCAGCAAAACAAACTACGTAATCCTGAAGGAGAGTTTAAAAGGCGTAAAGGAAAGAAAGAGACTAGACTGCAAGGGGCTATCCATCAACTGGGGAATGTCTGAATGAGCTGTGATATATGAATACAATGGAATTTTATTGGTCTATAAGAAGTGATGAAACAGATGATTTCAGAGACTCCTAAGCAGTATGAACAAATGTAGAATGAAGTGAGCAGAATCAGGAGAACAATCTATATAAGAACACCAACATTGTAAAGAAAAACAACTTCAAAATATTTAAGAACTCTGATCAGTTTGGTAGCCAAACATGTCTCCAGAGGATATATGATAAAGTATATTACTCACTTTCTAACAAAGAGGTGATAGACCCAAGGTGTTTTTGGACATGGCCACTTGGCGCATTAGTTTTGTTTGATTATGCTTGATTATGCTAATACAAAGATTTTTTTTTCTGTTTTTAATTAGAAGAATGGTGGATTGGGCAGGAAAGGAGTACATAGCAATAGTGACAGAAAAAGACAGCCTTTTAAATAAAAATACACAGAAGGGAAGAGAAGGAAGCACAGACAAGCAGAACAGTTGTACAAGTAACATGCAGAATTTATTATATACATGTAATAAAACCAGGCAATATGAAATGGAGATCCATGGTATCATTTAAATCTTCTTTTTGTGCAGTGTATATGGAAATGCTCTCTCTGTCTGCCTTTCCCTTTGTCTCTGTCTGTGTCTCCTTCCCTCTCTGTCTCTCTCTCTCTGTCTGTCTCTGTCTCTCCCTCTCTCTCCCTACCCTTCTGTCCTTGAGCTCAGAAATTTAAAAAATATATTTTTATGTCAGCACCCAGACATTGCGTAATTGATCTTTAAAAGTATTCACCATTGCTTAGTTAACAAAGACTGGGATATTTCTCCTGCATTTTAATAAATGTGACTTTCTATTTTCCAGTTTGACCAGCACCATTTACTGTAGCACTGGGAAGAATAGTTGTTCATAAAAAGGGCAATGCCATCATACTCTTGTCTGACTTAAAGCCAGGATATTGCTCACTTTAATGAGATTCCTGAAGAGCAAAAGACTTGCACAATTATTTCTGTGTTGTCTCTATGGCTGCTTACTGAAATTGAGAAGCTGAAAGGCAAACACCCTTTATCTGAGAGTTAGGCTCCCCCAGCAAGTCATGGGGACCTTGGCTACTTGCCTGGGAGGTGCACTGTGCTTTCTCCCTTCTTCCACTGGGGAAATAGAGCAGCAGCCAATCTGAAGCCTTGTAAGTACTGTGATGTAACACAGCAACATGGGAATTCAACTTGGGAGATCTTTTTCATCTTACCCTAGCTTTTGAATTCCAGTGTAGGACCTGTTGCTTTAGATATGCTTTTTTGAGGTCTTCACATTGCCACCAATGAATTTGCTGACTCGATCTAGGACTAGCCTTTGGCCAAATTCTAAAGTGGTTGGCTTGTTTTAGGGATTTATCTGCTTTCCTGTTCTATGATCCTTTCTTTTTTCCTGGCACGCCTGATCCTTCAGAATTTATTCTTAGTTAGCCATCAATTTGTTCACCTTAAGTTCTACCTTCCCTCTGGGCTTTTTCATTTTTACAGATTACTCTTAAAGACAAAAAAATCTTTTAAGATCTAAAAGATACAAATCTCTATGGGTGAGATTTTAGGCCCTGTGAATAGAAACAGAACTATAATAAGTACGGGACAAATGGGGCTTTGGTAGAGAGTGGGAAAGATACATTTGGGAAGGAGATCCTTCCTGGAGCACCCTCAACTCATAAATAGCTGCATAAGGCTGTCCCCACGTTCGGGATGCTGCATGAGGCAGGAGTTGTTGTTTGTTGTTGTTTGCCCTTCATTTTTGAAGAGGACCAATGACATCACAGGATGAATTGGATTTAAGTGAGGCAGAATTGCACAAAGTTGTTGGCCTCACTCTCTCTTCCAGAGTCATCAAAGTCCAATGGCAAGACAAAAGTCAGCACAATGGGTGATGGCCTGGGATGCAATGGATGACCCTGGCATCTTCAATGTTGATCAAGCTCTAAGCATCCCCCAGTCCGTGCTCCAGCCCCCTTCATGGCCATTGGAACAAATTGTTCTCATCTGCCTATTCCACTGGGGGAAGTCTTCACATGCTTGGCATAGGCATCCACCTAACAGTTTTATGGCTTGTCAGTTACCCTCAACCTGGCTTAGCCCCTCTGCCAGGACAGTTCACTGGGATGTGGCCACTGCATATGCTACAGCTTCTTGGAGCTACAGGTAAGTCTAGTGCCAGGACACCAAAAGTGGATGAGGAAAAATAAGGTACGAGTAAGCATGTTAAACCAGCCTCGTGCCTGACCCCTTGGAACTCACCTTCATCTGCAAAAAAAATTATTAGACTAGAAAGCTTCTCTAGTTCTATGATCCTGTGACTAAACCACATAGGGATATGTTTGTTTTGGGTGGAAAGAGTAACTACAACAACGAAATCATAGACACTTGTAGTATTGATGAGTGAAGCATCATGCAAGGTGAATACTAAATTGAAACCAGGAGTCATATAATATCTCAGAAACAGATTTGATAGATGAAATTCTGTATTCTCTGGCTAAGCTGGAGGACAAAAAACCTAAGCTCTATAACTTTTTTCTTAGCATAATAGATGTAGAACTGGAAAGGGTCTCAGAGGCCATTATTATTATTATTACTAATAAAATTATTACTATTATGATTACGGTTACCATTTACACCACACTTTAAGGTTTACAATGGTATCTAGATACGTATTTTACCTCATTTGAGCTTCACAACAAATTTGTGAGGTAGGTTATTATTATCCCCATTTTATAGATTAGAAAACTGAGGCTGAGAAGTTAAGTGATTTGCCCAGAGTCACACAACTATTAACTGGGATTTCAATTCAAGTCTTCCTAACTCCAAATCCAACAATATCCACTGCAAAGCCTGATTGTCTATTCTAATCCTGAGAGAAATTGTCATTTTCTATTATATTATTAACCAATTATTAAATTAAGATCGAGTTTCTTCCTTTCTGTTTCCTCATTCAGGGATCAGCCTTTGCAGGTCATTCAGTCAGTCTCTGAAGGGCAGATCCTCTGGGTACATGTTCTGCCATGTTGGGCAAGACTCCACTCAACTAGAAGACCTTATAAACAGAATCTAATCTAGGTGAATTCTTGCCCTTAAGAAATAAGTGCCTGTCTTTGGAAGCCTCCATTAGAATTTAGGGTGACCCAGCTTATGAAGGAGGAAACCAACCAGAGTGGTAAAGGTAGAGATGGATTCCTTAGTCCAGATTGCTGTAGGCAGCTGAGTCTCATGATCAAGCCATGGTTCTCAACAGGAGGACTTTCAGCCCACTTCCTCATTAATATGTCCACCCTCTCATTAATTGTTCACCTATCAGGGTTGATCTTCACCTGTCAGAGGACCTCCTTTTCTAAGCATTCTGAACATTCAAGGATCTCCACTGTGTTGTCTTTGGTTACCAAGAGAGTCCACTGATCATCAATTTATTGACTATTTACTAGCATAATTAACAAATTGATTATTAATTACCCAGAAACTCCATCTTTAGGGCTTTTCACTCATCACACCCCCTCGTTTTACAGATAAAGACATTGAAGTCTAGGGAGGTCAAATGAAATGCCAAAGGTTATATAGGTAATAAGCACCAAAGGTGGGATTTGAACCCAGATCCTATGACTCTAGAGACAGTGCTTTTTGTAGTTCCACACTGCCTGCCATGATGTCATTAATTTGAGGATAATTGTTGCCAACCTGAGTTATGAGAAAGAAATCAATATAGCAAAAATTATGATCTTTAATGGAGCAAGAAGTTGCAGCTGGGGTTCCACACAGCAGCAAGTTCTGGGGAGCCCAAAAAGTGGACCGGACATGGGGTTCTTATAAAGTATTTGGGCAGAGGGAGAGGGGCTGCAGGTGGAAGGGGGTTGGGACATTCTATGGTTTCACAAGGTAGGTTATTTTGCGTAACAGCTGAAAGTCTGTAGAGAAAGCTTGGGAATCCCAGAGGGGAGAGTTTAGACATTTACAAAATAGTCAGAGGCTGGGAATGATAATGCCTGGCCAGTCTCAAGCAATTCATCGGCCTTAGAATGGGGACAAGGTCAGCTTCCAGTCAGCTGCATTTGAGATTGTCAATGTGCAGATTTGAGATTTGTTCTAGTAACATTTGACTTATCCACATTATTTATGTAACAAATCATGTAATGAGACTTTAGTGCTCAACTTGTAACAAATAGGACTGAGTGTCAAGGATAGAGAAACCCAAAGAAAACCCACACAGTCCTTTACTTTGCTTTCCATTCTCATAACTGGGCCTGTGATGTGAAGGTTATATTGCATCTGGGAACAAATTCAAGTTCGATTAGATCATTAATACTTCCCTTTGGTCTTTAGTTCTCTTTTTAGCACTCTGCTTTTGGCCAGATTAAATGTAGTGGGTGCTGACGCCCCAAAAGGAACCAATTCCCTTGGATGGCTAGCCATTTTATCCTCAAGACCTGTCTCCCTAAGCAAGAACTAAATGAGTCTATTATTCTAGACCAGTTCTACCTCCCACTTCTTTTAGTTCTCCCAGATGATCACATAGCCAAAGTTAGCACTCTGCCAGGAATGGAAGGAGGAAGGAAGGAAGGAAGGAAGGAAGGAAGGAAGGAAGGAAGGAAGGGAGGGAGGAAAGAAGGAAGGAAGGAAGGAAGGAAAGAAGGGAGGGATGGAGGAAGGGAGGAGGGAAGGAGGAAAGGAGAGAGAGAGGAAGGGAGGAAGAAAGGAAGGAAGGAAGGAAGGAAGAGAGGAAGGGAGGGAGGGAGGAAAGGAGGAGGGAAGGAAGGAAGAAAGAGAGGAAGGGAGGGAGGGAGGAAGGGAGGACGGAAGGAGGGAAGGAAGGAAGGAAGGAACAAAGGAACGAAAGAAGGAAGGAAGGAAGAGACTTACATTCATCATCCTTGCGTCTTTACCGGAGCACAGCCAGGGAGGAAATAGAAATCACCTTATCCAATTAGTGCCTTTTGAATATGTTCTCAGTTTCCAATCAGAGATGAGAGACAGGAAGAAAACTTAAGCATGTTCTGAATTGGGGAAGGTGTCCTTCAAAAAAAGGGACACATCCTATATATAGGATCCCTTCAGTTGAAGTTTCCTTCCATTACAGGCTCCTTTTATTGCCCATATTTCTAGAAGAAGGCTACCTGCTCACCCTCTTCCACAAGGTCTGGCAGCAGGCAGAGCATTCTTTGCATGGTCTGAGGATGGAGCCCAATGGTGGAGTCTCCATTATACCACACGAATCTGTGTAGGTTCTAATATCAGGCAGCATGGCATTAGTGAATAGAATTCTAATCTTAGGAAGACCTTTGACATTTATTAGCTATGTGATCATGGCCAAATTACTTAAATGCTCTTAGCATCAGTTTCTTCATTTGTAAAATGGTAGGAATGTTACCTATCCTATCTACTCCTTGGGGCTGTTGTGAGGCTGAAATGAGATAATGTATGTAAGGGTCTTTGCAAACCTTGAAGCACTGTATAAATGTCTGTTATTATTATTTATGGTTTTTGAAAATGATTAAGGGGAAGGCAAAATTTAAGTTACTTTCCACTGCCATTTTCAGTCATTTTCAGCTGAGTCCAATTTTTCATAACCCCATTTCCTCATCCGGGATTTTCTTGTCAAAGAAAGAGTAGTTTGCCATTTCTTTTTTCCCAGCTCATTTTACAGATGAGGAAACTGAGGTAAACAGAGTTAAGTGACTTGCCCAGGGTCACATAGCTAATACATGTCTGAGATCAGGTTTGAATGCAATAAGATGAGTCTTCCTGCCTCAAGGCCTGGCACTGTATCCACAGTGCCATCTAGCTGGCTCCAATGCCATGTTATCCTTATGGACGAAGGAGTAGCTACCTGGAGTCAGAAACTTCCTGGTATCTGTCTCAGAAAATCGAATCACTCATATGGTAGGTAATTTTTTTCTAAAGGAAAAAAAATCTATAAGGTAGCATAAGGATACTCAAGATGAAAAAAAAAGTGGAACACGTGCACAAATTTACATTTGTCATGATTTGGAGCCAGTTTTAAATTTTGGAAGCATAGTTTCTGCTTAGAGTCATAATTTCCTAGAGTTGTAGGGACCTCCAAACCTACCCCCTACTCTGTGCCAGACTGTGACCATGAATCCCTAAGAGATGTTTGTCTGTTTTCAAAACTCTCTAGGGATGAATTGCTGTCTCAGTCTATAAAGCATCTTAAAATCAAACCAGCCTAAAAGAAACCAAGTTCTTTCTAAAATTGAATACAAATCTCCCCTGATTCAAGATAGCAATTAGCTCTCTTGTTTTTGCCGTGTCTTCTTTCTTTGGGTTGGAAAAATCAATCAATTAATCAATCAATCGACATTTATTCAGTGCCTATGTGCTAATTTTTCATATTCTAAAGGCATATACTTTAAGAGAAGCAATTTACAGACCATATAGATCTTTTTCCAGCTTACATATACATATATATATATATATATTTCTCCATATATAGAGAGAAAAATAGCTGCTAAAAGACAGATGAGCAAAAGTAACTGGCTGTCTCTTTAATATGTCATGGGACACATACTGTTGTCACATCTGCATCTTCATCAGTAATGTGCATATCCTGATCCAAATGAAATAATGAACCTCTAATCTAATCCAATCCAACATTCATAGAGTGCCTATTACATGGAGGGCACGATATCTCCACTGCATATACATGGACATACTGGATATACAAAGATGAAATGAAAACTAGTCCCTCCTTCAAGAAACTTAGATTCTATTGGAATCAACAATGTGTAAACAGATAAGTATATTCATAACAACTTGAGGGAAAGAGAGAAAACCACAAGGAAATCAAGAAGGGCTACCTATAGGAACAATACATGAATCGAATCATTAAGCAAGATAGTGATTCTAAGAGGCACAAATGAAAAGAGGGTGAATAGGGGCAGCTAGGTGGCGCAGTGAATAGAGCCCTGGCCTTGGAGTCAGGAGGACCTGAGTTCAACTCCAGCCTCAGACACTTAACACTTCCTAGCTGTGTGACCTTGGGCAAGTCACTTAACCCCAATCACCTCACCAAAAAAAAAAAACAAGAGAGAGAGAGGGAGAGAGAGAGAGAGAGAGTGAATTCCAGGAATGGGGGACAGTCCAGGCAAAAACATGGAGACAAGAAATAAGAGTACTAAGTCAAGGCCATGACCAGTATGCCAGTTTATCTAGTGTATAAAGGGCATTCAAGAAACCCAAAAAGGTAGGCTACAGCCGTTTGGTGAAGGGTTTTAAATGAAAAGCTGAGGAGTTTGCATTCTATCTTACAGGTCATTAGGAACCTTGGGAGATACATGGTCAGATACTCTTTTAAAAAAATTTGACCACTTTATGGGGGATGGATTGGAGAGCAAAGCCTGGAAACTGGGATATCAATTAAGATACTTTTGCATTAGACCAGATGAAAGGTGATCATGGCTTACACTATATTGATACTTAACAGAATCCCCTTAAAAAATGAACCAATTGAGTTACATGGGGCCCAAACAAAAGTCAAGAAAGCAGGTGGGAATCCAGGAAGTTAATAATGATAGAGGAAAAGGGAGAGTAAAACGTGAGCCTCTTTTTGGTCTTAGATGACATCATAGAGGGTGAGGCCACCTGACCTGGATCTCTGATTTGTTCTCTGCAGGAGGACTTTACAGATGCTTTAGAGAAAGGGCAGGAAACTGCATAGATTATGAGCCTGAAAGAAAGGAAAACCTGTTTTCAAATACTTCCTCAGAAACTTTTCTAGCTCTGTTACCCTGGGCAAATTACCAACCTCTCTTAGTTTCAGCTTCTTTCTTCATTTGTGGAATGAGAAAAACAATAGGCCCTACCTTTGAGTAATTGTAAGGATCAAACTAGATAATGTATATGAAATATTTTGTAAGCTTTAACTGCACTACATAAATGCCAGCCATTATTTTTACTGCAGAAGGTACTCACATATTTGTTGATGGGAATAAAGATGGTGGTATCAGGCATCGAATATTGGAGTGAAGTCCTGCTCGTTCTTTATAGCCTTTGACTCTTTGGCCTAATACTTGTATTTCATGAGAATAAACTAATAAATGATTTTCACAATGTGAGGGGGGAAAAGGAGAATTCCAAATTCAATTGCTAGTACAATTCACTCCATTAAAAGCTCATTTATCATCAACTTGAGCTGCAGCCAAGCTTGGGATGCCAAATTCCTGCTGGCTTGCTCAAGTCAGTAGAGGGATTGGATAGTGTTTTCTTATCAAGCTTAGTGGTTGTGTTTTTGAGGCTGAAAGTATTGAATCAACTGGATTTTGCATCTGTTTTTTTTTGTTTTTGTTTGTTTAATCAAAGAGTAAGGTTCTTTGGGGGAGGAACACCCTTGAATTTCTTTATTACTTGCCATTTCTACAATAGCAGGCTGATATAGAATGAAAACTAGCATACTTTTATTTTAGTGACCATCATGGTGCCTAGAATGAATTCACTCCTTACCTCTACCTCCTAGAATCCTTGCCCTTTGTCAAAGTTAAATGCAAGTGTCCCCTCCAGCCACCCACTAGTTATTAATGCTTTCTCTCCTCTCAAATTATATTGTATTTATCTGTATAAATATTGTATCAACCTAGTGGGATGTAAGCAGCAGTTGGTAGTAAATTTTTTTAACATCCTGATCTCTTAAAAAGAAAGATATATGCAGTATACTCATTTAAATTTAATCTGCATTACTAACATTTTCTATATCACTTTGTCTCAAAAAAACCCCAATAAATCAAATACCAACTTGTAGTATTTGTTGCTTTCTCAGATATAAATGCTCATACTGACAATTCAACAATCAGCTCACATGAACTGGTTACAGCTAGCACAGTCCAGGCTATAAGTTTCTTGAGGGTAGGGATTGGTTTTCCACTTGTTTCTGTATCCTCAGTACCTGAACTTGGGAGAGAGAAAGGGATGCTATTAAGAAGAGAAATTCCAAGTGCAGGATGAGGGAAGAATGAGTTAAAAATTTTATTTTAAAATAATTTTGGAGCCATATGCCGTATCATGAAGAGGAGTTCTTAACCTTATTTTTGTCATAGGCCCCTTTGGCAGTCTGGTGAAGCTCATGGATTCCTCAGAATAATATTTTTAAATATATAAAACAAAATACATGGGATTAAAAAAGAAACCAATTATATTGAAATAGTTATAAAAGAATTAAGTTCATGGACCCCAGGTTAAGAACCTTAGCATTCAGTCAATTCTTAATCCAGTTAAGGCAGGAAGTTTTAAAACATACCAGCCTCATGGCTTAGCACAGTGCTCCAGGAGGTGGTGGATTTGTCTTCAGAGAATGGTTGGATGACCACTTGCTGGGTGTTTCATGGAGAGAATTCTTTTTCAGGTATGGATTTGGCTAGATGATCCCTGAGGTTCCTTCCAAATGTGAGGTTCTGTTATTCCTAGTAAGCCTGAAGTTTGTACTTATAGGAATCTAGTCTTTAGCTCCTCTAGGAAGAAGAAAGCTCCCTACACTTACTGAGGGGAAAGAAATCAAAAAAAGGATAATTAAAGAAAGCAGAACTCCTTCAATAACTGTGTATTCTAACATATTGATCATATCTAACTAGTTACCAAGTCTTGTTCATTCTGCCTCCACAACAACTCTCCTCTATCATGCCACAACCACCTGAACTGAGGCTTTCATCACTTCTTGCCTAAACAATGGCAATAGTTTCCTACTTGGTCTCCATGCATTGTCTCTTTCCTCACCAATATTTCTTCCACATAGTTACCAAATTGATATTCTAAAACATATTCCTGATCATGACATTCTCCTGGTCTCCAACTTTATCTTTGCAGACTGATTTCCCATTACTCCTCACATACTTAGTTCTAGTCAAACTAGCCTTCTTGTTCTTCCCATATTTGACATTCTAGTTCTTACTTTCATACATTGCCCCTCCCCAATGTTTGTATATTCTCCTTTCTCACCTCAGCTTTCTGGAATTCATAGCTCCCTTCAAGGCTCAAGTTCCAGTACCATAAGAGACCTCTCCTAATTCCTCAGTTGTTGTACTTTCCCTGTTTCCCATTCTTAAATTCCTTTGTATTAATTTGTCAGTAGAGTTTTCTATATCTGGAGTAGAATGTAAGGTCCTAGAAGACAGCTAGTATTTGGTTTTTGTCTTTGTATTCCTAAAGCTTAGCACCATTCCTTGGGCATAGTGAATGCTTGTTGAATTGAATTGAACATGTTCATTTTCATACAATAGTCTTTTTCATACAATAAAGAACTGAAGATTTTAGTGGACTACAAGGTCTATGTGAGTTAACTCATTGACCTGGAAGCCAATAAAACTAACACAAACATGGGCAACATTGTGGGAGGCATAGATTCCAGAATGCGGGTGGCTATGGTCCCTCTATAGTCCAGAGGTGGGGAACCTGCTCTATACTCTGTTCTTGTCAGACCAGTTTTGGAATATTGTGTTCACTTCTGAGGGCAACACTACAACCTATATATTGATAAATTGGAGTGACCATTGAATGAAGATGGAAGTAGGAAGATGTATTAGGTGGATAATTATATTCTGATTGTAGTCTCTTTACAGGTTCTAGCTGTGCTTGGCATCTGTGTATAGTAGGGCTTTGGCTGAGAAAGGGAAAAAAAACCTCCCCAATGATGAGAGATGTCCAAAAGTTTAATGGGCAGACTCAGGAAGTATTAGATTCCTCCTCACATCTTAAGTGATGACTAGTTAACTACTTGTCAGGGATATTTTAGAGGGAATTCCTATACAGATAGGGGTTAGGCTGGGCAATCTTTGAAATCTTTCAAACTTTCAGATTCTTTGCTGAGCAGTTGAATAAAGGACTTATATAGAAGACATGTTAGACTTTTCTTTTTCTGAGTACTAAAGAAGTATAAGAAGCAATGGGTAGAAGTTGGGGCAAGGCAGATTTAGGCAAGATATAAAGAAAAACTTCTTAAGAAGAGATAGCTCAAGGTAGAATTAGCTGTCTGTATAGGGAATGGGTTTCTCTTCACTGTAGGATCTCAAGTTATAGCTGGAGGACTACTGATGGAAGATATTGTAAAAGTGGAATCCTATTCAAGTATGGAAGTAATTAGTAACTAGATGACAACATTCTGATGTCCTTTCAAACTCTAAGATTCTTTGACCCTCCCTGGGAATAAATCAGGTCCTTTGAAAGGCTGGGATAACCTTCCACATTAGAGGAAAAGGTAAAACTTGATTTAACATCCTGGCATGGTGATGATGTATGCTTGGTCTTGGTATTTAGGATGCTATGCTATCATACCTTCACTCAGAAGGTTCCTGAATATTCTCACACTCCCTTTATTATTGGATATATGTGGAGGGAGGGGATGCAATTCAATTTAATTGAATGAACCTTTTGCAGGAACACAGGATTTCAAAGCTGGAAAGGACTTCAGAGATTACCTAGTCCAACATATACCTGAACAGGAATTTCCTGCTGAGAGGCAGCATGATACAGTGGAAGGAGTGCTATATTTGGATTCAGAGGGCCTGAACTCAAATCTTGCCTTTGTCACTTACTACCTTGGGTAAGTTATTTAACCTCCATGGGCTACAATTTCCTCCTCTATAAGAAGGTTGGGCTACATGGGCTCTAATGTCCTTTTCAGTCATAAATTTAGGTTCCTCTGCTCCTTACAACATTTTTGAACAGCAATTCTTATGCTTGAGAAATAAATATAAACAATAAAAACCTACAAAATAACTTTAAAATGGAGAAAGTATTAGCAACTGGGTACATCAGGAAAGGTCTCTTCTTGAAGGTGGTATCTGAGCTGGGTCTTAAAAGAATCTAGGGATTCCAAGAGGTAGAGGTGGGGAAGGAGTGAGTTCTAGAGATTGAGGACCACTTGTGCAAAGGTGTGGACACAGGAAGAGTGATGTTGTGTACAGGGAAGAACAGCAGGCCAGTTTGACTGGAACCAAAAGTGCCTGAAAGGGAATAATATAAGATAAGGTTGCAAAGGTATGTTTGAGCCACGTTAAGTTAAATGCCAGGCTGAAGAGTTTTTACTTTATCTTAAGGTGATAAGTAATTATTGAAGATTTGTTTTTGTTTTAAGAAAAAGTCTCTCCATCTTGCCCTGGTTGGAAGTAAAGAGGCTGCTCATAGGTCTGATCCTACTACAGATTGGCAAAAAAGCTTTGACTGTCTTTATTTGTGACCTGAGACGGCTTTTTCATGACTCCGTGCCCCCCCCCCATAATTCTTGATCCTAGGGGCTCATCATATCAATGCCAAACTTAATATAGACACCCAATCTAGCTAAGCCACTATAGTTTAGAACTCCCAAGTTCAAGAAATCTGCCAGCCTCAGGCTTCCCATGGCCATGTCTAGCTTGAATATATTTAGTAGAGGAATTAATTGGTCAGATACACATTTAAGGAATATTAAGTCAGCAGCTCTGTAGTGAAGTCAGTAGTTGATAATATGTTGTAGTCTATTATACATACCCTACATCTCTTCACCCCTCCTGGATTACAGCCTTGTTGTGGCATAGGGGCTTATGTAACTCAATGGAACTATGAGCTATGTTATTCAAGGTTACCCAAAATGGACAAGTCACGGTGAAGAGTTCCTGACAAAAGGTGATACATGGGGCAGTTAGGTGGCACGGTGGATAGAGCACCGGCCCTGGATTCAGGAGGATCTGAGTTCATATCCGGCCTCAGACACATAACATTTACTAGCTGTGTGACCCTGGGCAAGTCACTTAACCCCATTGCCTAACCAAAAAAAAAAAAAAAAAAAGATGATTCACTGGAGAAGGAAATTACAAACCAGTATTTTTACCAAGAAAACCTTGTGGAGAATATTAAAATGCTGGACAGGCAGGGCTGGCATGCTATGGTCCCATGGGGTAACAAAGAATTGTACACAAATTAACAACAACATCTCTTCCCAACCCACAGTCTTGATTCTTTGGAGATCATGGTATTGCATGATTTATATCTACAAAACATCACTACTAGAATCCTAGTGTTGAAAAGATAAGTTTTTGTTTCAGAGAAAAGGTCAGAGTTATACAAAGCACTGCTCAACTTCCCAAATGCCATCTATCTAGCTAGCTCTCTTCATGCACTTCACAGTCTAGTTCACTGTTCATCTACACTGTCTGTCCAAGATGCTCAAAGGGCTGACTAACCACTTGTGTATCATAGTCTGGTAGTCTGAACAAGAGGAATTCTTTGTTCACTTGATTTTTCCTGTGTTAACAAAACTAATTCAAATTCTCTTGAATGGCCATGAATCTAGTTAAGGAGACTCAGCAGTGTTCTCGAGCTTGATACAAACAGCACAAACAGGAGCATCTGGAGGACCTCACCATATAAGGAAGTACATTTAGTCCCTTTGCTGGACATCCTCCATGATAGCAGAGAAAATCTTTGGCTCTTTGCCTTGCCTGATAATAACAATCAGAGAAATGTTTTCCTTATATTGAGTTCAAAATCTCTGCAACTTTCCTAATTGTTTTTTTTTAATCTTTACACTCTTCCAGGCACAAAGTAGGAAACATAAAATAAAATAAAATAAAATAAAATAAAATAAAATAAAATAAAATGTAGTAATCTATTTTGTCAGAAGCACAGAGTTTATGAAGGCAAGTAGTGTAAAATAAAGCTAGAAGGTAGGAGGAAGCCATATTCTGAAAGGTTTTGGAAGCCTGAGCCAAGAGTTTGCATTTATCTTTTTATCTTTTAGGCAATGGGAAGCTACAACAAGCCTGTTGAAGGATGAAGAGATGTGATATGATCAGACTTGTGAATCAGGGGGAATACTTTGGCAAAAATATGAAGGATGAACTGGAAAATCAAGAGGCTGTTATCATAGAAAAGGAGATTGAATCAATATAGTAGTAATAGAATTTTAATGGAAAGGAGAAATCTAAAAAGCTATCTCAGACAAATTTGTATATAGCTTTTCAGTAGAACCTCTGGTTCTACATGTGTATATTTGAATACTTTGGATGACAGAATCAGGATTCTAAACAAAGATCTTGGTGTCTGGATGGACTGAAACTGACAGGATGAAATTCAATAAGGGGGAAAGCAAAGAGCTATCCTTTGTTAATACACATCCACTAACCACAAAACAATACCATACAAGGAGCAGATGGCAGAAGCCTGATTTAACCATAGTATAATGTGAAAAAGACTTAAGAGTTTTAGTGAACTAACTGAATTTTCATAACATTTTTCTGCACCAGGTTCTCCTACTTGTCTCCTCAGTCTTAATAAATTCATCCTGCCCCTTATGCCCAGTAGATAGAGCGCTGGGCTTGGAGTCAGATCTCAGACATTTACTAGCTGTTTGACCCTGGGCAAATCACTTATGTCTTCCTCAATTTCCCTAACTATAAAATGGGTGCTAATAATACCTTCCAGGGTTGTTGTGAGGATCAAATGAAATCATATTTGTAAAGCACAGTGCCTGGCATATAGTAGGTGCTTAATAAATGTTTCTTTTCCTTTTCCCCCTAGATGTCAGCATAACTTAAGACTCTGTATTCAGCCATATTCTCTTCTTTTTACATACTTTCTTGGTGATCTCATGTGTTCTCATGGCTTCAATTATGTTCTCCATACAAATGACTCCCAATTCTACACATCCAGCTCTCCCCTTCACCTTCTCAGCTGCTTTCTGGTAACCACTGGATGTTTCCACCAGCCCCTCAAACTAACAAGTTCCAAACAGAATTTGTCCCTCTTCCTTCTTGGTCTGACCATCCTGCAAATTTTGTTTGTTATAATAATCCTGAGTCACTCAGATGCAAAACTCTAGTCATTTTTTGACTCTCCCCTTTCTCTCAACCCTCAAATACTTTAGAATCTACCTCTGCAATAACTCTCAAATTTATTCTCTTCTTCTGCTTATGTTCCCATCTTCATTAACTCTCACCTAAGCAATAGCTTGTTATTTGGTTTTCCTGTCTTGAGTCTCATTCCTTTTCCAGTTCATTCTTCAAGTCAAGGCAATAAGCATTTATTAAGTACCTGACATGGGCCAGTCACTATACTAAGTGCTCGAATAAAAAGAAAGGCAAAAAACAGTCCCTGCTCTCAAGGAGCTTACAGTCTAATGGAGGAGGCAAAGGGCAAACAACCATGTATAAACAAGATATATACAGATTAAATTGGAGATAATCAACAGAAGGAAGTCATTAGCATTAAGGGGGATTGGGAACAACTTCTTGTAGAAGGTGAGATTTTAACTGAGACCTGAAGGAAGCCAGAGAATCCAGGAGTCAGAGATAAGGAGGAAAAGAGTTCTAGGCATGGGGAATGTGAAAATGTACAAATTTGGAAAATGAAGTGTTAGGGACAAGGAAGAATAAGGAAGGGAGTTGGGGTTAAGGTATAAGATGTAAGAAAACTGGGAAGATAAGAAGGGGTCAGCTTATAAATAGACTTTAAAAGACAAATAGCAGATTTTATATTTAAATCTTGGAGTGGTAGGAAGCCACTAGAGTTTATCAAATGTAGGGAGTTGTTACTTGGTCAGACCTGAGCTTCAGGAAGATGATTTTGACAGCTTAGTGGAGGATGGACTGGAGAGCGACTTGAGGTAGGGAAGCTATTGCAATAATCTAGGTGTGAGGTGATGAGGGCCCACACCAGGGTAGTAGCACAGTCAACAGAGAGGAGGGGACCTCATGAGAGATGTTACAAAGGCAGAATCATGGGGGCTAAGAGAGAAGGATCTGAGGATAACACCTAGGTTCTGGGTGACTAGGAGAGTGGAGGTACCTTTTACAGTAATAGAAAAGTGAAAAGAGAGATGGGCGTGGAAGAGAAAGATGTAAGAGGTCTACAGAACATCCAGTTTGAGATATCCAATAGGGCATTGGAGATGCCAGACTAGAGGTCAGGAGAGAAGGTAGGGCTGGATAAATAGATCTAAAAATCATCTGTATAGAGATGATAATTGAATCCATGAGAGCTGAGGAAATCACCAAGTGAAATAGTATATTTGCAAAAAATAATAATAATAATAATATACATGCCAAGTCTTCACATAGCTGCTAAAATAATCTTTCTAATAAACAAGTCTTACAAGGCCACTCCCCTGTCCCTTGTGCCTATAAGATAAAATACAAACTTTTCATCATTGCATTTAAAGACATCTGAAGCCTGGCTTCAACTTATCTTTTCAGACATTTCACTTTACTCTCTAGAACCACCATAACTCACATTCATAGAATGCCATAAGTTTTACAAAGTGCTTTCCATGTTATCTCAAGCGCTCTTTATCTCAGCAAATTTGTTCTCTGATCTCATCTTGCATTCTCTTGCCGGCATTCAGACAGGCCATCTGCCATGCCTAGAATGCATTCCCTCCTTGTTTCTGATTGTCAGAATTCTTCTTTTCATCCGTGGTCCAGCTCAGTTGCCACTTCCATGAACATTTCTCTGATCCTCCTAGCTGAAACTGATTTCTCTCCTCAAACGATCCCAGAGCACTTCGTCTTAGTCTCTTTTCTACCCTCATGGCACCCTGCCTTGTATTACAATCATTTTAATACCTGTCATATCCCCCCTAGTAGGTCATAAGTAGGTTTCAGTGACTATTGTTTTTCATTTCTATATCCCCAGCATTGAGCTCAGCCTACATGGTAGGGGAATAACATATACATTTTAATTAATTAATAATTTAATTTTTTAATGGAGTTCTAGAACTGGAATAGATCCATATAAGCCACCTTATCTGTCTTTCCAGCTTTGGACAAGATTTTCATCAATCATGCTATACAAATAATTGCGCAATCCCTTCTTCATCTAATTTCATAGAACTTTGTAATCTGTATAAAATTTGTCTAATGTATGTTAGATATATATGAGCTACTATTATTATTTATTGTTATTATTGTTGTTTATTATTATCATCATTATCATTATTATCACAAGACTATAAGCTCCTTGAAACCAGGGACCACTTCTTTATTTTTTTTTTCTCCTACATTGCTTAGCAAAGTACATTGTACAGAGTAGATTTTTAAATAAATATTTTCTGAATGCATGAATCTATTATAATTCCCTCCCATATTGGTTCAACAGCCCCAGTTAGCCATGTGTTAGTAAATGTTTAACAACTAATTCTGGAAATATATATATATTTGCATGATACACCCTTAAGTTTAATCTGCATTGTTAACATTTTTTTCATCACTTTCTTAAGTCTAGAGAATCAACAGAATAATAAATCAAGCCTTAATTTATAGCATTGGTCAATTTCTGATGTGTAACTATTCACACTGAAATTTAACAATTGACTTCCCAAGACTGTAAGAGCTGACTCCAGTACACCCCTACTTACATGTCTTTAGAAGCTATTCTCTGAAATCACATCATTACATAGAAATTCAAAGTAAGGATTAAGTGTAAATGCTTAACCTGCCTGAGAGGTCCACAACTAGTGGCTCAAGGGTAGAGGCTAAAGTTCTGAATCTTGTAGATGAATGATCCATGTTCCTCAGTTTGCCTCTTCCATCACAGGCCTAAGCTACTAAGCTTTTTTCAAAGGAAGCAAAAGAGGAGGTCTCTTCACGAGAATGAAAAACTGTCCATTCAGCAAGCAGACAATTCTGGTCCAACTGGGACAGTGTCGTTTGAGAAATGAGAGCAAAGATTATTCAGCAAAACTTTCAAAGTGTTGCTGATTTTGACACTCTCTGTAAACACTCCAAAATTGACTCTCCTAAATTCCAACGAACAATTAGATTGAGTCTGAATACATAATTTGTTGTGTGGTTTGTTCTTCTTTCTGAAGAGGATCATGACATCAGAGAGATGATGACATGACTTGCAATTAACTTTGATTTGAATGAGGGAGGGCTGTGCAAAGTCACCAGACTGACTTTCTCCTCCAGAGTCATCTGGGTACAATGATAAGCCAAGTCAACACAGTCATGTTCTTCTCAAGTCTCTTCCTCAGTGAGGGCAAGTCTATAACAAACATAACCCCTTACACCTCTCCACTACCTCCCACCATTAAACAAACAAACAAGTAAACAGGTTTTAGATTGTGGCAGCTACATTGTTGTTAATGTTCAAGTTGTAGGTGTACCCAGGCTCCCTTTCAAGGTATTTATACAAGATAAGAATCCAAGTAAATCCAGTTGCAAAACAAAGTATCAAACAGATGAAATAGTCTTAGTTGGGGTTTACCTCATTATTTAAAGGTCTTGACTATCCATGTCATGGATATAGGAGATACGTGCTGTGTCTGTGATTTTATTTGGTATAGAGAACTCTCAGATAAGGATGCTCTCTCTACCAATATAGGAGACTGTTCTGCCACATACAGTCTTAGAGAATCACCTAGAGTGAAGAATTTGTCATGGATCACACGGCATGTGTGTCTTAGAAGTGGGTCTTGAAACCAAGTCTTCCTGTCTTTGAGGTCAATTCTCTAGCTACTACAACATGCTTCCTTTGTCATGGGTAAAAAGGGAAAAGAAAAACATAAAGGATTCAATAGAGTTAAACTATTTACATGCCTACACAGGAAGATGATACTTATAATTTTTAAAAATTGCATCACTAATAATACAGCTAGAAGGAATATGCAGAAACAGAGGCTATGGGTATAAGGTTAATTTTAGGGAATGACAAAAAAAATTGAGGGAGAAAAAGGAGTACAGTGGATGCAGAAGGAAGGGAGAGGTAGAATGGGGTAAATTATCTCACATGAAGAGGCAAGAAAGACCTATTACAGTGGAGAGGAAGATGGGAGGGAGGCAATGGGCATTGCTTAAACCTTACTTTCATCATTATTGGCTCAAAGAGTGAATAATACACACAATCAGTTGAATATAGAAATTTATCTTACCTGACAGGGGAAGTAGGAGAAGAGGACATTAATTAAGGGGGATGGTAGGGGCTGACAGAAGGGAGGGCAGATCAGGGGAGATGGTAGACAGAAGCAAAACACAGGTGAGGAGGGACAGGGTGAAAGGAGAGAAAGGACAAACAAGAGGAAGGATAGAATGGAAGGGAGGGGCAGCTAGGTGGCATAGTGGATAGAGCACCTGCCCTGAAGTCAGGAGGACCTGAGTTCAAATCCAGCCTCAGATCAAACACTTGACATGTACTAGCTGTGTGACCTTGGGCAAGTCACTTAACCCCAATTGCCTCACTTAAAAAAAAAAGAATAGAATGGAGGGAAATACACAGTTAGTAATCAGAATGGTGAATGTGAATGGAATGAACTCTCCCATAAAATGAAAGCAGAAAGCAGGGTGGATAAAAAAAGAAAAAACAGAATCATACAATATGTTATTTAGAAGAGACACACTTGAAGTAGAGAGACACACACAGAGTAAAGATAAGGAACTGGAGCAGAATCTATTAGGCTTCAGCTGAAGTATAAAGGCAGGGGTAGATATTGATCTCAGACAAAGTAAAAGCAAAAATAGATCTAATTAAAAGAGATAAAGAAGGAAACTACATCTTGCTAAAAGGTACCATAGACAATGAAACAATATCAATACTAAACATATATGCCCCAAGTAGTATAGTATCTAGATTCTTAAAGGAGAAGTTAAGTGAGTTACAGGAAGAAATACACAGCAAAATTGTACTAGTGGGGGACCTCAACTGTCCCCTCTCAGAACTCAACAAATCCAACCCAAAAATAAATAAGAAAGAAACTACGAGGTAAATAGAATATTGGAAAAGTTAGATATGACAGACATTTGGAGAAAACAGAGTGGGAACAGAAAGGAATATTTTCTCAGCAGTACATGACACCTACACAGAACTGGATATAATAGGGCATAAAAACCTTAAAATCAAATGTAAAAAGACAGAAATAGTAAATTATTCTTTTTGGATCATAATTCAATAAAAATTACATTCAATATAAGGCAGTAGAAGTATAGATTAAAATTAATTGGAAACTAAATAATCTAATCCTAAAGAATAAGTGGGTAAAAGAACAAATCATAGAAAAATATCAATAATTTCATTAAAGAGAATGACAACAGTAAGACATCACAGGAAAATTTTTTGGGTACAGCCAAAGCAGTACTTAGGGGAAAATTTATTTCTCTAAATTCTTACATCAAGAAAATGGAAAAAGAACAGATCAATGAATTGGGCAGCAACTGAAAAAAAAGAAATTAAAAATCCTTAATTGAGCACCAAATTAGAAATCCTGAAAATCAAAGGTGAGATTAATAAGATTTAAAATTAAAAAAAAAAATACTGTTGCGCTAATAAATAAATGTAGGAACTGGCTTTATGAAAAAACAAACAAACAATAAGATAGATAAACCATTAGTCAATTTGATTTAAAAAAAGAAAGAAGAAAAGCAAATATCCAATATCAAAAATGAAATGGGTGAAATCATCACCTTGAAATAATTGTTAGGGGATATTTTGCCCAATTACATGCTAATAAATCTGAATGAAATGGATGAAAATTTACAAAAATATAAATTACCAGATTAATAGGTCTGGAAATAGAATGTCTAAATGACCCTATCTTAGAAAAAAAATAAAGAAGCTATCAATGAACTCCTTAGGAAAAAATCCCAAGGGCCAGATGGGTTCATGAGTGAATTTTACCAAACATTTAAAGAACAATTAATTCCAATACTATATAAAGTATTACAGAAAATAGGCAAAGCAGTCCTACCAAGCACCTGTTATGACACAAATGTCATACTGATACCTAAACTAGAAAGAGCTAAAATAGAGAAAGACCAATATAGACCAATCTCCCTAATGAATATCGATGCAAAAATTTTGAATAAAATACTAGCAAGGCAATTACAGTAATATATCATAAGGATTATACACTATGATCAGGTGGGATTTATACTTGGAATACAGGGTTGGCTTAATATTAGGAAAACTATCAATATAATTGACTATATCAGTAACAAAACCAACAGAAATCATATGATTATCTCAATAGATGCTGAAAAGTCTTTTGACAAAATACAGCACCCATTCCTATTAAAAACACTAGAAAGCAAAATAATAAAGTGAGTGTTCCTTAAAATAATAAGCAGTATCTATCTAAAACCATCAGCAAGCATTATCTGTAATGGGGATAAGATAGAAGTCTTCCCAATAAGATCAGGGGCAAAGCAAGAATGCCCATTATCACCACTATTATTCAATATAGTACTAGAAATGTTAGCTATAGCAATGAGAGAAGAAAAAGACATTGAAGGAAATAGAATATGCAATGAGGAAACAAAATTATCACTTTTTGCAGATGATATGATGGTATACTTAGAGAACCCTAGAGCACCAACTAAAAAATTACTTGAAATAATTAACAACTTTAACAAAGTTACAGGATATAAGATAAACCCACATAAATCATCAACATTTCTTTGTATTATCAATAAAGCCCAACAGCAAGAAATAGAAAGAGAAATTCCATTTAAAGTTACCGTAGACAATATAAAATATTTGGGAGTCTACCTGCCAAGACAAACCTAGGAACTGTGTTAACACAATTACAAAACACTTTTTACACAAATAAAGTCAGACCTAAACAATTGGAAAAATGTAAATTGCTCATGAGTAGGCCGAGCTAATATAATAAAAATGACAATTCTGACTAATTTGCCTATTCAGTGTCATACCAATTAAACTACCAAAAAAATTGTTTTATAGAGCTAGAAAAAAATAACAACAAAATTCATTTGGAAGAAAAAAAGGTCAAGAATATCAAGGGAATTAATGAAAAAAAAAAAGGAAGGAAGCCTAGCATTATCAGATCTCAAATTATATTATAAAGTAGTAATCATCAAAACTATTTGGTACTGGCTAAGAAATAGAATTGTGGGTCAGTGGAATAGATTAGGTACACAAGACACAGTAGTCAATGATCACAATAATCTAGTGATTGATAAACCAAAAACCCTAACTTTTGGGACATGAACTCACTATTAGACAAAAACTGCTGGGAAAACTAGAAAATAGTATGGCAGAAACTAGGCATAGACCAACCTCTCAAACTGTATACTAAGTAAAATTGGTGTATGATTTAGATGTAAAGGGTGTGACACCATAAACAAATTAGAAGAGCAAGGAATAGTCTATCTGTCAGATCTATGGGGAGGGGAAGAATTCATGACCAAACAAGACATAGAGAGCACCACAAAATGTAAAATAGACAATTTTGGTTACATTAAATTTAAAAAGTTTTTGTACAAACAAAACCAATGCAAACAAGATTAGAAAGGTAGCAGAGAGCTGGGAAACAATCTTTACAGCAAGTGTCTCTGATAAAGGCCTTGTTTTTCAAATATATAGAGAAGTGAGTCAGATTTTTAAGAGTGCATGCCATTCCCCAATTGATAGTCAAAGGATATGAATAGGCAGTTTTTAGATGAAGAAATCAAAGCTATCTATAGGCATATGAAAAAGTATTCTAAATCACTTTAGATTAGAGAAATGCAAATTAAAACAATTCAGAGATAAAACCTCACACCTATCAGATTGGCTAATATAACAAAAAAAGGAAAATGATAAATGTTGGAGAGGATGTGGGAAAACTAGGACACTTATGCATTGTTGGTGGAGTTGTGAACTGATCCAATCATTCTGGAGAGTAATTTGGAACTATCCCCAAAACTCTATAAAACTGTGAATACCCTTTGATCCAGCAATATCACTACTATGTCCCAAAGAGATCATTAAAAGGGGAAAAGGACCTACATATGTAAAAATATTTATAGCAACCCTCTTCATGGTGGCAAAATATTGGAAATTGAGAAGAGGCCCATCAATTAGGGAATGACTGAACAAGCTGTGCTATATGAATGTGATGGAATGCTATTGTGCAAGAAGAAATGAAGAATGGGAAAATTTCAGAAAATCCCAGAAAGGCTTGTATGAACTTATGCAAAGTGAAATGAGCAAAACCAGGGAAAACACTATACACAGTATCAGCAACATTATGTGATGATCAGCTATGAATGACTCAGTTCTTCTCAGCAACACAATGATCGAAGACAAGTATAAGGATTCACAAAGGAAAATGCTATCCATACCCAGATGCAGATTAAAGCATATGTATTTTTTTACTTACTTTATTCTTTCTTACAGTTTTTTTTTAAAATCTGTTTCTTCTTTCACAGCTGTGATTAATATGGAAATATTTTTACATGATAGCACACACATAAACTATTTCACACTGCCTGCCATTTTCAGAAGAAGGGAAGGAAGGGGCGGGAGGGAAGGAGAAAAATTTGGAACTTGAAATATTGTAAAAATGAATGCTAAGGCTCAGACTCCTTAAGAGTATGGCAAGGTTGTATTCACATCACAAATACTCAGATTCCTTAAGAGTCTGCCTACTTCTATTGGCGATACAATAAACCTTGTATCTGCTCAGATTCTTAAAATCTGGCGAAAGGGTGGATTCTTAAAATCTTGCCCACCTCAATCAGTGTTTTAATGAACCTTGTCTCTGACTGAAAGAAGGCTTGAGTTGGATTCTTTTGAGGCAAGACCCATGCCCTTTTGCCCTTGAGTTTTGGGGTTCCCCTAGACCTCAACATATGGTTCCCTGATTAGGAAACTACCAATCTCAAGCTCTTCTCCAGCCAAGACTAGAAAGTATGCAAGCTTCTCCTCTCTCCCTATCCCTTTCTTGCCCTGCAGTTGGAGTTGCTCTCCAAGCACCTAGGAAGGCTTGGAGGTGCTTTCTAGGCCTGACACCTAGGTTCCATGTGGGTCAGATGGTTACTAGGCCATCTCAGACCAGGCATGCCTTCCACAACATAGAGGACAGATGCTCTAACTGGAAGAGTATGCCCAATTCTGTCGATTCTCTCAATTCCCTCAGATGCGAGGGAATTGGGAAAACTGCTGGTACTTTTTGGTTTCTTGAGGCTTACTCTTTTCCCTCTATACCCCAGGACACTCCATCCCCATGCCCATGACTGTAGGATTCCCCCTTCTCTCCTGGCTTCATGGCCACAGGATCCTCACAGCCATACTCAGCGGAACTTCCCTGAGATTTGTCCCTAGTTTAGAACTGGAAAAAGCGAGGTCTCCAAGACCTTGAAAAGGAAAGCTTTGTGCCTGGCCTTGAGGATCTAGAGGACCAAGATAAATTGTAAAAGTTCAAAGAAAAATTCTTAGGATTCTTCTAGAACAGCTAAAAAACATCTTAGCAGATTACATGATCATCAAGGAGTTTTGAGACACCTCTTTACAACTTTAGTCACTCCCTCCCTCCACTCCCTTCCCTTGAGTCAAGAGGGTATCTCAGTGTGGAGATTGCAAACAACCCCAGGTTTTTCTGTTAACCCCTCTCATAGAAGAGAGTTTCACCCTTCCCTGCCCCCACCTTTGAATTCATCCTCCTGCAGCAGCTACAACATGGGCTCTACTGGCAATGGCCTTGGGCCCTGGGGCAACCCAGAAAGCCTGGAAGTATTACCCAGGTTTGGCACATCCTGTTTACCAGCCAAGACCTTTGCCCTTTACCCCAAAAGAATTTGGGTCCCATTTGTTTGAAGGAGGAATGATGGGCTATAGGCCCTGAAAACCCTCTCCCTCCAGCTTCCCCTGAACTCTCCCATATGGTCCTGGTATTCACCTGAGGTTCCTTTCAGTATAATCCTTTCAATTGTACTTTCTTTGTGACTTTGACCCTGCCCCAATCTCCAACTGTCTGTCACCTCTAAGCCCAGCCCTCAGTGTCTGCATCTGGCCCCACCCTAGACCACCACTCCATGATTCCATCTAGACCCATTCCATGTAGCCAGACCTGGCATTGTTATTCATATGAAAATCTATGTCTAGTTAGCGGTATTGGTTTGGCTGAAGGATGAGTTCTTGACCAATGAACAAGCATGTATCATCATTACTCACTAGATTGTTTCAAACCAAAACTCACCCTCAGATTTTACACAAAGCATCGTGGAAATGACAGAGGCTGGTTTCACTGTTTAGGATTATTGCAATAATCAGAGGAGCAGCAGTTTTCTTTATCTTCTCTGGGAGAATTTTACACCCGTCACTATGCCATATTGTAGCTGGCTTGCTTACTTCTGGTGGGTGAGCACTCAAGAGGAGCATTGGCTTCCTGCCAGGTTACTTGAAGAAGACTCCACTCATACACAAACAAAAACAGACTGTTCTGCTAGGAAACAGTAGCTGTCTTCATCAAAGAGGGAGTTACTTGTCATTAGGTCATGTCAGTGGTTGACACAGTCAATCCAAACATCTGGAATCATTTGTACAGAAAGGAAAGTCATGAAGTGTGGGACCTTCTGACATGGCAATCTTTCTTTCTGTTCCTTGATTTATCAATCTATTTGTCTAGAATTGCCAACATTGGTCCCCAGGGTGGGTTGCAAAAACAAATGTTAAAAATGGGACATGACTTTATCACAACACAATGCCACAGTAGGCCAAGATTTTATTAATGGGGCTTATGATGATTTTAGGAAAATAAACAAGTTTTTGAGCCTTCATTTTTTAAACTTTAATCACCAGAAGGATTTTTTTTCCATTTCCTTATGTTTTGCTTTTTGTACACAAACATCCATCATGCCTTCTCTAATTTGGTGGGCCATTGGCATCCTTTCTCATTTGGATGCCAATTGGGTTTCCAATGATTCCATTCATATACAAAAAAGTAAAGTATGGTTACTTAACAAACAACTGCAAAAGAATGAAAACCATTGTTTTGGGAGGTAATGAAGCAAAATAAAGAAAAAAACCCTAAATCTGAAGTTGGGTTGCCTAAGTGTGAATGCTGGCTTACCCTCCTGAATTTAGGCAATCCATCGCCACAAACTTCAGTTTCTCCACTAGCAAAGTGAGAATAATAATACTTGCACTACCTACCATTAAAGATTGTTGTGAGGAGTAAATGAAATAATGGAGGTAAAGTCTTTTGCTAAAAGTGTGACATAAATGGCAGCTATTAAATTTAGTATTATCATTACAGTTATTGAAGAGTGTTGATCAGGACAGCCTACTCAATTTGATGAAGCCAAAGGGATTAAACTTTAGGGATAAATGTCAGCTATTACTTTGTTCTTATTTAATAATTATTATTTGTTGACCTACATTGTCACCTTGAAGTATATGCTCCTAAAAGCTGAGTTGCAATTTTTTTTAATGTTTTCAGGCATGTAAACACAATGTGATTATTCAAATATGAATTATGACAATCTTATGTTTTTTGCTTGTTTATTTTGTCTTTGTTATCCAGCACAATGCCTTGAATGTAACGGGCATTTAACAAATGCCTGTTGGATTAGTTTAGAATTGAATGATTCTGAGGGTTTTGTTTTTTTTTTTTTTTTTAGGTTTTGTTGCTTTTTGCCTTGTCTCCCTGGCAAAATCTTTCCCAAATCCTAATTCACAAATCCTACAAAAAAAGGCATACAAGACATTAATTAACCCCAAATCATGCAGCTAAAAAGGTTTTTAGAAAGAAGTTTGTTAAGTCAGTTTGACAGAGGAAAGAGTTGGGAAAAGGTATGGCTCTTTATCAAATGTCTTTGTTAAGTTTCATATCATATGGAATTCAGACAAGGGAATAAGGACAAGTAGCTGGGTAGCCAGAATGTGGGCAGTTAGGCAGTTTCCAGAAAAAGGCAGTTGCCAGGTAAGGTTGATCAAAATGTATACCATCAGGTAGGTATAAACATTCAATGTAATTTGGGTGAAGGCAAAACATAAGCTATTGGGGAACCCCAAAACACAAGCTTGGGGTGGACCCAAGACAAGACCTGGGTGAGCAGAGCCAAAACACAAATTTTTTGGGTGGACCCAAGCATTCCTTGCAGTGGTATCTGACTTCCTCAGAACATCTCCATGGTCAGCCTGACCTCTACAGTAAGCTTTGAGTTAGATGATTTCTAGCCACGTAAAGCTAGGTTAAAACAATATTAATAGACAATAAATGATAAAGTATTTTCCCTACAGTATGTTCATAGATCCAAGAGAGGGGTAAGCATTTTTTTTTGAAATGTTCATTCTTTGGAGTTTGGTAATAGCCATGTATTTAAAGAAGGTTTATATTATAACTCTGAATTACTGGATAGATTCTTATGCGATAGAAGAAGATGATTTGGAAGAACATAAAACAGTTAAGATGATACATTCTCTTATGTGGAAGGATAAACAGAAAAGAGCAATCCTTTCATTACAAGTTCTCTTGAGTCCTTATAAATGAGTTCACAGAGTCCACTCTTGTAGGAGGGCTGTGTGCTAGCTCCAAAGCCAGAAGGGCTACAATCCTGTCCTTAATATTGGTCTTGATTCCACGTTTAGCTTGAGATTTTTTTCTACTTGACTGACTTGGTTTTACCTCCTAGATGGTGAGCAACATCTTCTATGGCAAACTGATGCAAAAAATCTCTGGATTTTTTATTTGTTTGTTTAATAAAATGTCTATGAGATATCTCAGAAATTTTCACAATGAAAAAATCATGCAAAAATCAGTGTATAGATTCAATGTGAGGTTAGAAATTTGATAATAATCAGCAGATTCTTTTATCATAAGTTCCAAGGGCTTGTCCGAGATCTTTTGTTGACTAGAATTTGGGGTCATTGGTTTTTGGAAATCTTTTTACAGAGATTTAGGATTTGCAACAAGATTTGACTTATCATTCATCAAAGAATAAAATAAAAGTAAAATTTTCCTGACTAAAGTATATAAAGTATACTGGAGTAAAGTGTGGGAAACTTCATATGTTGTACAGTTCAAAGCAAGGCACTTTCTCACTTTTTTTTAAAAACAAAGTTATATAGTGGTTTACCAGACACAGTGAATGCTCAACATTAATTAGCCTCTCCTCCCAGGGATAATAAGCTTAGAAAGCAAATGATTTGCCTTGCTAGCTTCAGGATCAGATGGTGGATATAGGTTAAGGTACCAGGAGATTTCAGCATATCTGGACAATTAAAAGTAAATGCCCCAGGCTCAGTTTGGTTGTGCTTCAGCAGAGCAAAAACAAAACACACACACACACACACACACACAGACCCTTCCAAGAATCAAAGGCATAAACTTGCTCCTTGAGCAAAAATGGCAATGTGCTGTTTAAAAAACAAAAGCCAAAGGTTCTCTTGGGGGCTAAGTGTCAATTCCTCTGAACTTGGTTGGAGAATTGACTTAAGCAAATGAAGCTAATTTAAGTGCCTTCAGGTAGTGCCCATGAAAATATTTCACAGATATGCAGAATATTAACATTAGAAGAGATCTCAGTGGCCTCCTACTTCAACAGATACCTAGAAAAGAATTCTAGTTACAACATATCTTGAAGAGGTCATCTATACTTTGCTCGAAGACTTCAAGGTGGGAGAAATAAAGTACCTCCCCACAATTGCTTATCCCTCATTTGAAACATTGTAACAGAGATAGATAAATGAGCAGTTGAAACCTTCATTGAAAGGTCTCTTTTTGGCTCAAGCAATTTTGGAATTTATAACATCTTCATAGTGGCTTATATAATGGTCATAGCAATTGTTGAGAGTAGTAAAAAAAATTCTGATTCTATTTATTTGGTTCTAAGTAAAATACCCATAATGAAGAGTTAGTTTAATTCTAGGCTAGATTTAACACACACACACACACACACACACACACACACACACACACACACACACCGTGATTTGGGGCTAAATAGTGTCTTGTATGCTTATTTTGTTGGATTCATGAATTCTGATTTAGGAGAGATTTTGCCAGGGAGACAAGACAAAAACAACAAACACTTATTAAGTGCTTACTATATACCAGGCACTGTGTGAAGGACTGAGGATAAGAAAAATAGTACCTACCCTCAAAGAACTTACATTCTAATGAGGGAAAACATCTCACAAAAGAGTGATAAGTGACATGGAGTGGGGAGAGCAGATGGTAGCAAAGTGCTGAGAGTAAGAAGCAGAGCCAGTAGGGGAATGAAGCATGAAGATGAATCCTAAAATGAGGTTCTGGGAGGAATTTACTAGTAGAAGTTGTTAATCCTCTATATTGTTTCTTTTCTGAGCACCTTTGTAGAGCACCCATTCTAGACCAAGTAAATTAAACTTCTCCCATGAAAACAAGTCATCTAAAAAATTACACAAGTAGCTTTTTAAAAACTCAATAATCTGTGTTCTTTGATATGTGTTTATAGGAAGGAAGTAAAGAAGGAAGTAAGGAAACAAACATTTATTAAATGCCTACTTGTGTGTCAGGTACTGTGCTAAGCATTTTACAAATATTATGTCATTTGATCCTCATAACAAGGTTCATAAGTTGATGCTATTATTAATTCCCATTTTTACAGTGGAAACTAAGAGAGACAGCTTAAGTCACACTGCTAGTGAGTGTCTGAGACTGGATTTGAACTCAGATCTTCCTGATTATGGTTGTACCCACTATACTACTTAGCTGCCTCTAGGAAGCTTTTGTAACCTTTGTAAACTGAGTTCTACTTCAAATACACTGAGAATTGCAGTGCCATAAGCATTTACTAAATACCCCTTACTAAGGAAGATGCTATGGGAATTATGACTCTGGAACCTCTACCTACTTTTGGATTTATTGGGATGATTTGTATATAATTCTATTTATATAAATATGGGTCAAGACCCTGTTCTAATATACATTCTGTGATCAAACAGCAGGTTTCTGGAAGGCAGGAACAATCTTTTGCCTGGCACATAGTAGGTGCTTAATGAATGTTTATTGATTGATTGAAGAGCCATAAAACAAATAGCAAAGTTTTTAATTCAGACAGAATAGTAAGACAAGTCACATACAAAAATGATATGGTTCTTAGTCTTTCCTTTCAATCCTCTCTCATTCTCGTTTTACTCCTCTTGATCATACACAAAATATAATACACAAGAATATGTGTGATATTGCAGGTACTCAAGAAATCAATAACCCCTGAGGAAACTCAATTTGGAGTGGGAAAACTATCATTAGATGCAGATTTAGATCTGGGAGGAAGTTTAGAGCTCATCTAGTCCAACCCTTTCATTTTACAAATAAGAAGGCTCAGTCCCAGACAGTTCAATCAGTCAGGCAGGCAAACATTTGTTAGGTGCTTACTCGGTGGGAGGCACTGTGCTAAGTGCTGGAGATACAAATATGAAAAAGAAGCTTACAATCTAATGGAGGAAGACAACACACAGAAGGAAGCTGAGGAGGGTAAAGTATCTGGCAAGTCCAAAAGGAGTGCAATGAAGAGAAGGGAAGAGATTTAAGGCTGCCTTCCTTAAATGGATGCTTTGGCAGCAACTCTTGGCTCCACTTTCCATTCAATCAGACAGAGGGCACTGAGAGTATTGATGAAGTGTGTGTATCAAGGAGATGCAAAATTACAGAATAATGAAGTTTCTTGAGAGTATGATGGTGAAATCCAAAAGAGGATAACTGAGTTACTTTTAACTTACTTTTAAGGAGTCATAGACACTAGCTGCATGTAGCAGCTAGGCAGTGCAGTGGATAGAGTGCTGGGCTTGGAGTTAGGAAGACCTGAGTTCAAATCTGGTCTTAGATACTTACTAGCTATGTGACCCTGGGCAAGTCATTTAACCCTGTTTGCACATGTGTGAAATGAACTGAAGAAGGAAATGGTAAACCACTCCAGTGCCACTGCCAAGAAAACCCCAAATGAGGTCATGAAGAGTCAGATATTACTGAAGCAACTGAACAACAACAGCATTGAAAGGTGAAGAATTGAACCCAGGACTCTAAATCCAACACTCTTTCCACTGAATCACTCCTGTGCATAGGTAGAAGGGGTGAAAAAAGATTTAATTGTTCTCTGTCCTCTCTCAGTTTCATTTTAGTAACCAGCATGGAAATCTTCAGATGCCTCTCTGGTATTTTCATTTCTCATACTGACTCCAGGGATTATCAGGAATTTGCCAGGATTCCTTGGTTTAGGGAAACTGCTGCAAACTCACCTTCCTCCTTATCCTTGCTCAGTTCCACTGGCAGTCAGTCATCCTACTTATAGCTGGAGGTCACGTGTGTCTCAGTTCCTTCAGTTTATTCTTGGTTGTTGCCAAACAGCATTCTGAACTCTGTAAAATATGCTTCCTCCCACTGTGTTTAATTTTGTTGATGATAAAAAAGCTTTTGACAGTAGAATTAAAAGCAGAATTAAAAGCTCTCCTCCAACAAGGTGTTCCATGTATATATTAAGATCTGCCATATTTCTTGATAGACACAACAAAAGACATAATTTAATTTGATGATACTCTGATTATCAGTATCAAGAGGGGAATAAACTAAGGATATACAAAGAAACCTGTCAGGGTCATGGAGGATAATCTGGGCAAAGTGTAAATGGAAGAGGGATGAAATGCCATATTTTGTGATCTTTAGGAGGCAGCTGGTAGCACAGTAGATAAGAGTGCTAGGCCTGGAATCAGGAAGACCTGAGATCAAATCCAGTCTCAAACATTCTAGCTGTGTAACCTTGGGCAAGTCATTTAATCTCTGTTTACCCCAGTTTCAATTGTAAAATGCACAAATAAGTGCACCTAACTTGCAGGGTTGTTGTGAGGATCAAATGAAATGATACTTGTAAAAAAGCACCTAGTGCAGTGCCTGACACATAGTAGGTGCTGTCTAAAAAATTATTTCCTTCTCTTTTTTCTTCCATTCCTTCCCCTTCCCTTTATTTTTCTTTCTAGTTTGGTATTGATTTGCATCTTTGTTCATGGGCTGACTGTGCAGATAACTTATTCAGAAGTGATGCTCATGTCTTATCTAGTCCTTTCCTGTCTGTAAAGAAATTTTCAACTTGTTTTTTTATATTGCTCAGTCCTTACTATGCTTAGTATCTCCTCACTCTTTTCTTGAAGAGAGTATTTGTAAATTAAAAGCAAAATGCTTATGACTAATCAGTGAACCTTTGGCCTCTTTCATTTGTTAATCTTGTACTGTATTTTCAGATACAGTTTTCACTGAACCAAAGCACAGGGCCTATACCTATACCTATTCTTGCATTGAAGTCACTCATTGACTTAACTTTGAAGATCTTATCAAAATATTTATATAATTTCTTTGACATTTTATTCTCTGCAACATATTCAGTGCATAAGCTGCAACTACCTTCATGACTATCTTTTTTGTTTTTGTTCATCATGAGCCTCTCAGAATGAGATTACCAAGAGTCCCAACAACAAAATCAATTTGGCTAACTTCCTTATTTGCCTCTCCAAAGAAAATCTTGTAAACCATCATTCCATTTAACAGCAACTTCTTTACATTTTCCGATTTCTTTAATATAGAGAATGTTAAAATTGATATGGTTCTGTTCCTAAAGAGCATGTCAAATACAAAGATCTTGTATTTCAAGTATCAATCAGCCTTTCTAAATCATGTAAAAATTGCATGATCTTTTATATCCTCTGTCCTTTTATTTTTGCCATTCTGCCCCATAGTTGCAAAAGCATAAAATGGTTGCATAGGCTTGGGTGCCATTTTGTATTTTTCTTTATTTCATGGGTGGCCATCACTGATAAAATTTAGTCACCTAATGGACAAACTACTGATGATATCCTACTTCTTACTTTACTAGGCCAATTGTGAGATAGCAGACTCTCAAGAAACTTAAATTCAATAGGAGGGATATAACCTGTGTACAAACTGGTTTGACAAAAAGTAGAATGTGATAAAAGATTCAGGGAAATTTTGAGGAGAGAAATATTATTTTCAGCTGAAGATTCAGATTTTTGAAGGTGGTGGTACCTGAGTTGGGTCATAAGAGAAAAGAAGAGAAGGAAGTATGTTTCAGGCATGGGGACAACCTACAAACCAATCTCTTGGCTAACTAAAAAAATTCCTTTGTAAATTGAAGAGTTGCTTTAAGTTAATAACCATCCCAGTGACTCCCTATTGTCTCTAGGCTCAAATATAAACTCTTTTTTTTTTATCATTTAAAGGTCTTAACAGCCTGATCTTTTCTTATCTTTCCAGTCTTCTTAATGTTTTTGAAAGACTTTCTTCCAAAAGCTTATCTCCTATTGATATCATCCTATTAAACACACACACACACACACACACACACACACACACACACACACACATAGACACACACACACCACTCAATGCATTCCATCTCTTTTCTACTCATCATATTAAGGGAAGCTGAACTGGTAAGGAAAAAGACTGGGAGAGAGGTTAAGGAAAAAGGCCTAGTTGTATCCCAAGGCCAGGGAGGTGAGGTACTGCACATTTAGGATCCAAAAGGGGAGAGCTGGCACTTGTTCTTTCCCATAGAAAATACAAACAATTTAATCTCTTCCACAGACTCCATGGTCCAACTCTGCTAGCCTTCTTGCTTTTTATTATACACAAGAGTCTCATCTCCTTTCCTTTGTATTGACTGTCCCCCGGACCTACTTCTCTCTTCTCTCTCTCTCCCTCTTTCTCTGTCTCTGTCTCTCTCTTTCTTTCTTTCTTTCTTTTTCTTTCTTTCTTTCTTTCTTTCTTTCTTTCTTTCTTTCTTTCTTTCTCTCTCTCTCTCTCTCTCTCTCTCTCTCTCTCTCTCTCTCTTTCATATCAGCTTTGTAGATATCTTGTGTATATCTATGCAGCACCCCTCTGAACTCAGTCTTCTAATTCTCATTGGCACTAGTAGGTTGGATGCCCAGAGAAGTGGCTGACAATAATACCTTTCAAGGTACTATTGATAACCATAAGGAATTGTGGTTTTTAACACTCTTGCACACAAGCCCCCATTCAGTGTATCCACCATTGTCAGTCAACCAGTAGATCTCCATTAGCTTTTAGAAAGGGGATTCACTAAGAAAGTGTACCAAGAAAAGTAATGGTTACTAAACAATCCCCAGAATCCTCTTTCCTGGCATACGCAAAGTTCTTGGGGAGTGTGGGCTCAAATAATGGTGATGAGGTACATGTGGAGAGAATACATGTGACCAAGGCAAACCTCCTAACTCCTAATCCCAGTTCTTTTCTTATTTTACAATCCTTGAGAGGTTCCCCTTAGGTATAGCTCTCTGCTAGACTCAATGGATCAGTGCCTTTTTAGAATACATGATCAATATTTCTCTATGTGGGGTCATGATTCCTGAAACTTGCCATCAGGAAGGAAAAGAAGTAAAAGGTATACATACTCAGTTCAGACTCAGTAACTCAGGAATCACTGGCCCTTCCAGTTCTTCAGCCAACCAGAAAGACTTCAACAACTCTACAGTACCAATCCCTCGGTCATTGATGGCCAGAAGTAAACTCACTAAGCCTTCTTATGTTAGATTAGGATTAGGCTGACAGTAACTCTAAAGACTGAAACCAGGCAGGTAATGTCTGCATCAAGGACTGTTTTCCCCACATTGGCTGGTCCCCTATTATACCTTTATATTCACATATTGTCTTCCCCATTGGAATGTAAGATACTTGAAGACAGACTATTTTCACTTTTTATTTGTATCCCCACCAAAATTAAATGTCTATTCATTGATTGATTCCTCATTGGTTTGTTTTGAAAATATATATTTGTAGACATAATCTTGTGCTGTGTTTTCGTCCAATGAGGCATCCTGATAACATGAAACCCAGAAATTTTTGTTGAGTGAAATACTGAAAAAGGATTCTCTCAAGGGAAAGGGAAGTCACATTTAAAGAAACTTATAAGGAAATACTCTTTTAATGCAGTAGCAATTTAGTCAATACTACATCAAACACTGAAGGCATGGCCCCTGCCCTCAGGGATTACAAAAGCAATTAGATGTACCCAATGGTAAATACATATGATTCTCCATTAAGCTCTTGACTAGCATACACCACATGGTTTGCATTGACAGTAGGCTGCCAGGGATTGTTAAGTAATTCTAGCTGATCCATGGAAAAATGGTTCATATTCTCTATGCAGAAGAACAAGTGCCTTGTTGGATGCTTTTTGGATTCTGAGTATGCAGGAACCTACCTCTTTGGCTTTGGGAAGAAAATAGACCTTTTTTTTTTCTCTTGGCATCCTCCCCAGTCTCTTACCTCACCAGTACTGTTCCACTTAACAGAATTCATAGAAGAGAGATGGAATGTAGCATTGAGTGTTGTGCGTGTGTGTGTGTGTGTGTGTGTGTGTGTTTAATAGGATGACATCAATAGGAAATAAGCTGTTTAGGAAAAAACGAGTCTTTCAGAAAAAAAGATAAAGAAAGCATCCACTAAAGCCTTCCTTTGTGCCAGGCACGATATTACACACTGGAAATACAAATGCAAGCAAAAAGAAATACAGTCCTTGCCTTCAAGGAGCTGACAATCTCACAGGTGAGACAAAATTATGGAAAACCTTGGAAAACAAGCAAGGGAGTTTGGATATGAGCCGATAAAAAAGAGTAAATTCTTATAAGGGTGATGACATGATGTTTGGGGTGAGATTAACAGGACAGTAGTGTGTAGGAGGGCTTAAATGTGAGACAGATGGAAGGCAGATTTTATTGCCATTATAATGATTTAGGTGTTAGTTGATGAGTGTTTGGGCTAAAAAAGTGGTGGTGGAAATGGAGAGAAAGACTCCAAAAGAGATTTGAAGGAAAATAAAAGAATTTTGGAACTGATTAGATGAAGAGAAGGGTTCCAGAGGAAGGAGGATGCAGAATTGAAGGTGACTCCAAGATATCTAGCCTGGGATTCTTGGGAAATAGTAACAGAATTGGAAAAGTTGGGAAGGGAAGCTGGTTTGGAGGGACAGTGGGAGTTATATCAACCCTAGGCTGATTTGCCAAGATCATGGAATCTTCATCTCAGGAGACCTTTTAAAACAGGATAGTCTCATTCTTTTGGCACATTTGATGTACAGTACCACACAAGATGGGGTATTTAAACTCTCATTATCCATTCAGTCTTAGGATTACATAAACTCTCCTTATTACACTCATTATTCCACCCAAAATTTAGAGGTCAAATATAACATCAAGCACTGAACCCAATGGCAAAGGTACCTACAAACTTAAGTTCTGTGTGTTCCTCTATCAGTATACTTACCTGGGTCAAATCAATGTGAAACCTCTTGTAAAAATCCGTTCCCTTGGAAAATAAAATTGTTTTCTGACTAATGAACAGTGCTTGGCAAGTCCTGAGTGATTAAGCAAGGCAGAATCTTATTTGGAAAAATTTTATTGTACAGTTGTGAAAACAAAATGCCATCCAAAAAGTGAAGAAAAGAAAACCTCCTATCTTTGGGTTGGATTTTGAACTCTAGCTGCTAGGATCTAGCAGCCTATTATTCAACCATAGGCTGCAGGTTTTCTACATTTCCACTGTCCAGAGGCCTAGCGACCTTTCTTTACAAGCCCTGGAAAAAAGGAAATAACTCCACGTGAACCCAGTTTCCTTTCACTGTTTCATAGGTGGATTTTACTAAATTTCCAACAACTACAATTATAGACAAATATTATCCATAACATCCATAAAGAAAAAAATGTTGCAACAAGAAAAAAGCTCCATAAGAGCAAGGACTGTTTCTGGTTTCTACCTTTCTTTTCCTAGGGCCTAGCACAATGACTTGTAAACTTGGAGGGGAGGTAAAGGGAAACAGACCAAACCTATGATTTCAATAATATAGGGACCTCTCCGTGATAAAACTCCTTCTACCAATGTAGAGGCCCTCAGAGTTTTGGAAAGTAGTCTGGGGCACTGAGAGGGGAAGTGATTTTCCTGGGGTCATACAGGCAGTATATGTCAGAAGCTGGACATGAACTCGGATCTTTGCAATTGTGGTAGGTTCTCTGCCCACTATGCCTTGAAACCTCTTAATAAATTCTTATTATTTTTGGAGGTAATCAGGGTTAAGTAACTTGCCCAGAGTCACACAGCTAGTTAGTGTATAACACCAGATTTGAGCTCAGGTTCTCCTAATTCTAGGACCAACGTTCTATCCATTGCGTTAGCTGCCCCCATACTGCTTAATAAATTATTTTTTAAATGAATTGAATACAGAATGTGATCTGGAGAATAGTTTTAGACGGGCCATCTTGGAGGTCAATGAGAGCTGAGACTGAATATCAGCCAACAAGTATTTGCAAGTGAACTTTGTTTTAGTCTGTGGATGTATTCCCCGGGTAAATGGAAACCTCGTTTCGGTGCACTGAGGTTATTTGTTCTTAAAATTGACTTCTGGGGGCAACTAGGTGGCGAAGTGGATAGAGCGCCCGCCCTGAAGTTAGGAGGACCTGAGTTCAAATCCGGCCTCATACCAAACACTTGACACTTATTAGCTGTGTGACACTGGACAACTCACTTAACCCTAATTGCCTAATAAATAAATAAATAAAATTGACTTCTATAAAATTTAAAATCATTCTGTGATGCTGCTCTTTATTTGGTTTGGTAAGCTGGAGGTGTGGAAAGACTGCTGGATTTTTGCTTGAACCTGGGTTCAAATCTTACTTCTGGGTAATCTTAGGAAAGTCGTTAACCTCTCTGGCTCTCAGTTTCCTCTGCAAAATATTAGACTTGGACTAGATGACATCTAAAATCTTTTCCACCTTTACTGAATATTCTTAAATCAGAATTCATGAGAGAATGGGTTAAGGGAGTGGCTACATATTACTGAGGTAAGTGAATTTGATTCATGGATCCATTCAATATGAAAGCTTGCCACAGTTTTCCACCATCCTACAGACAAGTTTGCACTTTAAAGTCAAATAAGCAAAAGGCAGGATGCCCTCTGGAAATAATTATGACCATGTCAACTGTCCTAACTGATGCCTGGAATATAATTATTAATCCAAGCTTTCTTACTTTTGCCTGCATGTGCTTGATAAAAGGAGTCCTGTCTTCGGTGGGGCTCAAGAGGAGGCTGGATATTCTTTTGCTTGCTCTTCTACAGACACATCTTGGGCAATTTTCTTTCTTGGCCAAAATGGGACCAGAATTTATGATTTCCCTTTGATGAAAATTGTGTGGAGCAGTTAATTAATCATGGCACCCATTAATTAGGACCACTTAGTACAGTAATATTTTCCCCAATTAAACATTTCTGGGAGTTGTTCTCTGCACCATGTGAAAGTCACCTTTTTATATAAAACTCCTGAAGAAGTTTTATATTTACAGCTTCAAACAATCCTTAGATTGTTTAGCATAAAAGGGGAAAAAACCTTTCCAAATAAAAATTCCTTAATGTGAAAAAGTTTCCCCTCTTTGGCTTAGGGGTCATCTCTGGGGATAAATTAGATGCCTGATTTTTCTTCCTGCAGCTATCACTCCCATATTGTAATTTAGAATGTAATCTAGAATGGAAATAACATGAAGCATCCAGTCACAACAAGGATTATTTACTTTAGAATATTTCTGCAATGTAAGGATTGAAAGTTGGGAGTTTGGGGAAGGGAGAGCCATGGATGGGGGCATTAGTGTGTTTCTTCTAAATAGTCAACTATATACTTTTCCTGTTGAATTAATGGAAAAACCGAAGTCAGATAGTCACATGGAGACTACTGCTCCAGCAAAGTTGGCATGTGTATCATGAATTCTGACTGTGTAGACTTGAGGTTCAAATCTGAGTTTAAAAGCAAAATTTTATAGAGGATCCTTCACATCGACTCTTCTCACACAGCCTGTCCTCCACCATCCCTAAAAATAAATACCATTTCTCTGGCCTCCCTTGCAATGTGGATCCCAGGGACTGCTATGGGCTGAAATCCTAAAATAGGATCTCTTCAAGCCAAAGGGCAGTCACATCTGTAGGAGATGACACTTCAAAGGAAATTCTATTGTAATGAAAGAGCAGCTGTTTAACTCTCCTCTCTCCTAATACTAGAAAAGGTGGAATAATAGAAACTGTGCTTGACTTCAGATCAGGAAAGACACAGACTTTCACATCCTGCCTCTGTCACTCACAGTAAAAATGGGCAAGTCATGGCCCTCTCTTTGCCATGTGCGGTCTTTTATACAAAGAAGGTAATAAAACGCATAGTACCTGCTTCAACCAGCATGCTCTATTGTTATCTAGGCAATATCAAGAGAACATGAAGAAGTCCCCCAGTACATTGGATGAACCTCTTGTGACAAAGCTCTGGGAGGACCTATATAAAGAGTAGCACATGATGGGCAGGCATGGCTGGGTTGTCATCTGCATTGTTTTGGAAAGGATTCCTACATTGAGGAGATCATAGATTTGATACCTACCTTCCTGGGTAGTGTCTGAGGACAGTAGGCCATGCATGTAAATAAAATGGTACATAATTATTTATTGTTGTTACTTGGGCAGTAACACAGCTTCAAATACAGCTAATTCAACTTGTGCTACTATTCCTATTTCTTTATGGAACTGGGTTCTTGCTTTCTGGTTCTCTTGCCTCCATGATCAGTCAAGAAATATACCTCTATAAAAAATAACTGAGTCATAGTACTAGGAAGCATAGTAGGTAAATAAATGCCTGATGATTGATCAATCATTGCCAAATCTCCCCTTTACTCTATAGAGAATCATAGATTTAGAGCTAAAAATAAATGACCTATTCCAATCCTCTCATTTTGCTCCTCTAAAAACTGGAGAACAGGTTCCTGAGATACAGAGAAAGATAAAAGCTCCCGGTCCTGAGGTCCTGTCCTTATTGGTCTTAGGAAATTTGTCTGATCCCCTTGGAACTCAGATTCCTCGTCTATAAAAGGAGGGGATAGATTTGGTGGCCTCTCAGATCCCTTCCAGCTGTAGTCTAAAATCATATTATCCTATGAAATACAAGCAAAGTAGAATTCAACCTTTACAAAAATAAGAGAAAAACAATGAGGAAAATGAATCACTAACACAGTGACTTTTTTTCCCCCAAAAGGGAGATCAATCTAAGAATTCAAAACTGGGAATGCAATCCAATACAAATAGTATGCTCCACCAACAAGAATTAGGTTTGGGGAAAAGTCCATTTATGTGTCCCTGGCAGTTGAAGCCAGCTGTCTTAGGAGTAGTTGGCACTGCTAACTGAAGAGCAAGACAGAGGTCATTTCTGCCCTGGCAAAGTTGTCACCTACATGACTGCAGTCGATTTCTTTTCCTTTCATAGCAGCTATCCTGGTAGCAGTGGAGCCAGCATAACCTCCTCAAATTGCCAGGAATGCTGTCTGGACAGAATGGCACCCTAGAGACAGATCTCGTGCTTGTCTGTTGAGATCTCCAATAGTTTGCATTGAGAAGAGCTCACAGAATATGTTAGAGGAGAGCAGCAAGCCCCTTACACTCTGGTGGCAATGGACTCTTGGGTCAAAGGACCTGAGTTCAAAACCCATTTCTGATGCTTCTTATCTATGTGACCATGAGCAAGTTATTTAAGCATCCTGAGCTTAAATTTCCTCTATAAGATGTCTTTTATACAAAGAAGGTAGTAAAATCCATAGTATCTGCTTCAACCAGCTTGCTCTATTGTTATCTAGGCAAGGTCAAAAGAATATGAAAAAGTTCTATCTATAAGATGAGAAGACTGAACTAAGTTCCTTCAACCATAGCCCTGAGATCCTAGGTAGGTTAAGTTCTATACCTAGCAAATAGTTATTCCTACTTCAGTTTTTACCATGCAATTACAGCTGTGTTCCTTACAGAGGCAGTGGTACAGTGACAAAATGATTACACTGAGCCAGAAAACTTGCATCCAGATTAAGAATCTGTTCACATAAAAGCTGTGTGACCTCAGGTACTTCACTGTACTTTCATGAACCTCTGTTTCCTTCTCTGAAAAAGGGTTAGCTGTGTGATGCTAGGGACAATGCAGGTGATGCTAAACAACAAGAGAGAGATGCACAGAGGAAAAAGGGAGGAGGGTGTAAATGAGCATATTATCAGTGATGACTTACAAGAAATGACATAAAAGACATCATCTAGGAAATATAGGGAACAAGGATGGTACCTGTGATTTTATTGGCATAGGGAGCTCTCTGGGAGAAACTTCTCTACCAATAAAGATGGGCATCTTCTCTGCAACTTAGCCTTAGTGAGTTGCTTAGAGCACTGAGGTTAAATGATCTGCCCAGAGCCACACAACTAGTAGGTGTCAGATGTTTCCAGGAAAAGTATGATTGGTAAGAGGAGTGAGCCTAACTGCCCAAATGTTGCATTGCTGCCTCATTGACTTTTAAAAAACTTAGAGAAAGGTTCTCATATGTTGATAAAACCTCATTAAAGGATTTAGAAGAGAAAATGCACCATAATCTGCTGTTCTGCCTGGTTTCAACTTCAGGGAACAAGATGCCCCTCCCAGGATAAACTCATCACCTCTAATCTCATCACCAGATGCTAACTGAAGCCTTAATCAACACCAGCTCCCTTAGCCCTCTCTCCCCTCCGATTGAAGAGCTGATTTGATAAAGTACCAAAGTCTTCCCAATGCTTTCCTTTATAGATGTCAGAAACTGGACTTTTAAGTCTCACTTCATTCCTCCCATCCCTGCTTGCTTTACTGCCTCCTTTTGTGTGTTGTTTCTCTCCACATTCATTAGATTATAAGCTCCTTGAGGGATGAGACTGTCTTTCATTTTATTAGTTGCATTCCAAGCAATTAACACAGTGCCTGACACATAATAGGCATTTAATAAATGTTTATTAGATTTGATTGGTTCAAAGGTATGGATAGGTTGTGATTTTCACTTTTAATAGAGAAAAGTCACACTGATAAGATCCATTGAGTATTTAACAAGATACAACCACTCTAAGCCTATTTTCTTTACCTGTAAAATGGTGATCAGAGATGGGCTGGTAAATGTTTAAAAACCTGCTTTGAGCTTACCTTAAAATAGTAAGTAGTATCTATCTAAAACCATCAGCAAACATTATCTGTAATGGTGATAAGCTAGAAGACTTCCCAGTAAGATCAGGGATAAAACATGGATACCCATTATTATTATTATTATTCAATATTATACTAGAAATACTATCTATAGCAATAAGAGGAAAAAAGGAATAGCAATGAAGAAACAGAACTATTACTTTTTGCAGATGATATAATGATATACTTGGAGAATCCTAGAGAATCAACAAAAGTAGTTGAAATAATTTGCAATTTCAACAAAGTTGAAGAATATAAAATAGACTCACATAAATCATGAGCATTTCTATATATTACCAAAAAAGTCTAGTAGTAAGAGATAGAAAGAGAAGTCTAATTTAAAATAGCTGTAAATAATATAACATACTTGGGAGTCTACCTGCCAAGACAAACCCAGGAACTATATGAAGACAATTGTAAAACGCTTTTCTTACAAATTAGTCAGATCTAAACAATTGTAAAAATATTAATTGTTCATGGGTAGGCTGAGTCAATATAATAAAAATGACAATTCTACCTAAACTAATTTACTTATGCAATGCCATGCCAATCAAACTGCCAAAAATTTATTTTATAGAGCTAAAAATAATCATAACAAAAATTCATCTGAAAAACAAAATGTCAAGAATATTAACAGAATTAGTGGGAAAAAATGTTATGGGAAGGTGGATTAGCTGTACCAGATCTCAAACTGCATTACAAAGTAGTAATCATCAAAACAATCTGGTAGAGTGAAGGATCAATGGAGTAGATTAGGTACACAATACACGGTAGTAAATGACCATAGTAATCTAGTCTTTGATAAACCCAAAGTTCCAAGCTTTTGGGATAAGATCTCACTATTTGACAAAAACTACTAGGAAAAGTAGAAAGCAGTTTGGTAGAAAGTAGGTATAGATCAACATCTCATATCATGTACTGAAATAAGGTCAAAATGAGTATATGATTTGCTAAATAAAAGGTAATACCATAAGCAAATTAGGGGAGTGTTGAATAGTGTACATGTCACATCAATGGATAAGGGAAGAATTTATAACCAAACAAGAGATAGCATGTAAAATGGATAATTTTGATTACATGAAATTAAAAAGGTTTTGTGCAAATAAGACCAAAGCAGCCAAGAGTAAAAGGGAAGCAGAAAAATTGGGGGAGGGAGGATTGTACAGCAAGTTTCTCTGATAAAGGCCTCATTTCTCAAGTATAAAGAACTGAGTCAAATTTATAAGAGTAGAAGCCATTCCCCAATTGATAAATGCTCAAAGAATATGAAGAGGCAATTTTCAGATGAAGAAATTAAAGCTATCTACACTCATATGAAGAACTACTCTAAATCACTTTTGATCAGAGAAGTGCAAATTAAAACAACTCTAAGGCACCACTTCACATCTATCAGATTGGTTAACATGACAGAAAAGGAAAATAATAGATTTAGGAAAGGATGCGAGAAAATTGGGACACTAATGCACTGTTGGTAGAGTTGTGAACTCATCTAATCATTCTGGAAAGTAATTTGAAACTATGCCCAAAAGGCTATAAAACTGTGAATACCCTTTGATCCAGCAATGCTACTACTAGATCTATATCCCAAAAAGATTTTTTAAAAAAGGAAACAGACCTATATATACAAAATTATTTATAGCAGCTCTTTTGGTGGTGGCAAAGAATTAGAAATTTAGGGGATACCCATCAAATGGGGAATGACTGAACTAGTTGCAGTATATGATTGTGAAGGATTACTGTACTATTGTGCTATAAGAAATAACAACCAGGATGGTTTCAGAAAAACTTGGAAAGACATATATGAACTGATGCAAAGTGAGTTGAGCAAAACCAGAAGAACATTGTATACAATAACAGCAATATTGTAAAAATGATCAGCTGAGAATGACTTAACCGACAATACAATGATCCAAAACAATTCTGACTTATGATAAAAAATGACAGAGAAAGAACTGATGAGTTTTAATATAGATCAAAGCATACTTCTTTTTATTTTATTTTTTTCTTGGGTTTTTTTTTTTTGGTCTGTATTTTCTTTTATAATATGACTAATATGGAAATGTATTTTGCATGACTACACATGTATAACCTATATCAAATTGCTTGCTATCTCAGAGTGGGGAGCAAAGTGAGGGAAAGAGAAAATTTGGATCTCAAAATTCTAAAAAAATGAATGTTTAAAAAAATTTACATTTCATTGGAAAAAATTTAAAAGTAAGAGCTAAAACAAAACAAACAAACAAAAAAACAACAACCCTGCTCTGAGTAGACCTGACATGCTTTTAATTTGTATTATTAACATTTTCTCCCTTACTTTCTTAAGTCTAGACAAACAACAAAACAATAAATCAAATCCTGATGTGTAGCATTTTCCAGGGTGTAAATGCTCCAACAATGCACTCTCAGAGCCAGTTGGAGCAGGCTCCAGCACACTCCTGATGAGGATAATGACTCTTGCACTACCCATAACACAGAATTGTAGGGAAATTGTTTTACAAACCTTAAGATGATATATAAATGTGAGCTGTTATTACTGTTCTCAACTTCAGGACCCAGACCTAGAAAATAGAAAGTTAGTCCTTAGATAATCATTGTCTTTTTTAATATCCCAAACCCATTTATTTCCTTTATGCTTTCGCTCCTGCCCCTAGATTTGTAGCTGGGAAAATTACAACCTAAATAGGGGAAATAAATACATCCAGCAATTCAAGAAATATTTGTTTAAACTACAGTTACCTTGTTCCTCACTTTTGCCTGAAGGTGACCATGATGACAGAGCTCTATAAGGAAGGTATAACAGTGAACTATGAACTCTGACATGTTTTTCCAAGCCAGAACAGCTTAGAAAAAGAACTTATCTGTGGACTGGGGCTGTCACATGAGGTACAATCTAGCTAAATTTTTTAAGGTTTCTCATAGGAGAGTTGGTAATCAAGTGATGATATTTTTTATGGCCACAGCAACTCGTGAATGAAGGGATTATGATTTGCATCAATGGAAGATGTAACCATACTTATAAATCAAAGCTCTTTTGTTGTATATAAGGGACAGAAATTGGAGGCATGGAATTAGGAGAGGATTTGGTATCAGGGGACCTGGGTTCTAATCCTGACTCTGCTACTTACTCCCTGAGTGATCTTGGGCTTCTTTAGGTCTCAGTTTCAATCATTTATAAAAAGGGAAGTTTGGACTTAGTTGGCCTAAGCACTGAGGAAAACACAAAAGTTCTGCTTGGAGGAAAATGGAACTCAAACATCCTAATTTCCCAATCTAGCCCCGGCAGGGTAACTGCTGACATTTCCCCTCCAGGTTATATTAGACCCTTTTAATCAATCAGTCAATCAATAAACATTTATTAAGTGCCTACTATATGCTAGGCATGGTGCTAAGTGCTGTTATTATGGGATTCATTTTATAGGCTCAAAGAAGGACTTATAGACACCAACTAGCCCAACCCCCTTATTTTATGAATGGGAAAACTGACCCAAAGAGGTGTCCCAAACACTCATAGCCTGTTTGTTTCAGAGTTGAAACTCAAGTTTCCTAACTCTTTCTACTACACCACTGTGAAACAATCTTCAACTTCTTCTAAATCCTACACATCCTACCTACCCTTATTCAGCTCAAGTCCTGGTTCCTCCAGGCAACTTATTTCTTGATTACTTTCTTAATTTTTTTTCTTTCTTAATTACTTTCACCTTCAATGCCCTCCTACTTCTCCCTTGAACTTAGAGAGTATTTATGTTTTGTACCCTGTGACTCTGAAAAAGATACAACTCCATGGTGCTCTAGGCAATTCTTTAAGGTTATAAATTACAGAGAGAATGCCAACCTACATTGCTAGAGAGTTTCCTCATGCAGAATTCCCTCTGTCAATGAAACCAAAAGTCCAGTGCCCATCTCTCCTACTCACAGACCTGCACTTGATTATAAACTGCCTTGTATTAGTTACTAAGTGCTTCTACTCTTTACCATTTATCTCTGCAGCTAGAAGGCAAGCTCCCTGAGGGCAGGGACAATATCTTATTTATCTTTGTAATCTCGCTTGAGGTCTAGCAAGGTTTCTCAAAAGTCTGGGTGGAGTCATTGATTTTAATTAGGCAAGGTGATTTGAGCGTGCTTCTTAGACAAAGCTAGGGCTCACAGGGTCACATGAATGGGCTGCCCATTGGACTGGGGCTGGCATCTGTTTGGGAAACGTGGGGAAAGTTGCTTGGCACCCTTCACTTTTTGCTCTTGGATCCCGGTAGAATCTAGCCCCTTTCAGAATCGATTCAGATTTGCCTCTCAGGATCTGTATGAGTGAACCAACACATATGTGTAGGGTGGGGAAAGGGGGAGTTGCCTTAGAAGGGAGAACAAAGGAAGGGGAAAATGAACACTGCGGAAGGTTCAGGGCTATCCCCAAGTGTGTGGTGGGGGTGGGGTAGGGAGGGGGTGCTGAGGGCAGTCGCCTCTGGACTGACGGTAACTCCCCATTGCAATACATTGCTCAGGCGCTGGGGCTTCTCCGCCCCCTTCCAGCCTCTCCCTCTCCCGCTCCCTTGCTCTTATTTAACCTGGCTCCCCAGTTGGTGGATCTCTCACTTCCACTTAGGAGCCCGACAGTGTATGCGTGTGCGTGTGCGTGTGTGTATGTGTGTGTGTACGGAGCTGCAGCTCCGTAGCCTCATTCCCTTCCTGTCCCAAGACCATGAAGTCCTTTGTGTGGCCGCTGCCCCTGGCTCTGGCTCTGGCCCTGACCCTGGGGGAGACCCTTGCAGGGCCAGCCAAGTCTCCCTACCAGCTTGTACTCCAACACAGCCGGCTCCGAGGCAGGCAGCACGGGTAAGCCTGGGACAGCAAAAAAAAAAAAAAAAAAAAAAAAAAGAGGGGGCTAGAGAAAGGAGGGAGAGGGGGACCCAGGAACTTCAGAAAGCAAACTCCACTAAAAACTTGTTTCTTTCTCAGGCCATTCATTGCCTCAGTCACTTCTATTTCTTTTTCCTGCTGGACAAGTTGTTTTGGGAGCTAAACAAAAAATAAAAGATCCCAAACTGCAACCACCTTTTTTGAATTTCCAGCCTCCCTCCCACCAAAGAAAACAAAGTTTCTGTGTCAGATCATGTGCTCCAGGGCCCTGCCCCCAGAACTGGCTTCCCGTTGCTTTTAGGGGTTTGTAGCTTGGAGGGGACTGACTTTTTCTTGTTTCTGGGATAGTTGGACAACCTAAGGGAGAGGGTATGGGAACAGGTTGGAGCAAAGGTTTGGGGTCAGTGTATTGCCAAGGGCATGAGTCTGTCAGGTTTAGATAAATGAACTGCCCCTATCCCACATCCCTACCTCCATGGCAGGAGTGGAGCTCCCTGGGATAAGGAGAGTGGGGTGGATCTCTACCACTTTCCCTCTCTCTGGTCACTGGAGGGGGTTGGTGCTTGGACCCTGTATATGGGCTTAATTCTTTAGAGGGAGAAAGGAAGTCAATTCAACAAATCATCAAGTTCAACCTATGTGCCAAGCTATGTTCTAGGCTCCGAGATGGGGTGGATAAAGTTTGGATAAGGTGGGCTTGAGGCAGCTTGGCACAATGAAACAGATACTGATTCTGGAGTGAGGGGACATGCATTTAAAACCTACCTCTGATGCTTAACTACTTGTGTAAACTTAGGGAAATCACACCTTGTCAGGTTTCAGTTGCTCTGTCTGCAAAAGAAGTAAAAGAAAGGCAGGATCGGATTGTAGAAAGAGCACTTGGGGTCCAAAAGCTTGGATTCAAATCCTGCCTCTCTCTACAACCTTGGGGAAGTAACCTAACTTCTGTGGTTCTCAGTTTCCTCAATTGTAAAATAAGGGGGCTGGACCAAATGACTGTTAAGGTGCCTTTCACCTCTAAATCTATGATTCTATGATATCTAAAACTAGAAACTTTTTATAAGGCATGAGCTCTGCTCTCATGGAGCTTAAATGATAAAGGGAAAATAAGACATAAATACAGAAAACTATAATACACAATAATATATGATATGTACATTAGGGAAATGCAAATCAAACAAGTAGGAGGTATTTTCCTTCTAAGAGGAAGGTCATGGGGGTGAGGGGATCAGAGACAGTATCATAGAAGAGGTGACATTAAGATTGAGCTTTATAGGATAGACAGAAACTCAACAGTCTAAGATGGAGAAGAAAGATGTTCCGGGCATATGGAAACAGTGTGAGTAATGATACAGAGGTAGGAAAGCCCATAATATGTTTGGGGGGGAAGAGTCATCTGTATCAGTCTGCCCCTCTGTGACTGAGTCATTTACTCTATAGTGGTCCTAGCAAATAAAACATGAAGTGACTAAGGCAATCTCTGCTGCTCCTGACACTACTGCCATGGAGTTGATCCCAAGTAAAGGTGGGGGAGGGATTACAGGAGTAATTTTCATCTTGGTGAAAGTCCGAAGACCTTTGATTCACCATCATCAGCCATCTATTCTTCCGAAGTGAGGAAGGAAGCAGCAGATATTTTCTTTGATCTCCTCTTTAGCTTAAATATCTTTGCTCCACATCCAAAGAAGATGATGCAATGGATATAATGCTGGACTTGAAATCAGGAAGATCTGAGCTCAAATCCAACCTCAGATACTTTCTAGCTGGGCAAGTTACTTAATCTCCATCTACCTTGGTTTCCTCATATGTAAAATGGGGATAATAATAGCTCTTACTTCCTAGGGTTGTTGTGAGGATAAATTGAAACAATATTTGCAAAGTGCTTTGCAAACCCTAAAGTTCTATACAAATGGTACCTAACTGCCCTTAGGCAGTTAGGAGGCTCCTCCTGGGATCTACAAATGGTTTCCATGGTCCTACAGCATTGTCTGCCCCATGGGTGTAAAAAAGCCCTTGATGTGAGGTAAGGGTTTCTTCCTGTAAAAATTTTTTCAAAATCAACTTCTTCCTCCTTCACCCAGGATAGCTCCCTTTGCCTGAGGAGCAAGAGGATAAGCCAGAACATTGGAAAATGAGAGCTAGAATGGGCTTAGAGATCATCTAGTCCATCCACATAATTTTACAGATGATTTAAGTGAGGCGCTAAGAAGTTAAGGGGCTTGTCCAAGGTCCTATCAGTCTGAAGGGACTTTATGGGTTAGTGTAAAGAATTGTGGAGAATATATGGAGGACTTCTATTCCAAACCGAGTTTTGCCACTAATTCACTAAGTGACCTTTGACAATTCACTTATTCTTTCAGTGAGAGTTTCCTCAAGTGTAAAATAAGGGGAGGTGACTAGATTTATAAGGTTCCTTCTGGCTCAACTATTAGGATACTCAGCCCTCTGTCTGTCTCCCAAATTCCATTCTTGGTTTAATTTCAGTCTTTCTAGGCAGAGGTGTAACTTTCTTCCTTGTAAAAGTTTTTAGAAGTTAAGTTTTCATGTTAAAAGTATTTTAAAAGGATTTCTGGGGGAAAAGGACAACCTAAAATGTTGATAAAGTCATAAAGATGACTCAAGGAATTGTGGCAGTGATCCCTGGAAGATGTATTTGTCCTGATCTAATGCAATTCACAAAAGAGTGACTAATAATATTCTATAGCAATACCTCAAATTCATTTAGTAGCTCTCTTCTTTCAAACTTATAGAACTTTCATATATATGCTGTCATATCACTCCTCATGTTATCCCCCCAAAAAGCAGCAAACTGGGTCTGCTTATCTCTATCCAAGATAAAGATGCTAATCAAGGCCCAGAGAGGCTGTGGCTTGCCCACAGCCCGCCCCAGAATTGGTAGAACCAAGATTTGAACTAAGGTCTTCAAGCCCCTGGCTCAGTTGAACCTTTGGAGTGTTGTCTTTGTGCACTGAGCTCTTGGAGCACTTATAAAATGATCAGCAATTGCCATTCATGACAAAGAGTAAGAGATTAGGATGTGGTAAAGGGTATGGAATATACTACAGAGACAGGCATCCCGTACTTTATTACACTCTCCATGCATGCAAAAAATGGAACAGACTAATGTGCTACCCCTCCATGAAAGCTGTGTAGCTGATTCCTGATGTGTTTTTCAAACCAGTTAACATTTGTGGCTAGTGTTAAGACCTGGAAATGGAACTTTGGTGATAGATGGTATTCAGGCCTGACAGATAGAGGTAGACTTCAAAAAACAAGTGTAATGGGGAATTCAGATGATGATTCTAGGCAGTGGGGAGACAGATCTGCCTGTAATTAATAAACTCTTAGAGAGACTTTAGACCTTCCCTTCCCCTACTCTAGAGTACTCTCTCCTCTACTGTTCTTTCCAGTGATTACTTAACTTACTCCAAAGAGTTGGGAGTGGAAAGAGAAGACTCTAGCTGTAGCATAGTGGATAGAACACCAAGCTTCAACTCAGAAAGACCTGAGTTCAAATCTGACCTCAGACACTTACTAGCTATGTGATCCTGGGCAAGTCACTTAACTTCTGTTTACCTCCATTTCCACAACTGTAAAATGTAGCATGAGGGTTATTGTGAGGATCAAATGAGATAATAGTTACAAAAAGCACTTAGCACAGTGCCCAGCACATGGTAGACACTAATGCTTATTCCCCTCCCACCTCCAATTCTCCAGAGTGATCTTGAGTCATCATTGGGAAGGGGAATGGAGTGAGGGAAAGAGTACTCCTGTTTTGGTCACCTCTCTCTTCCTCAGGGGAGTAGTAAGGAAGCAGCTTTCGTCCCTCATGACTTCAGTATTTTGTGTTGTCCTTCCACTGCTTTGGAAGAAGCTTTCGAGAGACTGGGTCTAAGTCTGGATTTGAGTGCAATGTCCTTGTGACCATCCTCATGACCAAAGAAGTAAGTTCCTGGCCTGGCCAGTGTCATGAGAGCACAAACCATAGCTTCATCTAGAGGAGAGAAAGAGATCTGAGATGGCTAGGGAAATGCAGAAGCCTGTAGCAGTTTCATCTTTCACTAAGGACTAAATTAAACATTTATTGAATGAAGAAATGAATGAGGTTATGCTTGGATTTGATGTGGGAGAGGAGGGAAACAAAGTAGGAAACCAGTCAACTTCTTTATAAGAGAAGCTAAAACCATCCCACCAGCATTCAGGGGATCTGCCTACAAAGACTGTCTGTGGATGAACCAACTCCCTGTCTTATTTCTCTAACAAAAGATGCACATATCAATCCACTTGGAACAGACTAATGTGCTACCCCTCCATGAAAGCTCAGGCTGCTTCTGTTTGCCTGCTCACAAGTTGGAAGGCACATTGTTTCTTCTCTGTCTCTCTGCCTCTGTCCACACTTGTCTGTCTGCCAGGCTCCCTTTGCCTCTCTCCCTCTCTTTATATTCCCTCTCCATCTTTCCTGGAGTGAATTGTGTGACATTTGGACCACATACTTGACCTGGGGTGGCTTTGATTTCCGTCTCAGGACCTTGGTTTTTTTTGAGGACCTGATGAACTGAGCTCTCAGGGAGTTCAGATTGCAATCCTTCCCTTGCCGTGTTGCATTATGATAATCTGAAGAGGTGTCTGTGCACCACTCCCCTTCCGGCCCAACACACCCAGATTATACTCACTTAGACACTGGGCTTTTCCAGCTGGCATCAGAGCTTTGGGAGGCAGCACCATAGAGAAGGGAGATCACTGGCTTTGAAGTCAGAAAACCTGAGTTCACATATCAGCTCTGCCACTTAACCCCTGTGTGACTCTGAACTGAGGCCCTGGACTTTAGTCTCTTCAGCTCTAAGATTAGTAATTGAGACTAATAGGCTCTGAGGTTCCTTTTAGCTCTATATCAATAATCCTACTATTTTAGCTGGGTGGCACAGTGAATACAGAGCTGGGCATGGAGTCAGAAAGATCTGAGTTCAAATCTAGCCTCAGATATTTACTTAGTAGCTGTATGATACTGGACAAGTCATTTAGCCTCAATTTATTCAGCTGTAAAATGGGGATAATAGGTGCACCTACCTCTCAGGGTTGTTGTGAGGATAAAATGAGATGATATTTGTAAAATACTTAGCACAGTGTCTGGAACATAGTTGGTGCTATATAAATGCAAGCTGCTAGAACTATTAATACCACCTCCACCACCACCACCACTACCACTACTTCTAGTCATAAATGGAGTGTGGAGGTAGTTGGTTTTGTTTGTTTTTTAATCTGGTGCCAAGTTTTTTTTGGTCACCATTCCTTTTGCTCCCCCATACGCGCGCACACACACACACACACACACACACACACACACACACATATAACATAACACACAAATAAGATGGAATATTACAGAATGACTATCAGCAAGGCTCTATACTATGGATCATGCATCTGAAAGTAGTGTATGATGACTGTTCTTGAGTAAGGATGTATAGTGTCTACACTGTTTCAGGTTCTAGGTTCATAACTTTGTTCGAAGTTCCTAGATTGTCATATATGTGACCCTGGGCAAGTCATGTAACTCTCAGTAATCTGGACAGCTCTATAAATGGGACAAATAAGAGACCTGATGTGGATCTACTTTAGGAAGAGGAGTTTTTTCACCTGGAAGTTCCTTCTGCCAATGAAATCATAAATCTTTATACGTGCAAGGCACCGTATTTGGTGTGAACAATACAGGAAACATTTCTGTTTTTTGAGCAGCTTACCTGCAACCAAGAGGATACAGCACTTACATAGATAAATGAATACAAAATAATTTGAGTAAGAGAACACTAACATGGGAATCAGGAAAGACTCTCTGTGAAAGGTATTGCTTGAATTGAGTGTCTATATAAATTAATGATCCTAAGCCTTGAAAGAAGCTTAAGGACTCTTTGATGCAGTGGTGAGGAAGGAATGCATTCCAGGTATGGAGGACAGTACAGAGGCAGGTGATGGTATGCAGAATCTGGGAAACACCTAGTAAATCAGTTTGGCTGAATTATATCATGTGTAAAGGGGACATAGGTGTAATAAGCCGAAGAAGGAAGGTGGGAGCCAAATTTTGGAGGGCTTCACAATACCAACTAAGAAGTTTATATTTTATCCTAAAGAAATTAGGGAACCACTGGAGGTGAAAATAGATCTTTAATTATAGCAAAGTGGATACGGATTGGCGTTAAAAATGTTTAGTGATTAACTTTGCAGTTAATAGTTTCAGTTTTGAGCTCTGAGACTCAAGTGCCTTACTTTAAAAAGTCATCCAGAGTTCTTGAAATGCAAAACTATTTTGAACTCTCAGAAAGTCTTCATTTGTTTTCTTCTGCTTTCTTCTAACTTGTGATCCAGCCAAGATGAACTGCCTGTTTGGGGTTCAGCCAGAAGCCCCATTGACATTTTAGTCATGAGTCCCTCTGGTTCTCCAGGTGTTCATATGGAAACATTGATATAACTTAGGTCAAGTTCAGGGAAATAGACAGTTGGGACTTTACATTCTAAAAAACAAAAATCCAAAAAAGAAAAAAAAATAAACAAAACAATACAGGCTTCCTTTGGAGTTATAAAAGACTCTTTCCTAAGAAATCCCAGGCCATGTCTTGTAATTCTGAGAAATACAATGAGCCTAATTTCCCTAGCAAATGTCTTGTTACCTGTATGTTGTTATTTAGTCATTCAATTGTGCTCTACTCTTCATGACCCCATGGACCATAGGGCACCAATACTGTCCATGAGGTTTTCTTGGCAAAGATACTAGTGGTTTGCCATTTCCTTCTTCAGAATTTCCTTCACCTGTATATGCTTCAACAAGTAGCTTCAAGAAATATTTCTGTAACATCTACTCCTATGTGCTAATTTTGCATTTATAGCTGAAAGAGATATTCAGAGATCCACTAGTCCATACCCTCTACCCTCAACTTTACCAATGAGGAAAGTGAAGCTCAGTGTTTAGCAAGTGTTTATAACCAAGTGTACACCAAGGTAACCACAGTTGAGTTGATATTTGTCCCCAGTTCCTCTGACTCTGAATCCACCACCACTGTTTCCATCACACCTAGATACCTCCATGCTGGGCTTTGTGAGAGAACATAAAAAAGGTACAAAAGAAAGTACTGGTTCTTAGTAAATTTGTGATCTAATTGAATAGAGGAGACCCATTGCTGGAAGCAAATGAATAATAGGAGGCCGCCTATATTAAGCATTACTAGCTATGGTCTCTAAATAGGAATAGTAGAGATCAGAGGAGGAGATAACAGGAATAGGTTATGATATTTGGTGAGGGCTCTCGGTTGAAGGTTGCATAGTAGGAAAGGAGAGACTCAAGCTTGGTTGTAAAGGATGAGTTAGATTTGGACAGGAAGAAAAGAGAAGGGAGAGTACTTGACTCTCCTGGTCAGACAATAATAGGGCAGACTTATTAAATTGTTTCTGTGGTAGCGAGAATGAGCTACATTTCACTCATTCACTAGCTTTCAAACCAAATGCCTCTTTTGCTCCAGATAGTAGTGACAAGATGTAGTCTGTTAACATGAAACAGTTTTTCTGTGTACGAAAATGACTTACATAAAGATAGAATCCATGGTTTTGGCCTCATCAGCACCACTCTGATATTCTAGGCTAACTCTGCTTTCATGTTAAGCATCTTTGGAAGTGACGTTCACCCTTCTAGGATGTTAGAGTATTTTAGCACATTGCTATTTCAATGTGATAATAATAACTCGTTTTCCCAATGGATCATAGATTTAGAAAACAAATACAACATAGAAGCCATTCACATTGTTACAGAGAAAGAAAATGAGGAATAGAAGGGTTAAATGACCTGACCACAGTTACACTATAGTAAATGACTGAACCAGGATTTGAACTCAGATCCTCAGATTCCACATCAAGCACTCTTTCCACTGTACCATGCTGTCTCTGGGTTTACAAAATGCTTTCATCATAGTAACTATATGTGGTAGATAGTACAAATATGGTGATTGCCATTTTACTGATGAAGAAACAGAATCACAGATAGGTCATATGGTATGATGGGAACACACTAGAACTGATTCAAGACCCTTGAGTTCCATTTCTGAGAATGTAGAGTGACTAAGGGCAAGCCACTTCACTCTTCAGAGCCTCAATTTTCTCATTTGTAAAATAGAGATAATTATATCCATAGTACTTATCTTACAGGTTATGAGAGGTTTTTTGTTTTGTTTGTTTTTTGTTTTGGATTTTGGATCAAGACAAGACGATGTCTGGAACAGAATATTAGAGAGTTATTAGGTACTGAGAGGTTAAGCAATTTGCTGTTGCTCACAAAATTAGCATATAATCATAGCATATAAGAGCAGTACCTGAACCCTGGGTTTCTGAATTCCAGTATCGTCTCTCCATCTCCTGTGCCTCTCCACTGGGTTGTTCTAAAGATCAAATGATAGAATGTACAGCTCTTTGTAATGCACAAAACACTATGTAAGCATCAGTTATGATTTTATTAAGTGATCTCCCATTAGCGACACAGCTAGCAAATGTTAGAATCAGGACTTTGGTCTTCTGAATTGCAAATATAGGGCTCAACAATCCATGGCACTTGAGTGGTCCAGAAATTGTAGAGGTGGCTGTCAACCCAGGAGCAGCTCAGGCCCCAGGCAACTCTAGCTTAGTTGGTGTGAATGGATGGACTGCTTAACATCTTTCTGATGTGTTTGCCTTTCCTTTCAGCCCCAATGTCTGTGCTGTGCAGAAGCTCATTGGAACCAACAGGAAGTACTTCACGAATTGTAAACAGTGGTACCAGAGGAAAATCTGCGGAAAATCCACGTAGGTCCTGGAGTGGCATCCAAAAGGAATCATAGCTAAGGCTGCCGTGTGTGTGTGTGTGTGTGTGTGTGTGTGTATGTGTGTGTGCGCGCGTGCATGTGTGGAGATAAGAATGCTTGTGAGCTCTGTGAATGGAACTGCATGTGGCCTCAAAAACTCTGAAATGTTGCAATACAAAAAAAAAAGAAAGAAAAGAAAAAAGACATTATGAAACATGTACAAACATGTTAGAGAAGTATATGCTTTTAGAATGTCACTTTATTAAGTTACAGAACAAATGGGACAATTTTGATTTGCCTCCCCCCACCCCCCCATTTTTACTGTTGATGGGACTGTGATAGATTTTTTTAGAGCTGATTTAAGGCCTAGGGGAAGACATGAAACCTCTTGTGTGAGGTTTTCCTAATTCTTAGTCAATGACACATGTGTTTGTTGTATATCATGTGATTCTAGAAAAGAAGATCAGTCAGTAAGCACACTTGGCACTTTTCTGAGTGTGGAGCCCTGAAATGGGAATTGTGCCAGATGCAAAGCGATGGACAACGTGCTGGAGAGCCTGAACAAAGAGATTTTTCTTTTTTAATGACTTAGAGTGATAGTTTTGAAGTCAGAAGACCTGGGTTTGAATCCTGGCTCAGCTACTGAGTATGTGCGTGCCCCTGTGCAAATCACCTAATCCTTCTTGGCCTCAGTTTTCTGAGCTGTAAAATGGGGGAATTGGACTAGATCAAAGGTTCTCGACCTGGTCTGTGAACTTTTTGAAAAAATATTTTGATAACCGTATTTTAGCATAGTTGGTATTCTTTACAATCCGATGTCTTTTATTTTACACATTTAAAAACATTATTCAGAGAAAAGGCCCATAGGTTTCATCATATTGCCAAAGGGGTGATTGAGACAAAAAATAGTTAAGAACTCCTGAAATAGATTATCTTTAAGGTTCCTCCTAGTTCTATTTCTATGATCTTATGATTCTATGCATCTGCATAGAAGTAGACAAAGTATTGCAAATGAAAATTGTGAGAGTTAAGTTGGTTTGTAGTGAGGGGATATGGAGCCATGTAGCCATTCAATATACAGGCTTAGTGACTTGGATATCATGGGTGGAGGCAGTATCCATCAGCACTGCCCAGTGCTGCATGTAAACAGATTAGCCTGCGTGTTCTAACGGAATTCCAGTGAAACAGATCTGTTTGGGAGCCAAAAGTAAACAGACATATTTATCTCTGGTCACAGAAATGGACGAGCTGGCTTTTAAGCTGGCTTATCTGTCTCATCTAGGCAGAGAGTGTTCTCTAAGCAACATTACTTTGTATAGGAGGTCCTATACAGTTCCTATTTCCAGGAAAGAAAGGTTAAGATGTTATATCTACAAAATGCTTTCCAGGTTCTTGAGTTTAAAATTTTATTGCATTTAACATCATTTTGCATAATTTCCTTCATACTAATGGCCAACTGATAGATGATATATGTTTTTTTTTATTCTTAAATTCAAATGCTCTCCCATTTGTGATCCTAGTTTTAATTATGATAAGTGACTTTTGGTACTATTAACCAAGGAAAAATAGGGATGCTGAGTTCATAGGATTTAAAACTAAAAGATAAGTTAGTGATCATCTAGGTCAGTGGTATCAAACTTAAATAGAAATAAGGACACTAAACCATCCATAAGGATCCTTGCAGGCCACACATTGACTTAGAAAATTACATATTAACATTATCTATTTTCTATGATATTTTTATTTATTTTGTTAAATATTTCCCAATTATATTTTAATCTGATTCACTGTCACTTAGGAGTGTTGTAGGCTGCACATATTTGACACCATTGAGCTAATCTAACCTCCTCCAAAGAGTGACTTGCCCAGGAACATAGAAGCACCCTCTCCCAAGAGCATAGAACCATAGACATATATGTTTTCATGTTTTCTCCCCCGATAGATTGCAAGTTCCTTGAAGGCAGGGACTGTCTTTTGCCTCTTTTCAATATCCCCTGTGCTTAGCCTGGTGCCTGGCACATGATAGGTGCTTAATAAATGTTTATTGATTGATCCAGAATTAAAAGGAACTTTTAAGACTGTTGAGTCAACTCATGGCCACAAGTCAATGGCAAGTTTATTAAGCACCTATTATATGCCAGGCATTGTGCGAAGCACTTGGAATACAAAAAAGGCAAAAACAATCTGTCCCTTCAAGGAGTTCACAATCTAATGAGAGGGACAATGTGCAAACAACTGTGTACAAATAAAATATGTAAAGAATAAATTGGAGATAATCTCTGAGGGAAGGCATGATCTAAATTAAGGAGAAATGGTAGCAGGAAGACTGAAGGCAGAGAGGAGGGAGATGTCAGGCATAGGGGACAGTCAATAAAAATACACAGAGGGTAAAAATGGAATTGTGTTTGTGGAACCACATGGAGGCCACCCTTGTAGAGTTCAACCTCCTCATCTCATAGGTAAGGAAACTAAGGCCTAGGGAGATAAAGTGATTTGCCCAAGGTCACACAAGTATTAAATGTTAGACGTTCCCACCTCTTCGAACCATGTGCTCTGACTCCAGAGTCCATACTCTTTTCATTGTACAATGTTAGCTTTGTTGTATCATAAAATTCTAAACTAGTGTGAGCCTAAGTTCAGGCTAGCAAATGGCTTGGGCAGCTAGGTGATGCAGTGGATAGAGCACCAAGCCCAGAGTAGGCACTTAGTAGCTGTGTGACCCTGGTCAAGTCACCTTGTTTGCCTCCATTTCCTCATCTGTAAAATGAACTGGAGAAGGAAACGGCAAATCTCTCCAGTCTCTTTGCCAAGAAAACCCCAAATGGGGTCATGGAGAGTCTGACATTACTGAACAATAACAAGCAAATGACTTATTTCAAGTGAATAAAGTTAGCATTTGGCATGCTGAGTCAAGGCCTATCCTTAAAGCCAAAAGTTAGATGTGCTATGAATACTTAGCTCTGTTGCTCTGTGCATGTCAAATAATAATTATTTCACTGGTGGGCAAATGGAGGTTCTATGAATTTGATGTTATCCAGATGTAAAGTAAGTTGACACCAAAGCCAGACCCAAACTTTATCAAAGGTGATTCATAAAGATGTCTAGAATGACTGAACTAAGTAAGCAATTTTTCGGTCCTCTTTTCTGTGCTAGTTAAGCTGCAAGTTTCTCACTTGCTTTGAAATGTGTTCCTGAAAAGTTATCGAGCGAAGTATATACATAAAATGATAAAGTCATTTAAAAGAGCAATATCAGTGGGGAAAATGGGAAAGTCCTCATTTAAGTTGAACCTGGGCTATGTTTTGAAGGAAACTTGGGGTTCTAAGAGACAGACGAAAACCTTAGTCAGTTAAGAAGCATTTAAGCGCTTACTGTGTGCTAGGAACTGTGCTGAGCATGGGGCATACAAAGAAAGGCAAAAACAGTCCCTGCCTCAAGGTGCTCTTTTCTAATGGGAGAGACAACATACAAACAAATATATATATGAAGCAAGCAATGGACAGGATAAACAGGGAATAATTAAAAGAAGGAAAGCACTGTAATTAAGAGTATCTCAAATGTCCTTGCAGTACTTCTTTGATTCATTGTGTAGATTATTGAGAAAGAGGAGATAACTTGGAAAGGATCCAGAAAAAGGAGGAAAGGCTATTCATGAAGAGAAGGGACTAGTTCAGAAGGAAAGACCCCAGGAAGGAACACTGGTGAGAGCAGACTAAGGGGAAGCATCAGTCCAATTCAACCTATTCTTACTTTGAGCTTTGCGCTATGCCAGGTGCTGTGGGAAAGGACAGGAAAAGAAGGAGGCATGAACCTTATCTTAAGGGAGATTTTTACAGATGAAACAGAAAACTGTGCAAGAAAATGTATTAATAAAGTGCTAAATTCAGTAAAATCAAATGGTGATATATGTGGTATGTATAGTAAGGGCTTTGGAGGCTTAGGTAGGAGAGAGATGTGAGCTGGAGTTATCAGGGAAGACTTCATAGAGGATATAGGACTAGAATTTGGTTGGGGGGAGGAGGTAAAGGGCATTCCAGGTCAAAGGAGCAGCATTTAAAATGGCACAGACATGGAAACTATCATGGCATATTTGGGACATTGAGAAGACTGCCCTCTAAAGAGGAACATGGAGGATTGGATAACTAAGAGAGAGCCTTGTGGATAGCCTTGAAGTGAGCAGAGAAGTTTTACTTGAGAACCTAAACCAAGGAAAATGAAGACAAGGAAAACTCAATACTGTCAGCATTGTTGTCAGTGCATGTACATTGTAGGTAAAAGGGCAGATTGAAGTATTGGTAAATGGAAGTCTTTGGTTTTCATTCATTCTAGTTGCCCCCGACTTCCAGGGTCATGAATGAGAGAGGGTTGGCTGTGCTCAGTTTCTATATCATCCATTGCCTCACCAAAAGTCTGTTTTTTTCCTTCAGAAGTAACTTTTCTTCAGTTCCAGTAAGAGAAAAGACCTAAGCCTTTGGTGCTCTTTGTTGAACACAACATATGGATTTTATTACAGGAAATGATTACAAATGACCCTCTATTCAGTGACTTGAGTGTATTTTATTACCTTTGAAAATTCACTTCAGATCCCATTTCAGATCTTAAAAACTCAACAGGGGTGACACAGACTGATCATACAAAAGGGGAGCTCAGAGCTCATTTTTTCCTGTCAGATGCAGCCCACGCAGTGCTTTGAGACCCAAATCTGATTAGTAACCCTAACATTTTTGCATTCAGCAACTCAACCAATACTGCAGGAAATTGTGGTCAGCAGGCCTCACCGCATGTACGACAGGCTGTCTTTGTGCAAGTCTCTCCCTGAAAAAAGGCCTGCTTATTTTAGTGTGCAGCTTTGACCCTGACATCATGGAATTGGAATGATTTGTAACCAAGGCTCAGACATCATAAATGTAGTTTGGTTTAAACCAGTTCAGGTGTTGTCGAGTGAAGAAAAAAAAAAGTTGCATGTCTGTTTCACAAGCCCTAACGTTGTTTAATAAGTTAGATATTTATTGAAGGGACAAAAAAGCCAAGATCTGCCAGAGCTAGGAGATTGCTAAGACTGCTGTGATGTCACCAGTGACTTTAGTAGAAACTGATACTTTTGCCCAAGGACTATGAAATGACCACTTGTTACGTCCTGTGAAAAATTCTAAATTGACCTCTTACTGATTGCAGCTGGTATGAAGCAATCTTTCTAACCACTGAACCACAGCTTTCTGGAGAGGTCAGAACTTTACCCTGGGCACCAGTGTCCTGGAGGAATGAATGTGCTTTGTCTCCTCACTTCAGCAAAGTACGGCCCCTCTGCTGCCATGCCCCTGCATTGCCATCCCTCAGGGTCCTGAGGCTGTCACGCTCTTCTCTCATTCTGTCTTGAAATGCACCACCCTGTCTGTCTGGCCTGGGCAACTGTGCCGTGCTGGACAGCTGAGATAAGTATTGAATTGCAGCACAGACCATGTATGTCAGCCACTACTCCAGCCCTAGTTCATAGAAAACTCAGCCCCAGTCCTCCCTAGACCCTGTTCATTTCATCCTTTTTTTTTTTTCCACTGTGCCTTCTGAAGCTTTCCTTTATTGCTGATTACCTCGCCTTCACATTGTATCTCATCTTGGATTTGTTTCCTTGTGTTGAGGTGGCTGGGCAGCATAGTTTTGGACTTGGAGTTAGGAAGACAAGTTCAAATCCCTGCTCAAATATTTATTAGCTATGTGACCCTAGGAAAGTCACTTAGGGCAATCTAGTTGGCTCAGTGGATAGGCACCTGCCTTGGAGTCAAAAGGACCTGAGATCAAATCAAGCCTCAGATACTTATTAGCTGTGTGATCCTGGGCAAGTCACTTTACCCCATTGCCTCCCACCCCCCAAAAAAGTCACTTAATTTCTCTCAGCCTCAGCACCCACCTTTACAGGGTTATTGTGAGGATCAAACAAGATTGTCTATGTAAAGTGCTTTGCAAATTTTAAAGCACTATCTATTTCTTTTTGGAATATTATTTTCTCCAATTACTTGTAAAAATAATTTTAACATTCATTTTTTCTTTTAAATTCCAAATTCTTCCCTCCCCTTCCCCACCCTGAGATGGTAATCAATCCGATATGGGTTATACATGTGCAGTCATGAAAAATATATTTCTGTATTAGTCATGTTGTGAAAGAAAACAGAGACAAAAAAAGTGAAAAAGTGAAATGAAAAATAATATGCTTCAATCTGCATTCAGACTCCATCAATTCTATCCTCTGGAGGAGGATAGCATTTTTCATCATTAGTCCTTCAGAATTGTCTTGGATGATTGTATTGTAAAACACTATTGTTATGTATGTAAGCTATTATTATGAAGTGCTCTATAATTTTAATGTATGATCTTTATACGTATTAATTATTATTACTTTATTCTGGTGTTCACTGAAATCCAGCTTTCTCTGTAAGGTACTATGAGGTACACTGAGTACCCCATATTTCTTGATCCCCTCTTTATTAAATGTGGCTGCTTTTGCTCTCAAAGCCCCTATTGAACAAGGAGAGGAGGAGGAGTGCTCCTCACTGTCCCTTTCATAACATGCTTCATAAGGGAGATAAACCAACCCTCCTATTCAAGCAGAAGGACATTCAGTAAGATGGGGCATAAGCAAATCTACAAATGACCCGAAGAAGTAGGACACGCCCACTAGATGCTGAGAAAGTTAGTCATGGCACATTAGTAACAGGACCATCAGTCTATAAATATAGCACCATGTGTAGACTGCCCAAATATCCCATAACTCAAATCACTTATGCGAATCTTCCAGAATTCACCTGAAATAAATCCATGTGCTTCATTTTATAGTACTGAGTAAGCTTATTATATGGTCCCAGGCCTTGGTGAATAGAAATTCTTTTAGTAGTGAAAAAAGGGTTAAAATTGTGTTGCTTTCTAAATGCTAGGGGCCTTGAAGAACAGGTAAAGGTAAAAGTAATCAGGAATATAGGAAAGGAATTGCTTATGTCTAGATAATCAGTCTGGGTTTGTTTTAAGGTTCTATTTGGAAACCCTGAAAGAGAATATGTTTGCTCAGGTCATTCTCTACCCCTGTCCCCTTCCCCTCATGGAGTTCAGCTTATCCCCAGGCATTGACAGTGATCAGAGAAAGGCTGGAACATGGAGGAGATGGGGATTTTTTCTTCTTTTCATTTAACTTTATGGGAACTTAATTTATCAAAGAAAACATCATACTTCCTTCTTAATCTGATTAAAGTATAAAAGAAGATGTAAGAGGAGATAGTAAGAAAACTTTAAAACACTCTCTGTTCTTATATTTATATTTTTTGATCCCATCCTAATTATATGTATTTATCTTCCCTCTTACCCACAAGTTACCCTTCAACTCTGAGCTAGACTTTTATGACTAGTAATAATAATATTATTGGACCTAGTAAGAGATTAGGAAGCACAGTAACACTCAAATACTTGACCAAATACGGAGAGGCTCTTCACCAGCAAGCTGACCACTTGGTGATAGACAAGGCAAATGATACCAACAACAACAGCAATAAGGAAAGGGACCATGCCTGTGTTTTCATTAGTATAGGGAACTCCAGGGAGAGGAAAATCCATTTACCAATGTAGGTTAGCATCTTCTCTGCAACATATAACCTTAGAGAGTTGTCTAGACCAGTGATATCAAACTCAAATAGAAATAGGGTTGACTAATACATACATAAGGATCCCTGCAGGTCACATATTAACTTAGTTTTCAAGTGTAAAATCTGTATTCTATTATATTTTTATTTCCTTTGTTAATTATTTCCCAATTACATTTTAATCTTGTTACACTACACTCAGGAGTGTTGTGGATTTGTGTGCGCCATGTGTCTAATACCTCTGCTTGTGTCAAAGGTAGGACTTTAACCCAGGTCTTCCTGGCTTTGAGGCCTCTCACATAATTATTATGATTATTTTTATGGAGTCAATACTATAAACCTTAATAAATAGTATTTGGTAGTGATGCCAAGATTCAGCTAAGGATCTGAAAAATAATCAAGAAGTTATTTCGGGAGAGAAGTTTTGTTGTTGTTGTTGTTGTTTGTTTTTGTTCTTGTTTCATAGCTAAGTTTAAGTGAAAAGTCATCTGTATCACCTGTATTGACTACATCCCTTGTGCCTTTAGGAACCTTCCATTCTATTGTTAACAAACGTTCCTTCCTATCGATACACCTCTTGCCCTGGCGTTCCATCCTTGACCATCTTTCCTAGCACTGGATCCGCCTTTCATGTCCTCTAACACATTGGGCCAATAGGAGGCAGTGTATTCTTTGCTCCTCTGACACTTCCAATTCTTCCCTCTACTGTTTTCAGTCAGAAACCTTTCTTCCTTGGAGTGGGCACGTTTACTCCTCTGGGACATCGGCTTATCCTGATCTTGAAAGTCACTGTCTAACTGGTCCTTCTTTTCTCAATGAATTCAGCATCCAGCTCTTTCTTCCTCCTTAATACCTGCCCTTCTACTTGGAGACCCCAATATATTGTTTGATATTCTTTCAAGAGCCCCAGCCTCCATGTTATGTTATCTCCTATGATCTATACTTTTCCTCCACCATAGTTCCACACTGGGATGTGTAACCCTTCATCTCCATTGTAACTATCTTTATGATACAGAAGTATTGAATTCCTCTCTCTGGCCACAATCTCCTATTCTTCCATCTTTCCCTAGGCCTCACTCCTTCTAGACCTATTGTTCATTGGCATCATAACTCCCAATCTGGCCTGACAGTTCCGGCCTTACTCTACCCTATCTTGACCCTATAGATAAACAGTTTTACTTGACACTGTCCTGTACTCTCAGGTCTTTCAAACTCCAACCCTGTATTCCCCCAGCCATCTACCTTCTCCACTCCTACATGTGAATCCCTGAATGTTGCTAGAAGTTATACAACTTGGCCTGCTAGGTATGTTAAACATTTATGTTATCTATTCTTCGCTATGACACGATCCTTTTATTCTTCTTTGATTGACTATTATATTACCCAGCACAGCTGTTTTCAGAGCTATTTGAGAGAGTTGGGAAAGTGCTGAACTTAGAGTTGTAGGCCCCAAGTTCAAATGTGACCTTTTCTATTTCATATCCATGTGACCCTAGGCCGACTGTTTAACCTCTCTAGACTCCAGTTTCCTCATCTGTAAAATGTGGGTCTGGGTTTGATTCAAGCCAATTGTCTAATATTTAGTTTAAATTTCTATATTCAAACAAAATGAGACATTTGTATATCACTCAACAATTAACAAAAAGATTTACTTACCCATAGCATATCAACAAGGATAAGTATTAAGGACACCTTGAATTGATTCCGCTGAGTGAAGTTACCCATCATGATCTGTCAGCCAATCCTTCAAGTGTTCCTAGAGCTCCAAGTGGCTGCTTTGGGCTCAGGTGATGGGGTGGTGATGCCAGTATTCTGAAGCCTTAATTCCCTGAGCCATCCAAGTCTTGAGAAATTGTCACAATATCTTTTAAGGAAAGACTTGCCTAACTTCCACAGGAAGAAAGGTGAGAATATTACTCCTGCCATATTGTACCTTTTGGTGGTAAGGTTCTGAAGGTTTTCTAAAGGACCTCCCACCACTTAAATCACCTTAGGGGCTTTTACTGGTCAACACTGACCTCTGATATTCAAGAAATCTGATATTGGCATCACTAAAGGAGGAAGAGAAAAAACAAAATAAAAAAAAACCAAAAAATGTAACAGCTCCCTGAAAAAGTAACTATATCCATGAGAGTCTCAGGAAGGACCAAATACCAGATCTAAATCAACGCTTTTTAAAATGTGGGTTGTGAAAAATTTAGCAACAGTAAAAGGTTTCTGAACATGCAACAACCAAAAGTTAATTAAAAATCAAACATGTAGTGAATCTGAGGTGTTTCTGACAGTGCTTGCCCATGCTGCATCCAGCAATTTCTGCAGCCTTGGTTCTGAACACAAAGCATGAGCACTTTGCACTGTGCATGCCCTCAGGCCATGCAACACCAATGAAGGCTGCCAAAAGGGGAAAAGGGATCTCCAGTGGGAAAAGTTTAAGAAGCCCTGTTCTATACTACCATCCACTTAGTGTTTCCTGGCCTATCAGCCAAAACTTTCCCCTCCCTTGGAGCCCCATGACAAAATCTTTGCCCTAGGAGAGGTTTCTGAGGGGGCTGGTTAGATACTTTTTTTCCCTCTAATTTCAATAAAGCAATCCACCTCCCAACAATGCCATTGGTCCTATAAACCCTCCCTGGGGAAGAGCTCTATAATGATGGCAGCAATGTGAGGAAGGACAATCAGTTTTACATAACATTAAGCAATGGCCTATGATGGAACTGACTTTTGTGACTGCACATGCCAGTACTCACTCTTCTGTAACTAGGCTATTACTGCTTCTGGGAGTTATTCCACTGTCCACTATCTGCTGCCACTGGATCCAGACTCTCTGCCTGCTGTCCACTGTTGCCATTGGAGCCCTCACCTGTGCCCACTGCTACTATAGGGTATAAGCTCTTCTTTCCTATGCTGGGGTAGAGTGTTTCTGAAGACTGAGCACCTTGTGCTGCCACTGATAGGCCCTGATTCTATCCCACTATGACAGGCCTGACTGCCCCATTATACAGAAGGTTGTTGGTGGCCTGTGTTGCCACTGAATCACAACAAAATTCTCATGGCAAAATTGTGATTGGTCTTTCAAATTCCAAATTAAAACAAACAAAACTGAAACAGTTTTTCAGGATAATTTGTTCAACAGTCCTAATATTCTAGGGATCTGGTTTGGTATTCATTCTTTCACTTTTGGGGTCCTTCATATTCACCCCTCAATGGCTAGTTATGTCCATGTACAATTACAGAACTAACAATGGGTGGTTGAGCTAGATTGTCATTTACAAAAAGGCATTCAAAGTCAAATAATTCACATAAATATGACCCCTTTAAAACCAGGAGGGGCCTTTTTCAGGGGGCCTCTTGCAGGCAGTTGGGTGATCATAGCATTAACAATATATATACATTCGGTCCCAACAAGGACTGAGAACAATGAGTTCTTCTGAATTTGTTCTTTTCCAAAAAAGGGAGACTCTCTCTCATCTTCCACAAAAATTGAGTCCCAACAGGCTGCTCTGGGGACAAACAGTTCTGAAGAGACCTCCTAGTTTGTGTCCATCCTCCAATCCATCCTCCACACAGCTACCAAAACAGTCTTCCTAAAGTAATAATAATAGCTAGCATTTATATGGCACTTTTAAAGTTTGCAAAGCATCCTATGCATATTATCAAATTTGATCTTTATAACAACTCTGCAAGTTATATGTTATTATTGTTCCCATTTTATAGATGAGGAAATTGAAGCCCAAGCTAACATGACTAAAAAATGTCAGAGGCTGCATGCATTTAGCCTGAGAAGTTCCTGACTCCAAGTACGGTACTACACCGCTAGGGCCATGTCCCTGCATAAGAACTACATTTCCAGTCTTATTTCATGTGACTTTTCTTCATATATTTCGTGTTCTAGCCAAATTAGGCTGCTCATTGGTTCCTACAGTTTGGCATTCCTTTGTGCAGGCTATTCTGCAGGCCTGGATTATATCGTTTTTTAATCTCTTAGCTTCCTTAGCTTAGCATCTTTAGTTTCTGATCAGTACATGTGTGACTTCCTACAGGGAGCCTTGTTTGATCTCCTTAGATATTAGAATATTCTCCTGCATCAAATCATGTATATGTTTATGTTATTTATGTACATGCTGTATCCTCCCAATAGAATGTGACCTCCTTATGGGCAGATACTATTTTTCACTTTGTCTTTGAATTTCCAGCAACTACCATAGTACCGTGCATATAAAGGGCAATTAATAAATGTTTGTTGGATTTGGATTTGGAAGGTAGAATTGAATTAGTAACATGGTGTGAACATTGAGCCTGGTATAAAACCTTCCATCAAAGTAGGTCAAGACCCTTTGTTACCTCTTTTTAAAAAATTTTATTGATATGTTTTATTTTTTACATTGTAAATATGTACAGATTACCCTCACTCTATGAGCCATCCCTTGTAACTAAGTAAAACAATTAAATAAATCTAGAAATATAGTGACCTCATTTGAAAGTACATGCAACATTCCACATCTATAGTATTTTCTGATCTCTCTATATTGTTCTTTTTAATTAATAGAAATGTATTTTCTCTTTCATTCCCTAAAAAATGAAAAAAATTGTAATAAATATGCATAGTCAAGCAAAACAGACTACCTCAGTGACTTATGCAAAAGTACAAGTCTCATTTTGCATCTTAAATTGATCACCTCTCTGACAAGAGGTGGATAGTATGTTTCATCATCAGTCCTTTAGAATCATGGATTGTCATTGTATTGATCATAGTTCTTCCAACTTTCAAAGGTGTTTGTCTTTACAATGCTTTTATTATATAAATTATTCTCCGGGCTATACACGTTTTGTTCTTTATCAATTTATAAAAGTCTTCAAAATGGCTTCTATTTATATCAGTGTTGTAACACACATTGTTTTTCTGGTTCTACTAATTCACTCTGCATCAATCTATAAAAGTCTTCTTACATGTTTTTGAAATCATCTATTTCCTCATTTCTTTTAGCACAATATTTGTCCCATCACATTCACATACCACAACCTATTCAGCCATTCTTCAAATGATGGACATTTCTTTGGCTTCCAGTTTTTGTTACCATAAAAAAGAGAACTACAAATATTTTTGTAAAATATTTTTGACTTTTCCCTATTTCCTTGATCTTTTTGGGATATGGATTTAGCAGGGATGTAGGTGGGTCAGAGGGCATTCACTGTTTAGTAACTTTTGTGTATGGTTACAAATTGCTTTCTTGCCATTTAAAGGTCTCCCAACAGTGCACAATGTGCCTATTTTCCTATAGCTTCTGCAAAATTTATCATATTCTCTTTTATCATCTTTAACCATCTCATGGATGTGAGGTAGAACCTCAGAACTACTTTAATTTGCATTACCCTAATTCATAGTGACTTGGTACATTTTTTCATATGGCTAAAGATAGCCTGGGTTTCTTCCCCTGAAAAGTGCCTGTTCATATCCTTAGACATTTATCAATTAGAGAATTTTACTATGTTTTTATTATGTAATTTTATTATATAGTGATTTTGTCATCATGAAATTTTCTTCTATGTAGTGCTACTTTTCCACTCATCCTAATACATCTACCTTACTCTTTTCCCAGAGGTAACCAGTGGATTCTTTCTCTTTCTACTTTGCTTTCTAGTTCTAAGAGATCTGGACAATTTTCTTTTAAGATTTCTTGAAATATGATGCCTACTATGCTTTTTATTTTTCATAGCATTCAGGTAGGCCAACGGTTCTTAAAAATTTTCGCTTAGATCTGTTTTTCACATTAGCTGTCTTTGCAATGAGATATCTTATATTTTCTTCTATTTCTTTGTGTCAGTCTTTTGACTTTGTTTTAGCGTTTCTTTTTGCCCACGGAGTCATTGGTTTCTAATTTGTCCATTTTAATTTTCAGGGAATTTGTTGCTTGGGCAAAGTGTTGTGTTTTTTGTACCAAAATAATTAATTTCCTTTCTAATTCTTTCTTCCATAGCTCTCATTTCTTTTCCTTTTTTTTCCTGTAGTACTCATTTTATATTAACAAATATTTTAAACTATTTTTGACTCCTTGCTTTATCTCTTCCAGGAATTCTAATTGAATTTATGCCTAAGCTGTGTTTTCTTTGACGTCTTGTTTATAGTTATTTTGTAATTATTCTCTTCTTCAAGGTTTGTGTCTTGAACATCCTTGTCACCACAATAACTTTTTATGGTGGGATTTTTTGTTTGTTTGTCTGTTTTGCTCATTATTCTAGCCTGCTTCCTGTCTTGATGTTATAACTAGGCTCTGTGCTTTCTGGGGAAAAAAAATGGTCTGGGCTGGTCCTGTTGCTGTTTTCTTGGGGACATATTGAGTGCCGTGTTGTTCCAGAATCTCAGGGACAGCTCGGATTGGGAATTTGCAAGCTTATAGGATTTCTAAAATGATCTTTTCTTGGGTAAGTCTGATCACTTCTCTGTGGTCTGAGTTTTGTAAGTTCTTGACCTGGGTTTGGGATCTGAGCAACAGTAGACTGTTGCTGGACTCAGCCACTAGCAAGCAGCTAGAAAGCTCTGCTGGTTCAGAATGACAGAACTACAGGCTCTCTTTTGTTCTGGAATCCCTGCCCTGGCTATTCTACTGCAGGAGTCAATTAGGCTAAAAATTGGAGCTGAGACCCATTCTTCCCCCTCTCTAACCCCATCCTTTGCTCTTGGAATCTGAGTCACACTGCTGCTGCTTGCTTCTGAGCTTGCCTCTCTCTCAGTGTACTATCTAGGGCCAGAAACAGCTTCTTACCCTGGAATGCCAGGTACCCACATCAGTCTGCCCTAGTTCCCAGAAATGGATAATATCAAGAAAGTTGCTAATTGACCAGTGTTTCCACTGTAGTGCCCTAGTATTGGTCTCCTGGTAGGGGTCTGGGGATGTCCCAGTATGGATCTGGGACCTCATCTTGCCCTAGTGCATAGTGTCTCCCTGTATTAGATCCCTTGCGACACTCCTGGCCAGACATCGTCTCTCCCTATGCTGACCCAGGCTAGAAAAAAAAATGACTCACTATGACTTTTTCTGGATTTCCCCATCAAGATTCATCCTGGTGTTTTTTATAAATCTGTTTGGAGGAGTCTTTTAGAAGGAAGCTTTCTGTACTTCTTCCTGCTACTCCACCATCTTGTCTCCACTCCCCTTTCTGCCTTATTTTCAATACTCCCATCCTGTATTGATTCTTCCCTTCCCCAGCAATCTTTTTCTTTGACCAGAGAAAGTAACTATTTCATCCTCTGGGGTCTTGGAAAATTTTGTAGGGACAACTGAGTTACAAACATTCTAGTACTTTCATAGGATGAAGCTAAAAAACTGAGCTCGGTGGAAAGAAAACTATGAATTGACTTGAATGGGTTATCTACACAGTGCTGCATGTGGCGCCCGTGTACATGATGAACTCTAAAAATTCTGGGCTGCCCACCACTGGATTAATGACTGCTTCAGATACCTTCCAGCCTGGTTTCCTAGAATTTTGACTCTCAACTTGGGCACTTTGGAAAAAAGATTGATCAGTGATTAATAATTTTTTGATATGCCAAACACCATTTTTATATATCTCTCTTTTCATGATATAATAACATAGCCACTGAGAATTCTTTTGTGAGTATTGTAGGACTAAGAATTCTATGCAGATAAGTTCTGGCTTATCCTATATTGCAGATAGTAAATAATTCTTGATAGTGAAGTTTTCATAATGGATTGGCCTGAGTTAAGAAAGAATGCTTTGAACCTTTCTAATTTCCTAATTTTGCATTTTAAATCATTCAATTGTATTTAAATTGAAATGGAAAGTTTACTTCTAACAAGACATTAGGTGCCTTTGAAAAAAGCTCAAATATTCTGGAGTTAGTGAAAATATTGCAGATTGCAACACTCTTGTTGCATGACTACTTCTCTTATTACCTTTACCAATTAAATAATAAAATAAAAAAGAAATTTTAAAATTGAATCTCAAAAGCTCATGAATATTTAGGTATCAAATAATTCTTATAGTCTGGCCTACCTCTCATTCTGAGTCAGGGCTAGAAGTGCCCATAAAGATCATCTACTTCAACTTTCTCATTTTGAAGAGAAAAAGGGAAATAATTTGTTCAAAGTTACACACTGAGTGAATGACAAAACCAAAACTCAGTTTCTTCACTCCCAGGCTCATGATACGCCTATTATACCATGTTACTTTAAGGGTAATATATTTCAATTTCTCTCCATTGTCTTCAGAATAAAGTGCAAAGTCCCTAACCTGGCATTTCTGGTTCTCCATGATTGGGTCCCAATGTAGGCCATAAGGTGTAGCAAAATGCTAGATTTTGCATCAGAACATCTAGGCTTGAATATTGACTTTGTAATATACTAACTATATGACATTTTGAAATCTCTCTGGAGAATTGACTCCTCTATATAAGGAGGTACTTCAATTAGAATCCTTCCAGCTCTAATCTAAGACCCTCTGATCCTACCCTTTTGGTCTTATCTCCCACTATTCCCCTCCCCACCCCGGGCTCCCACCCAACTGGACAATTGATCATATCCTGAATCTCTGGATCTTGAGTTTTTGTTTGGGCTGTTCTTTATATGTGGAATACCTCTCATCTGTCTGTCAAAGTGCTGCTCTTGACAAATGTCATCTCTGCCATGAAATCTTCCCTGATCTCCATTCCTTTCCCCTAGTTAGGCATAATGGCCCTCTTCTGTGCTTCTGTTGTACTTTGTTTTAACCTGTTTTAAAATACCGTATTACTTTGTGTCACAATTATTTATGTCTATTCCTTATCTACTCTTGCTAGAATGTCAGCTGTTTGAAGGATAGGAGCCAGGTCTTACTCATGTTTTACAGGTTTGCCTCAGTATCTAGCACATAGGAAAGGAAGCACTCAGGACTTATAATCAGGAGGACACCTAATGAGATATATGACCTTAGGCAAATTAATTAAGTTTTTGGAGCCCTACTTTTCTCTTCTGCAGAGTGGGAATGATAAGATTATCACTTATCTCACAGGGTTATTGTGATATTCAAATGAGATCATATATGTAAAATGTGCTATACACGCATGTTGGGTATCATTACAGCAAAGGTTTTTTAAACAAATAAGCTTTAAACAAATGAGTGAATGAATAGTAGACATTTGGTAAATATTTATTAAATTGAGTTGAATTACTTCTGAAGAAATATCAAAACATGTTTTGCTATTTTGCTGATTTTTTATTTAAATATGGAGATGACCTTTTGGTGGATTGTGATAAAAAAAATTGAGGCATTTGAAAATATTTTTGAAAAATCTATCCTAAAGCACTATTTTTCTTTCTTATTCTAGAATCATCAGCTATGAATGTTGTCCTGGATATGAGAAGGTCCCTGGAGAAAAAGGCTGCCCTGCTGGTAAACCAGTCTCAAAAATGCTGACAAAGTGGGATAGGGAGCTTAAAGGGGTCAGGATAAAGGAAAATGATAAAAGGGGAAGGTCTATAGAGTTCTGTGACACTCTCAAATTATGAATGGATGGAATTCTGAAGCATTAATAGTCTTCTAACATTTCTGAGAGTCATACTGGTATAGTCAGTGTAAAACAAAATCTAATAGAATCTAGAGGCAATGATATTTTCATCTTTCTTCCAATATTGTTGTTCCTGACATAAGGGAGATGGATTTCTTTTTTCTGCCTGAGTCTGGTGAACATAGCTCTAATTTTAAAGATATTCTTGGGTAAGCTTAGGTGGGATGAACTCACTGCCTCTTATTAATCTTGATTGTTGAAGTGGGTTGACAGCAATTCCAAGCTGTGCATAGCAGCAGTGTCTGCCTAATGGCCCATCTTATTTCTGATTTGGATGGGAATGCATGGCAGAAAATCCCTGCAGGAAAGCAAATGAAATTGAGGGGACCTGTAGGATCCCACTAATGAGCCTTTTTATTTCTAATTTAGATGGGATAACCAAAGCCAGCCCATATGTCCAAAATTGTCTTTGTGATGAGAAATGCTTCCTTTTATACTTATCATGTTAGAGACATGTGGAGAAATAGCCTTTTATTTGGAGATCTAGCTTAGAGACTATAAAAGAGATATAAAAATGATGACACTCACAGTAAACAAATTGTATGGCCACCGTTGAATTTTCCCCAAATCCTTCATTTAGTATCTCTTCTATTTTAGCATCTTCCCTGCCCCCACAGACTGTATTAACCTTGAATGGATTTCTTTTCCTTTGACATATTTTCCACCTTCTCCAGGAACTCTATGAAACCTGAGATCCTGAAAAATATGCAATAACAATTGGTACCATGGGCATGGAAAGGGTGGACAAATGTTATTTCATAGATGGGACATAGCATTACTAGCTTAAATGATAGCAAGTGGGGGAAGATTGACCTTGAGCAGATCATTTCACACTAGAATTCAGTTCTACCTCCTATTAAAATGCACATATCTTATCATAATGCCTGACACTTGGATCCATGTCTTCTGGGGAGAAAACCTATCAGAATCATAGAATGCTTTTAAAGAAATAAAATATAATTCAATTCAAATGAGGATTCTGAAGTTCATTCATTCAAATTATTTTCTAGTAGAGATCCTTGATGGACCAGTTTAATGGTTGCTTTAATAAGAATGATATGATTTGTAACTCACATACTGATTTTAGAGGGTATATATTACATATGCTTCTAAGTTCATGAAAGAGTTTCCAAAAGTCTTATCTGCTCAGTTAACTTGCAATTGGCGATGAAGAAAAGGTTTGTTTGGCCCTATTCTGCTCTAAATTAACACATTCTGAAATAGTTAAGTCTGAATCAGTAAGGCTCTCATATTTTATTACCCTCTTCTACCTCAGGATTTTGGGGAAAAATAATTGAGGTAACTTGAAAACAAAATGAACCTCCTAGGAATAAGTTGAGCACTTGTGTTTCAGAGGAATTTTAAGCCCTCAGACTTCACTGCACTGATTAACACCTCAAACATTAAATCTTCTTCATCAGAGAAAGAGACTAATGGCAGCATATACAAATAGAAAAGAATTCCCACAAGCTACATGTTGACTTTGGAAACCACAAATTAACATTAATTTAGTTGTGTTATATTTTTATTTGTTTTGTTAAACATTTCCCAATTATATCTTTATCTGGTTTGTCAGGTTTGTGGAGTGAGTTTGACACATCTGATGTAGACAATCAATTTTTTTTTAAAATACACCCCTTGATTTTTGCAGCACTGCCTCTCTCAAACATTTATGAGACTTTGGGTATTGTTGGATCTACCACCACTCAACTCTACACTGACAGGACTGAGAAACTGAGACCTGAGATGGAAGGCCCAGGAAGTTTCACAATCTTTGCTCCCAGCAATGAGGCCTGGGCTGCTCTGTCTGCTGTAAGAGAATGATAATTTACTTCTGGGGTATTCTTGCTTCTTTCATCAGAGACATTCATGTTTCTGTAAGAGTTGATGTATAATGAGGGGCAAAATTGTGTCACAGGTAGAGTCCACAGATAAGCAAGTGTTAGCTCATCAGAAAACTTCCCTCTTTTTCCCTTATTGAACCCTGGTGAAACATGAGTTTAAACATCTTTTTACCTGTTGTTTCCATAGACAATGACCTATTTAGAAAGCTATATTGCATCTAAAAATTGTGGTCAACCTCACCAAGTATCAGACTCTAAACAAGGGACTATTACCACAGGGCTACCAGATCCACAAACTTTTTTTCCTTCTTCCCTTCCTTTCTTTCTTCCAGGAAGTTCTGGATTCCTTGGTCAGCAATGTCAATGTTGAACTACTCAATGCACTTCGATACCACATGGTAGACAGAAGAGTCCTGACTGATGAGCTGAAACACGGAACAACGCTCACCTCAATGTACCAGAACTCAGACATCCATATCCATCATTACCCCAATGGGGTAAGTGCATATTTTTGGTCCAGATCTATGATTTCATCAATATGTCAAACTCCTCATATATCAATTCCTTCCATTGGTACAGATCACCAACTTGTCGGTAGCTTTCAGTCTTAGCAATTTCCCTAAGGAATTGAGAAGTTAAATCATTTGCCCTGTGACACAGCTAGCATGTTTTCAGAGGCAGGTTTTCAATCCAGGTCTTCCTGACTATCCACCTCTTATGCCATGCTGTTTTTCAGAGCAAGGACATTCTTTCTTTATATACTATTGCTCTTTTTCAGTAAAGACCCATCATCTTCATTGGGACTTGTTTTCTGAGTAATTTGTCTCCTATGTGAGAGGCTGTATGGTACAGTGGAGCCAAGAGGATGAGAGTGATTCAAGTTCTGCTCCTGAGACATACTGGTTGTGTGACCCTGGGCAAGTCAGTTAACTTCTTAATATTTTAAGCAACTCTCCAACTCTCTAAGTTGCAGAGAATGTGCTAACCAGCATTAGTCAAGGAAGTCATTTGCTAGGAATTCATTCTATCAAAGAAATCATGGATCCAATCTTTATTGTTAACTTCCTCACTAAGAGTACAATATACCACTCAAATCACAGGTCCTATAAAAAGCATTTTTAACTATGTTAAAAGCCCCCACAAAACAGTAAATTAGTCATAACTATTTAACCAGACAAAACTGACAAAATTAGTAGGTTTTATTTAGGGGTCATAAGAGAATAAAAAAAAGGATTAGCTGTGGTCCACAGAAACTCTCACCCTGCTGAAGTGACTCACAGAATGAGGCATTTGAGTAGAGAGCACTAGGTTCCATCTGGGGTTCATTTGGAAGGATGCAGCGTCTGAGGGAATCCTGCTAATAAAGGACAATTAACAGTCTGATTAAATGAAACTCTGAGCTCATTTCATGTAAGGCTTTAGTTTCCACTCTGTTTCAACTCCTGTTCCTTATTTCCTCCTCTTGCAGATTGTTACCGTCAATTGTGCTCGGCTGCTGAAAGCAGACCACCATGCTACCAATGGTGTGGTCCACCTCATAGACAAGGTCATTTCCACCACTACCAACAGCATTCAACAGTTTATTGAGATTGAAGATACATTTGAAACCCTTCGGGTGAGCATTTTGCTTAGATAAATGCTACTTGTTCTGATAGAGCCAATAGCTGGCTTTAGAAATGCAATATTTCAGTGGTCAGAAAAAAAAAATTCTTAATTTTCTGGAAGACTTGGAATAAATTTCTTTGAAATACATATTATGAAATTAATTAATTACAGTATCAATCATTTGGAGTTTATATACTAAAAAAAAAAAACCCACCATTTTTTTCCAGTGAGTTCACTCTTGGGTCTCTTCTTCTTAGTTGCAAAACTTTCTAATCTTATTGGCTTCGCTAGTAGAAATAGAGGGATTTTCTTGGACACTGAAGGGTAGCTCACTTGTTTGTTATTGTTATAATAAAATAGGTCACATCTGGACTTCTGATTGAAACATGCAACATATGTGGAGATATTGTACAGTCCTTTAGAGTCTATCCAGGCCCTTGAGAAAATGAAACACTGACCCCACTTTGGTTAAAGGAGTTTATGTCTTCTTCTTTACTTGCTACTTGAACATTGTAAATACAATTAATAACATAACTCTACATTTTATCACAAATAATAACAGTAAATCACATTTATATGGTAAGGTTTACAAAGCACTTTTCTCCCAATAACATTATGAGATAAATAGTACAAATATTATTATCCTTATTTTACAGATAAAGAAACTGAGCATCAGGGTCCATGGCATTCTAAATTATAAATCTAATAAGTGGTTAAGATCAGGATTTGAACTGAGGATATCTCATTCTTAATCCAATGCTCTTTGAGCATTGCAAATAAATATAATAAAATAAAATAAACATGGAGATATTTAAATATTTAAATTTGAGCATATTTGAGCATTGCAAATAAATAAAAGATACTTTGCTGTCTTTTATTTCACTATTTATTATTGAATTCACTATTTATTATTGAATGCTAGGCTAGCTACTACCTACCACTATTAAAATACAGGAAAACATTAGTTCTAGACAGGAATTAAGGAGGTTTGGTTGGGGCTTTGCTCTAGGGTGCTGAAATTTAGAGGATGCTGACTCAACCTGTAGGCCTTCAACAGTGTGGAAACTACTGAGCTTAGCACATTTAGCAAAAATAACTAGCTAAAATCGACAGCCTTCTTCCATGCAGCCATACTCCAGCTCAGCCCCTTCCCTGTCCTAATGTCCCTTACCTAAAGCCTCCCCAGTGTCATTTGCCTCATGTGCAAAAATGCTGGCTCCAGAGGTAGGAATCTCTCTCTTGTAGACCCTGGTTTTCAGTTCATTGGACTAGAACAAGTGGTCTGTCAAGAATTGCTTTCTAGAACCTTTGGGCCCATTGCATTGAACCATGCTAATTTTTCATCATAACCTATACCAGTGATAACAGCAAAGACGGAGATTTGGGAGTCAGGGGTTTAATTACTGGCTTAGATCCTGTCTCCCTATGTGGCTATAGAAAAGCAATTTCCTCCCTCACTGGTCTCACTAGAATTTGTCTTTCTATGTGGGTAGGGGCAGTTATTCTCCACTACATTTAAATAAATGAACAAGAGGAAATGAAACTGTTTTGTAAGCAATTTCTTAACTCTTTGAGAGGAAAACTCCCTGGCCACAATAGCCATGAGACATCAGAATTGGGGAGTGAGGGGGACTATGGTGTCTGCTTCCCTGAAGACTTCCAAGGCTAAATTGAAAAACTCTGGGTCTAGGCTTATATGGGTATAGTTTTTCCATAGACTAACTGAGCTCTGAAGGGGAATAGGGTCATAGAGTCAGAGCCCGAAGGACCTTAGGGTTCATCTAATACAATCACTGCATTTTATAGATGAGGAAACTGAGGCTCAGATGGATTAAGTGATGCATCCAAGGTCACATAGTGTGTAGCCAAGCTTGGATTTGAACACAGGTCTGACTATAAATACAACATCCTTTCCACTATTCCATGCTAACTGTTTCTTTTCACTATTGAATTTTGCAGTCTCTTTGCTTCTGTATTCCCATAAGGCTCCTCCTAAGGCAGTATATTGCAATAATAGATCATAGGATTTGGGATTCTTAATTAGTTAATTAATTTTCAGTTCCAAATTTTCTTCCTCCACTTTCTCCCCCACCCACTGAGAAAGCAAGAAATATGATGCCCATTATACATCTGAAGTCATGCAAGACATATTTCTGCATTAGCCACATTCCAGGTTAAATAAACAACAACAAGAAAAATAAAGGAAATAAACATATTTCAAACTGTTCTTCAGAGTTCACCAGATCTCTTGCTGGATGGAAGTGGACATCATTTTTATCATAAGTCCTTTCAAGTCGTGGTGTATCATTGCATTGATCAAAGTAGCTAAGTCTTTAATATCTTTATGATATTGTTGTTGCTGTGAACATTGGTCTCCTGGTTCTGCTTACTTCACTTGTATCAGATATGTCTTCCCAAGTATTTTTCTGAAATGATCTTATTCATCATTTCTTATAGCACAATAATATTCCATCACAATAATATCCCATAATTTGTTTAGCCATTCCCCAATTGATGGGCATCTCCTCAGTTTCCAATTCTTTGACACCACAAAAGAGCCACTATAAATATTTTTGCACATATGGGTCCTATTTCTTTGATCCCTTTGGGGTATAGGTCTAGTAGTGGTATTTCTGGGTCAAAGGGTTTTATAGTTGTATAGTTTTTTAAATAGTTTTACAATTTTATAGTCCTTTGGCATAGTTACAAGTTTTTCTCCAAAATGGTTGGACTAGTTCACAGCTCCAACACTGTACCTATTTTCCCACATCACCCCCAGCATTTGTTATTCTCCTTTCTGTTACCTTAGCCAATCTGATAAGTGTGAGGTGATTTCCTAAAGTTGTTTTGATTTGATAGATCATAGAATCTAGAGGTTAAAACTTGGGCCTTTTAGCTACAATCCAAGGTCAGATTTGTCCAAGAACAAATAAGTTTTAGGTGATGAAGCTGAGATTTGAACCCAGGCTTTCTGACACCAAATCCAGTGTTCCTTTCACTACATCACAATGCCTCTAAAAAGTAAAAAGAAACAAAGGATATTAGGATCATGAAAATGGAATATGCACCAGAGGCTAATTTAGCAGCAGGGGCTCTTTAAGCATCTTAGTAGGCAGAGATATAGTTTACTTGCCTTTTGATTTGAGGTTTCATTAAAATTTTAAGCCCTTTGAAGACAGGTCAGTCTAAGGCCAGCTGCATATACTCTTTAATTTTTCTTCCTGGAGAAAAAGGCTCTTATACAAAGTCCAGAAGAGCCACTTTCCATGTAGGATAGATACAGTAGGATACAGGCAGCTTAGGGACAGAAATTCTGTAAGTCTTCATGGCTGTACATTGTATGCAGTAGGCACTTAAGAAATATATTTTTACTTGAATTGAATTTTCTAAATGAAAGTCTCATTCTCTTTCTTTTTAGGCTGCTGTGGCTGCTTCAGGCCTTAATACTCTGCTAGAAAGTGATGGCCAGTTCACTTTCTTAGCCCCAACCAATGAAGCATTTAAGAAGATTGATACGGAAACCCTGAACCGTATTCTGGGTGACCCCGAAGCACTGAAAGGTGAGTGCTGCCCTCTTCAAGTGTGCAGGAAAGCAAATCCTGGTGCCAAAGTTAGCGGCTGAGTCTGAAGACAGTGTTTCAGCAAAGCAGTTATTATTATTATCATCATTATTGTTATTGATAGCAATAATAATAATAATCTTATGTTGAAAATCCTCATTAGTTTGTAAGGGTGATACCTGGGCACAAGCTCTGGCAAGTCCTTTCAAGTTATAAGGCTTCCTTCCAGCACAAACCCAGTAGACTGCTGTCTATCAACAAGAGTCACCCTAGTTAATAAGCTCAGAAAAGGCTCATCACCCAAAGTTTGGCTCCTAAGTAATTACAATGCATATGACTATCTCATAAGGTGTAGAGGTGTTCCTGCCTGTGGAAGTCATAACCCTTTCCATTAAGATCATGAGTCTTTTGAAATGAAAAATGCTCACAAAATAGAACACATTTGTATAGCACTTTATGATTTATAAATTATTTTATAAACATTATCTCATATAATCCTCATGTGAACCTTATGAGAGATGTAGTACAACTAGGCTTAGAAATGAATGCATAAAAGTATAGTAAATAAAGGATCATAGACAGAGTTGGAAAAGACTTTGGAAGTTTTCTAGCATGACCTCATTTGACAGATAAAGAAAGTGAGACCGGTGGAGATGAAATAACTTACTCTAGTTCACATAGTTAATATGTACATAGGCATGTACAGCACATATCCTTAGGGTGCACATTCAGGGAATTTTTGTTAATTTTTTTAGGCAAATATTTATTGAATGTTTGAACTCAATGACAAAGAACCTTGTATTTATTTGTCAAACAAAAGAAACTAAAACTTAACTAAATAATTCTTTTCACAAACTTTACTTAAAAACATAAGCTTTAAAAGTGAGATAGTAAATATCCTATCTTAGAAGCAGTGTGTATGCCTGAGTCCTCCTGACATACCCCATACGGATCTTATACCTAGGAATGGGTAGCAGTGTCAGAATTTGAATTCAGGGGCTGTAACTCCAAATTCACTGTCCTTTACACTACATTTTGTTGCCTTCCCTAAAGGAATCTATCTAAGATGCAGAGGAGTTAAAGCAGGTAAATGATTTTGTATTTAGGAAGAAGAGTTTCAAATCATAATGGACTCATTTCATACCCCCTGAAGTAACTTGAGCCATGAAGTCTGCCAAGAGTCAGATATGGTTCCCCTGTGTCCATGAAGGGTTGAGCAGAGAATTTAACTTCAGAATTGGCAATAAAGGCAGCAGAGACTTTGCTAACTTCAGGTCAAGCCATTTGTTTCCCTCCTGAATCTTTCACATCCCTCCAAAGAAGGTGAAAAAAGGAACCAGGAGAACCTGGGAGCAGTCTTGCTATTAATAGGCCACCTGGGACCCACACGGACTATTAGAGCTAATAGAACTATTAGAGACCTTAAAAATCTTCTTGTGCTATCCTCTCATTTTACGGATGAGGAGACTGAGGTCCAGAGATGGCATGTCATTTACCCTTGGTCAGACAACATAGTAAATGAAGAGTATTTTCTAACTTCAGGTTCAGTGTTCTTTCCAGTATACCTTAGTGCCTTCAACCCTATTTGGCTTTGGAGATTGTTGAGTCCTTGTCCCTCTGGCATTTGAGTCAGTCTTAAAGCATTCAGAACTGCCCTGGAGAAAGGCCAAAGCAGCACTGTCACAGGCATTAGATTTAGAGTCTGGGAGTCTGGACAACCAAAGCCCATCCTGTAAGAGGGCTGGGCTCCAACGTTTGCTAGCAGATGCTATATGCAACAAGCATTTACATGCCCTTCAGTCCCTGGAAATGAAACACCAAACAGTAGAAAAACTCTTACTCTGTTCCTTTGGTGAAGCAAACAGTTTTTTCAAGAACCAAATGACTCCACAGTGCATTACAACTTCCCCTGACTGATGACTATTGTGTTTCTATTCTCATATTCTGTAGTAAAAGGAAATTTGCAACTCCACAGGAATTCAGAGTTATGTTTTACATTTAAGAGGAGTCAAAACCAGTCAGGAATCAATCAAGAAACCCAACAAGGCATTTATTAAGCACTTATTATGTTCCAGGCACCGGGGTATAGAGAAGCAAGCTCAGTGTGACTTATACAGCAAATGTTAGACTGAATCTGCTTCCACAGATTCACTATTACTGGATTTTCATAATGGAGCACATTTTGTGTGTGTGGGTGTGTGTAGGGTAATATTACAGCATAAAGCTCTAAGTCAAACCAACATCAACACCAACACCTGTGGTTACCCCTACATGCCACAAAGATAACATAAGGGAAGGAGACCTGGGACCAGACACCTCAGGTTCCCTTGTGCCTCATGCTTTTTAACCTCTCTATTCACTTCTCCAACACTCTCAATCTTTTGACTCTTATCAAATGCTATCTCTTTTTACCATCAAGGCTGGTGTTCTCCCAAAACCAAATTATCCACACACTAATCCTCTTCTTTTCTGGTAGCATAATTATTCACTAGTTCTAGGTTGGAAATCATTTCACTTCCATTGATTTCAGTTTCCTCATCTCCAGAATGAGAGGATTAAGAAAAATTCTTTCTTCAGGGTCTAAATCCTGTGAACTTCTGAGCCATAATCGGCTGTGCCCCCTCATTAGCCACTCCCATTATGGATGCAGCAGTGCCCAATGCAGATGGCAGTATCCCTCCAGCACTTGGGATGACAATTGCCTGTGCTCATTCTCATCTTTCAGCACTTTGCCACCCTGCTCTCCTAATAATATAGTTTTGTGATGATTTCAGTTCTTGCTTTGAGCCATGTCCTGTTTATTCTCCAGACCTGTTAAACAACCACATCCTAAAATCAGCCATGTGTGCTGAAGCCATCATTGCAGGACTGTCCATGGAGACTTTGGGGGGCAACACCCTGGAGGTGGGTTGTAATGGTGATGTCCTCACTATCGATGGGAAGGCTATCATTTCAAACAAGGACAACTTGGCGACCAATGGAGTGATCCATTACGTGGATGAGCTACTGATCCCAGACTCAGGTAAAGCTCGGTAATATCCATATACTCTAGGGTTAATTTTTCTCTCTGCACTAGTGATGTTTATAGGAGATTGTTGCTTCCCAATATGACATTCTTGTTGATGTGTGACATGCCTTAGAGTGGATCAACAACAAATGAAAGCATCATTTAAAATTTTCAAAACTTTTGTTTTTCCTTCTAGCTAAGACTCTATTAGAGTTGGCTGCTGAGTCTGATGTTTCAACATCTATTGACCTTTATAAACAAGCTGGACTTGGTTCTCATCTCTCTGGAACAGAACGCTTGACCCTTCTTGCCCCTCTGAATTCTGTATTCAAAGGTATAGTTAACACAAAAGAGGCATGACAGTTTACCTTGAAGTAAAGACCCTCTATCCACTACCATATCCCTGCCCCTAATTCTCCATTTGAAATAATGAGCACAATACACATGGAATTTTAGTCTCACTAAGTAAGTTGCATTTTAATACCACAGAAAGAAAGGACACAAATTTAGGGTAAACTTAAAATTTTCTAGTGTTTTAACTGATTAAAAAAATGTATGAGGAGCAAAGGGTGACTGAGGATCATTTCTTTAAAAAATAGAGTCTGTGTCTTCTAGGCAAAGATTATTCATTTTCTTGTGCTTTTATTTATGAGATCTTTTGACAAATGTAAAGTTGAGTAAGGGATGCAATTTATGGCATGATGGATAGAAGGCTAGCCTTAGAGTCAGGAAGAGGTGGGTTCAAATCCTGCCTCTGACACATACTGGCATGTCTGACTCTGTGCAAGTCACTTATTCTCTCAATGCCTCAGACAACTATCCAAGAATATGTTACAGATGTGTGGCTGACCTACACTGGATGAGAGAATTTCCATACTGGGTATTCCCCAAACCAAAGACATCACAGGTCTGGACCACAAACACTTCAAAATATAGAGCTGATCATTTTTATGCCATATGTAAACCATACCATTGGGGGAGGAGTCAAAGAATCTTCAACCTTTGAGTGCTTTCCAAACTTCCTGTTCAAAACTTAACACCCCAAAACCAGCCATTCTCTGGATATCTTCACAGATAGATTCCAGAGTTTAGTGAAAGCTTAAACTGCAAGGTCTGATTCTCCTGCACTAAAGAGGTAGATAGTGTTTATTGAATTTTTAAATTTCAGTGAGTTGCAGGTGCTTTTACTATATTCATCTTCTAAATCTTTTTTGTCGGTTGTAGAAAAATGCCTCACTGAACTTTAATAAATGTTCTCTTACAGATGGTGTCCCTTATGTAGATGCCAATATGAAGAATTTGCTTCTGAATCACATTGTTAAAGATCAGCTATCTTCCAAGTATCTGTACCATGGACAGACCCTGGACACTCTGGGTGGCAAGAAACTGAGAGTTTTTGTTTATCGTAACGTAAGTTCTGATCTTATTCTATCTATTTGTTTGTAATTGTGCTCCTTCTTTGGACGAGTTCCATAGGTTGTAAAATTATCATCATATCTCTGTTTATTAGCAGAATGGGGGGGGGAATAGTAGAAAGATTTTATATTAAAAATGTTTCTGAGAGCTAGGAGAAAAAATTCCTGAAGGTAATGCTGGAATAAGATCTTATCTTGGGAATATAAGATTATTTCTAGAGCTCTTTGACGATAAATTAGACACATTATCTGCCTAGGAGAATTAAGGGGTGGGCTTCTATTAGGCAAGGGAATAGAGCAAACATTCATCTACTGTCAATGAATTATTATGCTTATATTTATACTTCTTTTCTCAAAACCATGTTTTGTTTATTTAGCAGCCCTTATTTGGTGCTTGACACATTTAATAGAGTACTCCCAAGGATCTATCCTGGACCCTTACCTGGTCAACATTGTTGTCAGTGACTTGGATGAATATGTAGGCAGTGTATTTATTAAAGTTTTGGTTGACAGAAAGCTAAACAACAATAATTAACATAGCAAATGTCAAAATTGTAATCATAAAGGATCTTGACAAACTGCAATGATGAGCCTAATATAAGGTTAGAATTAAGTAGAGATAAATGTAAAGTCCTACACTTAGGCTCAAAAAATCAGCTGTATAAGGTAAGAGAGGTGGCTAGTCAAAAGTATATGTGGAAAAGACTTTCATTAAGATTTTAGAGGACTACAGGTTCCACATGAGTCAACAGCATGACATGGCATCCAAAAAAGGTAACTTCAACTTGTTTTGATCCACACTTATGATTTCATTGGAGTTATGAATTCAAGTTGTGAAAACCCCTTCCATGGATACAGATCAGCAACTTGTCAGTAACATATAGTCTTAGAGAATTGCTTAAGAAACTGAGAAGTTAAATTACTGGCTCATGGTCATACAAACAGGATATGACAGAAGCAAGATTTGAACCCAGGTTTTCCTGACTCCAAGTTTGGCTCTGTATCAAGTACAACACATTCCCTTATAATATAATCTTAGACTGAATTAATTGAAGCTTTGTGTCAGAACAAGAGAGGTGATAACCCTACTGTATTCAGTCATTATCAGACCTCACCATCACATCATAGGACAAACTAGAGTGAGTCCAGAAGAATTGGAAATTATGCTATATGACAATCACTTGAAGGAACTGGAGATGTTCAGCCTGGAGAAGACAACACTTGGGGGTGAGGCACTAGGGAATATAACTCTTTATGATTTAGATTAGATAATTGGTGAGGTCCCTTCCAACTCTCAAATTCTTTGATTCTGTAATTCTATGAAGTATGGGAAGGCCTATCATGTGGAAGAATCATTGATCGCAGAGAAAAGAATAAGGAACAGTGGTGAAAGAGGCATACATTGGTTTCCACTCCATAGAAGGAAAGCTTCTTAGAGCTGTCCAAAAGAAGAATGGACTGCTTTCAGAGGAAGTGATTTTCCTAGTGGACTCTAAGTAGAGATTGGGTAAACACTTGTTGGAGATATTAGAGAAGAGATTCCTGTTCAGGTACAGGTTGGACAAAATGACCTCTGAAATTGTATCTAACTTTGAGATTCTGTTATCCTATATATCCTATATCTATTATCCTATATATCCTATTAACCCATATAATCTCAGGTGATTCTGAGAAACCAAGCATAGGAATAAATACAAAGTTAATACTTTGCCTTAACTAGTGCAATTTTGATTCAATCAATAAAATTTTCACGTGCTAACTATTTCTAAGAAATATAAATGGAGTCAGAAAGACTGGAGTTTGAAGCCTGGCAGAAATTTACTATCTGTACTCTGCAACCTGTCTGTGTCTCAGTTTCCTTCTCTATATAACGGAGATTATAAAAGTACCTATATCACAGGGCAGTTGTGAGGATCAAAATAGTTACCTTATCTATAAAAAGCATTTTACAAACCTTGAAGCACCATATAAATGTAGCTGTTATTAAAAATGGCCACAATCAAACTAGTAGATTGAAAACAAAAATGCCCAACATGAGTTTAGTCTATTAATCTGATGGCTAATAGACATTACCCACTCATCCTGTCATCTCTCTCTTTTTTTTAAATGTTACTTATTTTATACCTTCTAAAAATCTTTTTTTCATAGCTTCTTTGAATTAACAATAATTTAACAAATATTTTTAACATGTGTTAAAACATTGTACTGGGTACCAAGGGCATAAGGAGTTTACGGTTTAATGATCTCAATGTGGCATGTACAAAATTAAATGTTAGAACATTAGTAGAACATTCGAAGCATAAATGAGAGATCCAGACAAAGTTCTATGAGGAATTTTAAGAAGGAAATTTCACTACTAGTGGAGAAATGTGAGGACGAAGAATCAAGGAAAGCTCCATGAAGGAGATGAAACCTGAGATGACCTTGAAAGGAGAAGGATTTCAATAGACATAGATACAGAAGTGTGTATTCCAGTTACAAAGGTCAACCTACAGAAGATATCAGTAGGATGAGATCAAGGAGTAAGTAACAGTCCAATATGTAGAATGTATGAAGAGAAGGAATATGAAATAAAAGCAAAACCAGGTGGGTCCCAGATTGTGGCAGGCCTCAACTGCCAGGCTAAGTGGTTTATATTGTATCCCATAGGGAATGCATTAAGGATATTTGAGCAGGAGATTTAGATACTCATTTTTATTGTTTTCACTCACATAGAAAATACATTGTATTGTCTTAGCCTCGATGAGCCTTTCCAACATATCAGCTGAGATTCAGGAAATGAGTTTGTTCACCCTGATCATGTCTGAATCTGATGTCACAGATGAGAGTCAGAGATCCTGAGAAAAATGAGATAAATAGCCTTTTCTCCCTTTCCTCCATCATTACTTCCACAGAGCTTGTGTATTGAGAACAGCTGCATTGCAGCCCATGACAAGAGGGGAAGATTTGGTACCCTGTTTACTGTGGACCGGATGTTGACACCACCAATAGGGACCATCATGGATGTTCTTAAAGTTGACAACCGTTTCAGGTAACAACCAACGTTCCTCCTTTCTCCATCTCAGAGATATCCTTTGCAATTAACATTACAAATGACAATTGTCTGCAATTTTCATGGGCTTAACTTCCCTTCTCCTTCTCTTCTTCCTTTCCTCCTTCCCTCCCTTCATCTTAAATGTTTGTGTCAAATGCAGCCTTTTATGAACTGTCCTAATGGGAATGTGGAAAGGATGAATGGCATGCCTAAGATAAGATATAAATGCCTAAAACATATCTTTCTAAAAATGATTCCTAAATCCCTAGGAAAATAATTTCATTTGCAATGATAAAATGCAAAGAAAATTCCACTCTCTACTGTTTTAAGTATCTAGTAAAGTCAAGAAGTCTATTTATTTTCAATATTTTTCTCACTTTCATTCCCCTCTTCTCCTCTTCTCCATCTCTACCCAGATGGTCTAATGCAGCTAAAGTTCCTTCCCATTCCCTTCTTTGAAAGCCCCAACACTTGTATCCAATTGTTCTTTCCACATTTTTTAAAATTTCTAACTTGCCTGTTACTTCATCATTTGGTGCATTTATTTCCCCTCACTTGTGTTCCCCATGACTAAGCACAGCTGCCGGCAAGATTAAGTCAAACCTAATAAAATTTTGAGCACAATAGAAACCATGCACACGCTAAATGCTCCCATTCCTGAGCTGCATCCTTAGTGTGTGGTTTATTTGCACCTTTTCCTTTTCTGCCTTCTTACTGTCATCCTCTAAGGGTCCAGTTGTTTGACTGACTCGTGGCATTGGCAGCAGGGTGCTTCACTGGAGAGAGAAGAAGCCAAGGAGACAGAGAAGGGGCCAGGAGAGACAACAGGCCAAATTCAGACCAGACCCTGCTGTTCTTTTTGAGCAGCCCTGACAAAAATCTTAGCAGGGAGAGCTTAAAGTTAGAGGTTTAAACTGAGAATTGTGAATTTCAGTCATCTACATTCTACCTCTTCTCCCCCATTTTCTGTGGAAAATTAAGACCTGACCCCCCCTCCCAAAAAAAAGCTCTCCAATACCTGTCATCTCTTCCTTTCCCCAGCATGCTGGTGGCTGCCATTCAAACCGCAGGTCTGACAGAAACCCTCAACAGAGAAGGTGCCTACACCATCTTTGCTCCAACAAATGAAGCCTTCCAGGCCCTGCCACCAGGGGAGCTGAATAAACTCATGGGTATGTGCTTCACATTGCCACACATCTAGAAAGGACATCTGGGAAGCTGTTTTCTCTCATGGATTTACTTAATAAATGTTTATTCCCTTCCCCAACTGTGGTTCTCATGAGAAAAAACACGGGAAGAATTCCAAAACTATAAGGTCACATCAAGTTATGTTCATTTAGCAGTTAGGTTAAGTGAGGTCTTGCTTAGAAGGTGAATATGAAAGCCACTCTCTGATCTTTACTTACAGTCTGTTCCTTCTTTGTTGTTTTGGTTTGGTTTGGTTTTTCTCTGGTGAACTTGTGATATCATTCATATGGCAAACTCTCAATGTAGAAACTTCCTCCATAGTACAGACCAGCAACTCCTCAGTGGTAACAGTGTAATCTTAGAGAGATGCCTGGGAGCACTAAGAAGATAAGGGGCTTAGCTTTGGTCATGAAGGTACTGTGTGTCAAAGGTGCTGCCTGAGCCCAAGTCTTCCTTACTCCAAGATCAGCCTAATATTCACTGGACCATGTTGCCTCTCTCCCTCTTTCTTTTGTTTAGGGGGGTGGGGTGGAGAGAGGGGCTAGAGTTTGGTCTAGTTTGAAGATTTCATAGATGGTAGGGAGCTCTTTTGGTGACTGGGACACTGAGAAGCTAAGTGACTTGTTCAGAGTTCCACAGCCTGTAGATGTCAGAGGCAGGATTTAAACTTCTCTGTACCTGACTTTGAAGTCTAGTGTATCCACTACATCATGCCACCTTGTTCTACTTCTTAGTTATTACCTAGTATTTATAGATTTAGAGTCGAAGACCTATCAGGAAAGTCCCTGCCTGCTCTAACCTACCCCCTTCCTCCAGGTAGACTTACCTCAACTCATCCCAGGTTAGTGAGTCTTTCTCTCCTTTTTTTTTAACAGCATGAACAGTTAGGAATTACATCATCCAAACTCTGGAACTCACACTCCATTATCATTCATTTTACCACTTTATGAAAGGAAAGCAGAAAGTTTAGTTTGCAGTCCCTTAAATGGCTGAACTTGAACTTCCTCCAACTTCATTTCCTCCCTCTCCAAACCAATAGGCAGGTGTCTTCATAGATCAGTTAATCATTGTCTAGTAAGTCTCCTTATTTCATATTCCTGAAGAGGATGCCTTCACCTTTATTCTCAGCATCAACTTTCCATTTTGCCTCTCCAAAAAGAAATAAGCTTCTTAAGGTAGATAGGGATTGTTGGACCATCATTGGTGATAGCATAATCAGGGAAGAGGAAAAGGAGATGGTTCTCCACTTTTTTCTTAAAAGCTACCCTACTCACACACAAAGCTAAACCTAAATCAACCATGATGCCACAATATCTTCAGGCAAAAAGCTATTTTATTTTTATAATGGTCCATGCCATTCAAGTGTCTGTGTGGAGGATCATCAGATCATAGATTTGGAAGAAGGGACTTCAGAGATCAACTAACCCCACCCTGTCATTCTACAGATGAGAAAACTAAGGTGTAAAAGAGCTTCCCTAAGAATTTCCTAAATCTGCATATGATCAGACTTCCCTAAGATCACACAGGTAGTAAGTACAAGAGCTGGGATTTGAACCCAAAAGGCAACACTGTCAGAGGTACAAAGGAAAAAGCAATATCAGAGAACCCACACTAAAATCCCACTTACTATCTGTTAAACCTTGTGCAAATCATTTAACTTTCATGGGATTCAGTTTCCTTAACTATGAAAGGCTTGAACTAAAGGGTCAATGAGGTCCTTCCTGGCTCTGAATCTATGAACCTATGATTAAAAGTGTATATTAACTATATCTGAAACATTTTAACCAACCCCGCCCCCAATCCAACGACTCCAAATCCAATTAGCTTGTTACTTCCTGCCACTGCCCCCAGTGTCATTCTTCAGTGTATAGTTAGGACACATACACAAACACTCAAAATTAAGCTCTGTCCAATTCTGGGAAGACTTTAGACTCCTCAGTTCTTCTTGTCTCTGTCTTTGGCCATCCACTGTCTGTTCTTTCTGTGGGGGAACCCAGATCCACCCATTTGTTTATGTAAGATATTGCCCCTTGGTTCTTAAAGGTTCTATTGCTTAATAGTGATATGGGTTTTCCAGAGACTGAGTGAACTCTACACAAGTGTTGAGGAAAAAAGAAATCTCCTCAGATGAAAGGTATTATAAAAGTACAAATAAGCTATAAATGACCATCAGAGAAATCCAACCATTTGGCTGATAATATTTCAGACTGAATTGAGATTAGGAGGCAGCTAGTAACTTAAAAAAAAAAAGATTCTCATGCTTGATTTGGGAAGCATCTGTGCAGTCTTACTGATATAAGCCTAAGCAATGGGATGTTTTACCTAGTCCATCAAAATACTGATGTGGTTCAGAAGGAATGCTGCACTGTAGTGATCAGGAGGCTCTACAGGGGGTAACACTCAGCTCACCACCAGTCCTACCATATCTACAGTCTTCCCAGATAATAGCTGTTTATTCTTCTGAGTTCACCCATCAGGAAATCAGAATCTTGGAGAGAAAATGCATTTGAGTCTAGAAAGTATAAATATATCTCTACTGTGTATACCTAATAGTAGCCACTCTTCTGATGAAGCATCCCAGATGTGAAAGCTGGAAAAGTCCCTGACTTTTGAAGCAAATATTTAGTTCCTGGAAACATGAGTCATACTTGTGAATCAACTCATTCCCAGCTCTAGAACAACAGTGAACTTTGGGACCGAGGTCGTTAAAGCAAGGCTTAGACTCAACCTAGAGCCCAATTTCAAACAACATTTGACACATATTGGTCCCCTTGCTCTGACCTGCCATCATACAAATGCGTCCCATTGCTCATCTCAAAGCATTATAGCTTTGTTAGAAAAGTATGAGATGGCAAATCTTAAGATCAAGAACTAAGCTTGGATAAACTACTTGGTTTATCCATAGTACTAAGTACTAGGCTAAACACTAGTGCTGGATAAAGGCTTGTTGACAGAATGATTGACTATCTATCTCACCGAGTTGCTATTAGGATCAGTAAGATAATGTAAATTAAGCCCTTTGTAATTATAAAGCACAGCACAACTTTCTTCCACTGCTGCTATTGTTATTAGAGAGACAAGTTGGTGTAGTGGAGAGAGTAGTAGACTTGGAGTCAGAAAGACCCAACTTCAGATAATTGGGTTATTAGTTATCTGACCATGTACAAGACATCTAATCTTTTTGAACCTTAGTTTCCTCATCTATAAAATGGGGATAATAATATTGAGAGTACCTACCTTTCAAAATGGTTGTTTGTGAGGTGTAGATAATGGATATAAAATGCTTTGCAAACTTTAAGGTACTGTGTCAATATCAATAATAATTATTATAAATAACGAATATCCAATTTTCTAAATGTAAAACAGATATAGAGGTAAAACAACTCCTCTAACTTTATATCATAACTCAGTTATAAAACTCAGTTGTAGTCTTAGAAGTAGCATGAAGGCCTGTAATGGAGATAGGTATAGGGCGAGTGGTTCTTGTCAGATAGGATTTACTTGGAAGATGAGTTTCTTCATCGATCCTTTCTAGGATAATTGTTAAGACTGGCAACTTGGTGAAGTTCATTCACCCTGTCCAATCTGGGAAATCAATTGATTCCTCTTTTGCTCATTAATCTCCCTTGACTTTATAGACATGAAAATAGTTAAATAGGAGAGACAGTATGAAATAATGTACAGAAGACCTGGGGTAGCTAGATGGCACAGAGGATAGAGTACCAGGCCTGAAGTGAGAAAGATACATCTTCCTGAGTTCAAATCTGGCTTCAGACACTTACTAGCTATGTGACCCTTGGTAAGTCATACTAGACAAGGCCCTGTTTGCCTCAGTTTCCTCTTCTGTAAAATGAGCTGGAGAAGGAAATGGCAAACCCCTCCAGTATCTTTGCCAAGAAAACCCCAAATGTGGTTATGAATAGTTGGACATGACTGAAATAAATGAGCAACAACAACAGAAGACACCTTGGAAGGAAAAACAATTGGATTTAAAATATTTACTTTGAAACTTACTAGTGGCATTACCTCAGGTAACTTTCTAGTATTATCTTTTAGAGACGGGCTACAATCTATATCTGTGTCAGATATGTGGAAAGTGAAACTCCCCAAACTGAAATTATATAAATATATATAGTTCCAATAAATAATTAATATTATCCCCATTTAGATAGCTGGTTATTGTTTTTTTGGCCTTTATTGAGTACCTGTCCCTTTCAGTGACATTTGTCATAGATTCTAAGTTCCCCAAAGGATAGGTACCATGGCTATTGAATTTGTTCTATATATCGTTATATGTGGTTAATAGCTTTCTAAATACTTTTTGACAGTTATCACAATAGCAAGCCCATCCATTCATCAATCCTTCTGATTGATCTCTTTTGTCCTCCTAACAAATCCAGAAATTAATTTCCTGCCCAAATGATTTCCTTCTTAGGAAATGCTAAAGAACTTGCCAACATTCTGAAATACCATGTTGGGGATGAGATCTTGGTCAGTGGAGCCATTGGGGCCCTGGTGAGGTTAAAGTCTCTACAAGGTGATAAACTGGAAATCAGCTCGGTAAGTGTTCCTTTATTGTTTATTCATCCATGAGTAGCTTTTTATGCACCCTCTGGCTAAATTAGACCCTACCTGGGCACCACATCACTGTTGAGCCCCAGATAGCAAGAGGGCACATTCACGAAAGTAACAATGCGGAAAGTTGGGCCTTCTGGGAGTAGGAAGGATTTGAAATAAAGATCCACAGTTTTCCTCAGTAGAAACAGCCTATCATTATGATCAAAGACAAAGTATACAGATCAAATGAGACAATATATGTGGGGCATTTTAGCAGCCTCAAAGCATTACATAGATGGGAGTTACTATAGACTAATGCTAATATTGAGTATTACCAGACATTTTTCTAAGTGCTGGGAGTACAAAGGAAAAGCAAAAACAATCTCTACCCACAAGGAATTTGTGTTCTAAAAGGAGAGACATACAAAGCAAGCACAAGGTAATCTTTAGCATCTGGGAGGCAGGAGCAGAGCAGGGAGAGGACTCAAGCAAAAGGTGGTGTGGAGCTGAATGCTGAGGGAAACCAGGGTTTCTAAGTGGTAGAGGTGAGAAGGAAAAGCACCCCAGGCATGTAGTTCCATGATCTTGGATAAGTCTGCTCAGACTATGCCCAGATTCAGGAAGGGAGAGAGAAGAAAGGACAATAAAACTGGTTTTAGATTCCTATTCACTGTCTCACTAGTCTTCCGTGACTTCTGAGTCTATTGACTCCTGGCTGTTTTACAGCTTGTAAATTAAAAAGATGCTCCGTCTGTCTCCACATCCATGATGTCTGGGCCACTTCTCTGTTCAGTAGGGCCCTTCAGAGTATTAGCAAGGGAAACTCAAGGGGATACAATTACATTTAACCTCTTTTGAACCTACCTTTCCAGCCTTATATGTTACTCCCTTTCACATGCTTGATGATCCAGCTAGATAGATCTTCGTGTTGTCCTTCACATATGACACTCTATCTCCTACCTTCATGTTTTTGCATCATCTATCCACCATGCCTGGAATGCATTCTCTTTTCTTTTCTATCTCTTAGAAACCTCACCTTCTTATAAAACTTAACTCAAATTTCTGGTCCCCTGAACTGTTAGTGGTATCTCCACAAGTGTTGCCTTATATTTATTTTCTATATGCTTTTATTTGTATTTGTATCCCCAGTGTCCAGCACAATTGCTGGCACATAATAGTCATTTAATTGATGATTTTTTTGGTAGATTGTTGGATGTTCAAGGGACAAACAGGGACATGCAGTAAAGATTTTTGGATTCTCTGTGGATTCTAAGTATTTGTTCTTCTGCATTCACTATTGATTTGGATTATGTTCATAAAAAATCTCTTTAATTTCTGTATCAAAATGATTTTTTAAAAAATATTTTCCCCTAGAAAAATGCTGTTATAAATGTCAACAAAGAACCTGTTGCAGAAACTGACATCATGGCCACCAATGGAGTGGTCTATGCTATCAAGAGTGTTTTGCAACCTCCAGGTAAGAACAAAAGGTAGCAAGTCTATTCTGGATACCTTGTGCTGATTCCTCAAAGATTTATCCTGAGCTGAGCTAGGGGAGAGAGGGAGAACATAGCACAGACAGAGGATTGAGATGGTAGATTTGTCTAAAAGAAAGAAAACTGGATTTCAAGTTGGAATAGCTGAGCCCTAGTCCTCATACTGATCCAATTGGTTCACTGTGTATTCTTAGGTATTTTTCTTAACCTCTTAATTTTTTCTGCTGCCCCATTTACAAGAAGTCATCTTGTAAATTTTGAGGAGGTAAAAGATATGATAGTACTATGTGCTCTTTAAAAAAAATTAAGTGTTTTATTAAAAACTTAATATTGAATATCAATATAACCAACCAAACTTATTTAGCAACTATTTACATATAAATTAACTTTAGCACATAAAATATCATAATTTTTCAGTGACTTCTTTTAATTATCCATCAAGATTCTTGGTCCTTTCATTCTTGTTATTTTTTTCTCTTATATGGTCATAGTAGATACCCTGTTCTCCTGCTTCTTCTCCATTCACATTGCATTGCTTCCTTAGCAATTAGCCTTAGCTCTTAAAGAGTTGAGTCCCTGTGTAAATTCCAGGGAGCATTGTTTCTTTTTGTTCATAGGAACCCAGCAGGTAAACCCAGTAACTCCTTCCTTCTGTCTTGTCCACCCTTAGTACCCACAATAAAAGGGCAGCAGACAAAGGTCTCTCTTTGGGGATGACTATTGAGGGGTTTTCGCTCCTTTGGTGTTTCTAAACTGGATTCACTATAGTGTATAGGCTTTATGTTGCCTGTGAAATTACAGTATAAACTCAGGCAGACACCTTAAATGGAGGCTAGGGACAACAAAAGGACAAAGCAAATAGCTTTTTTAGGTATAGAGAAACCCTTCTTTAATTTGGACTTCAAGGGAAATTTAATGGGAGCTGCTAGAAAGTATGAATTATAATTTTTTTGTCAAAGAATCATAATTTTATGCCTCTGAAGTACCTTTTCTCCTGAGGAAGAGAGGCTGCTGGATATCATGTAACTTTTTGATGATTCAGGTTTATTATAAAGACTTGTCCTCATCCTATGGTTTAATACATAGTACAGGTCAGGATTTGCTTTTTAGTTCTTTCCCTTCCCTCACTAGCAGCAAGTGTTTCTCCTGTTGTCAGTGTGTATAACTTTAACAATACCACTCCTTCCCTGATTCCCCTCCTAATGTTCTGAAATCAGAGAAACCTAATCACCAAACTTGATGGACTAATATATTGAATAAAAGTAAATGAGCTCTGAGGGTGTCAAGGTCTTTTCTGGAGGTAAGGCACATAACTTAAGTGCTGGAACTTTACCAGTACTTTTCTAGGTACTTAGAGGGCGTTTGTCCACTTACTTTAGTAATCAAAGCTATGTTACAGATAGTTGAGATTATTTTAAGTCTGTAATTCAGATAAGGGGTATTTTGGTTCATATTAGTTTATATGACAGCATATGTACAGTGTGGTCAAATATAGGTTCTCTAACTCTTTCTTAGTGAACAGATTATTTCTATACAAGCAATGTTAATTTATTGTCAATAAACATTTATTAAGCACTTACTATGTACCAAGCACTATGCTAGACACTGGAGTTACAAAGAGAGTCTCTATCATCAAAGATCTTATATTCTTCTGAGCATTTACAACATATAGACAGATTTATAAATCAAAGTAGTTTAAAGAGGAGGGAAACATTAACTACTTGGAGGAAAACTTTGTAAGGAAGCAGCACCTGAGTTGAGCAATGAAGGAAACAAGGTAGATATGAAGTGAGAGTCCATTGTAGACATGGAAGATAGCCTGGGCTAGGTATCCACAAAGAGAGAGTCCATTCTGGATATGTGTGACCACACAGACACAAGCAATGGAATTTCAACTTCTGAGGAATAAATACCTAATTGGCTAGCTTGACTAGAATGTAGAATGCATAAAAAGGAGTAATGTGAAATGTTTTCAAAGGTAGATTGGAGTCAGATTGTGCAGGGCTTTAAGGAGTGTGAATCTTATCTTGGAGATAATAGGGAAACATAGAGGGCCTTTCTGCAGGGGAGTAATACGGTCAGACCTGTGCCTTAAGAAGATTATTTTGGCAATTGTGTGAAAGAGAAGAAAGAAACAACAAGCAGGGAAACCAATTAACAGGCCATTGCAATATCTCGTGCAGGAGGGGATGAGGGCCCATTTTAGAGTAATAGCAGTATAAATGGAGAGATGGGGAAAGATGGACTAGGTTTGTGAAGACTGAGTTGTTAAGACTTGGTGACTGGTTGGACAGGAGAGATAATGGAGAGGGAAGTGTCATGGATGACTCTGTGGTTGCAAACCTGAGTAGCTAGGAGAATGATGGTACCCTCCATGAAAGGGCGAAGTTTGGAAGTAGGGTGGGTTTAGAGAAGATAATTAGTTCTGTTTTAAACACATTGAGTTTAAAGTGCTAATGAGCTATCTAGGAGAAATGTCCAGCAGGAAGATGATGATGTATGACTGAAATTCAGAAGGGAGATTAGAGCTGGATAAATAAATTTTAGAGTCATCTTCATTAAGATGATCAGTGAACTTATGGGAGCTAGTGAGGAGTTAAGTATGGAGAAAAGAGAAGAGGGCCCAGGATAGAGCCTTGGGAGACACTCATGTTTAGGGTATAGGAGATGGTTGATGATTCAGCAAAGCAGGCTGAGGATGTGGTCAAACAAGCAGCAGAGGAACCATAGAAGAGCAAGGCCATGAAAGCCAAGGGAGGGTATAGTTTCCAGGAAGAGGAAGTAGTCAATCATGTCATGAATTGCAGAGTTGAATTCTAAAAGAAGGTCATGGTATTTAACCATTAAAACTTCATTGGTAACCTTGTCTGTGTGACCCTGGGCAAGTCACTTAACCCCAATTGCCTAAAAAATAAAATAAAATAAATAAAATAAAATAAAGTAGACAGCAGTTTCAGTCAAATGGTGAGGTTGGAAGTCATAGGTTCTAAGTGATTGGGAAGAAAGCAGAGGTCAGGAGTCAGAAACCACAAGCATAGACGACTTTTGCTAGGAGTTTGTGAAAACAAGAAGAGATTTAGGATGATAGTTTAAGTGGAGATGAAAAAGATGAGTTTTGGAGAATGGGTGATACCTGCTCATAGTTACAGATATCAGGAAAGAAGCTAGTAGATAATGAGAGATTGATGATGAGGGACAGAGTGATAAAGAAAGAGAGAAAGATTAAGGAATAGGAGGAGAGAATTAGTCTGCAAAGAGAACAGTCGTCCCTTCATTATCATCACCAACAATCACGTATTAAGTACTCCTATGCCAGGCACAGTGCTAAATGTTGGGAATACAGAGAAGGCAAAAAGCATCAAGGAGGTCACATTCTAATGAGGGAGAAAACATGTAAACTACTATGGACATAAGAGATATGTCCATTATGAAGGGAGGTAATCTCAGGGGGAAGGCAGTAGAAAGGGAGGAGTGGGACCGAGAAAGTCCTCTTATAAAGGATGTGATTTGGGCCAAGTCTTGAATCAAGCCAGGGAAGCCAAGAGGTGAGTATGAGGAAGGATAGCATCTCAGGAATCAGGAATAGCCAGCAAAAAGCCATTGAGTTAAGAGACAGAATGTTGTGTGGGAGGTTTATCAAGAAGGCCATAATTGTGGGATCATAAAATCAGTGGAAAGGGGGTAAAGTGTAAGAAGACTAAAAATGTCAGAATGGGCTGGGTTGTGAGGTTTTTAAAAGCCAAAGGATTTTATATGAGTCTAGAAGTACTAGGAAGCCAACAAAATTTATTGAATAAAAGGGTGACATAGTGAGACCTATGATTAAGGAAGATCACTTTGGCAATTGAGTTAAGGACACACTGGAGAAGGGAATGACTTGATGCAGGGAGACAAACCATTAGGCTTTTGAAATAGTCCAGGTGTGAGGTGATAAGGGCATGTACCAGGCTAGGGGCAGTGTGAGTGAAGAGAAGGAGCTATATGTCAGAGATATTGGGAAGATAGAAAACAAAACCTGACAATAGATTGGACACATGGGTTGAGTGTGTGTGTGTGGAATCAAGGAAGCACTGAGTGTGTGAGCTGGGTAATGAGGAAGATGGTGGAACCCTCAACAGTAATAGAGAAGAGAGGAAGGGTGAAGGAAAAGATAATATGTTTTGGACATGATGAGTTTGAGATATCTATGGTACATCCAGTTCTAGACATCTAATAGGCAGTTTGTGACACTAGACTGGAGGTCAAGAAAGAGGTGTGATAATCATCTGAATAGAGGTAACAATTGAATCCATGGGAGCTACTAAATGGCATAGTATAGAGAGATAAGAGAAAAGGGCCCAAGATAGAACCTGTAGTAGTATAGAGAGAAAAAAGAAAATGGAGCCCCATTTTACAGTTGAGGAAACTGGGGCAGACAATGTTTAAGTGACTTCCCTAAGGTCGCATAGCTAGTAAGTATCTGAGGGTGGATTTCAACTTAAAACTTTCTTGACTTCAGGCCCAGTGCTCTATCCATTGTGCCACCCACCTGCCTAAAGTAGAAGGAGAACTAGGAGAAAACATTGTCACAGAATCCTAGAGAGGAGAAAGTATGAAGATGAAATTAGATAGTACATGATGTTTCTGGTAGACTAATGTGGCATGGTTGTGTGACTCCCTTAAGTGGCTTTCAACATTCCATGAGAAGTTGCTGCTCTAAGTAGATGAATAAAAAACAGCTTGGAATTTAGTTAGGTACAAGTAGAGATAGAACAAAAAAAGAAAAGGATTCAAGGGTGCAGGCCAATATATAGTTGAACTAGTTAAATAGACAATATTGCAAAGGGAGAAAAGTAAAGCCAGAATAGGGCTGAAGAACTGGGAGAAGAGACAGGGATCAAGGAACTACAGATAGAGTTAAGGACAAAGAATAGATTTAAGAGGAAAGAGAATGTAAAAAGTGATCCTAGCAGTGCCAAATCTCAAACTATACTATAAAATAGTAATGATAAACATGATTTGTTATTGATTAAGAAACAGAGTTCAACCAGAGGAATAGATTTGGTATACAACATACAGAAGCAAATAGCCTAGTGTTTGAAAAATCCAAAGACCCCAGCTATTACTGGGGTAAGAATTCACTGTTCAACAACAACTGCTGGAAAAACTGGAAAGCAGTCTGGCAGAAACTAGGTGGAGATCAACATATCACCCCATATACCAACATGATCTACAAAAAGAAACACAACTTACATTAAGTGGGAAATCATAAAAAAAATTTATAGTAGAAAGGAAGAAATTACGTTTAGGATCTATAGCTAAACAATGTATAACTAAACATGAGCTAGAGAGTATCACACAAGATAGAATTGGCTAATTTCATTGCATAAAATTTAAAAGTTTTGCACACACATGCAAAAACAAACAAACAAACCAATACAGCTAAAATTAAAAGGGAAGCAAGGAACTGGGGGGAAAAATCTTTGCAGCAAGTTTCTGTAATAAGGAACTCATTCCAAAGATATATAAGGAAACAATTCAAATTTACAAGAATGAGATCCATTCCACAACTGGTATGGATAGGCTTATTTGTATTTCTAAGAAAGTAATCCAAGGTATCAATGGCTAGCCATATAATAATGCTGCAAATTACTATTAAAGAAATGCCAGTTAAAGCAATACTCATTCCTACCAGAGTGGCAAAGTTGACCAAACAAAAAGAAAATGACAAATTTTGGAGAAATTATGGGAAAACAGATACATTAATGCATTGTTGGTGGGACTGTGAATTGGTCCAGTCATTCTGTAAAGTAATTTGGAACTATGCCCAAAAAGTTTACATACCTTTTGATGCCACTACTAGGTCTACACTCCAAATAGATCAAAAGAAGAGAAAAACGGCCCATACTTACAAAAATATTGATAGCAGCTCTTTTTGTAATTGAAAAGTACTTGAAACTAAGGGGGTGCCCATCATGTGGGGAATGGCTGAAAAGTTATGATATATAAATACAATGGACAATTATGCTACAACAAGTGAAGAGATGGTTTCAGAGAAACCAAGGAAGACCTGTACGAACCAATGTAGAGTGAAGTGAGCAGAACCAAGAGAACAATTTATAAAATAAGAACATTTTAAAGACAAACAACTTACTCAGATCAACACAATGGCCAGTCAAAATTCCAGAAGACTGATGATGAAGCATTCTACCCACTTCCTGCCTAAGATGAGTTAGACTCAGGATGCAGAATGAACTATACATTGTTTGGACATAGCCACTGCAAAATTTTGTTTGATTTTGCATATTTGTTGTTATAAGGATTTTTTCCCATTGTGGAAAGTAGTGGTAAAATGGGAGAGAGAAATAAAATAGATTTGTGTTAATTGGGAAAAATATTTTTTAAAAAGTTCTTAGATATGAGGGTAGGGGTAGAAATAGAGAGAAAAGTCATGAGGTAGATACTGGCATGCTTAAGAAAGAAGAGAGAATGGACTGGAAGATCAGATAACTTCAATAGATTTTGGGTGGGATAATAAAAATGGAACTTCAAAGAAACAAAAGTTACTGAGTAATGGTAGATTTCAATGAAATTCATTAAAAAATTACTGGAGATAGGCCCATTTGAAAACCTTGGCACGATTTTAAAATGCCAGAATGACCCACAAATTGGCTTCGAGAGTATCTTACTATTCTTTCTTTGTATGTCAAATTTGTTGAAAATAAATCAACTAATGATGTCTATTTTTATCCTTTTTATGCTAAATCCAGAAATGATCATGATGTTAAAATAAAATACAGCAAAAACAAAACAAAACAAAATTTTAAATCTCCTGGGGAAAAAAGACTATAAGAAATTCTCATCATTTCAGATCCCACCAATTCAGAATTAACTTACTGAAGTGAGATTTGTTTCAACTGACATTTGACTTTTGATTTCACATTCCCCATCTTCAAGTCTGTTTGTTCTGGATTTAGGCATCTACCACCACTACTCCCCCAAATAACCTTCCCTTGTCATAATGAAAAACAATTAAATCAAAGTAACTGATACAATGACAGTGTGCATAATTTTCTACTTGATTCTACATCAGTTCATGTGAGTTTTCCTGTGTTCCTCTAAACTCTAATTCATCATTTTTTAAAAAATTGAACAATGTTGCATTACATTCATACATTCATGATCAAGGCTGTTTTTATCCATAACAGTTATCATTGAAAAACACAGCTTTGAAGCAGCTAGATGGTACAATGGTTAGAGTACTCACTGGATTTGGAATCAGGATGACCTAGGTTCAAATCTTTCCTGAGATACTTGCTAGCTGTGTGACTCTAGGCAAGTCTCTCAACCACATCTGTAAAATGGAGATGATAACACCTACCCATAGAGTTATTAATGAGAATCAAATGCGATTATATATATAAAATATTTTGCAAACTTTAAAGCACTCTGTATATACCAGCTATTATATTATTATGGCTGATTTGCTAAGTTTGTTTTCAAATTATAAAAAAAATATAGATATATAGATATAGATATGGATATATTGTAGTTTGGACATTTAAGTTTGCCCTTGTTCCTTCTCCATGGAGCTACTTCCTCAGGAGATTAGAAGCTCTGCCCTAGGGATATGCTTGAGAAATTCTCTATTTGAGGACCAAGGGAATGAATAGAGGTAATAAAAGTCAGATATTGTTTGATACTTCTCTCTCATGTATACTGTTATTTCCCTTCTCCTCCAGCCAATAAACCTCAGGATCGAGGAGATGAGCTTGCAGACTCTGCCTTAGAAATCTTCAGACAAGCATCTGCTTTTTCTAAGGTAAGACCAGTCCTCAGTGCCTGTTCTTCAGACTAAATAACCTCAGATACTTCAGCCAGGTATTTCTGGCCATCCTCAAAGGCTAGACTTCCAATGCCTTCCCAATTCTGCTAATCTCACAAAATCTCAGAGATAGAATGGGCTTCAGTGGCTATCTAGCTCAATCAGTACACTGTAGGTATTGATATTTACATCTCAAAAAGCAGTCATCCAGTAAGGTATCCCATTCCATTTTTTGATAACTCATTGTTAGGAATTTTTTTCTTAAGCCTCAAGCTTCCTTCCCCTAAGTCTCCTCAAGCCAAAATCTGTCTCTCTCCAACTTTCCACCATTGCTCTCAAGGACCAAGTAGAACAAATCTAATCTGTTTCCATTATGAAAGCTCTTCCAAAGCAAGTTATTATGTACCCCATTAAGTCTTCCTTTCTCCAGAGTAAACATTTTCAGTATGCACTTGATAAACGCTTGTTGACTTGCCGTTCAGCCATGCCACAGTGATGACTAAATCCAGTAGATTCCTGGGCCTTTGTGTTTTTTAATACAAAGACTATCGTTTATTCATGACTCCACCATTTTGATAATGTTGACTTTTTGAACCCAAAAGTATGGCTTTACATTTTTCTCTACACTGGACACCCTTCACCTTTGCAGTCTCAAGTATAGGCAGCAGTGACAATGGTCAGTACTATATGAAATGGAACAAATCCCATGAAAACAAACAGGAATTTTTAAGCCATGACCTGGAATTCAGTACAAAAAAATTCTGTAACTTCAAAATAATTTGGACCACTCTTTGGCATTATGTTATCCCTAAATCTCATTACACATTTAACAGATGAACCTGAAGAAAAAGATTTTAGGTTGGTAGAGAGGCCTAAATTAAACAAGGGTGATCCTGACTGATTACTTTTAAGTATCACACTCTGTCCATACTCCACTATTACAAGCTGATCATTTGCTCTTGTTTTCTGAGGAGAAGACCCATTTTTGGAGTTCCTTTAGAAATGACTCACTCATAGCATAAATAATTTCCCCTCATTTAAAGTCAGTTTACCAAGTTTGTGAATTTTTCAGACCCCTTAACTTTTCCCTTACTCAGGTAACATGGTATAGTGAATAGAGAGCCAGTCTCAGAGCCAGAGACACCTGTTTTCCAGTCCCTGCTCTGGCATATAAACTCTGGGCAAATCATTTGACCTCTCAGTGCTCTAGGCAACTTTTAAAGACTTTATGTATAGAAGGTGCTAACCAGCATTGTCAAAAGGAGTTTCTTCACCTGAGAGTTGCATATACTGTCAACCAGACTGAAACCACCTCTAACCTGGGAATGGCCAGAGTCAAACAGAACAGGCCAGAGGCAGGTGTATCAGAGATTAAATAGAAGTTTAATTAATTTCAGAGTGAGGAAAATGCTTGTAAGTGGGACCTCCCCTCCCCCCTACCCCCAATGAGGAGGGTTTAACATGCTGGGGCAAAGGCAGGTACATAGAAAAATACAAATGGGCTGGACCACTACACAATCATTCTTAGCAGTTCCCATGGCAGGCTCATGCATGGACGATGCAGGTGTTCCTGGGTCCTGTGAGAACAGTTCTTAAGTTGATTGTCTTAAATCTTAAGGGTTGTTGAGCCTTGTGATTATTCAGTGGAATACAGAACCAAAGTTAGCATGGCCAGAACAGGAGTGCAGTATCTGGTTCGGTTATACAACCACAAGACTTCAGCAATTGTTAACATGTCAGAAGGTTTTGATGGATGGCTTTTAGGCTGTAGTACATTATAAGGGGAGCTCCAACAAATCTAAACAGTTATTGATTAATATGAAAATCATAAATCCCTCAGTGAACACCTGGTGCTTAGTCAAAGCAATACATTTTGATAGAGGTTGAGGTCATCCAGAGCACAAAGGGTTTTTGCTATGCCAAGCTCAGGGCTTTAGTTCTGGGAAACAGGGTGTCTCCAAATATTTTGACAACACCAATTGAAATCATAGGTCTAGTCCCTATCTTTATTCCTAACTCCAGGGAATACAGGTAAAGAATAACTGAGGAGATTCCCAGTGATTGACTGTTTCTAGTGTGCATTCCTGGCACATTACACAGGAGGTCAAAGGCAGACAGGAGATTAAGACAGTCTAGAGACTATTTCCACACTTTCTTTTCCATGTTCCTTCTGTCTCACCATGAGTGCAAACAATTAAGCATTATTGTAATATAGTACAATTAGATGAAAGGGATCGCTGATCATCTGAAAACCAGTGAAGTAAATAAATCTCAATGTTATTGCTCTTAGAAAATGTAACAAATTACTTTTCTTCTCCCCTCAGACTTCCCAAAGATCTATACGATTAGGTAAGGCTAATATTTGTGTCTTCTCTTTTGTCTGTCACCTAGCAGTGTGGTTCTTAGGGGGAATAGTAGGCATGTTCTGCATAAGAATATCAATCAGGTCATTTGAAAAGCATTCAGATTAAATTGGGGCAAATGTGGAAAGATCCACTTCTAAAAGTCAAAAAAATATGCTCTATAGAGACTAACAGTCATCTCTGAAAGAAAGATTGATAACCACAGGCTTATATCAATGCATGTTTCTCAGAAAGGAGGTTCAGAGTCCCTAGGAATCTCAGAGAAATGTAGAGAGGAAGTTGTAGCAAAATTTTTCTTCAGTGTGCTAATTATCTTTTCATTGAATAGTAATATCTTTATTAAAATATTTAGCATTTTTTTTTTGCTATTTCTGTTGCTATTTTTTTGAGTAAGACTATAAAGATACTGGACTCTTTGCCAGTTTTTAAGCCACCATCTTCCTGAAAATTGGAATCTGGGAAGAGGTATATGGAAATCAGAGCTGCAAAAGCCAAATGGCTGCTTAGCCATAGAGCTTCATGCAACCTTTAGGCTACAAAGCAGAACAGTGCTTGAGGTGGCAGGTCAAGAAGGAGACAAGAGAAAGATGGTTTTGATTTGAGGGAAGGTGGGCATGGGGGATATGAGGATTATCAGTCATTATGAGGAGAGATGTTTATGGTTAAGAATATTAGTGAAACAATGGGTTATATTATTGCCTTTTGGATAAGAAATGAAATATCTTTTACTGAAGCAAAGGAAAAAAAACTGTCAGTTACTGATTGCTATTTAGAGCCTACTAAGAGTCCTGGTCTCAACTGTGAAAGTGGAGATAAAGGAAAACATCTGGAAGGAAGCTTATATACTAAGGACAGGTGTGGGAAAGTGAGTTTTCACTTTTTGTCCAGTGAGCTCTATTTTGTTTTTCACACATGTCCTCCCTCCCTCTGTGCCACTATAGCTCCAGTCTACCAGCAACTATTGGAGAGGATGAGACATTAAACCAAAGGACCTTTGGAGGAATGTGTCATGATAATTCCCAACCACAAACAACATTGGTTTGCAGAAGAAACCAATCTCACAATTCATTATCCAGGGATTGCCTCTAAAACAGGGTGGCCCCAGAGTACCACTGATTTGGGGAGGATGTGGGTAGTGGGCAGACACATATTTCATGGCCACAAGCACACTTACATACCAAATCTTTAACATCACTGTGTGATTCACATTTTGAAATTAAAAGTCCAAAACACATAACCAGTCAAAAGCAAAACAAAGTAAAACACATCCTGGGTGTTCTTTCTGAGAAGCATAGTAGCTGTTTGGGAGAACTTAACCCAACATCCTGTGGGCCATGTCTGACCAGAGCTCTGATAGCAGCCATGTTTTTGAACTGGTCTCCATCATCACTTCATTTAGAGTTCATTATTCTGGAAACCTGTTTCAATTGGAAAAAACTGCATTATATAAGCTATAGTTTGAATGGTTCTGTTCTTTGTGTTCTGTGTCTCCTAGGGTTTGAGCATTTCTGTATTATTATCCCCAGGATGTAAAGAAGGGGTGGGTCTGTGTAGTATGTGGACATGAATTTCCCTGGAAGAAGAATGGCAATGACACAATTTGTAATAATAAAACAAAAGAAAATATAATTTGTCTGTCTGTTCACTGTGGTCTGGTTCTGTGTTTTTCTCATTTGAAAATTCACCTGTTCAGACTCCTAGGACAAAGGCAATGGGGACATCAGAAGTATTCTGATGACTTAGACTATTGGCCCATCACATTCAGCAAAAGAATGGTTTATGAGATACCTCAATGACATTGCCCTCAGAGTTTGGGCTTACACCCTGAACATCCCTAATTTTGCCTTAAAAGTCCATTAGGGTTCTAAACTCCCTGTGAGTCAGAAGTAGGTTCTGTTGCACATGGTGCCACTCACTATCCTTAAAGATCATTGAGTTAAACTCATTTGACATGTAGGGAAACTGAAATCCAGAATGAGGGGTAAATTTGTCCAAGATCATGCAGTGAGTTAGTGACAACGCCAGAACTAAAATTCAGGCCTCCAGGTTCCCATCCTGGAACTTTTTCTTTTATACCGCAATTACCAGGTGGAGTAGGTTTTATTTTTTTTAGTATGCCCTTTATGAGTTCATTCAAATTCATACCCTTTCTGTTTCTCTTAGAGAGAGATACTTTTATGGATATTGCCTCAGAAATAGAAAGAGCACGAGACTAAAAATAAAAGACATGAGTTCAAATTCCAGGTCTGACATTGACTTGCTATGCAAACTTCAGCAAGTCACTTAATGTCATGTGATCATATAGGTTTAGAGCTGGAAGGAATCTGGGTATCCAAAGTGAGGTCACATAGTTACAGCATCGGAGCTAAGACATAAACCTAAGATTTCTTGACTCCATATTCAGCCCTTTAGTCTCTTCATCTGTAAAATGAAGACCATAAATGGTCATTGCAAGAGGCACCATGATGTAGTGTATAGAACACAAAAAATATATGTATAGATAGATGATATAGATATAGATAGACAGACAGACAGACAGATAGATAGATAGATAGATAGATAGATAGATAGATAGATAGATAGA